>NC_092026.1:5305000-5941666 GCF_042242105.1 Pempheris klunzingeri
CTCACAGTTCACTGTAATTTATACGAAGCGGTGATGACTGTCTACAACAAAGCCGGTCTGGCAAGAAGCGATTACTTTACTTTCATTATTACAGAGCATGCTGGGAATTCAAGAAAATTATTCTCCACTATCGAGCAGCCGCTGCTAGGTTAGGGTTAAAATAAAACACTGACCAGCTACAGGCCGATATCCAACCTTCATTTCATTAGCAGGATACTTGCAGTTTCAGTGCACATGAACTCATTTTTTGAAGAACTTAATATTCTGGAGGAATTTCAGTCGGGCCACAGTTTGATCTCCGAATATATCAACCAGAATGAAGGTGAACATTTTCTCCACCCAATTACAAAAACATACATACAGCATGTTCTCACTTCCTGTTAACCATTCAAATAGTTTGTTTTATTTACCCACGATAGATGGACGGACAGATAAATCTAATAAGTATTTATTTATAAGGTGTAGATATAGTTTTTCTTCAGTTTGGACCCTGTAATATTGTTAAAAGCCTTTTATGCTACACTATAAATTTGGCTTATTCTTATTGAGGAATGTAGATGTAAGAGCTCTGAATAGGTCAAACTAAATTGCATCCACTTCTGCTGCACCAAGAACTGGGGTTTAATATTTCCTGTTTGCACAATATGACCTGATGAACCAGTTTGTCCTCCCATTATTGTAATTTTTTAATCCCGGTTAACTGCACACTGCCTCCCAGGCTCGTCCTCACATTAGTCTTTAGTAAAACGAATCCACACATAATGAATACACATCTTTATTACACAGTTTTCACTAAAACATACTTCTCAAGTCAAACGTTTCTTTTTCCATTGACATGAAGATTATTCCAGAGGAAAAGGGAGAGGCCGATACCAAAACAACCCCTTTTCAAATCACAAATATGCATAAATAATCAAATATAACTGTATGATTGGTCTGCATGTCAACCGATATTTAAGAATTGTTCACTTGAACATCACCCACTGACAAAAAAGAAATAAAGGATCCAGTATTCTTGCTTGGAATGTTCAAAACTTCACTTGAGTATTATTTCATCCTCCCCCACCGTCTTTAATCCAAAGAAAACAAGCTTAACTCCAGTTGGACTGGTTATGCAAACATGAGGAAATACTTTTTTTCCATTAAAACAAAAAAGTAAAAACTGAAGCAAGTAACAGAGAAGACAATATAAAAAAAAAGGATAAGACTGGTTTTGCTCTGCCTGAACAACCCAAACTGGTTACTACTGTATTATGTTATATGTCATTGAGCAATACTGAAGATGATGATACTGGAGAAGTAACAACACAAACAAATTTACATTCTCATTCACAGGAATTATTGTTGTTTTGACAGATGATGCAGCTATCACAGAGAAACAGGATGCACTTACAAAAAAACAAAAAAACCTCCCTATTGTTTCACTTTTAGTTTCATGTTGCCCTTACAAAAACTTATGGATCTCCCTTAATGTAACTAATGAGTCATCAAAAAAAAAAAAAAAAAAGTGGGGCTTTGGCACATTAAACAAAAATAATCCCTGGAGTAAAAAACGACTAGCCGAGCCAAAAACACTGGCTTTGTGGTCACTTTAAATATAAAAATCACAGAAATACAGTTCATCATGATATGTGTAACATTGGTTTCGCACAAACAGGGGTAAGAAAACAATTTCATACAATACTAAAAAAAAAAAGGATATGACCCAAAAAAGGTGCAACATCCTAAGGGTATAAAAATTTAACTGCCTGCCTTGAGGGTTTCTTGCAGAAGATGCCTCCTTTATAGAACCTCTCTCCCTTCGTCAGCTCTCCTCTTCCTTCTAGTAATCCGTCCCATCGTCCTGGTACACCTGCTCTTCCTCCTGGTAACCCTGGTAACCCTCGTCTTGGTAATCTGGGATGTATTCGCGGGCGCCGCTCGCCCCGTTCTGTTCCTCTTCGACCTCTCCGGCTTTGGGACAGTACTTGGCGTCGTAGATCTGCCGCCCCAGGCCAAAGTTCTGGCCGCTCTGGTTGGCTCCCTGGCTGAAGCCCATCTGTAGGGACATGGTGCTGTTGTCACACTTGTCTGTGCCCAGCTTCTGGTCGTAAATGCCGCGCCTTGTCCCTGGAGCCGTCATCCCAGCCTGTAGAAGAGTCAAAGGGAATTAAGTCCTATTAAAGTTACTTTTATTCTAACATTTTGTGATGTTCTATTTAGTGAATATTCCTTTGTAGGAATTAAAACACAAAGTGCCGATTTCACTGAGCCCATGATCGGCTAAATCATGTCTCCTTGGTGGGCACAATCCAGGAGTTTACAGCTTTCTACAAGACGAAACACGGCACTACTTTACAGCAGAGGAAACACGGTAATAGGTGTTGCCCTGAGGCTTTTTCCACTGCAGTCCTATAATACTGGATTTATGAGAAGTTTGGAGTACGTCGCAGTACCTGGCTCGCTCCCTTGTTGGTTCCCATTTGCAGGCTGATGGTTGTGTTGTCCATTGGGGCCTGGATTTGAACTTTGGGGTCGTATAAGTGCCTCCTGGTGCCATATGCATTCATACCCGCCTGGCTGGCACACTTGTTGGTCCCCATCTAAAGAGACAGAAACACCACAATTAAGTCATTGTACAAGAGCTGTAAAACAAAAAGGTGGGTTTTAAAACCACTTGCTGCATTACACACTGACAGACAGTGGTGACACGTTGCATAACATCGCTTGCATTCTCCAACAAGAATGTGAGTGACACTCAAGCAATCTTGACGGCAGGCAAACATACTTTAAAGTCAGCTGTCGGCTACTACACTACACTCAGAGACCTTGTAAAGAAAAAAAAAAAAGCCGCAGCGCATGTTCGCCCTCTCTGTTTAGGCAGCCCTCATATCTACCTGACATCTTTCCAAGTGACAGAAACAATAACAAAACCGAGGCACCGAGAACAACGAGCAGCTCTTGTGCTGAGCTATGCTATGCTTGACATGAGATCACGGCGGTCTGGTTTCACAGCAGTTTCGACACATGCAGTAGCGTGTTCAGTTTTCCACGCAGGTGAAGTGCCTCACCTCCGTCATAGCCAAACAAAAAAGAAATTAGTAACCACAGCCTTGAGTATCACTGTCAGGTCTGTACCAGCACAGCATCAGTTATGATATACTGAGTGTAAATACAGACCAGCTGTCTAGTTTGAAATTACAAAATGAGTGGTTCAAATGAAGGAATGTGACGGTTATGAAGCGTATATACGGTGTTTGATTACAGAGTTTTAGATCTACAGGTGAACTGCTGCCACACTTGAAACAACCCGCACCTGTAGGCCGATGACGCACTGTCCGGCCTTCATCTTCTCCTCATCAAACATCCTCTCCTGCTTGTCCGCGTACTTCACCCCGATGTCCACCCGTGACTGGCAGCCTTTGGTCTTGGCCTGAGAGAAGTGAGTGTAGAAGGTTGTCATGGTGGAGGAACTAAAATCAGCATAATATTTAGCTTTTTAATGGCAGAGATGATGGAAAAACGTCACTCCTGCCACCGGTGTTGTGCTTCCAAATGGACTCACCATGCTAGCGAGTGCGAGCAGCGTTGTCTGGACCTGCGTCATGTTGCCGCTCTCAAAGAGGTCATTGGCTTCGAAGATATCGTGCGGCTTCAGGCCGTACAACGTGGTGGCTTTGGTGAAGTTTGTCAGGTTCTCCAGCTGAAAACCACAAATTTAAAAAGCACATCAGCGACAATGTGTGTGCAGGATTTCTAAAAACTGGGGTGTGCTCATTTACCTAATTGCATCCTAGATTTCCTTCTTAAACAGATGCCGTCCTATAGCTGGAAGGACAGATTGTGTTTGCAGCATTCAGCCAGTCTCAAATGAGAGAGTGTGCTGAATTTAGTGAACTGCTTACCCCTCAGTAAAGGAACTAGTTTTAGAAACAGCTCTAAGCAGCGGCTGTAAAAGCAAAAGAAACTCGCAACACTGCCAACATGCAAGTGCAACCATGACCTAGCATGACTCAGAAAGCACTCCAAGCAAGACACGTCAGCAGAAGGAACTACCTGGTAACTACATACAGAACAGCATGTAATGTCACCCAAAGAACCAGAACTACCAAGAAACTCGAAAAAAAGCCTGCGTCAGCTAACTCACCTGATGCCAGTTCAGCGCCGTTTGGTTGATCTTTTTCACGGAGCCTGGGGCAAGTTTGTTGATAAGTCTGAGAGGAGAAAAGGCAGAAAGAAGAGAAGAAAAAAAAATCTTAGTTTTCCAAACCACAGCATGTAATAAAAAGGTCCTTGTGGTGCCGGACAATCTGTGGTCTTCCGCTTACTCGCACAGAATGACTCCATTCTTCAGGCCTTTCTGGAAGTCAGGGCCGATGCAGGAGCCGGTGATGTCTTCGATCCAGATTCTCAGCTCCTCTTCTTTCTGACTGTCGTACTTCTGCGCGATCTGGTTGGGCAGAGAGGTCAAAAAGGTCACATGTGTCCCACAAGCGGCCAGAGGGGGATTTTGTTAAACAGTAAATGCATTCAGAGTTGGTCACAAACTTCTTCTCATCATCTTCTTGCACCCCCAAATACCACATAAACCTTTAGATTGATTAAGAATGTTATGAACCAATAACTGAGCTGCACCAGTGACTTATTATATCACATAACATTCACATTTGTCCTCAAAAGTTTGCTATGACTGCACATAATCAAATGTCATGATCATGCCTGACTTCCTCTTTGCCTCAGTCCATGACAGAGGGGTTTTTTTTCTCAAAAAGAAAAGGGACACCAACATGACCACACACACACACACTCACACACACACACACACACACACACACACACACACACAGATATCCTGTTTGGTAAACTGCTAAAATCTCCCCTGAAACACAGGAAGGCTGTTGCCGAAAAGGGGAGGTAGAGCTGTGAAGGGGCTTCACGTGGCACAAAGATCTGCTTTCTGGTGAGGGCCTCAATGCCGAGGCGTTACTCTGATTTACAAGCTTTTCATTGATCGATGACAGAAGTGCGAGGAGAGTGCTACAGCGGCTCTGAAAGAGGCAATTCAGAAAGAGCATTATGGTCACGTAAACAGTTTAATCTGGCGTGTGACAAATTGGAAGGCGGAAGTGAAATAACAAAAAGTCAGTGACTGAAGCAGAAGCAGGTAGGGGGTTGTGCTCCTCCCACGGCGGATAAGGTGTTGACCAAGCTCCGTGCAAACTCACCACCAGCTAACAATCTCCCTCTGTCCCGAGGGCACCGAGAAACTGAACCGCAGAGCTGAACCTCCTATATACATAGACGCAGGCCGCACTCGGCCCACAGCTGGTTGTGCTCTTAAGGAATGTCTGTCTTCTAATTACATTTCCTCCATTCAGTCATCCTCATATTAAAAACAACAGTGGCTATTTTAATTGCCCACAAAGATTCCTACAGATGTAATTTACAGAGACAAGCTGAACCCGAGGAATTTGCTGCACAGTGATTGAATAAAAAAGGGGCCGAATGGGAGGGAGGAGAGCCGTGTGTGCCGATCCGATGAATGAACACACACTGTGGTGACGCTCAAAGATTTGGTTTAGTGCAGCTTAACTTTGAGCTCGCCGTCTAAACTGCAGAGATGCTTTCCAGGCCAGATTTTCTACACCTATGAGCAGAGGCACAAGGGAGGGTGGGTGGGTGGGTGGGTGGAGGGGGGGCCTTGGAGGAGTGTAAATCCTTAAATGCCTCACATTTCACGGAGGAGGCTACGTCACTGATGGCAGGAAATACCACTCAAGTCAGCATCTCTTCAGCCCCCCCCCCCCCCCCCCCTCACCACCACCCCTACAAGGACATCACCGGGTAACAGAGGAAATCTACATGTTTTCTTTGCGTCCGGCACATGTTGTTCTGCACAGGTCTGGGGAGGGAATGTGACCCTTTCTCTCTCCTTTACAAGGGCGCAGCCGAGGAATGCAGATAGAAAAGAAAAGAAAAACACAGCTGAAGGTGAGTTGAAGATAAAGAACTGGTCGGTGTGTGTCGGACAGCAGAGTGAGCAAAATCTGACCTCGAACCATCCTCCCCCCCCCTCTTTTACTGAGAGAAGGGAACCTTAAAATGAAGCCCAAGATAAAAAAAAAAGACTGGCTGATAACAAAGGAGTGAACTACACAGTAACAGCACACTTATTGATGTGTGGTGCACAATAAAGAAGTCAGGGAAGTAATCTGCAGCATTAGTGCTGGTATTTTAAGTGGATCCGGGTGTGCAGAGATCTGTGCAGGCAGGTCCAAATAAACAAGGTGCTTTTCCTCATCAAGGCCTCACTCACAAAGTTACACATTACCAAAGGCCGAGTGCATGGCTCACTTTGGAGACCTTTTGTTTAACAGAGCTTGAGTCCACACAAGGAGTTATTGTGCACAGATCTGGTGTGACTGAGCAAAGACAAGTTTGCTGAAGAGAAGCAGCAGGACACCTTACCCCAGGGGGGAGGGAGGGAGGCGAGGGGGAGGAAGCTGCTCTTGTTGTTTGAAAGAAGCAATAAAAAAAAAAAAAAAAGAGAGAGACGCAGAGAAGAGCAATAACGAGGGTGGATGGCAGCCAATCCCTGGACTAATAGGTGAATCACATTATCTGCTAATGCGGGTCACAATGCCGGGCAGCAGGCTGCTCGGGGAGAAGAAAACGCTGGAAATAACTATTTTGCCACAACGACACACTTCTCTGCCAGGAGGGACAACGCCCATAGTCCGCTTTTAAGTTTGTGTCGTGCGTGGGGGGGGGGAGAAAAACAATACTCTGATTTCAAGATGTAAAACCCAAACATGACTACGTGCACTGGGAAGTATTCAGACTCAACTAAAAGTTTAATGAAAAGTTATAAAGTTCGTTTAATCTTTAAAAAAAAAAAAAAAATCTCAAATCTCTCCTCTGGAGCTGTTTCCCAACCACCTCTTGTTACCTTTTAACCTAAACACGCGCTCCGAGAGAAGCTCACTGAGGGAAGAAAAGTTCAATACAACTTACTTTATGTGATATATTGATAAAATGCACTTACCTTGTTTTTGACCTCCGCTGATAATCCGTAAGCAGGACCCTTGTTAAAGAACATTGTCGAAGAGTTGTGATTTTTCTGTTTGGGTATAAAAAAAATAGACAATGACTTGTGGATAAAAATCTGCACTAAATTATCTCCGACTTTCTCTTCCAATGAAAACGGAGTGAACTAAATACTTCCTTTCTCTTTTACGGCCACCAATTAGAGCGCTCCCACGGTTTCTGCCAAAGAGCTGCGACTCAAGGGTCAAGATAGTTCCCTGATGATGGTTAACCGAGGCAGCACAGGAGCGGCGAAACCTGGAAATGCAACTTAGAGACCTACGTATGCGGCGTGGGGGGACAAAATCAATATAATTAATGAATATTCAACTTAAGAATGCAGTATGTTAGTTAATGATTGCATGAAATAGCAGCGCTGATTTATGTAACTCAACAAGGCTGCTGGAAAAAAGTTGTTAACTTTGTTAAAGTATCCTCATAAACCCAGTTTAGAAACATTATAGTTGCACTGGACTGTTTTTTGTCCAACAAGAAAATGGTATAGCATTTCTCTGTGTACCTGTAAGGCAGTGCAGTTAGAGAGGGCTTACATTCACAGAAACAGACTGCACATACTGTGCAAGATAGGCCTATGAATAGTGTTTTTGTTTTTTTCAATGATCAAAAAGTCCAACACACACACCATCACATTAGTCATATGTGACTAAAGGATATCCCAGACATCCCAGACATAGAAAACCACAGTGCAGCAGCGAGGAGGTGTCCATTCATGGATGAAAATTAAAATGGATGGATACAATTGGATAAAACTGCTGTGACTCTGTAAAGTTAACGCACCTCGAATTGTTATTAATTACAAACAGAGTTACACACTGTAACCAGCAGCCCTGTGCAGGCTAAAGTTGCTGCCACCATAGAGTTATATCATATGTTACACTTCTTTAAAACTACCCGTTCATCCCCCGTATAAAACTGTCCACAACAGTTTTTGCAACTACGGAAGTGCGCAGACAGGACTCCTCTTGCCTCTCCTGTGCACTCTTTGGTCATCCGCTTCGATAATCGATCCCAGGCTCCACCTTTCTCTTCTTTTCCTTAGGTCGCGATTGAAATCAAAAACTCCTTATATGGAAGGAAACTTCCCAAATTCCTGAATGGTGGGAGTGATCCGCCGGTCCCACCCCGCATACCAGACGTGCAGCGGACCAGACAAGTTGTCGCACTTTTTTGAGTCACTGTCGAAAAAAAAAAAAACTTCTGAGGAACTGAACTGAGTGCTCTGAGCTACTGGGGTGACGTAATGTCGATGATATGGGATTTTAGATAGCAGACTTCCCTTCACACGCCGGGATTTGTAGACAACAGTTTACTCTGCAGGATTGAGCCCCTCTCTGCATTTTAAAGACACAGACTATAATTTAAGCTGACAGTGAGCTGGGAGGGTCGGGAGGGGGTTTTCTTTTTAGGTCACAGGGGCTTTTTTCCTTTCTCTTCTTTGGTCACATTCACAATGGAAAATAAAAATCTGGACTTTGCCTTGTTGTAAAAACTAAGATAGAAACTTAAGTTGCAAGTTAGACCTCAACTTGAGTGGCAGCAGTTTTCAGACTGACTATTATTCCAAGTGCATGACACTGTAACATTGGTTCTACATGAACATCTGGAAAAACCATATAAATCATAACTCAGCAAAGAAATGAAGGCGTTACAGCTACACTAACGTGTGTAGTCGACTCACTGTCACACATACCAAGCTGTTTTTCCACAGCCAGCCTGAATCTAGATACAGATAGTAAGGATGACGGTAAACACAGAGCTACTGTCTGACTGTTGGACAGCCAGCGAAATGTTAAGTGGCCAAAGATGCAGCCGGTTACCTTTAAAAAAAAAATCACATTTGTTTCAGCTTATCTGTTTCCATGGGAATTATTTGGATAATCAACCTTTTCAGTCACTTTTCAAGCAAAAATGCAGTTTCTAGCTTCTCAAATGTGAGATTTCAGTGCTTTTCTTTGACATATATGATAGTAAAGTGAATATGTTTGGGTTTTGTATTATAGGACATCATTTAGAGCTGTTTTCTGACACCATGTAAACATTGTCAGTAGATTGATAATGAATTCACTTTTTTTTTTGTCCAACATGACATCATTACTCAATAAATCCTAACAGGAGAAGACAAGACGTAAAACACTTCACTCTAATGACGACATAAGGCCCCGTGTGTGTCTGGACATACATGCAGGTGTGTCTCTGAGGCCACATGTGGCAGGTGATTACATCACACAGGTGAGCACAGGACTGATTCAGAGTCTGTGAGTAAACACACCAGGGGCGAGGACAGTTACTCATCCTGATATCTGTGGTGTGATTACGTCAGCTGGTGGAGTCACAGCACAGAGTGACGTAGCTGAGATACTCCTGAGTCTATTGAACATATAGAGACCAGTGTGGAACCTCTATTGAGCTAATAAGTTGTTGTTGTTTTTCTTTTTACACAAAATACCACTTCTTTACTGGAGGCGTTGCCAACTCCAGGCTTGCACTAATGGAAGACGATTTAAACGTTGAGTGTGATCATTTTATTTAAAAATAGAGGGTCATATATTCTTTCTGGGGCACGAGGAATGACAATCAGATCAGGTAATTCCCAGTGAACTGTGATCATGGTGCCGTCCCGCCCTCACATCACATACTGACGCAGATAAAGAAAACAAATGGACAAAGTGCACCCCCGCATGGATAAACTGTATAAGTACAACGAATTACAGCATAACTTCAACAGTGACGCTCAAAACAAAAAGGCAGATGCATACAGGGCTCCGAGAGGCCATTTCAACAGCCCAAATTATTCAAGGATGACGACAGCTGCCGAGCACGACGGAGCTGTAAAAGACCCACGAGTCAGTCGACTGAGCTGAAGATTTAGATCATTTTATTTTTCAAACAATTGAGAGATGTTAAACACTGAACAAAGAAAGATGCCCCAGTCAGAACTCCAGAAAACAGATTCTTATCAACCAGTTGTAGCACTTTTCCTTTATTGCCAGCTGTGTTGTTGTGCAGTTTCTCAGTTGTCTGCAGCTTCACCCTCTCTAGATCAGTGTGTACAAAAAGTAACAGAAATGGTGCATATACCAGCGTCGTATTGATCACGGGATTTGGAATTCTCGCACACAAACCCAGCTCCCCGGACAGGCGTGTATTATGCGGAAGCAAACCCAGATTTACCATTTACCAAGGCACATTGGTAGGGATGAATGACTGAGAGAACGTATGGACAGACAGGCTGCACAGAAGCCAATCTTTAATTTAAGTCATGTGAGAAAAAGTAGTAGTGACCGATGAGTATAAAGGGAAATCAAAATTAAGTATTAGTTGTCGCATGGAAAATGCCTAGAATATCTGATGCACAGGTTTCTCTCTCTCCCTTTTATCTTTGATGTACTCAAGAATGGAAGCAAAAGAAATGCTACCTCAGAAGGCATCCTAAACGTCTCCTAAACGCTTCGAAAGCAGCTGCTAAGAGTTTTAATGTGTCTGAAACTCCGAGTAAACTATGGGCGCATAAATTGTGGGAGCATCAGTCACTATTCACACTTGAACTGAGTCTGCGATGAAATGACCAACAAGTTGTAAACGTTTGTACAAGTGCTTGAGAGGTCTCAGTCCGGTACATTCACTTTAACTCAGAAAAATATCGTGAAGGCAAACAATATCGAAAGGAACAGAAACAAAAGAGAGTCCTGGCATCCAAATACTCCCTTGTTTTTGTCTCTGAAATGCAATTATTGACAAGTACCATCTGATTTGACATTCTTTAATATTTTTGGCTTGGGAGAGATATTAGTGTGTAGCGAGAGATTTTACACTCGAGCCGAGTTGATTTCAAATTAGCGCCCCGATATTTTGATGATGATTTTTCAGAATAAATTTCTTGTTGGGGGTTGGATGGCATGGACACGTGGGAGCTGTGTGATGAGACAGACAGAGCGAAGTGGGTGAAGGGTGGAGTATGGAATGTTAATGACCAAAAGCATTGGCCAATCTTATAGAGAGACCATGCAAGAACATCTGTATGCCCCTTAAACATTAGAAGATTAGGCTGACAACATTGTGATGCGAACAGAAGGAAAAAAAAGAAAGAAAAAAAAACAAATCTAAAGGTTTCTGAACGTATGTTTGGATGTACGTCCCATAAATGAACTGGTCAAAATAAATAGATGTATACATGTTAAGAAATTTATAATTTACTCTTTATATCTCACATAAAGCTTCTTGTAACTGCTAAATATGCTCCAGTATTTCATACTCTGGACATGTTCAGCTCTACCTGTGCTAGATGAACTCTATCAACACCTTTCTGGGCACCAACATGGCGGTCTGGACAGGACAGCTAAACCCCAGCCTTCCCTTCAATTGAACCCTAGATTGTAATTCCTCATTAGAAACCAGAGGGTGGAAAAAGAAAAGAGCATCATCCCAGTGAGCCTGAAATAGAGGTACGACACAGACCATCAAAAATTCACATCATAACTCCATTTCCGCTTGTCTGAGATAATTCTGTCCTCTCTTTCTTACCTTTAGTGTAGTAGCAGCATTCTGCAACTAGGGCCTCTTCTTCCCTGTGGCTTTCAGTTTGAAAAATAAAACCGAAAAAGCCCTTGGTATTACAAACTCAACTATTCTTTTAATCTTTACGCTCTACCAAAATCACAGAAAGAGGAAGAGGCATGGGTCGGGGGGGAGGGGAGTTTAGCAGGCCTGGCTGTTGCCGAACTCACAGTGGACAAACAAAAAATCACAAAGTATCTCGTCTCTGTGGGGAGACGAAGAAAGGAGTGGAAAAGGACAGCAACCTGCCCAAACCCCTCAGTCTAGGCAAACATATGGCAGGATGTTCAATTTGCTTTCATCCCCATGAGGGTCCAATGATATGCACTCTGTCCAGTCATACCAGGCGCCCTTGGTGTCATAACACCCGTTCACCCCTGGCCAGTGCTGTGTGTGTATCCTATCCAGGTCCCCGTCCGTCACCTCCCGGCTAACGCCCGGTAAATCTCCTACTGAGCTGTCCGTCTGCAGAACGTGTATCTTCCGTGAGTCCTTGGTCTCCTGTTCTTCCCTTTTCAGATACTCTGACATGAAAAAGTGTGCACTAGGGGCCTGGACCCCTGAGGAGGTGAGCACATTGCTCTGAAGGTTCAAGTAGGACTGGATGATTTCATTTCTGGACAGCTCCTTCCAGTTTGTTTGGTGGAAAGGGTTTGGGCTGGGGCCTGGGGCTGGGGCCGGGGTCGGGGTCGGGGTCAGGGTCAGGGTCGGGGCTGGGGCTGGTGCTGGGGCTGGGGCTGGGGCCCGGGCCGGAGCCAGGGCCAGGGCCGGAGCTGGAGCCGGAGCCGGGGCAGTGGGCTGTTGTACAGCGCCTTCAGTTCTCTGCCTGGATTCAGCAGGGTCAGGAGTGGAGACTTCATCTGTTTGAGAAGGTTCTTTATGTACCAGAGGTTTGATCTGACCTGTGACAGGGTCAAATGTTAGTCTGCGCTCTTTTAACCGTACTGGCTTCGTTGTGTCCTCTATTTTCTGGCCATCTAAGTTGACAGAATAGTCTCTTGATCTGTACTTCCTCCTTTTATGCTCTGAGTTGGAGACTGTTGCCCCATCTGTGTCATCAGACACAGACATGGCTCCCTCAGATGTCGGTCTGTGTAATTCTGAGTCATGTTGGGGTTGAGATGGTGATGGGGAGACTGATGGGGATTCCAGTGTTGCAGATGTGTCTTGTGGTGGGCAATGCAAGGGGACTTCTGATGAACTGGCCCAGTGCATTGAAGACCTATGAGAAGAATGTGGCAGCTTGTCAGCGTAAGATGCTTGGGCTGGGGAGGATACAGGCTGGGGCAAAGACAAGGGAGAGTCCCTAGAGGAAGGACTTGGGATAGGTGTTCCTTTCGGTGCATATGCTGAAGAGCGCTTGGTCACTGTGTCTTGCTTCATGCTCCTTGGACTGTTAGTGAGACCACGGGGACTTTTGGCTTGATAATGCCCCCCTCCCCCTCCTCCTCCTCCACCACCACCACCACCACCTCCTTCATCCAATCTGGCCTGTTGCTGCATCACAGCAACCTTTATCATAGAGGAAGTGCTAGGTAGTTTGGCCACACCAGGGGAGCTGGGGCGAGGCTTGACAGCATTAACCGGAATTCTGTTAATTTTATCATTATCAAGGTGCTCTATCCGAGATCTGTCAGGAGACGGGACAACTTGCTGGTCAGGCAGGGCATCAGGACTGCCTGCAATCCCATTGGTGGGTGGTGGTGAAACAGAATTATCATACGAGGACATCTTGGCGATTTTCTCTGGTAAGTGCACTCCACTGTCTCTGTGCTCTGCTCGGCGTTTGCGACTGCTTGATTTCTCAGCTTTTGGTGAGTATGTGTTGTGAACATCGTTTCTGATTTTGACTTCAGCGACACCCTTCCCCGACACGGAAATGTCAGGAGGAGAGGCATCTGTTTTGCAGGGATGAGAACTGCCATTGGTAGACCCGGGGGCACTAGCAGCCACAGCTGGCCCAGGTTCAATCAGTTTTTGCCAGTTCCTTAAGAGTTTCTTTGCACGCTTGGCAAGGTCTTCATTCTTGGTCTTCTTCCTGACATCATTGATCAGTTTTCCTAGACGTGTTTCCTACATAAATAATGTGTGTGAAAGTTAGAAACAAATTCAGTAACACATGTTTTACATGAAGTGTTAATTCACATATAGTCAGCTACCTTACCTCAAGTGCTTCTTTGGTGATAGGATACTTTTCAAGACAGGAAATTACCTCCAATACAGCCACCATGTTGCATATCTGCAGAGGTGACAACCATACATTTTCTATTAGTTTTTTCTATTAGTTCACCTGCACTGTTGCTCACACAAAGAAAATACTTCGTTTAAGCCCATAATCACCATTCACAGAGGAACCAACAATGGAAGCTGCTGTTAAAATGAGAATTTAAATGAGAGTCCTGGTATATTTGAAAACAGTCCTAATCACTGAAACTCATTAACCAAGTATCCTATATCCATGTAGTAGCTAGAAACACTCCAGTGTTTTGAAAAAAGCTTTTGAATCGTGCCTGCAGCGTGTGTGACTGTGGGGGCAAGTTAGCTTAGAAGTTAGCTTAGGAAACATTAGCTTGTCTGTCTGACAAACGACGTTGAAAAGTAAAGATGGAAAAGTGTCAACTAGAATAAACTTCGTCGTCGCAAACGTTTCGACAAATGAGCAGCGTTTGAGAAAAAACCAGAGGCAAAAAGTGATCAACTTTAATTTGAGCGAGTTTCTTATCGTGTCTAGAAAGTCAACCAGCGTTTGAGAGTCGGCAGACTTACCTGTGTTAGCTTTGGCTACGGCTAATGTGTATCTCACTTGAGAAGGAAGGGTCCGACTATTTCCTAAAACGTAGCTATTTAAGCTAAGAGTTAGCTAGCTACCTCCCACACTTTCTGTAACAAGGAATTATTGACGTGAAATAGTCTACAGCGACACTCTGGTCAATTAGAAGAACATACAGATGATTTCGTAGAAAAACGTGTATTTCTAGAGCACCTGTGTGCATTATATTCCCCCAGGCCGTTAAATACTTTAAACCCGCTCTACTGTTACGGCTAGGCTAGCAGCTAGCATGCTACATAACCAAGCTAGCCAACGCCAGGTTGATGTCTAACCAGGGTAGCGCTTGTGCTAAGTTAGCTAGCAAGCTGTCAAATCAAGAGCCCAACGTCTCTCCACCTTTTGTCATTCGACATGTCGATGCCAACCCAAATCGTAAATCACGCAATTCAAATAACTACACAACAGTTTATTGACAGCTGTCTGGTCAGCTGCCTTGTCGAGTTTTGTCGGGAGTGCAGGTAAACAAGCTAAGGCTAGCTACCTAGCCTGCTAGCTTTACTCACATTGCTCTGACTGTCGATGGCCTGCAGCAGCCGGTCCCTCATCTGCTGCGGGGTTGCTGAGACCGTTGTCATTGCCTGTTCGGTGCGATCCGGAGGATGGAGGGAGGAATCCTCCAAAATGAAAACCGGCCGACAATGAGGACTCAAAAGCCGCTGCAGTAACTCGTCAGGCGTCCGAACAGCATATTTTTCAGTCGCCCGTAAGGTAGACGGCTCAGTTTTTCTCACATGGAGTGGGAGATGTGTGTGCTGTGTTGACCGATGGCTGCTGCCTGCTCGGCGCTCTAGCAACTCACTACCAGCTGCTGGATCTCTCAACGGCCTCCTGCTGCATGCTGGGATACGATGTATGCGCTTTGACGTCTGCACGTAGCCAAGTAAACATCCCTGGCGTCCACCTACGCTCCGGGTATACCCCCATGGGTGCGAGGGTGGACCCCACTGCTGCTTTATGAATCCTCCTCATCTGTTGTCACACGCAGGAGATCAGTGGCTACACACAGAGTCAGCCTGTGATATTATGACAAATGTATAAAAATACAATGATCATTTGAACAAATGTTGGAGTGCAGCTATCAGTTCATATAATTACTGATCCATAATTGCCTGTTTTGTACAACAAAGAGTTCATAACACAAAAGTATTCAATTTATAATGACAGTAAGCAGGTTAAGAAGCATTTGAGACGCTGGAACCAGGTAATGTTTCACATTTTTGCTTGATTAACAATCTTAATAATCAACACTGTTGGTGATTAATTTTCTGTTGAACTAGCCAATAAATTGAGTAATCATTTCAGCCAGATCACCATCACAAGGAACAGAAAACACTTAAACTACACGGCATAACTCAAAAAGAAGAAAAAATAGCAAAGTTCAAAAGATCACTCATTTCATTTCAATCATTTATCAGTTAAAGGCCTGCAGGTCTCATTTTGCAGCTTTCTAGAGAAGAGAAGAAAATCTGTTGAATTACTGTCAGTTTTTAGACTAACTTTGATCAAAAGGTTTTTTTTTTTCTCCATTATTGTATCAGTGATCGGCACACACTCTCACACTCACCTTTGCTAAACCTCTCAGCAATCATACATCTCTGTTACATTTACAACATTAACAGTGGTCTCATTCGAGGCAGACATTCACATAAATGTTCGATCTAGACATGTTTACCACAACAGCTAAGTTATCATGAGTGCGTGATCAACACTGATGGCTTACATTGCATCGTACCACCAGCAGATGGAGTCCTGCAGTTTCTAAAAGAGGGTAAAATCATTGACTGTATGAAATATATATATATATACAGTCTATGGATAAAACTAAAGAAGAATAGCCTGTCACTACAACAGGAGGCCAAGCATGGAGCAAGTTAGGATGCTGCATCACTGGACCGGATTGGTTGTTAGATACTCTTGAGCCATTTCAGGGCCTCAGTGATGGTGAAGCTCGGGCACTTGGCCTTATGATATGATATATGTGATATTAATATGAACCACCAAACTACAGTGAGACCAGCAGATTGTTTTGGGAATCAGTTATGCTTAGTTTTAGTGCATTAAGATGGTTTTTTACAAGGTTTTCAAATGGTAAAGTATCTAAAAACAGAAAAAATATATGTTCACATGGTTTGCTTATTTAAAAGTAATTGTGTTAGTACTGGGTATTAGTAGAGTATAGTTTTAATATTAAGCAAATCAAAAAAGGGAAACATTTATTGATGTATCTGTTGTAATTAAATAAAAATAAACCAAACCCTTTAAGACAGAATTCTTATCTTGGTCAATACTTTTGTCATACCATCCCACATGCAAAATGTCCAGTGTCAACTCATTAAAACTGCTAGTGTGGACAGAGTGGGAGAGGCAGGGCAAAATCTGGGCGTGAAGCTGTGGAGTGGGTGAGAAAGTCCAAGTTATGCCAGTTATGGGGGCTGTGATCATCATGTAACTCCTGTTCCAGTTCATTGTTTTCTAGTGCTGTTTGTAGTCCACCTAATGACAAACAGGAGATGAAAGACATGTCTTGGCTTATTGAGATATATTTATTTTCATCTCATTTACAAATAATAATGCAAAGATACAAAGACAGAAGCCTTCACACAAGAAAAATACATCAGGTACAGTTCAAACAGAAGCGTATTTCATCTTTAATATAGCACACATTTACAGCCAACTTGGATTTTTTTGGTCCGATTTGACAGTTAAATTAGAAAACACACATTTTTAAGAAGAAGGGCGGAACCAGTAATTTTTAAAGGGTTAGCTCAAAAAAGTACCAACTTGCCAAGCTGTGCTGCAGAATGCTAGATTTTGCATATTCTATGAGCATAATGTTTCCTGTTGCTTTGGGTGTACTATAGGAGCATAGCGCACCCCTTGACGGCAGTAAAATGCATGTGCAGTGTTTGTAATAGTATCACTGTACTCAGAAACAAAATACATTATATATAACAATTTAGCTGCCATTGTATGAGGCTTTAACCAGCATGGGGCTGTCCTCAAAATGCGCACAAAGGATTCATAGATGTGGGTAACCCACTGAGTAACTGTACACGACTATGACTAACTCTTCCTGTTTCAGTTTGTTTTAACATGTTGCTTCACGTCAAAGTCAATCTACATATATCTATATGTGTACATATATATATATATATATATATATAAATATAGCCTGTACTGATTGTACAGTATTTGTATCTACTATTCCTTATGCTATTTATTACTGTATGTATGTTAATGTTATTTCTCAGACAAGATGTATATAGTAATATTCACTACAAAATAGTGTTTGACAGCAGATTTATAAAACATATGCAAAACCAAATACTTAATTGAAATTTCAAACAAAATACAATATGTCAATGTATTTTCTGAGATATTTCGAAATTCAGCATCATGCAGAAAAGAGATTTGCCAGGTAGTGGACAAGATATATGAGTCGCATCTCTTCAAGTTATGCTGCAAGTATTTCAGTAATCATGTTCAATGTAAACAATGCATTGTGTTATTGTTATTATCATTATTGTTATTATATATGAAGTAATTTGTACCCCAATAAATATGTGTAGAAAAACAAAAGGAGAGGGTGTGTTTCAACATTTAGAGGGATAAAATATCTCTAATTTAAAAAGTTTTCTCTCATTTATGGCTGTTTTAAACTTTGGCTTTATGGTTCAACTGTTGATTTCAAAGTAAAAGACAGGATAAAGAGGATACAGTGCTGAGACTGAATTCAATAAAATCCAAACAGAACATATCTTGTTTAAACAACTTCTGATGGCATGTAGCTGCCCATAGCAAGTGCACAGGAAGGGGAACTTCTTACTTCTGTAAATTTGATTTAAAAAAGTGCTTTCAGGGCCTCGAAATGCTTACGGATGACGTCCAAAGGAAATATAATTAGCTGATATAGGCATAAAACCTCATGAAATATGTTATAACGGTCATAATATTGAAATTATTGTCATGCAATTCATATTACATTACTGATTCACTGTTAAATTGATATAGCAAAATAACTTTGCTTTTCTACACTGCAAGTGGTTCATATGTAGTCTGTTACTCCAGTATTTAACAAAGCTGAAACATTTTTAAGGAGAGAAAAACAAACATTGCTCTGTTGTAAACTCTTGTCTCTGTAAACACTGGTATAACACCAATGGATACCTGAACGTTGATGCATAAAAAGGTGACAGTAACAGGCTATCTACATGAGCACAAAAAAAAAAATTAAAAAGAAATATTTAAAAAAAGAAAATGGACCCACAAAGATGTCAGGCTCACTATAAAGTCTGAGGTCCAGCAGAGAATATAGAGCCACAATGACGTATTGCAGCACGGTATTTCTCAGTGCATTTTCTCACTTTGACATCATATCACATAAAGCACAAAAAACATTGTTTCTACCATACAGCAATATACAAAGCTAGTCTAGATTTACTGTGACATAATAAAACTCTGTGTTGAGTCGCACAGAAAATAAGCACATACTGTATATTGCAGTGTAAAACAAAGTACCAAACAACTGCTTCTACATGTGCATAAAAGGCTGATTACCATATTTCTGATGCTTTTAGGCTTCACTTAGCAGATACATAGCCTACACCTGACGCTGAATTCAAAAGAGACAAGGGACAATATCACTAAACAAGAAAAACAAAACACTTAGACAAACAAAGCCGACCTCAACCTTCAAAAGGAAATAAAAACCGAGCCATAAAGGGGAAAGCATTTCCAGAGATTCATGCAGTCATAAAAAACAAAACAAAAAAAACGCTGCATTAAAAATGCATCCAAAATATTAGAGTTTTTTCAAAACAAAACAAGAAAATCACTAAATCTTTAAGCTCAATCAATTTGGTAACATTTGTCAGAAAATTTGTGATTAAAATGTGAGAATAATGGTGAACTGTGGTGGCACACAGGACCTTGACACACTTTAACAGACATAATGTTGCAGCTACAGAATAGCCTTTTTTCATAGTGTGGAGTATTGATGGGAAATGGCTATATAGTGTCCTAGAAATGAACCTACATTAATTTTATGGGAATTTTAATAATAATCATGGACTGAATTACAATATAAATTCTGTAAAATGCCTTTCAGGGATCAGTTGATCCCATGTGGCACAGTATTGTAATAATATGCCTTTCAAATGTACTCTTCTGAGAGATCACACTATACTGTACTCTATTTCTTAATCATATAATTTAAATTTCAGTGATAAGTTATACACATTTTTCTAGTTTAGAGCTGCAGCACAGAACCATGACACACCTCTGATCACCACTGTCCCAAAATACAAATGTTTTCCTGAAATTTAGGAAAAACGGTGTTAACAGTAGACAGCTAACAAAATACTTACAGATTAAGTAAAAACAGCTCTTTTAAATATGTTATCTGTATATGACTTTTCAAAAATAACTATAATTTAGCTTTTTTCATATTTCTTTCTGTTTTTTATTTTTTACAAGAAGGCAAGTTTAGTCAAAGACAGGGCAAACAGGTCCAGTGCACATAACAGTCACAGGGGGGGGTTTGGTATATAAACTCTCATAAATCAGTGTTTTAAATAAATGCATAAAGTGCAACATGAGATATGGGTCACACGCTCACTGAGAACACACACTGACTTCGCTGAGGATTTTTTTTTTTACGGAGCAAATGCACGAAGCAGTAGAGAGACGTGGAACAAATCGACAGAGGGCAACAGACAACACAAGCGTGACGAGGGAACGGATATTCAGTGTCACTGTAGTGCCAAGGACACGAAAAGTCACAATATACCAAACTTAAAAAACGTATGCCACATCTCCTTTGCAGGGAGAAAACAAACAGGTGAGAGATATTTGGTCCTACAGTACATAAAGGCTAGATATGAGAGGCAATGAGGATGACAAGATGGCAGCAACACAACTGTACAGATGTGACCTAAATACATTCTCATTGCATCAACAATGCTGTTCTAGTAAAGAGGCAGTTCAATTGTCTGGAAAAATATATATATTTCAACTACGCTGAGGTCACATCTTTGGGAGTAATCCAGGAAAGTTTCTACTGTATTCTGCACTCACTGAGCCTTTTTTTTTTTTTCTCTACACCAAACGAGTCTGAAAGAAAAACTTATCAAAAGAAACATAACATGGCACCATCACTGTGCAGTCCTGCACATTGGCTTCCTTTCATAAGGGTTCATTTTATCGGTTTCATTTTACAGTCCTAAATCAATCGCTGTAGTTTTGCATAGATACCATTACGCAAAATCTAATCACATTCTGTACATGTAAAGTATAAAACAAAACAAGCCTGTAAACATCTATTTCATAACAAAGAGCTAATTTATCCATTTAGATCTGACTGATAAATGCATATGAAAAATGACATGGTAGTGGCAATGGGTGAAGTAATGGATAAAGATCAGCACACCTCAAAAATTCAACTACAGTAATGCGACTGTGGGCCAAACCACCTGTAAAACAGTAAAAATTACTTGACAATTAAAATGTTTTTTTTTTCTCTCATTTACATAATAGTCATCTTTGCATGAAAACCAAAATGTCAAGCTATTAAGGCAAAACAAGTATGCACAGTGATTTGTGATTTCATGCATAACCGATGACCGCTATTTACTATGGTGAAATCAAGATTCAGCATTTCCTCAAAATAACGTCGGTGGCTAAATATTGACTCGTCATCACTCAAGACTTTAGAGGAAATCTGGGAATCCACAGAGGGATTAACACTAAATCAATATCCGGACTGAATGTACTACTGAGAACAACCAGCTTGGCACAGAGGGACGTTCAGCTTGATCAAGCTACTCTATATCATAGGTAGACTGTGGACTGTTAGTCAGTCACTAATCAGGCTCCTGCTGCATGATCGAGCTCCCTCAGACAAAATCTAGGCATCTAACATAAATCTAAATTGGATGTGTCATTTGCAAAAGAGTAGTAACAGAACCATGAACATCATTCATACCATAACTTGAGTGTCATCAATCGAAAACCATCTTTCCGGTTCTGAAGAGAAGGGCGGCTGGCAGCAGTCTTCAAAAACATTTCAATGGATTTTCATACAATGTTTCTTTTAAAAGCTCTGCCGTGGGGTTTGATTGGGTCGGTTGGTGTGGGATCGATGCTCCGCCCTGACGAGGTCTCGACCAGCACGCTCCAGAAATCTGCTCCTCTTGGTTTTATCCTCTCCGACGCGAAACCCCGGGGCAGCGGCACTCACACACCTGCGCACGAGCATGTGGTGCGGTGGTTAGAGCCGGTCGAGGCGAAACGCGTCCTCTGTGGCGGGGTCAGCAAGGACCATGTCCGGGTCGTTGAGCATGTGCAGGCCGTCAAGCGTCAGTGGGTCGATTTTCAGGTCGTCCAGTGGGAACTGGGAGTCGATATCAAAGCTGACATCCGTGGACAGCGAGCCGGTCAGGTCCTTGGGCAGGCTGGGGGGAGACTCTCCACTCACTGAGCGGAGGCAAGACAAATTCAAAGCAAATTAAAAAAGGGATTAGTAGTTGGAGGCATTAGTAGGCAGATATTTATCTTTGTGAGGTTCTAACGGAGGACAGGGAAGGCTCCCTGGTTAAGATTAGAAAAGAAATCAATGACAGCAAGAAGAGACAGTACGCTGAGTCTGGGTTATGATTTGACAATGACTTGCTGTAAGATGCTTGACATCTTAATTACACATTTCAGTAAAGAGGCAGTTAACAACCGACACTGCTAATTTTTAGAAACAACTGAAGGGAAAACTCAGCTGGGCTGGAAATCTGTTAAGAATCCTGTTAAGAACAGATTTAGCAGGATTATCCAGAGATATGACAGGGTTTAAGTTATGAGTCTGGGCAGTATTTGTAGTCACTTGTGATAAATTTGACAGTCCCAGATTTTCTCCCCACTAAAATCATTGTAGCACTGTATTTCTTCTCTTCAATCTTAGTGGGAAGTGAGAGTGAAATCTCTGTCAGGATGGTGTATGTGCAGTCCTATATATATATATAAATTAATCATATCTTTGTAAAGCTTTTGTAAGCTTTGTAAACGTTCAGCTTTTGTTTGCAGAGTCTGCAAAACTGCCACTACATCAGGGCACGTAAGCAAACATTAAACACAAGCTGCATCCTGGTTTGGGATTTGGGAAATCTCTACAAAAGGTTTCCAACACAAGCAGCAGCGTGCCACTCGCTGTAAGACTGAGGCGAACAACAGGATAAATCGAAGCAGCACCTGTGAGGATGATGTTCGGGATGTTGCCATGGCTACTGTAGCCCAGCTGCTGCGAGTCCTGAAGGTTGCAATGACCACCAGTCAGACCCATCATAAGTGCCTGGGAGTAGTTGAGGGTGGAGGTCTGGTTATACAGGCTGTCAGAGCTGATGGGCGTTTCAATCATGTTGAACTGCTCCAACTGTGACAATCACAGCGGAAAGAGATATCACAACTGTTGCTGCTGTATCCGACATCTCTGAAGCAAAAGCAGGTTGAGACTAAATACGGACATGCAGGCTTCCTCCTGACACGGACTGTACCTGTTGTGAGAGAGCGCTGGCCTGAATGGACGGGAGCTGCTGGTCGTAGAAGTCTGCGAACACGCTGCCCAGTATGGAGTTGTGCTGCAACAACAAACAAGCCAATCTGTTTAGTTAGACTCTGCTTAGAAACTGCTAGTGCGACTGTGAATATTCGTCATCCAGGCTGCAGAAGACACTTAACATAAAATCTGGAACATGAAAAGGACACAGTCAAAGCAGCAGCAACACTGGAACAAGTGCTTGATATCACCTCACAGCATTTGGGAATATCGTTCTTTTGAGTTGAGTTTGATCATTTGTAGCCAGTTTGCGTATGCTAATGCTGGGAGTGTTCTGAGCACACATGACGCAACGTTTGAGTATTTATTGTAGAGAAGAGACGGATCGCTGTGAGCTAAACAATGATTCCCTAACTCAAACATTAACATAGCTTAAATGTGCACTTACAGTACAAGCGATGGTACACGTAGAAAAGCAGTAAAACAAACTTCAGAAGCGACTTCCTCATTCTTAATGGATGGTTAGAGCAAGACGCAGACACCAAACATAAGACAGTCCACCAAGGAATTTGTAGCCTGCTGTTTCAATAAGAAATGTAAATGAAACCCTGCAATATTTGCAAATTCTTGCATTATTCATAGTGTTTGCTGTGATTTACAGATGCAGCATGCGTACTGTACTGCACATCCACTATCATAAGAAATTGTGCATATGAATATTTCATAAGGGGAGCTACACTCAAGTGTCACTTTGGCAGCATTTTCCTGTCTCTGGAACACGTAAAAATTGCATTAAAAATATTGAAAGTAGTTTTGGTGTGTATCAAGTAAATGATAGTATAAGTATTGACTCAATGAATTAATAAGTAAACAAACAAGTAATGATTCATTGCATGAATAAGAGCCATTCCATAAAGTATGCTGTAGATCAGTATACACTAAATACTTTCAGGCAGCTCCTTCCAAATCGGCCTTCTCTGCTGCCTTCTGGCCTTTGTGTTTCAATTAACACCAACCAAATGGAATGAAATTCACATGAAATAAAGGGAATCATTGAAAATGTAATCCCATTTGTGACTTTATTCTCCCTCCGACTCATCCACCGCAAGTTAATTCTCTTGATGTTTCTCATTTGAATGTCCTCACTGAACCAGCGGCAGAAATTCTCCTATTTCATCGTGGCCTCTTAATGTATAAGTAATTGGATCATATTCTCAGCCCGTGCTCCTCCTTGTTCAAAACCAAATTATCTGTGTGTGCTGCAGATGTCCCCGCTGGGCAGAGCAGCATAATAGAGCGCACGGCTTGTCAGTTGTGGTTTAGCCCGCGGATAACCTCAGGACTACGAGTGAGCCGCTTCATCTCAGGAGAGAAATGAACAACAGGACAAACATGTAGAAATGTACACACACAGCATGTATCATATATCTCTCACTTGCCACATTTCTCTTCCACTGCATCTCAAACCCACAAAGTTGCACGAACAATCCAGTAGAAGCAAATGTTTACTTACACTGGCTGAGTAAAGGCATTATATATTTTCTGTACTGAATCTAATATAAACATGATATACATTTAAACATGTAATTTGAGGCTTTTCAAAACATGTTTGGTGGTTAATGCAGTAAATGATATACAGCCCCACTTCCTCACCAGGGTTTCAAATCTCAAATGCTTACACTGAGTCTGGCACAGATTAACAACCCGGATCCATGTTTACCTTGGGCGTGTTTACTGTATCTTAAAGCACCACCCTGCAAGCAAGGTTCGGTTTGTTGAGATTCAACCATGGGGATTATTAGCGGCCTCTCCTCAAAAACACGCTTAGAGGTGGGATTACCACCTCCCCTCCCATGCCACCGCAAACCTCCATGCTGGTGCAAAACCACAATAAGCACAAAGACCTGATGAACATAAAACAAGACTCGAGTAGAGTCTTATATAGCAAGACTAGGGAGGAAACAGTGGAGATGCAACTCAAATACCACAGAAGCAGCAGAGAGGGAAGGTCAGGGACACAGCTACATAACAGCACATCAATGACACTGAGTGTTTAAAGAGACTGGTGGTCAGATCTGGGCAAAACAGGGACCACATAGGCTTCACAATGTATCAGTATTTAATGTTGTCATCTATAACTGACACTATTTTTAGTGTCAGTTTGTTTTTTGAACACTTTTTTGTGTGAATTAACATGTTACAAAGTCATTTTTCTCCTGAAATGATCCCTGAAATACTTAACAATGTTTAGTTTGACTTCTACTCATCGTGTCATAGCATGAAAACCACAGGCGTAATTATAACAATTATTGTGGTGTTGTGTATGTTAGGAAATTTACCACTGAAAGAAAACACCTGTGAATTTCCCATTAGGACACGTTAAAATGTCAACTGTGAAAAAGGTTTACTCTACTGCATCAGATGTTCCTTATATTAATGTGATTTTTGTCCTTTTTCCCCTGATGTATATCTATAGCAGCAAAGTAACCAGCTAAGCTTGCATGAAATAAACTGACATATTTTATACTTTTTGCCCAGATCTGCTAACGTCAACACAATACAAGCAGCTGTAGGGAGAGTCCCACTCGCCAACGATAACCACAGAGCTACGATGCAGGGGACGGTGACGTTTATACAGAGCGAGCCAGCGGCCCACTGGTTCACACGCCCTTACTTGAGGCGAGCCTCCGGGTGAGAAGCCTTGATTGGAGACGGGGGAGGTTGGAGACTGATTGGCAGAGGATCCGATCCTACTGCGGTACTGTTGGAGGGAGGAGGCCTGATACAAGAGGATACGTTTGAGTTATTCACATGGAGGTGGTTCTGTAGTGTGTGTGTCCGTGTCTGTTATATGCATCTCTGGTGCTTCTCTTACTGTAGGTTATTCAGTTTACCTTTTGCCAACATCGATTCAGCAGGAAGTCACAAGCAGCAGGAGTGAGGAAACACTAATATAACAATTCACTGTTTCTATTACTGTAACCCAGCATACTAGCGTCTAATGCTGAAATACGACTAATACAGTTACGTTAGTGAACTCCATGTGCTAAATGTCACACTGAAAAGGATCTGGGAGGAACAGAGAAAACTACAGGGGATAAATTAGAAGAGGAAAAATGTTGCCAGGAATCCAAGCTAAGCAACTGAATATTGTAAAGCTGGAGGATCAGAGAGAAGAGAGTCTCTTTTGTTCTGTTCTGTCATATCTGCTCTTTTCTATCTGCTCATCCAACAAAACAAAAATGAGAATATCTAGATCTAGAATCATATTCTGAACACAAAATAAATTTGACTTCAGCAATAAACAACCAAGACTGTTAAAAGAAAAATAGTAATGTTACTATAATGGTAAATAACAGATAAACTATCGTAAGTCGTAAACTATAGTCGTTCAGATTTCGAAGTGTGATAATCTCTTATCACTCAAAAGCCAACAGGAGTTCAAACCTCCACATTCCTAATCTATTGATAGATAATCTATCAAAATATTGGCAGCATGAGATAGAGAAGTTCTAAAGCAGTTTAAGGTCTCTAGATGCAGAAATAAACCTCTAGTTTATTGATGATAATAATAATGATTCCTGGAGTGGACGTGAAAGAAGACAGTATTTTCCATCATCTTTCTGTTATCCTCAGGCCTCCAATCTCCACCTTAGAAACAACAAACATCTAAAACCAAAACAAAGTAGTACATAATGTGTCCTGGAGAACCATGGATGAGTTTCGTTTTTTGTGGCTAGATGAACAGAAAGTTAAATCTCAGCTGTGTTTTCTCACAATGTTTCACTCGACCCCACACTGCAAACTCTCTGACTGAGACCACGAGAATGTAGGCCACTTCATTTCTGCAGTTATCCAAACACATTCCCTCTGCAACAGAAGTAGAGCAGCGAGAGCCAAGATCTGAAGGACGCGCGGAGTCTTGCAAAAGCATTTAGATTCCTTGATGTTTTGCACATTGTGTTGTGCTTTTATTTCATGCATTAATTTGTGGGTTTGGTCTTTTTTCTCGGTGCAAAAAAATGCAACATAAGACAATAAATTCTAAAACTGCTAAGATTTGTTTTCAAGTATAAATGCTGAATAAAAGAGATGGTCATGCACACTTTACAGACGGCACAATTTAGTTTTCTTTTTGATGCTAGAGATCACCACACTACTCTTCACAATACTGTAAACACGCTATAAAACAACCTCATCTCACAGCAAAATGTGCACGGTATCATGCAGTCTGAACACTTTGCAAAGGCAGCATGTATCATCGAGACCAACACACTGGTGCCATGTGAAAATGTATGAAGGACCAGCAGGGAGGAACCAGTTAACACTGTGCTGCTGTCACAACACAAGGCTGTGATACACTGATGTGGTGCAGACAGATGTGTCCACTGCTCACCGTGTTCATGTCTATGGCCATGTTGGTTTGTGAGGACGTCTGGTTGTCTGACGTGGAGCAGGAGTTCACGGAGGACGACGGCTGGACCAGGCCTGTCTGCTGGAAAATAAACAGTAGAGTCATAAATAGGCGCAGACATCATGGGGCCATCAAGTAACACTTAATGGTTTTAATACAGGGTCATCACAATACAGTATGTAAAAGGAATTAGCAGAGCATAAATGGCTACAGGCCTCATTGTTATGTAGTTTAGGACCTTATATTTTAATTCAAGTGTTGTATTTATAATAATAATAATAAGTTTGGTCACAATGCAATAAAACATTAAGAATGATACCAGCAAAAACTGACCCGAATACAAAGCCAATTGAGAAGATTTGTTTTTAAACATACATGGAGTTTGCCGTTTTAAAGTGCGAGGGGAGGTTGTTCAACAGCTTAGGGCCATAAAAGCAGAAAACATCCTCACCACATTTCTTGTGTGACATTTAAGGTGCTTCTAAAAGAAAGGCAGTGGAAGGTCTGAGGGGTTTTAATGTAACGTTCTGTGGAGAGGTAAGAGGACTTCAAAATCAGTTCTTAAAGATATTGGTCACCAGTGCAGTGATGTGAGCAGAGGAATAATGTCATCTCTTTTTTTGTTTTGGTTAAAATCCTAAATCTTTAAGATGTTTTAGGAGGACCAGTGAAAAGAGGGTTGCAATAACTGAAGAGGCACGCATCGGTGTTTGAACATTGTTCTGAGTATATTGTGTCATTATGTTCCTGAGATGAAAAAATGATGCTACTTACCACCTCGTTAGAAAGGACAATAAACAATAAAATTAAGATCAGAGTCTAAAATCACTGTGTGTGCTCTGCAATGTGCTTTAATGTGCTTGGATGGGCTGGTAAACACTGACTCTAGTCTCTGCTTCTTTCTTTACATATTGTCATTATTTATAATAATTTAAAGGTTAACAGTTCAAACTGTTATCTTATATTTAGTCTTAGTGTTGTTGTTGACACTGCTTGTCGTTAAACTGTCAAATAACCTACAAATCTTGTACATTTGTTTGCCACAACTTTTTAACTAATAGATTTGAGGAATGATGTCCGCAAATGTTGTTTAGGTTCTCTCAGAAATAAATCAGATATCATTAGATTTATGCTGAGATATTGATAACTGTGTTAAGAAAACATAACATTCCTCAGAATAAGACATCACACTGTAGAGGCCTCAGTTTTTTTTACTCAAGACCAAGTCGAGAAGGCAAATCAGAGCAAATCTCCATTGCAGGGGGTTTTCTTCTTTAGGATGTGAAAGGACAGAAAAGAGTTTCTAAAGCGTTGTTGAAAACAGTCTACAGGGAGGACTACAGCAGGTTTACAAATGTTGAAGCATTTTCTATGTTCAGGCTCAACCACAACAATAAACCCCTAAAAAGGAGACGTGACAGAGGCCTGACTGGGCACTGCTGGTAATTTAGTTTCATAAATTTACTTAACTGACAGACTTTACTGCTAAAAAGTCCATTTCATCAGATTAACAGAATTACTCAGAATAAGCGTCTGTAACATTATAATTTTTTCTCACTCTGCTAAACGATGCACAAAAACAAAAATAAATGAGTGCAAGTCAGCGGCGGGAGCTCCTGTATAACTGTCAGCCTTTGTGCATTGGGTGCTGGAGGAGAAACTCACTTGTTGGCTCTGGTGGGTTTGAGACGACGGCTGTTGGTTGAAGAAGGCATACTGGGACAGCTGCTGCTCAAGGTTCATGGCGTTAATGGCAGCCTGGGGGGGGGGTAACAGCAACAGATAAGACCTGAGGTTCCAAAGTTTTATAGGGAATGCATCTCTCCCATTAATTGTAGCTTGCTAAATTGACAGATTTCCCATTAATAAAACAATCATTAAAATAAATAATTTTATACCCACCTGATAAAAATTTGTTTTTTCTTTGTATTCTTAACACCACAAACATAACCTCATAACCCCAACACGACAAAAACTCGCTCTAAACCACTAGGAACTGCCTTAAATAAATTAAATCAAAACAAACATTCAATCATCAAGCGTGTGACTGATTTTCTTGGGATAGCCAGGGTCAGAGCGGGGCTGTACCTGAGAGAGCGTGAGAGGTGGAGATGTTGGAGAGAGCTGCAGGTTCTGGTGCTGGTGGGAGTCCCCTGCATTCAGGATTAGAGGGACCATGCTGTCCTGCCCAGGCTGCATTTCCATGGTTACAGTGGGCTGAGATGTGTTCACTCCTACCCAGCACATGAAAACAGCATAAGGAGAAAAGAGTTTTTTTTAAAAGCATACATAGAGTCAAAGAGAAATTGGCACCAGAGGGTGCTAAATGTTGATTATGCTGCACATAACTATAGGAAAATGACATTTTCTATGTTTAATGTGAGCGGACCACCGACAGCAGTGTTACCTTGTGTGTTAGCAAGGTTCTGAGTGCTGTTGGAGGAGCTGAACGAGGCAGCTGCTGCATCATCTGAGTCGAGCGGGGTGGGCAGCGGAGGAGGAAACTGGATGTTGGTCAGGTCAGGAAGAGAACCGCCAGTGTTGTGGGCTGCTGGTTTTAATGAAGTGGTCAACTGCTGGTCCGGAGATGGGAATATGCTGCAGAAAACAGACGAGTGCAGTTTAATACGCTCTGAAAAATAAGATCGGCTGGCTGATGTCAATCACAAAATGAAGCAACAAAAAAAAATAAATAAAAGCTGGATATCTTGTGCAAATGACTGAGCAACACTTGTTTTGCTATACAAATAATTCCAGAGATATTTGGACTTGGTGCATTTGGCCAGTGGTACTTGCAAATGCTTTGGCTCCACACTCTTATTACTTTGGCGGTTGAGTGACACGATGATGGAAATTATGTTTAATTACAGTCCGTTTAAAACTATGTTTAATTCATACTTGTTCATCTGATGCATGTTCATGTGCTCTTATTTTGAAGCTGCCTGCATGCACTTAAATACCATTTTTACTCCACTACCCTTGATAATAAAAGTACAGCCGTGTTTAATCATCATTTCATTATTTTATACAAAGTCAGACCCCTCCTACACAGTAAAACCAGAAAAATACTCACTGGATCCCTGGAACTTTGCAGGGCTTGGACCTTGAAATGTTCTAAATGGGAAAAAATAATAATTTACAGCTAGTGCACTGTGACAAACAAACAGAAACCTGACAGAAAAAATCATCTATGTGGGCACAGAAGTTCCACCTTTTTGCACTCCCAGTTCTGCTTTTGTCCATCTTCATCCACCTCTTGTTTAATTGCTTCAGCCCCCGGTACAGTGAGCAGGAGAACTGGAAAGATGGAGAGGCAGCAACAACAAAGAAAATCTCCTCAGTCTCTTGGGTTTACAGATGTCCAGCCTGTTAGAGTTTATAATAATCACAGCCCACATGTCCTTGTATAATATGATCAAGTGACATTCGAAAAGCACTGCGAAGAAAAGAAGATAACAGAAAAATAAGAAAGAAGAAAAAAATGGAGGGAGGCAAGAAGTGTCATTAAGAAAGTAAAGGGATTTTTAAAAAGCTGAAACACTGTATGACAGTAATGGGCAAAAACCAAAAAAAAAAGCCTCCAAGGAGATTTAAACAAATTCAATCAAAGTGCTCCTAAAATTAAAATAATCCGCCTCATACGGCCATTAGCAGTGAAAAATCATTGGACACTTGGATGCACTTCGTCTTCTCAGCACTCATTTTCCTCCTCTGCCTTCAAAGCCACATTCAAAAGCCTTTCATCATACACTGGAGGGCACTCGACTGAACCGCCAAGAGAGAGAGCAGCAAAATACCATAAAAAATAAACAGGCTTTGGAAAACCACCTGAGTAGTCAAGAACTGGCTCATTAGAAGCTGACCTGATTAAGGGCTCTGTTTATACAACATGGATACTATATGAGCTTACTGTAATACAGTTTCACATCTGTCTCAATACTCAATAACTATCGTGTGGCTGAGCATGTTCATATGAGTCCTGACTTTTAAAAGAAAATGTATCTAGAAACTTTAAAATGAGAACTCCTCGAGGTGACGTGTACCTCGTTTTGGCTGGAGCTCCTGTGACCCTCCGATGAAAGAGGCCTGCTGGGCAGGAGTTAATGTGCTCTGGTGCAATGCTGAGTCAGAGTTTGTCCTGCAGCATGAGAAATTAGAAATCTAAGAAACACATACTGTCTGTAAAAAGAACCCAGAAAATACACACAATGTTGTGCAACACAAATCATCACATTTTATACAAATTCAAGATTTGAGCCGCGCATAATCAACAATTTCTGTCTTTTTTTTTTACTTCCATGGTAAATAATTTATAATTCAGCACAAACACATAATGCCCGTTAAACTTAATTATTTGTTAATTATTTTTTGGACAATTGAGAATCTGCATCGATCTATAAAAACCTCACTTGCACATCTGAAATATCATTCACAGAAAAAAAATAAAAATGAAAATGTCATACCATTTAGCATATCATGTAGTTTTAATGTGCAGCGGTCACAACTGTATCAAATGTGTTTGCTTTTTAAAAACAAGAATCTAACATAATCTGAATATGATCCAGTATTTGTGGCTTACGATGGAAGTCTAATCGCAGCATTTCGTCAGTGGCGGTAATCTGATGGTAAATGTGTGATTATGCAATATGTTTTCATAATCTGTCAGGATTTTTGTCTTGTCCTGATCTGACGCTGCATCGTTAAGAGGAGGAAATAATGCAAACCGAGCAGCGTGGTGGTGGTGCAAGTCAGAGTTATGAGGGAAGGCCGCGTGAAGGCTTTACTATGATCATTATAAAAAGAGTAAACACTACGATATACAGTCATGCAGTGACAGGGGTTCGTCTTACCTCCTCCAGCTGGTATCAGGTGGTGGTGACAGATATACTGAGCCATATGGACAGCTGTCAATGTGAGATTGCAGGTTAAGAAAATACAGCTGGAGACTGCGAGTCTTGGCAGATTGAGTGCATTAATTCCTGTGAATTCTTTTATCACAGGGAGACGTAATAATAACAGCGCAGCGCTGGTGGTATCTGAAATACCAGCATGTGATGACGCCGAGGAGTAATGTGAGCCGGCGAGCGCGACATCACGGTCTGATCTTTGACTGGCTCATTGTACGAGCTCCTGATTACATTCCTACGAAACGTAATCATAATCTGACTTCAATCAATCACAGGCATGCAACAAACGAGTGAAGTGATTCTGTAGCCATAGGAAGATCTGCAACATCCATTTAGGCACATGTGTGACCCCAGTTAAGAAATCCTACAAAACCACATAAAAAGTTTGGTGATCTGTGGATAAATTAAGTGTCCACAGAATTCACAAAGGATGAGGGTGTTACTGACAAAATAAGTTAAGATTTGTAGTTTTTGAGACTGTATTTTGTGGTTTAATTTAACTCTATTGTATTATATGCAAAGATATTTAAATTAATCCGAAAAATTAAACAATTCTTTCATTTATCTCATTCAGTATGAACAGGCAACTTCAAAAACGGAGCCTTTCAGACCACGAAAACACTAATTTATCTTCTATCACAATATTCCCTCAAACAAATGACACAGGGATAAATCATACAGCTTTCTGTTCAACAGAGCTTCAAAAAAATCATGTGTGTACGTTTTTTTTTATGGGGGATTCAGTCCTCAGATAGGAAACAACATTCGTGAGATGAAACATTTCCTGGTCTCTTTAAAAAACAGTATCTAACTGCTAAGTATCTACAGAAGCATCGTAACAAGCAGATGGTCTTAAAGGATATCTGGCGTCCATGTTTGTCGATAGACAGTGGTTTTCGGTGAGGGGATGTGATGCGGTTCCGGTCCCGGTAGACCCTGTCCACCAAACCGTGGTGCCGCGTCGATCTGTTAGTGTCCAACCCTGAATTCTGACAAATGAAGACAGAGAAAATAATAACCAACTGATAAAAACTGTGAGTTTTTTTGTGAGGTTTGTTGGAACGCACTGAATAAGAAAATGCAAACAAAACTAATCCTGAACGAATCCTAACTAAATCCTTTCTTAAATTCAGAAGTCACTCACTTAAAAAAAAAAAAAAAGGCACTAGCACTAGCTGATGTAGACTTGCCCCACTTACAGACAATAAACCTGGGCTCTCGCATTGGAGGAGATGCATGCAGTGCAAGTGGAGCAGGGATGAAAGTTAATGGAGCTCACGGCAAAAAAGATTATAGGAAATTGGGAAATGCATGTGCAGTTAAAAATGAGGATCTGAAAAGCGCCCATTTTGTTCTGTGAGTTTTCTTGAGAGATATTTTCATGGGCCATCATTCATCAGCTGATTCGTGGGGGAACTGAGCCTTGACGGGGAAACAATGGCACTAACTCCCACCATCCTCTGTCGGCAGAGACATCCAAATAAGTGCTTCCCCTGCTTGAGTTCTGCTGAGCCTCAGTCAGATTTTACTTACCCACAGAATCATATTTGTTGTAGATGAATAAAGGTTTTATGAAGCTACTGATGCCACTAAATTGCACCGGCACTTGGTAAATGTTTGCTAAATTGTACTTTGTTTAAGAGGTTTGCCTCTTTCCACATCATGTCATCACAATATACGGTATGTATTCGTTTTTACAAGGATGACAGAGCAAACAAAGATGTACACGATAAAGGTTTTCTATCCTTTTCACTGCTGCGCTGGATGAACATCTCTGCTTGGAGCAAAATTTCAAAGATTCAATATCCTGGTGTTTTGACTTTGATTTGATTTTACTTCATTATCAGATTATTCCTCTGAAATGTGTCTTCCCAAGATAACAAAATACAAAATGTAACCAGACGACAAACAAATACTACAAACATACACTACGTCCGACATTGCAGTGCAGTTTGGTCACTGCCTTTTACGTTCACTGTTAAGCTTCAATACCTTTGGGTGCCTCGAGCGAGAGATTGTTCCCAGTGCATTTTGGGTGAAAAACAGGAAAAATGGAGCAGCTTTTCTCTCTCATATATACAGACTGACACAGTTTTCCCAGAGAACTACAGGAAACTATGTGTGGAATGTGAGTATACTGGTTTAAAATTATAGTCTGTAAGATTATTTCTTTTCTTGTTTCAGGTGTTTAAAAAAGCAGCATTGCTTTGGTATTTTGGTCGAACCACTTTTCCTACAATGGCTTGGACATTATGCAGATAGATTATAAAATGCACTGAATGAGCTCTGTAGAGGAGAGTGTGTGTCACTGTAGTAAAACAGCCGCCTAATGTATACTGTGGCTTGGTATATTTACTCTTCCTTCTTCTATTTATTCTAAACAAAGTGCTTTTGCATAAAGTATGTCCCTTTCTGTGTAGCAAAGTGTTAATCCCAGGAAACAAGGATCTCATGGTGTTTAAAAAAGCCAATGTAAACACTTTTATAGAGCAGCCACAGGTTGAATCAATATTGCAGGATATTACTCGGCCACAGAGATGGGTACAAAGGATATTTGTTGATATGAAGCAGCTGTGGATAATCACTGTAAAACAAATTCGGGTACAAATGAAACGTTCATTTGCCAACATTCAATGCAAATCTACTATTCTTCAGCTTCAGTATTTCAGCTGCTGCTGAAAAGGTCCCTCACCTGAAAAGGCGCGTCGACGCTGCCGTTTCCAATCTGATTGACGTTTGGCAAAGATCCTCCATAGTACTGCCCACGGTTCTGACCCAGCTGCAAATACTGATTTTTCTGCAACTGTAACTGGAAGCAGAGCAACACCAAGTAAGACATGACGTAATAAACAAGGCTGTTTTTTTAGTTCACGCTCCAGTGACAGCAATACAATACAATTGACTATAAACAAGGTGCAGTCACTAATATCATTAATAACGACCGCTCAGTGTCATTTCATGCAGGAGCAGTTCCAGCAAAACGCTGCAAAAGACGCATTTATACAGCAAAGTTGAAACTAATCCAACCTTACTCCAATCTAAGTGCTTATAACAGCGTGACTGTGTTAGACAGCGACACTGAAACCACCATGTTTACTCGTGTTATCTTGATCTAACGGAGATAAATCTTCTAGCAAAGTTTGATGCAGGCTGCAACGCATCACAGCAGTGCGATGGGAATTTAATAACTTTATGAGCAGGATTTGTCGACTCCTCCTCCTCCTACCCGGATCAACGACACCAGAAGAACATGCTTGGACGCCTGCTTACGATCTGGCCCCTGGTTGCTGCGTTCTCGTAGAGTCCCGTCGTCACACCCTGGTGTTGGCTGGGGGCGACACACCCACTGCCCCAATACACTGTTTTCCTACTTGTTCTGCCTTTAACTTTCAACCTCAGCTAAATTTACACATGGTTTAATTTCCAAAAGCAAACTCCTTAAAGTCTGAGGCCTTGTTCTTTTCAGAACAGCCTCCAGTTCCATTTCCCATTAGACAGCCCATAACCAGTCAATTAAATTTTCTCATGCAAGCCCACTGTTCACTGAGGGCAGGGCAGAAGATCTAATAATAACAATTACTATGCCTGCAGAATTGTTGTATTTTGATGCTGATTTTTCCTTTAACTGCATTCATACCTACTCTGTTGACAAAAGATTACACACTATCAGATAGAGGCCAATCCAGATCTTCTCAGCAACAGAAAGATTGGTATGGAGGAAGGGCGACAGAGAGATAAAACAGCAGAGAGAGGGGCTGAGGGGGGGAGGGAGGGGACGGGGTGAAAAGCATGAAACTCTAAACCTGAGGCCTGCTTGCCACAGATCTAACTTTGGCTCACACAAGTGCTTCCTGCCATTTAATGAAAATAAAATCCACAAAAGCGACGATGCCTCAGGCCTCGACTCATGAAGACAAATGGAGTAAACTGTCTGGACGTCTGTCCTAAAACACACATCTATAACAACACAGTAATCTATCCTTTTAGTGTGTTTTCTATTAGTCTAGAAAATTGAATTTTATTAGTCTTTAGTCGTTAATCAGCGGAAAATCCAAGCAAAGCTTCATAAACAGGCACACATTTTGACTGGAGGAGCACAGGAGTCACTAATGCCACTGATGATCCGTTTCCTTTAAGTGTTCCAGGAAGCCGTGACAGTGTGACAGCATGCACAACACCAGGACCCTGAAACTGAAGCAGCTAAATGGAACGCAGCCATCGTTAATGTTATTATTTACACCTGTGCTTCCCCCCCCCCCCCCACTGTAGCATGTCAGCACGTCCTCAGCTGTAGGAAGAGCTCAGATCAACACAACAGAAACAGTCGATCCTCTACCAGCTCTAAGCTTCGTGATATTGCGCTAAGTTTGTCCACATGCTCATTCCTCCTCTATTTATTCACAGTTAACGCGCACAGCGAGCACTGCAGCAGCTCCATGTTTGGTGTGGAGTTGCAGCCCCCTGAAGCCCTGCCTCCATAGGATTTATTTCGGAGGCCCGTGTTTGTGTGAATGTGGCTTAAATTCCACATAATCTGCAGGGCTTCATCTGTGGTTGTAAATGTCATTCATGTTGCAGTGCAGGCAGGCCTGAGGACCAGTCAGACAAGTTTACACAGCCACGGCGCAAACACACCACGCCACAGATCCCCACCACCACCACACAGGCTGCGGACACCATACGGATCATTCAGTCCTGATAATGCAGGGATGCGTCTGTCGTGGTGGATAACATCGGCTTGTCTCATCGCCTCCTCTCTGGGAAGCACGAGACCAGGAGAAAAACCATCACTGCAGTTGGACGCGCGCTGTCAAATACGCATGCACGCCCCTCTGCTTCCCACTTGCGTGGGACAACAAATTGTAATAACTTTTTCGGACGAGGGTCCCCGTCATCCATAAGCAGCACCACAGGACTGCAGCCTCCCGCCAGCTCTGCTCGTGGTCAGCGGGGGGAGAAAGAGGCTCCAGCTGGCAGGAAGCGTCGTTTGTTATTGTTTACCTCCTCTGTCCGGGCTGCGTGCAGCCGCCGCGCTGCAAATGCATATTTGACAGCTCGCTGAAAACAAACGGAGGAATAAAAACAAAAGAAGAACCGGGTTCGTTACCCTCGCTGCCCGGGTGATGCTCAGGTCTTTCATCACTTCTTCAAACGCCGCCGTCTCCTCTGCCTGCTTCTGGTTATGTAAAGCGATTTTCTCGCTGAATTTCCGCGGATTGTTCGAAGTCGCCATGTTTCGCTCTTCTGCTCCGTTTTCCTTCAATGGCCAGTGTCAAGTGATGCGGGATGAGGACGCACAACTTCCTGTTAGAGAGGGTGAACCCGGCACAACAAAACCCCGCAGACTGAGTGTAATGCACTGTTCATTTCCAAGGAGGGTTTTGACCAGCAGGGGACAGAAAAGACTCACAGAGGCACTGCAGACAGATCTACATCTCTCTGGAGCTGTGCTTGTGACCACCTTTTAGCTCTGTTTTGGTCTTCCCCACGTCCTCACAAGTATGTCTGTATATTTAACTTGCTCACAGCATAAACACACATCTCTGCTGTGCAGGGCAGGTCTGAGCCTGTTTGCTGGAAGTAACTGAATACAGTTTTATACAGTGAGACTGGAAAACCAAATGAATAAGTAAGAAAAACACAAAATATACATAAAACAGTGGCCCCATTCCATTATGTCTCATCATCTGAGCCAGCCTTATCTCCATCGTTAATCACTATCATTATTGATCACCACCTGCAACTGTTGTTTTCACTGTTGGTTTGGTAATAAGTGATAACCACAACACATATATCCATTACAAGTTGCTTGAAACCAAACTGAAGACTCTGTGGAGCTGTAACCAATGCAGGTGTCATAAAAGACTGAAATATATCCGCCTAGCAACACCGCAGTCTGTTATCATATAGTCAGCAAATAAATAATGTAATTTGTCTGCTTTTGTCGCCACAAGTCAGACTTTTATTTTGAAGCTGAGGGGTTTCCGGTGTGTGCGCTGTTGTTTCCGTCCGACTTGACTCAGCTGTCTCCGTGAGGCTTTGCGTGCTCACGTTGCTGCGCGGGGGTGTTGTGGAGGCGCACCGCACATCTGGACTGCGGAACAACCGCAAATTTCACTTTTTAAATAAAAAAAAAACGACTTTGCGTGTGAGAGTTTTACACAGGAGACAACTTCACACTCCACGATTATTATTCCATTATATATTCCAGTTTTTATCCATTGTTTTATTCCTCCATTTTTATTAGTAGCAGATTTTAATACAAGGTTTCTCCAGGCACTGAGGTGATGCTCTCACCCAGTGTGACAAGTATGTTAGAGCATGGTTGTCAGTGGCAGCAGATGGTGGAGTGTCTCTTTTTTTTAACATCTAATTAAGGGGTTGTGAGGAAATGAGGTGGTGAGTATGAACCCAGATTTAGCTTATTTTCCTTTTTATTTATGGAAAAGAATTCACCCTCCTTGTTTGTGTTGGTGTTTACAACACTGAACCTCAGTCCAGAAAGTGTCTGTGTCTGCCTCCTCTGGGGCTGTAATGTGCACCCCTGCTGACTGAGGATAAATACTGTCAAAACACTGTCTCCCCCTGCTTTCCAGCTGAGTAGACTCAAAAGGTGAATGGACTGCACACTCCTCTCAGAGACGCGCTCTTGTGGAGACAAAAGGGGTCTTGGGTGAGAGAGAAAGAGGTGTTATTTCAGTCACACATTTGTTCAGCCTTTTCCTTGTTTCTTATCTGCAGATGGAATTTCACTTTCACAGCTACTGCAGCTGACCGTCAGCCATGAAAAAACAGCTGCACCTAAGACACCAAGAGGCCTTTGAGCTTTATGTATGCTGTGTCAGGCTCAGTAAGAACACCTCATGCAAATTCAAATTCAGGAGAACATAAAGCAGCTCATTTGTTTTTGCCACGAGTCCCAAAACCACGCCTACAGTTAGTGTTTCTTGTTTTGTTTCACACAGGCACTGAGGGCACAGTGGAGCTGCTTCACCTGCCGTTCAGGAGAGTGTAATTTGGTTGTAACGTAACCATGGTAACATAGAAAAAGAAGTGACTCCAGGGCAGGTGGAGGGAAGGAGTCTGTGCACAGGATCATTCTGTTACTGTCATGTGTCCTGAACTTGTTAGTCGTGGCCTGTAAAAATGAGGAAAACCACATGTTGTGGAGGATTCTTAATGTTTACCGTATTGTGCAAACACGCTGCACTGACATTAGCAGCATGGCCAGCAGCGGCATCTCAGACATGCTCTCTTGAAGCAGAGGGGGAAAGTTTCATTTCACTTTATCAGTTACACCTGAAAGTCTGGAAGCCCCCCTTTCAGTTACTTATTTTATCTTTGCACCATTTTCAGCCACTTTGGCTTTTAGTGTGAGAGGTGCGTGTAGTGCCTGAGTCTGAAAGTAGACTGTTCATTGTTGAAGCCTCTGACTTAACAAGGTGGACTTTTCTCTGTTCAATAAGCCCGTAATATTACCATTTTCATTGTTTCAATGGAAGCACGTGTTTTATTTGTTCAGAAAAACCCAGATGCATGCTTTTCTCCTCAACATGGCAACATTTTTGTGTCAGCCTCTGTTCTCTGTCCCAAATCATAATGTTAACCCAGTCCACTATTATCAAATACATACAGAGGAACCAAACATTACTCATGTTCTGATTAAATAAGAACACCCAAGGATCCAGTCAAGTCAGGTTTATTCATATTTTGCAAAACCACAAGTTTGTCTCAGAGGCCTCCACAAGGGAAAACAAAAAACAATAATAGAATTAATTAATCTAATTAATCCAGGATTGGCAGGCATCCAATAGGCCCTGTGTGTGCAGCATGAAGTGGCATGATATGAAGTATCAGTGAGGAGTTAACGTGACAGATGGACCCGTCACATGATGCCTCCATGTCTATCAAGCTACATTAACACAATGGTGAAGTGGAGCGAGATGCCATTTCACAGAAAAACCTCACACCACCTGACACCCTGACGTGTGTGAGTTTTGACGACCAGACACAGATCATCAATTCACAAACACAAACTTTCAGAGGAGTCGTTAGTTTATAATTTATCAACCCCCTTTTCTTCTGCAGAGCAAATATGTTGGGAATTATAGTCCAAAGGTAGCCGAAGGTGAGAATATGGCTTGGTGTGTTCTGCCTGTGGGGAGTAATAGTAACAGCAGAGGGAGGTAAATGTCCTGGTGAAGTAGAGAAGCAGCGAGAATGAGAGTGTACTGGTAGCACAGCTTCACTTAAACTGTGTCACCACCTAATGTCAAATAATTTATTAATGCAGTCTGACTGACATGCATTTGAGAGATAAGACTACTTGAACTCTGCATGAACTTAAGCTTGTGTTTCTGTGTGTGTGTGTGTGTGTGTGTCTGTGTCTGCGTCTTATCAACCTCCAATCTCCTCTTCCAAACACACTTTCATCCCTTCAGAAAGAAACTTTGGTGCACATGATATGATAAGTATAATTACACAATTCTTCAAAAATCTAATTCTCTTTTGGGTACATTTGATTACCAGAAAAAGTGGAGAACATACCAGTTTAACCCAAGTTTTATACCAACACCACTTCACCACTTCAATAATTTTGCTGTAAACCATTATGTCCAGATCAATCCTAACAATTCTGATGCTCAGACTGGAAACTTCCAAATGTCCAGTGAGTCATCGAGTTTAATGTGACAGTAATTCAGCTCTGGTCAGCAAGCAACAGTTTATTTTCAGAAAGAACTTTTACAGGAAATCTTCTGGTTTCAGCTCTTTCATTACCCCATTCCATAATTTCAGTAAAAAGGGAACTTCGTCGTTGCAAGTGTGAGCTGATAAAGACAAACTACATGAGCTCACTTGCCACTCAGACGTTGACCCTCGTCGTTGGAGCCTTGTTTGGTAAGATCACAGATTTTATTGACCTACACTTTGACAGAAAACTGTTTGACTTGGCGTCGATGATTTTATTACAGCATTTCCTGTCATCTGTTGTGAATTTCACTTCTTTTTTTATTGAATTTTTTATGAAAATCTTTTGTATTTTATTTATGTAGAGGTCTTTTAGAATAGACCTTTATAGGAATATAAATAAACAATGATTGGTGAGTAAAAATCTTGAAATGTCTGAATAACTAATCCCAAATGACTGTATAAAGTAGTTTGAGCAATGACATGCAGTCACTCACTTTAATTCTGTAACTTTCATACTTACAGATCATGATTGCCAACATCACTTGTGTGCCTGGAAACACCACCACATGTTTGCCCCCCAGCTCCCCTGCAGGCCTGGCTGTGGGGCTGACACTATTCTTTCTGCTGCTTGTGATCGCAGCCGGTGTAATCGTGTACAAATACCACAGGAATATGTTGCAATTTGGACGCAGAAGAAACCGTAAGAAGGAGGACTACATAGAGACAGCACAAGCTGGTCCCCATCAGTATACCAGTACGGTCAGACAACAGTCAATAGCACAGACTCCTATTTATGAAAACCTGTCAACTGGAAGTAGAAACAACAGGCGTGAAGTAAACCAGAGAAGGTAAGCTGTGCTTGAAGTATTTTCATACTTTTGTGAAAAGCCACCAATTTAGAGGATATACTGAGGCTGAAATGACATTTCTGAAACTGCACTGGTCCAAAAAGAGATCAGAACGGAAACAGATGTGGAAACACTGCGGTGTGAATTTCCCCATTTTGCACAATCTCCTTGTATTATATGCACACAATTTCCTGGCGGATGGAGGTGATCTCTTCTTCTGTTGTTTCGTATAATTTAAAGTCTATTAATCAAACGTGCCAGCTGATGACTCAGTGCTGGAGTTTTTCTCTGTGCAAGAATAGAAACTGGGAAAAGGAAATCCACTCAGTTTACATAATATTTGTCTTGTGTCACAATGGTTTTGCATCAGAAAAGTGCTTGCTAATAGGAACATTATCCGCCACCCTTATTGTTTCTTCGCAGGTCGCGCAGTGAACCTGAAGAGGATTTGTACTTGCAGTGTGATTTACCAGATGATGCAATATACAGCAACGATCCGGCGTGTAACCTCTCCATCCTACCAGACTCCCAAGAAGAAGACGTCTATATTGTGCCAGATTCATGATCGGACGATAGGATAAATCTCTATGTCTGCATATTTTTTTTATTCTTCCTCATTTCTTCCTTTTACTGTACTGCTCCGGATATACATTTTTAAAAAGCAAAAATATGCTGCTGGTTTTTGATTCAGCTGAACTATAAACGAAAAAGCCCAGTAGTGTCTGTGGTGTAAGGTTAGTTAGTACAGGTACGAGTTTACAGCCACATACAGATAGTTATATTTTTTCTAGATTTATAGTTATATTTTATCATTGTGCATCATCTGTAAAGTTAAGACAGGAATGTTATGTATGAGTTGTTGTGTATGTCCTGTTAACTGTTAACTCTTAGTGGGACACTGTGTTATATTCTGCTGTTTTTTTCTCACTTCACAACCATCTAAGGTAATCAATTTGCTGATGAGATCTGATCGTTTTATGGCTCTCTGTCAATATGTCTGGAAATACAAATGAATCACTTTAAATTTTGACCTTTAGAGAGGAGAGTGAGTGAGCACTTTTTTTGCTTTCAGCAATTGCGCATTTGGCCCCTTGTTAGATTCAGACACATTTCAGCAGCATAGGAAATAATTATTCAAGTGTTGTTCTTTTCTTACAAATGGGATTAAATAAAAAGCTACAAATACAAATGACTATTTTTAATACATTGGAAACCAAGAAGCAGTTTGTGATTATGAAAATATCAATTTATGCACATGCATAAGTAAGTTGGTGTACACTTCTAAGCATGTGTGGGTATAGTATTCAATATCTTCATAGAATAGTAATGGTTCTAAAGATACTTTTCATAGACCTTATTTAAATTAAATTTATCAGCCTTCAGTCTTAGGAGGCTGCATCACTGACATACAGGTTATATCACTTCATTTAATTGATTCTGTTTGAACACTGAAATGTATTTTGCTCTGTATGATCATCATAAAAAAGTTTTATAAATTGTTATCAGCAGCCACAATTGAAAAAAATTTAAAATAAGAAAATGTAAAATTTACAGATCCAATCATGAACTACTTCATTATCTGGATTCAGGTCAAATCATTAAGATATACTAATGAAAATAAAAAAAAACAAAGAACAAAGAACATTTTGCAATCACATTCTGTTCCCTAAAAATGTACACTAAAAAATTCAGTCTTTAATACTGGAGATGGTCTGCACCAAAAACCACTGCAAAACATGACAGTTGCACATTTATCAAGTTTACCACCAAGAAACATGCAAAACATGCAAAGGTCAGCACCACGGTTTCTGTCTTGTGGTCCATCAGAGGATGTGAAAATCTCTCTGAACAAGTAGCTAAAATGAAACCCAGATTCACCGTCTTACTCCTTAGAGCAGTTACAGAAAAGGCTCTGTGTTTCTGTGTCACAGGTAACAGCAAGAGATGCTTTTGCTTTTTTTTACAGTTTGCTGTCATACTTTTCTCGGGAGGCTACGTAAGGATTCAAAGCAGGAGAAAGCCCTAAGAGGCTAATGAGTTCATACCTCAGATTACAAACAGAAGGGCTTGATAAATACTGTCTCTAATTCTTTTATACTTGTATACTTTGGGTGGTTCTGCAACTCAGGGCCTTTCAGAATCTAAGATTGAAGATATTTACATCCACCCACAGTTGTGTAATGACTGAGGATGTCATCCCTAAAACAAAGAGACAAAGAAATGAAGGAGCAGTTACTGGGAACAGGTTTGAATTTACCAATAGAAACGTGCAATTACAGTTAGCGTTTGTGTCTGCAACTCTGATTAATCACCTATTTATTCCTCTGCCTATTTATTCAGTTGACTAGGGTCACTCAATATGCCCCACCCTTTAGTACATCTACTTTATTAATTATAGAACAACATATGCTCATATTTCAGTGACCTTTACCTATTCAAAGATAAAAATCATTAAAGACTCATTAGAGGCGGTGGTGTCACTTCTTGGAATAACATCTCAGAGGAGCTGGCCACCGATTTCAGTTCACCTCAGTTTGCTCTCTAAATATCACCCTCATCATGGTGCTCTGTTTTTTACTTTTAAACTCCAAAACTCTGAGCTGCACTCGGGCATGTTTCGAGATCCCTTCATTTGCTCCTTTTCTACAGTGAATTACATTGTCCCGTGTTGGCGATCATACTTATCGCAGGATATCTCAGATTGTCATTTGTTCTTTTTCTGATACCTTATCTCGAGAGCACTTAAAAGTAAATATTACAGACACAAGCTTTGATAATCTGTAATGAAAATGCATTTACAATATCGTCACAGATATGTATTTCCCATTATATGTGTCAGAGTAAAGCAGTGGTTGCGTTAGTTTTGTTCTCTAACTAGGTGGTCAAGACCACAGTCAGTGTAACTCCAAGGCCATTCATGGGAGATAGGGGTTATCATATCTTTACATGCTGATGTCTGTAGCTCACCCAGACTCGGCAGATAAATGACGAATACGCTAAAGCATCATGCTCAGGTGTTTATTATGAAATATACATGTTGATATATTCAAGTGCAACAGTTCAGTATGAGTGAATCAGAACATCTATTTTGGTCTTCATATAATCATTGAAATGTCTAAGACAATAAAACAATACAGTTATTTAAATAATAAATGACAATAAAATAGTGTGTACTAAAACATGCTGCAACATAAAACAACAACGGAAGATAAGTTTAGGATCATAAATATAACTTAAAATAAATAATTTTTCAAATGCAAACTCATGAACAGACCAACTGCTTGATCCACAATGTAAAACGAAACAGTGGCTCTGCAGCAGTAACATTTTAATCTTCAAAATTCACTTTTTTTCCTCAGGCACAAAGACATTTGCTGACAATCATGTCGTTGAAAGGAGTCAGCTTCAGCTTTCCCCTGCTGTCGTAGTGCATGATGACCATGGGCTCGTAGGCCGCCGGCACACAGCAGGGCCGAGGTGTCTCTCCTTTGGTAATCTGGTGCATCCGAGACTTCACTTGCGTGTGCATGCTCGCAGGCTTGTAGTTGTGGGGGCAGGTGCCGTCACAGAAATGCATGGTGTACTCAGCGGGGGCCACCACCCAGTCCGTCCAACCGATGTCTTTGAAAGACACGGTGATAGACTTACGGCAGCACCATCCTTGCTCATCGCACTCGTCTTCCTTGTTGGAGCGAGGCAGCCTTGTCTTGTGTGCTGGTTTGGGCAGCGTGAGGTCTACTTCCAGGGAAATTTTTGGTTTTGCCTTGAGGGCATCTTTTTGACTCACAGCTATCCCCACATCCACAATCAGCGCCTGTCCTCCATCGTGCCTCATCCAGCTCTCCGCCTCAGGGCTGATGTCCAACATCACATCTTGAGTGCTTGACACATTGGCACGGACCGGTGAGCTCATGTGTGCCCATACAGAGTTCATCGGCTTCATCCTGTTGACTTTTACTTTAATCTCTCGTCTAGGCTGAACTGCAGTGGGCTTGTCTAAAATCTGCCTGGAAATCTTCAGCTCAGCCCGAGCTAGTGTCAGCTCAGTCTGGATATCGGGGTTCTTATGGAAAACAGCTCTGTACCACTGCATGCGTTGACCTGAATGTGGCTGATCAGCCTTCTGAAGCACTTTTAGTGGCTCCACTAAAAGACACAAAAACAAGGGAAAGCTTCATTAGAACCCAAGTTGGGAACATCGTCTATTGATTTGACAAAGTACATTTAGGAGACATGATAGCGATGGAATAACTGAGAGTGGAAAAACAAAACAAACAAAATTTGTTGGCTTGTTGTTGATGATATTTATATAAATGTGTTCAAAGTGTAACATCACGTAGAAGGTGTGTCTGTCATGCTCATGATTTCTAAAAGCTTGTAGGAATGTGTTTGCTTCTCCAACCATTCACACATGTTAAAGATCTGCACAGATAGAGATCTTTACCTCAACTGAACAACTATAGGGACAGAGGTTATTCATAGTATTCACAACCAAACCGATACAATAGCTTTTGAGTGCGTGTGTGTGTGTGTGTGTGTCTCCATGTGCAGAGGTAAACTCGCGCTGCAGGATTGCTTGGGCTAGTCATGAGACATTCTTTCCTACTCCCACTCAAACTTTCCAACTTTCACATCAGTCGTTTGAGAGTGACAGTGGCTAAATTAGGCCTGAGCCCCTTCCTGATGTCCTGTCTAATAAATATCTCACCTGTAGCTGGAAAGAGCACAGTAGACACGGTGGACTGCCTGGTTTCCCCCATCATCTGGCTGGAATTTCCTCTCATCTCCCTCAGTTGTTCCCTGTAGAGCTGATACATCTTCCTCAGCTCTCCCTCAGAGGCCTTTTGGTTCGGCATGGGCTCCCTGTCCATACCCAGTGAGCTGAGGATCCCCGTCTTCACCGCCTCCAGAACCAAGACCCTCTGGCTGTCCGTTCTGTCCGCATCAGGTGTGCCTCCGTGGGCCGCTTGAGGCCGGCTCTCCCCTGAGCCGGAGAGGGAGGCGAGGAGCAGCAGCGTGCAGGAGATGAGTCGGTGGAGTGTGCGTGATCTGAGCATGGTGAGCCTGCCAGGTAGGTCTGGTGTGAGAGTGCTGCTGCTCAGTGGATTGGGTTTGTCCATGTTATGAATGAAATTCTTGACATGCTTTTATTTGTAGAGCTTCTGTGTTGCCACACCCCTGGTTAGTCAGGTGTGCCTGTGATGGGCTCAGCTTGGGCCACATTATGTGGCAATGCTATGCAGCATTGTGTTCTGTGTTAACAACACGTGACATAAATTTATTAGACATAAATCTGTGACATTCAATTGAACATTCATAGCTTGTTTGCCGTTTTATTAACAGACAGTGTGAAGGGAAAGCTGAGATGGGAGGGACATAAAATAGAGGGGTTTCTGGATGACATTAGGTTACATCACGGGTACATGGTGTGCACCTCAGCATGCTACGTCACCAGGATCATCTGGTTATACGTCACTTAATCAAATAAATGACCATATGTCTTACAGTGACCAGTTCTAAGCAGGGGGACAATGGGAAATTACATTAGCTCCTCCAGGGTTAATAATGATAATGTGATAGTTTATTGATCCCGATAAGGCTGTACCTTTCTGTTCCCTTGGAACTCTGCTAAGTACGGTCAGAGGTCAAGATTAGTTACAGACCGAAGAGGGATTTGGAGTCTTGTTCCCTCCAAGACAAAGTGCTGAAACCTGGGAGGCCCCATCTCCAAACGCTACAGGCTGCCTTCCTGCCAAGCACCGCAAGCCTCTGTATGAACAGTCCAGTCTCACTATGTATTCTAACAGCCTTTAGTGACAACATACCATAAATGAAATGCAGGAAAAGAAGAGTTAGTTATCAGTGTGTCGACTTCCCCTCCTTAAACTAGTCAAAGAGGAAATATCTCAAATTAAAAAAAAAAAAAAAAGGCAGATAAACGAAGAGAAGCGATCTCCCCGGTTGTCTGGTGTTACAATAATCGCATCATCATACAACTGATGTGAGTCAAAGATCAAACCGAGCTCTCTGTGCAATGCTTTGTTTTTCTGATGATGTGAATAGACTGAACACATATCTGATCTCATCCTCAGCAATCGGATAAAAAGAGCATTCGTAGTTGTTGGGAGAGACTAAAGAGCTAAACGCTGAACTGTAAACCGCAGAGGGTTGCCAAGCAGTCACCAGCATGTTATATGTCATTCCTCACGTCTATCAGTAAGTAGCCTACGGTCAGGACACTGCATGATTAAAAAGGAGTTCCCCTGCCCTGTTAGGTGGCTGTCTGTGTCATTGGCCCCATTCTTTCCACCTGGGGGTGATCTCAACCTCAGCAATAAAGATTTCCTCTTCTGGAAAATGTCCATAAAAGAGTATTTTGGCCATTCGTGCCAAATTGTGAGCTTGTAAGAATAACATCAGCAAGCGAAGCAAAAGTTAATAAAAATGAAATTAAATGCTAATATGTACATTATGATATCATGAAATTGTAGAATTGAGACACAACCATAAATTCAACCACGTGAATGCTAATTAAATTTGAATAGCAAGTCACATTAAATGTCATAATTGAAAGCAGTGCAGTAAATTGTGAAGACATGACGTCAAGATAAACAATGAGGGTTTGCAAGATGATTAACAAAAAGAAGAAGAATTCTCCACTGCCTTTTCCCTAGTCATTACAAGCAACATGCTGGAGTGTTCCTCTTAAACACTACTAACCATTAAAATGAAACAAAATGAAAAGGGAGCATTACTCTTAGCTGAGCCTCTCCCAGCTCGTACACATATGCAGCCTATGAATGGGGGGTTTGATGTATGCGTTGCTAGGCTGTAAAGGCCCAAAAGCCAAAAAGGTCGGCAACCAGAGCTGCACCTGCCACAACATCAAAAATAATTCCCCGAATCAAAAGGGACTATGTTTGAACATGTGAGGAAGTTACCGTCCAAATAACAAAAAGTGCCTGAGTTGTATCTTCCACAGTGCAGAGTGTGTGAATTTGTGAGCAGTGAATGACTGAGGTGGATGAAATGATCAGGTGAGCCTAGGAGGTCATTTTAACATTTAATCCAACCACTTTCCATACCAGCATGTCTATAAGTCACAGTTGTATTCTCACAAGTCCGAACGGTAATTAAAGATATCCACAATTACCTTCTTACTGGCAGACATTGTGAGTCAAGGTATCCACAGCTTCGATTGTACAAGTCAAGAACATTTAAAATATCCTCAATATAATGTTTAATATCTAGAACACTCATTCTGGTTATCTGTAATTAATATTAGGAAAATCTCCCATTTCAAATCTCTACAATCCCGTTGTTATTCTTTTGTTTGTTTTAATTTCACAGAAAGGTGTGAAGTTTAGCCTTTTGTGACAGACACTCGCTCTTTTCTTGAGCAATTTCTCCTTTTCTTTTCACCTCAATTTCTGAAGAGAGAGGAAGAAAACTATAGTCTCATCTTGTCATCATGAAAGAGACATTTCTGCGTAATGAGAGTGAATGTCATCATGCACACTAGCAACAGACAACACCGAAAAAAATGGCAGCACATTGCACACACTACATGGTTTAGCATGGTGGTCTCCAACCTTGGGTCATGAGCCCTACAATGAGTCACAAGATTAGTCTAAGAGGTCCTTACATGATAGAATAGCGAGCAATATTTTGATACATCAAATCATGTTTTATTGTCTTCCTCTTTTGCATAGTTCTTCACAGACTGTTTAAATGAAGCAATCTATGGACTGGAAACACATGTTGCATTTTTGATAACAGCTCACATGCACATTGCTTCTATTTTGACTTTTTCCCATCATATACGAACATGTTACTTGCACATACATTCCCCCCGAATGCACTTGTCAGAGGAGAGGATAACTCATCATCTACAGGGTGAACACAGATGTACATCCAGCTCCGTGGCGCCCCCTAGTGGCCATAGAGCTACAATACAGGCTTTAATGACTGAGAACAGCTTTGTTTGAAGTTAGAAGGAGTGAGGAAAGTGTATTATTAACATGGACCTCATATGGAGTTGGAATGAGGACTTGTTGCTTTCCAGACCAAATGTGTGATATGTGTGTGTGTGTGTGTGTGTGCATGCGTGTGGACATTTCATAGACAAGAGAGTGTGTGTTTTCTATTGCAGATGTGAGAAAAGCCACTTAATACATACGCAGTGCTGTTATTTGATGTGTCTGGTTGTTTGCAGCATTGATTCCCATCTCATATCAGCTGTTGAACTGTCAGAAAACTGAGAGGAGACTCTTTCTTTTAGCTTTCAGCCTTGCAATGGAATAAAGCAGATATGTGAGATTAATGTGGTGGATACAGAGTAAGAAGGAATAGAAATGACTGCAAAAAGAGGGCAGCAAAAAGAGGAAGAGCTAACTTTCATGCCTGACTGGTTCCTCTAATGAGCATGGACCATTTGAAGATGACCTACGCTGCATCACATGGAGAGCAGAGCAAAAGGACACATACAGACAACACAGTCTGTCCTGCTGTAGCTCCAGATCCATCAGAGCCTGAATATCTGTACACTTGAACATTGCATTCAAAGAAGTTTGTCTGTACTAAATTAGTCACGGAGATACGGCAGAAGTTACACTGCAGCAGAACTAAAGCGTTTTCCTCATCGTCTGGGCTGAACTCTTCCTTGCAAGGGTTCCTTTCTTTGAAGAAGCATCAACGTTGACGTGCAACAATCAGCTCATTGTGGATTTGGATGCATTGGTTAGAGGCAGAAATGAAGCAGGGAAAAAACACTGATGTTTCTGTAAAAAGAACATAGTCTATCAACACACAGAATGGTCTGATTGTCTCTGCAGATTCCTCCCAAGTGTCATGTTGTTACTAGAAATGGAGAGAAGATATACATGACAATATGCTTTACTTTTCTTTATTGGTATTAAGACTACATCTTTAAAAACCCACATTTCAAATGAGCTAACAAAAAAATCTGAATGAATTCATTCAAATATTGACAAGCTCATTGTTATTTTACTTTATATTTTACTTTAATTAGATATTGTTTTAACATCTAGTGGCACAAATCAAACACCAAATAAATATGAAAGCATATCTTCGGAGTATTTTATTGTATTGTACATGAAGCAATCAGTGAAAGACCTGAGGAAAGGACAGAAAAAGCCTCAGTATTAAAGCATTACTAATATCACCACAGTTCTTTATTTAAATACTACTACAATGCTCACAAATGCATTTCATACAAATTGGTCACTTAAAACAACCCACTATGAAGGTATCCAACTGTGCTGCTTGATTAGATACACTTAACCCCGTAGAGGCTTGATTTTTCTACAGAGTTTTCCCATTAAAAAATGTCAAATAAACAGCAAACTGCATGAGAGAACAATGACGGACTCACATCCCTCTGGCTTACATCAATGGACGTGTGACATGGCAGGACAAGAGACGGACCATTGTTGTATATGGAAACAACAAATCATGGTACCACTGGGTGACAGACACAGATCAATCACTGCAAGTCAGCTTGACTTCAAAGCACAATTGTTCTGCACCCTTTCCAGACAGATGTGGTGTTATTGTACATGTGGGTGAATAGGAGATTAACTGCATGAACAGCAACATATGGAAACAAGTGGGTTGCATGTGGGGGGTTTTTTAGGGTTTGGTGCACTGATGTCTCTGTAGTGTCGGGGACCCCCCCCACGTACAGGGAGTTTTTCAGCCTGTGGACATTAAATGATGAGGAGGTTACAGGATCTTCTATGTATTTGCGGCCCCTTGACCTGAATGTGGCCTTTACACAGCAGTATTTTGCACTGACCACAGAATATCAATAAGAGGGCTGGGTTCATTCAGTACAGAGGTCTGGGTTAACTACCCACCCCCCACCTCCATCCTCTCCTCCCGATCAGGTGATCGGCTGGCTGTAGTGATCACCTTCTCGGAGCCCATCGTGCAGCTCGCTCCGGGGAGAAAGAGGAGGAGGAAGAGGAGGAGGAGGAGGAGGAGGTGGTGGTGGTGGTGGTGGTGCAGCAACAGCACCGAGGAGGACTCTGTGTCCACGCTCCCCGGTGAGAGGACGGGCGGAGCGCAGAATGGGCTGACTGACTGGAGAGGTGGTTTTTTTTTTTCTATTATCTTCAATGATGGATGAGCCGAATATCCTGAGACGCCGCGGTCTGCAGGTAAGTCCACGCTGTCACGACAGAGCTCGGATGTGGTTGTTTTCAGGCAAACGGGTTGATACTATGTGAGGATGAGGATGATGAGCCGTCGGCGAGGAATTGCTTTGGGTGTAGCAGCTGATCCGCTCTTAATATACTTTTTATTGCACTGGTTTATGTTTATTTTTTCCCCTTTATTTAATCATGTGACATCGCTTGGAAACGTTTATTATCTGTAGACAGTGATATTTTTTCCTCATGTCGGTTGTCCATTCATTAAAACAGGGGGTGGCACCACCATGAGTCCATGAATTACAGTAAATAGTGCTCATAATGTAATTAATGAATGTAGGTCTGTGCAGCAGGACTGATTCCACTATCTTATGTGTTTATTTTGAAGCTTCTCCAATGGTGCTTTCGTGAAACTGGTTGCCTTGGTGATAGGAGCATAAAACCCAAGGGTCCCTGAATGATTGGCAGAAACATCCCTTTAATCTCCTCCTGGGTGCCATGTTTATTACTCAGGAATGTCCAGGATGGGAATAATGAAGTGCTTTTTTCCTCCCACTGGTTCATTCATGTGTATATTTTCTGCATAGATAGTGAGCGCTGCATTGTTTCTACCCCTGGTTCATTGTGGAGGAGGTGATGTTGGGTTTGTGATGAAAGACTCAGTCCAAACTGGGTGTTCCCATTCTGTTGTTGCAATTCATTTCTTTTCCACCTGACATTCATCTGCAATTTAGATTTAAGTGCAGCCCGGTCATTAAACAAATAATGAACCTGATGATTATTCATGTTTGCCTTCATGTCTACCATAAACCCATTATGTTGTGCAAAAGACACAGCATGATGTTAGTCTTCATTAAGTGGGCACACCGTTCCACTAATTGTTATGTCCTAATTAGTGATGAAGCTCGAAGCTTTTCTATGCAGAAATGTCCTTTTTAAAGGTATGTTTTGTTTTTAAATGTGACAATGACATTAACTCTCTGAGATGGATTGTCTTAAGAAAAATGAAAAAAGAAAAAAAGGATGAAATCCTCAAGCACAAGCTGTCTCAGTCTAACAGAGTACCACCCTTCCCTGCCCTTCGAAACCTGATTGGCAAGGGCGGTTTTGCAGCTGCTTAAGCTCAAATTCAGTAGCCATGGGCTGTATCTTCACCAGTAAACAACTTTAAAGTTCATGCAAGAAACTAGGTCATACTGCAGCTAATGATATTTACACAGCATTAATAGGAGGATCTGAGGATGTGACAGAGATAGTAAAAAAAAAATGGGCGAAAAAACGCTTGTGTGGATGTTAAGACAACAAGAAATCTTTACGTTCCTCCCGATTTATTCTGTAATGTGTTTTCATAACAGCAAAAACGAAAATATTCAAAATGAGGAACGTCCCCTGAAGAAACAATAAATATCCCTCTCTGCTCAAACAGCTATATGTGGATATCTGCATTTCAAAGCAATGTTACCATGACAAGCACAGGAAAAGACATTTTTTTAGGAAAACATTCTCATTTATATATTTCTCACCTCTTCTTTTCTAGAAAGAACTGAGTCTTCCTCGCAGGGGAAACGTGTAAGTATTATCAACTGACTTAACCTGTGTTTTCTCTCTCTGTCTCCGTCCCGTCTTCCTCCCATTTCTCCCCTTCAAACCTGACCTGCCAGCTGTCTGTCACTTGGCAGCTTTGTTCTGCATGCATGCTGTATTTCACACCAGTTTACATTTACTCGACCTTCCACTGAGAGGCATGAACTTCTGAGGCTGCTTATAAGGATTAGCTGAGAGTCAGAGCATGCAGTCCCACCGCTCCGACAGGTTCTATGTAAACTTAGAGTGTGAGAGCACAGATGGAGATAAGGTGAAAAAAACGTGGACGAGTCACTTTATGTGTAAAATCTTCTCAGTATGTGAGAATCAATGGGTGGCTGCTCTCTTATTGAAAAAAAACATCATGCTCATTGTGAATACACACTGAATATCTGATTCAGATTTGCTACAGCAGATTTAATAACCAGGTGTCCATGTGATTATGCATTAAAACATGTGAACTGAGCAAACAAGCTGAGCCAACTCTTACAGGTCTCTGCTCAGGAAGTAATTGTTTGATTTTCTTCATCTTTTTCCTGATGAGAATTCAAGAGTAATCATCTGATGATGAACTAGGATTTTACCCAGAAGTAACAGCTCATGTCAAGTTTTATCAGAAGAGCAGTGACACACGAGAACGGCATGAAGGAACTCGGTTGTGAGTTTGGCGCTCATGCGGGAGGCGCCCCGTTCAGAACAACATCAATCTCTTCCGTGACTCTAACCTGTTCAGGGACTTTCCCATCTCCTCAGAGACGACACTGAGCCAGCCTAGTTTCACTGTCTGCGAGTCAGTCACTGAAAATATGAACAGATCACAGGATCACAGGTGACAGATTTCTGAGAGTTTTTCCTGCCCGTCAAGGTGTCCAAAACAAACAAGAAGATTTTTATTTTAAGTGTATTGGGGGGCAATACTTCTGTGGAATGACAGTCATGGATTTAGAGGTTGCACCCTTTATGTCTCAGGGGTCTAAATATTCAATTTGTATTAAATACCTTGCTTTATTATGATATTCTAGGGATGGTGGGATGGTAGGAAAAAAAATCAATGCTCCTCTCCAGACAGCAGCTCTGAACAGAGGACCATCTCTGTGTGTCAGTAGTAGGTGGAGGCCTCCACCCTGAACAGTTCGGACCACTTCAGGAGGTAAACCGAACCTTTCCAAACGCTCAGGGGACAAACCCACAAACACTGGTCTGTCAGCTGGTTAAAGTTTAGGATGGAGAGGTCCAGCTGGGAGAGGTGTCATGGTTAGCGTGTATCATTGACGGACACCATGAAGCGCTCGTGAGCCCTGGAGCCACCAGAATAAGTGCTAAACGATCTTCCTGGATGTGACTAAAAGGCGATGAATCAGGGGAACTGGAGGAAAAGCGCAGAGGAGATCACTGGTCCCTGGTGTACTGACACAGAGAGGTGGTCCTCTGTTCAGAGCTGCTGTGTGGAGAGGAGCACAGATCCACATCCTGCCCTCTGTCACCTGTGCTAATTTAACACTTAACTGATTAACACTTAACTAACTGATTTTAACAGAACAAATTACTCAAACATTTCAGTATTCAGACTTGTGGTGTGTCTGTGGAAAGGTTTAGCAATGAAAGTGATTTGCCAACATCTCTCTATGATGTATTTAAGCAATAGGCTATACACCAATACATTTTGACTCAAGTACATAAATCATTTCCAAGCAAATTTGCAAATAATAATCTGGGGCTCTTGAAGATAAATTGTTACAAGGTACAGTCCTTATTTTGAAAATGTTCATTTCAGTTTCTTACGATAACAGGATGGCTCTGACGGATTGTCAAACCTCAGATCCAGGAGGTGAACAGTGGACCAAGGCCCATTCTGCAAGCCATCCTGTCCATATATAACCGGAGTGAGAGCTGTGTCCGTGTTCTCGGGCCTCAGCACAGTCTCTGTTTGTGATTTTCATGGGTAGGATTTCAAGGTGCAGCCGGGAGGACATTGCCTGGGTTGGGGGCCTTCTCTGTTATTTGCAGATGATGCGGCTCTGTTGGCTTCATCAGACCGTGACCTTCAGCACACAGAAGGGGGGGTTGCATTTGTCCTGTTTGAGAAGATTTTGATCTGAGTCTACGTTCAAGCCCTCACCTATGGTCAAGAGACCCCAGGTTAGACCCAGAACAGCCTTGTAAGATTACATTTGACTTGAGATCCCCCAGAAAGGACTAGAAAGCACTACTGGAGAGAGGGCCATCTGGACTAGCTTGCTTAGCTTGCTGCCACCATGACCTGGCCCCAGATTTCAATTTTATCACACGTAATGTCTGGGCTTTCTTTTTAATCTGAGAACAGAGTTGAAGGTCTTGGGGACATGTGCTGGACAGTCATTGAAAATCACAGCAGAGCCTCAATGCCTACTGTTGTAAAATGCAACACTCAGGGCTACTCGTAAATTCCACGTCTCAAAATTGTGGCGCAAATACGACTTGCTTTGCGCGTTTACATGTATTAATTAATTGTAAAATATCCATCTTCCGGTGTGATAGAATGTCAGTATTACCGGATACACATAATTCCTCAGTATTCTTTTTGTTTTTCGATGGGTGGTTAATCTGTGATGTCGCTAACATAATATTTCTGATAGTCCTTGAAGGCATCATTAGTCCCTCCTCCCTCCGGCGCGCGCTGACGCGGCTGCGCAGTGCGGCGCTGCTGTTGCTGCTGGAAAGTTTGTATCACTCTTTACATTTGGCCCAAGATACCGAAGAAATCCCTCCGTAATGTCGCATCCCGCGGGAGACCGACTGTCGCGGACATTTCGCCGGTAACAGGGAGAAGGAGCAGCGGGGACATGGCCGTCGGGGTCGCTCACCGCCACCGAGCCGCCGTGCAGTGGGTCTGGGGTCAGTTTGTACCGAAGCTGAATGGAGTTTCTGCCGTTGGACACTGCGTACTGGCCTAACCGCCACCAAAAACAACACTGTCTGACATGATGCTCCCACTGTAACAAGAGGACAATTAGCATATCTGCATCGGATTTATCGGTCACCACCATCACCATGTCTGACCAAAACTACTATTGGACCGTGTTGCCGAGCTACAAAACTAGTTTTGTGACTGGGGCCATGATGAAAAGATCAAAAAGGTAACAACCACATAGCCCGTGTTAATGACAGACTGTTTTTTTTTTTTTTTTAAACGTGGAGGCACAAAAGCAGTGCAGTCTGGACTGAACTGCTGCAAAGCGAAAACGTCTGCTCGGCCTGTAGTTGTCATCAGCTCCCCGCTGAGCTGAGCCATTCACTGTCTGACAAACAGCAATTTGTTGAACGTTTGATTCACAGCACGTAAACGCAACCCCCTCCCCAATACACACAGTGTCTGGTAATATGATCATCTTGCAGCTCGGATTGATAATACCATCGTGGTGTCTGTGGTAGCCGACTGTGCGTTAACGTTACTGTAGCTGTATGTGTCGGTTACATCCGCCCAAGGTTTGGTTTCCGACGGAGAAACGTGGCCATTGTAGAGTGTTGTGTATGTGGGCAGACTGCATTGTCTGCTACCAGCTGTCGCATGCAGCGACACAAAGTGCCGATCGATACCCTGATGTACTTAGTGGGACTGTGGTGTTGTAGATTTGTTCTAATCTGTGAGATACATTTAATCAGAGCGGTCAAATTTGCCTCCCTGTAAAGACTCTGTGTGTCTTTGGCGGTCAGTGAGTTCAAAGTGATCTTATCGTAATTTACGCCCTTTTTTATTTCCTCGGTCGTTTCCCCCTTTATTCCCATAGTGAAATGTTATTTTGTTGTGATTCTGGCCCAGTATGCGTCTGTTATAGCTTGCTGTCAGCGGCATAAACTGCATTGACATTGCTAATGGGTGAAGTTATGTGGAGAAAAGCTGTGCTCTCATCTTCTAAATTCATGTAATGCAGTTTTTCTAACTGTTAACAGGGTGCTGACTGCGCTCTGTGGGGAGTCAAAGTATCCACTTATTCAGTGCAGCATGGGTTCATGCATCAGTCATGCACCAGCATGACATTGAATGCAGCTCAGTGAATAAATGCAGTCCTTCACCATCAGCAGACATGTGAAAGATGCAAGCGTGCATCTCAGTGGCCTACATTCATCATGCTACATGGCTGTCTGTACGAGTCCTACAAACCACTATTGTTAGTCCCACATGTATGAGTAGTCTTATCACTGCCAACTGATGATAAAGCTCTCGTGGTCATGGTGTGGAACAGTGGTGCCTTCATGCAACGCTTTCTTTCTTTTTTTTTTTGCCATGCTCACTTGTGTGAAAAGGGTGTCTGTGTATTTATTTTCTGATAAGAGTAAAATGGTGCGCGCACAGCATCATTCTGTCGTTGAAGCCAAAGTCAAGCATTTATTGGCTCTCCCATCTCTCTGTTGCTGTGCCATCTTTGCCACTTTGAGCCTTTTTGGGTTGGGGGGCCATATACTGTGTGAATCTGCCTCAGCATCGACCCAGAAATGTCAGGCTCTGTTTTGTCTCAGCCCCTCAATTATTTTAGGTCATTGCCAGAAGAGAGGTAGAGACGGCATCGACATCACCAGCATGAAACCGAGAGCATGATGGGATTAGATCCAGCTTTGAGGGGATTGTAAAAACAAAGGATAAAAAAGGATCTAATACTGTTCTCAATGAAGACTTTAGCACAGATAGAGCGAATACCAGGCATACAGAGGCCTCCGGCATCATATTTGCACAAACGGACAGGAAGTGGACAAAATAACATTTGAACTTTAAAGTAACTGCATCATAATTACACTGGCATCTTTGTGGCTGAGTAGTACTCAAAGAAATGCTAGTTCGTCATGTCTGCCGGCTTTTAAACCGCTCTGCCAGTCACCACTTTTATCTGTGATTTTTAAAAAGAAAATGGTTTTCTTAACAGAGCTCCAAAGAAGAGGTGGGCTTACTGATTTAGCATTTATTAAAAAAGCTGCACAGTAACAGTCTTAAAATTTCTAACAAAATATACCAAAGTGGAAGAAAACTGTTCCAGCAAAAAGGAACAGTGTTTTAATCAGTTAAAAAAAATACCAGCAGTTTTGAAACAACACGTCTCTGACATGGTCTGAATCAAAACTGAACCTGACTTTCTAAAAATTGGTATCTTAGACAGCTGGTATGTTTTTAGAAAAATCTTGCATCCAGAGTTGCATCAACTGCTGAGCCCCTGCCTGATTGTGCAATGGAAAAACAATCTGATCATTGATTTTCTTACTTATAGATCAGTTTGTGTTGTGTACGTGTAGGCAACGATTGTGTTTGTCCATGGCGATGGATCTTTTAATGGTATAAACACAGTGTGATGGCCTTGCACAGTCACTGGAGTCCCCGGGCCCACTTATTTCTCTGCATTGTTGTATAACAGCCAGCCAAGGCTGTTTTTATAGGATCAGGTGCTCCCATTGGTACAAGCACACGGCTCTTTCCAGATGTTTCCCATATTCTCACATTAAAATACTTTCAGACACAGGAAACCTCATCAGATCATCACTGATACTTGAGTATTATACCTCACTACACTGCCTCCACACTCCTTATTTCCTGGGTATTCGTTTATTTTATGTATTTCCATTATTTTGGTCACTCTTGCAGCCAGAAATACTTTTATTCTCCTAAATATAAGAACATAAAAATGTGAGCTGTTTGGTGTTGCCACATTAGCTAAAACTGATAAAGTACATGCTCTCTGTGTGTGTGTGTGTTTATATATTTACATACACACATGTTTGTAGCTATGCATGTATGTTTATGTATAAACACCATTGCCACTGTCATTACAGTTATTAGTGTTTTTCTTATCACAATCAACAACTCAAGTTCATAGGTTGACGGTGTTTTTCGTTCTTTATTTTGGCAGGACTGTTCGCTGCGCTCATAAGAGACTGTTACATGTGCTGCGTGATCGTGTTTGTAATTGCATTGCATAAGCAAATGTTTTCTCTTGTGTTTGTTTTCCTCTTCTCACAGTTCCCGTAACAACAAGAGAAGGAGTTTGGCGGTTGGGACCCCGTCGCCCACGCTGTCACGACCGCTTTCGCCTCTCCCACTTGCCACAGGTACTTGTGTGTTGTTTTTATTTGCATGACTGTGCGACTCAGTGTGATTATTGTTCGGCAATTAGTCTAGAGACTTATCAGACGTACTTTACAGGACAGAGATGTAATCAGATGGAATGAAAAGATGAAAGTTAATTTGTGGCATGAGACCAATACGTCAGCCTTTCTGTGGAGTTTATATGCCTTCAGCCTGGTTTTTATTTGTGATGCAGTGTGGCACATGACAGGCAGTGGATTCCCTCTGGTGTGTTTCCTAGGTTTTCATTGCTGTTAGACTATAATGTGCCCACAGTGTACGGCATAAGCCATAAAATAGTGTTCCTTTTCATGATGATATTTTTAATTTAGCTTCCGGGACACTGCTCATTCCTTGATCCAGCTGCCTGAATTGCTATATGAAGCCTCATTCATTCTCTACAGCATTTCTTTAAGTGAGTCAGGGTGTGGTAGTGCTTTCCCCTCAGGGGCTGGCACTGAAACCCTTCAGTGACCCTCTCAAGAGTGTGTGGTGTGGTGTGATCAACAGCAGGACTCCCTGCCGTCTGCTGAAGCTGAGATTCTTTGATTTGGCAGGAAATAGGTCTAGTTATCTGCTGTGGGAGTGGCACTAAAAGATGTGATTGTCTCTGGTTCAACTGTGAATTAAAACCAGTTACAACGTGATCACGTAAAACAACCCATGTAATGATTCAACATATGGAGAGTCGTATACATCTGTTATTGTATTTTATACGTGCTACCCCCTCTAACGGGCTGCGCACATACTCATGGAACTGGAGTTAAATTAAGTAACTACTACTTTCAGCTTCCACTCATTTTCAAAGTGTGTAAATTTGTGATATTTTTTTGTTTCCTCAGCTGGCAGCAGCCCTTCTGAAAGCCCCAGAAATGTCTCTGCCAGCACCTCTGCCAACTTCCAGTTTGCCCGAAGGTAAGAGTGAACTTGAGTGCTTTTTAATATGGATTTTTTTCTAAGGCACTTTATGTCAGCCGTGCTACTACAGTTATATTTTCCCCACCTCATACAAAACACTGGAAAATTGGTTAGTTTGATAGAATGCATAGCAGATGCCTCCAAAATACAGTGGATTAAATGCATATTTTAACATTGGAGAAGGTTCAGAGTAAGACATAAGCGGCAACAGAAATATTCATTTTTCCATTCACGGATCACTAAAGAGTGGTAACTAGAAACTGCAATGAGAGTTGGAGATAGCCAAGCTGCTTCATGAGACTTTTTAAAATGTCCTACCTATTCAAAACAAAAATAAAACTTGACCAGAACATCATCGGTTTTCACTTATTTTGAGCGCATTGCAATAAAAACGCTTCAGTAACCTAAGAAACTTGGTTTTTGGAGGAGACTGAGTAGCATGAATAATGAACATGCCCTGGCTTGTTCCCTTTTGCCCCTGTAGTGGAAATGAGGCAATGGAGAAGCAAATCCAACCAGCCCCAGAAAGGCCCCAGGGACACTAGCTGGACATGGGCCTTGGCATTTGTCAAGCCAATTAAGGCAGCAATTCGGTGCACACACTCGTTATTCAGGGCTGCTGTGATTATGGGGAAAAATTGGAAAGCTTGCCCTCTCATCAGGCTTCTTGCAAGAGTGTATGGAGTCACAGTGGTTTGGAGGAATAGTAGCTAGAACTGGCATCCTCGTGCAGTAGCAGAAAATAGTGTGTTATTGACTTGCTAGTGGCATTTTGGGTAAAATGGCAGCAGGTGAGGCTCATGTGTTTATAATATGTACACACTGTAGTACATCCTAGAAGATTTAAGAATATGCTGCTGCTGTCTCACTGGATCTACTTTAAATGTAAATGCTGCTTATTTCAAATATCATGTGCCATGAATTAGCATTTAATGTTGCAGTGCAGTGTGGCATATTGCACCACAAGCCCGCGGACGGAGAGGGGATGTCCCCTGATAGGATTGCCTCGCACAAGTGTGCATGATTCATCTAAATTTATTGAGACTTTCTAAGCTGCCAGCGTGGAGACGGATGCTGTGCCTGCACTTTTGAGAGCTCCTCTGGGTTTATTTGGTATTCACACAAGCTGTATAAACCCCCCCGCTGTTTGTGCACCTATTTTGTCGTGTAAACATGAACGAGGCAGACACACAATAGTTGGCATTCACGCAAAGAATAAATAAGTCTTTTAAAATGCAAATGAATGAATAAGGCGATAAGGAGCCATCTCAAGAGCGAGGTATAATCGTGTAGCTGCAGCTCCCTCTTCACCATTAAAAATGCTTTTTTTAACCTTGGGGTGTGCGGACTTGCCAGCGCTGTGGCCCATAATAGTTTTTTCCCCCCTTTTACAGCTCAGGTATTGATTCTCACATCGATTTTAAAACCATGTTTTTAATCCTAGCTTCTATCCTCTTAAGCGCTGCTGGACCTTAATGCAACAACCTAGTATCAGTAGTAAAGTGTTTAATAACACATAGCGGATGAAATACATATCCGCTATGAATCAGATGAGAAAACACAAATCTAATTCCCCTGATTAATCCTCAGATCTCGGTTACACTCGGGGCAGAACCACCCAATTTCATTGTGTCACCCCTGATTTAGCTACACGTCCCCAAGAGCTGGTTTGTGTGAGAAAACATTCGACCATCCCTGTCACCACAGATTGAATCAGTCAGGGAAACTGGGCCACGTCCACAGAGTGCCATATTGGATGGAAAAATAGGGGGGACAATGGAGATGGAGGCACTGTTACAAGTGGAAATTTCCTACATAAAGGTTGGGGTTTTCTGTTTGTAGTAGTGGTCTGGGTGGGTGGCTCATGGTATATGTGTAAATGCTGTTTATGAGTGTATTTTTGTGGTGTGTGTGTAATGAGTCACAAGCTAATTGTCTGTGGGTCTCAGTGCTGCAGTATGATAACATTTTGGCAGGTGTTCAGCAGCAGCAGCAGCAGACAGCCACTGGCTGCAAACTGTGACAGACAAACAGGGCTATGGCTCTGACAGCCAGACTTACTCTGTCACTATCATTAAACAGCGTTTATTTTCTTTTCTCACTTGGTGTCTGCGGCTGCTCGTCTTCCTCTCTCTTCCTCTCTATTTGTGTCTTCCTGTTTATGCATCTGTGCAGCCAACTGGCCCGCACTGAAAGGTAAGAAAATGAAAAACTCCTTTCATCAACACAGTGTCAAGCATCAGATGTTATTGCTTTAAACTTGCATGCAGAGCTGATTTAGAAAGTGACATTTGCATGCGTAACTCTTTGAAGATTGCGTCAACAGGATGTGTAGGTTTCTATGTGATGCGGAGCTACCCCTGAGCAGTCTGTTACTGTTTTGTTTCTGCAGAGCGGATGGGCGAAGGTGGTCTGTGGCGTCGGTTCCCTCGTCTGGATACTGCACCAATGCCCCCAGTTCATCAGTATCTGTAAGCTAAGACTCTTTCTCAAAGTCTGTCTTTATTTGTATTTCCTTGTAATCACCAGTGCTAGTGACAGGGTTTGGCAAAGGCTTGAACACTCGGAAAATCCTTGATTTTAACAGGTTTGGAAAAGGCATGAATGAATTTGAATGCACTCCTTGAAAAGCGCTCTATGTAATCCCTGGCAAGCATTAATCAAAATATAAAGTCAAAGTTAATGTGAGCAACTGGTAAAATACACAAAAGTGACAACAGAATTCCTTTATACCCAAAGACATCTATGTATTTGGGTATAAAGGAATTCTGTTGTTACTTTTGTGTATTTTACCAGTTCTTTTTTGAAAAAGTGCATTTGTAGTAACAATTCAGATATGATGATAAAGGCTTTGAGAGTCTGGACATTTCTGCCTTTCATACATACATTACATACAAAATGCTCAAAAAGTGCTTGAATTTTACTCTAAAAAAGCTGTACAAAGCCTGAACTGAGGTTTCTGTACCTCTGTCTGTCTCTTTCATTCATCAGATATTCAACCTCTTTCTAAACCACTGCCATGGGACCATTTAGCTCCTTGTGTTACTCATACTCAGTGTATCAATCAGTTTACAGTGCTGTGGTGTCTTGTAAACTTATGGTGCTGACTGACTGAACTGTAAATCCCATCAGATTTCACACAGTGTAAGAAATAAATCCACCTATAAATGGTTGCTGATTTACAGTAGGCCCGTTTACTGAGTGAGTCCTTTTATAGAGGGGCTCAGCACCTGGGCCATATTTTAGATGAGCTGTGAAAGTGTGTTTTACATCTTTTGACCAACAGCTCACAGTTAAAGGCTGCAAGCATGTTTATTTGATATACTGCGCAAAAGTGATTCAGACCCAGCCCATGTAAACATTTAAAGAGACATGTCACCCAAAATCTATCTTTGAATCTTTCAAGTCTACAGTGGGGTGATATTGGCAAAGCGTTTAAACTCAACATAACAGCTGAAATAGTCTTTAACCGATGCAAGTAAACACACTTTGAACGTCACACTGTCACAACACTGTTACTTGACAATGTGGCCGACCGTACTCTCTGCAGCCAGTTTATACAAAACAGCTGACTGGAGATGGATGGATGACTCAGTCACAACAGGAAATGTCCGATGATGATGATGCATCTCTGTATCACCGGCCTTTTATCAAACTTTCCACCGCAGACAGGAAGAACAAATGAATCCTCAGATGCCTTTCCCAAAGTTTTCCTGGAATGATTCACACTGTATAGATAAGATTAACGATGGTGGTTTTATACATACAGAAGTTTATCTGGCTGAATACACTTATAAAGACTTTGTTTTTTTATGGAATTAGAGTATTTATGTTGCAGGTTATTGCTGAACGTAGTCCAGACTGGTGCATAAGAGCAATCTTTCCATTTTATCTACGTAACAACATTGCAACCTAAAAGAACACACAATTATAATTGCTCGGCAGATTTTATGCACATCAATGGGTGAGGTAGTTAAAAAGCAAGACAACAAGAGAACAAACTAAGAGAGGAAAACCAGACAAAAAAGTGTGTAAAACATAGGAACATACAGCTACCCCTGTTAGAGGACTGATATTGTTGATCCTTCATCCTCTCTCAGACCCCTTAAATGTCCCCTGTTGGGAAGTCTCAAGTGTTTGCCACCCTCGCTAAAGAAATGACTTCATACCAAAATGATGTGAGCATTACTCTATGTAGCCCCTTTTGACTGAGGGAAAGTACAGGAATAATGAATCTTATCACTAAAATAACATTGGTCTTGTTGAAATGCATGCTTTCTTTTTCCTGCATGACATCACAAATGAGGAGGGACTGTACAGGATTTCACATTTCCTCACGCAGCTTTTGCTTTTGGGAAAAGTTAAACGGACAGTGAGCGTGCCATGCTGCCCAGCTACGCCCATCAGCTATTTATCAGTGGTTTCTGTTCTCATTATCTTGAGACTTTGTCTTGAAAGTCATATTGAAGCTGCAGTTGGCTGTAAAAACAATACCCGGCTCCTCTGCCACGGCTGTAATTTTGTATGGCCAACCACATGGCTCGGAGACGGTGAGGTCAGCCCTCCCCACACAATGTCCCTTTCAGGCTCGCTGTCAGTGAGGCCTTTATGCTGCTCTCGCTCGCCTCTGACACGTCTCTAGTTTCCTCCTCGGGGTATCTTCTTCGTCCAGTCAGATGAGCCACTCTTCCCTTTACTCTTCCTCCAGTGAAACACAAGATCCCAGCCAGATGGGAGGGACTCATAAATTCCAGGCTGCGTGTCACACATTTTGGCTTGGAAAGAGAAAACGAATGCGTGCATGGCCGACGCAACAGCCGTTGCTGCCTGCCTCTTGGCATGCTGCAGCAGTAAAGAAAAGTCCTGCACAACACTAAAGCTCACAGAGACATTTTTTAAATCTGGAAAAGGATTTATGATGTTTTGCCTCACTGCAGCACAAGCCTTTCTCAGCAAGCCCTTGTTAAGTGTTAAATCTTAATCAGATCTATAGTGGAACATGAAAGCCTTTAAGACTCTGAGTGTTCACAGGATACTGAGTGAATCTGAGAGAGAGTAGTGGTGTGAATCTCCTATTAGAGGAAGCACATTTAACACAGAATGTTATATCGTCAAAGCTGTAGAAGCACAAGCCAGCACGGATACAAATGCGCAATTAAAAGTAGACAAAGTCTGAAATGATTGAGTATTCAGCCATTTATTGTTTTATTATGTATTTCCAGAATATTCCAGATCACTGACGTCTGTACACTGCTCTTTGTCACTTATCTCTCTTTTACATACCCCATTTCTTTTTTTTTCCCTCACAGTCCTCTTCTTCCCAGGAGTTGTTGCACCAGTTGCCCTTCCAGCCCACTCAAGATGATCTCCACTTCCTGTTCAAACATTTCCGGAGCACGGAGAGCGTGGCAGACGAAGAAGGAGCACATTCCTCGCCCCCTGTCAGGCTCCGTTCACGCAGTCTCAGGTAGCCTGGGTTTGATCCTGCAACATCTGTACTGCGTAGATATAGTAGCTGCTTGTGTTTGTGGTCTGACCTGGCTGATGTTGCAGGTTAATGTTAAAATGAAGCCCTTAGTCCACCACTACTAACATTACCAATGGTTATTTATGAATAAAATTATTTCACAAGTTACATACTATTGTAACCAGGGTTAAAATAAGCAGCCTCAGCCTCACACTTGAGCTAGTGTGGCTGAAATGTAGTCAAGTCCTCCTCTGTTAGCTGGGTTAGTTATGTAGTTAGCTGTGCAAACCTCTCTAAATGAAACAACTCATTTAAGTGCCAGTAGTGTAAAAGAAAGAGAAGAACAGACCATAGATCATTTGTGTTTTTCATTACTGAACCAGCGTGCCTTTTCTCCCATTAGTATTATCCTGTTAGTGAACATTTACTTGTCAGTTCTTTGGCCCAGCCAAGAGGTATCCACGTCGGCTTTTGCTCCACCGTGCCTGGAAAATTCTGCAGTACTAATTGAAGATGCTGCTGCCTTCCACCTCCACAGGCTTGAGGCATACAATGACCAGTAGTGACAGTAGTGACAGACACGATACACCCTGGACCCTGTTTTCCTTCCATCAGAGAGCTCACGCAAGATTTAGAATAACTTTAAAATAAAAAGAGAGAAAAAAATGATGTCAGGAGCACCGCAGCCATAAAAAAAAAAAAAAAAGCCTGCCTTTAGCATCAATGTGCGACTTAGTAGCAGAGCTGTAAAGAGAAAAGTAAACAAGTCATGTCACATTTGGTAAGATTGCTGCTCTGCCTCAAACCGACAAAAATAGGCTTAATGTTTCATAACATCTTTCATGTATGATTATAAATAATGAAATCCTGGCTGGGAGGATTTGAATATGGTGGGATGATTATTTTATGTGGTACTGGAAAAAAAAAAAAAGCTTCTGTGCTAGTTAATGATCCCCTGGATTAGAATATTGCATTTCCTCATCATTTTGCATCGCTGCTCTCATCAAACACTTCAACAAGCTCTCCAAGTGGCTCTCGCGGTGGGGAGTTTTGAGGTTGCTGGAGACTTTTATAATTGACTCTAGAGGGTGTTGGCAGCATCTTGATGTGGTTGTTTTTCCTGCGAGGAGTCTCTGCCTGTGCCACATACTCAGAAGGCTCTAGATGCTCTCTAGATATGTTAGTTAGCTTTGTTCATTGTCCTTTCAGAAATTGTCTTCATTCACTGTTAAATTGAGGCAGAAGTGGTTGTTTTCTGCTTGTTGTGTCTAGTAAGGTATTTAGCATTTATTGATTTAAACATATTAACATTTAGGTTTCTGATTGAAAGCTGATGAGAAAATGGTGAAGTATATAGTCAAGTCAAAAAATGGTATAGGTTTGTTAACTCTCTAGTTTGGTTCTAAAAGTTTATACTAAGTAAATATACTTAGATATCCAGTAAAGACAGCTTTTCTTTCTGATGGTTTGTTAATGCGACTCCTGCTCACAGACTGAATATGAGATTCCACAAACGATCTTATAATTTCATTAGAGAAAAAACTCCACCAGGGTTTCCTTAGTTAATCTGTTTGAGTACTTGGCTCATAAAATTAATGTAACTGACTTTTGTAATGCTGTTAAAACACATCAAAATTACTACTGGGAGTAGATGACTGACAAGTGTCAATGTTGCTCTGAAATAGCTCCTGAGGGTGTGTAAAGCATTTCTTATTGCCCCTGAATAGTTCCCGAGGGGTTAAGTGTTGCTATTGCCCTCAAATAAAACCACTGCTGTGCAACTGTTGTAGTTACCCAGAAATAGTAAAGTGCTCGTCACATGATGATATTGTTATTTGTAGTATGTGATGTATGGGGGCGCCCAGGGTGGCTATTTTTAATATTAGTGATGACAGTACATTGATTTGTAATTTTTAAAGGTGCCCTCTTGTAACTCAAGCCCTGTGCACACAACAGATGTGGTCATGGATACTGCAGATGAGAAGCTGATCTGAACTACTTAGATCAGCTACTTACTGTCGTTTTCAAATATGCTGTGTTTATGAGCTGGGGTGGCAGTAAACACTTTCAGTCACACAGTTGCAGTTCACTCGTAAGGAATTGGTACATTTTTTGTAGCTTTAATAAGACAGTGTTTGTGATTGACATTGTTTTACAGCCTCAGTGTATCAGTGTTTGTCTTAAGCACTTAATTTTAAACTTACTCTGTGGTGTCAGCCTCTCCCATCTGTCACTCCTCCACCACCTCCATCACTTTACAAATCAGATCTTTTGTTTTTATGCAATTCAAATGTAGAAACCACAAATGATTATTTGTGCAAAAACATGATATAATATTCCTTTTGTGACGATATATCTGTAATCCGTTTTTGCTGCTTTTCTCTTTTATCTGGTTCTCATCCAGCCCTGGACGGACTTGTGGAACATTTGACAATGAAATTGTCATGATGAATCACGTCTACAAAGAACGCTTTCCTAAGGTATACCCTGTGCTTTTACTGCCTTCTTTTTTCTTGCCCTCTTTCTCTCTCTCTGATCGGTGGCGCTAATGCATCTTCATGTACAAAGAAGAAGACTAGAAACCAGGACAGAGATTTTAACGCTCCTGGCAAAGTCAAAATCTTAGACCACTCACCTGTGGGGACCAAGTGTAAAGAAATTGTTAATACAATATTGTTGTCACCATTTCAAATGAAGTCTTCCATCCTGGTTGTTTCCCAGGCGACAGCCCAGATGGAGGGTCAGCTGCTCGACATCATTGCAGAGTGTTCCCCAGGCACTGCTCTGCCCCTGGCTGATGGTGTGCTGGGATTCATTCAGCACCAGCTGGTGGAGCTCGCCAGAGACTGTCTGGACAAGTCCCAGAAAGGCCTGGTCACCTCCAGGTACTTTATGGAGCTGCAGGAGAAGCTGGAAAAGCTGCTGCATGAGGTGTGTGTTTCTCATCTTTAAAAAAACAGTTTTTCCATCTGAACAATCACAGTTTTGTTTACTTTTTTGATTATTACTCAGTCTTGCAACTGTTCCGCCAGTATTTGTTCTTCCTAAGATATCATCAGTGCATTTCTGATTGTTGGTAGCTCAGATTGCCCTCTGGGACATTGCGTGCTATACTGTAGCCTCACTGGGAACATTGAATTGAAATTGCCTGTTTGATTGGATCTCAGTCAGTGCTGATTCCAGCTCATTGGCCAGTAACGGTGTTGTCATTTTATATTATAAAGATCTGCGCAGTGGTCAAATGCTTGATTATATAATGATTTATTACATAACCTTTCCAGCAAATCTGCAAAATGGATCATGGCTTCTGCTGCAGACTCAGGTTCCAAATGACTTTCTCTTGTTACTCAGAAAGTTGGATAATTTAACATCAAGTCCATATTTTAATAAAAGTGCCACGCAGTACAGTCGATGCAGTGCTTTCTTGAGCTCATTCAGTCTCCTAGTAGCTTAATGTATCCCACAATACAACAGGGACAGACATTATTTCATCTATAATTTCCACTTAAGCCACATTTCTGTAATTATTCTTTAATGTCACCATGAAAATAACTTTCCAGCATGGAAAGAGTTTATTTTAAGCAAATGGTCACTACTGTCACATAGAGAAATGTCTGAATTATAGCTGTTTTTCTGAAGACTGTTCTTAGAAATAAATCTTGTTTGATCAGGTTTGACAGGATAACACACAAAACCTGTTACAATACAGTTACAGTGGATCAACCTGAACCCTGACTGACGTCACTCTTCTCACCACGTCTGTAACACAGATTCAGAACCTGCTGTTTGACAAAGGCAAGGCAATGTTAGACCAAGATATGGAGACAATGAATGTATTCACAAGTGCTATGTATAAATTATTAATAAATCGGGCAAGGCAGAGAGGAAATATTGATGCAAGATGTTGAAATACCAGCCCTGATCCACTGAATCACCAACAGATAATGTAAGAAGATGAAATGGATGCTAAAAATAATATGAGCCAGACCAAAGTGCAGACAGCCTCCGTGGACGAGCTGCGCTGCCTCGTGGCTTGTGCCAATTGGATTAATTCACAGTAATAATCTGTCATCCTTTGTCCTTTGCTGATCAGGCGTATGAGCGCTCAGAGAGCGAGGAGGTGACCATCATCACCAAACTGGTCAAGAAGATTCTCATCATCATCTCCAGGCCAGCCAGACTCCTGGAGTGTCTGGTAAGACTCAACGGCAGACAGACGTCAGTGTAGGAGCAGGAGTGACGCATTATCAACATGATGCTCACCAGTTTAGAGCCTCGAACAAAATGTCTGTCCCTACAGAAGCAGATGTCAGTGGTGACTCACGTACACTGATGACATGTTGTCGTAATGATAATTTTAGTAATAATAACACAATTGCATGTTGGAATAAGCCCACAGCAAGTTTACCTTTCCAGACAGGATGATGTTTTGGGTCGTAGTCCTTTATAAGCAATTTCATTTTGACAGTGGGTGTGTAGCTGAAGTTCACAAGCCCAGATATTCACCCCATTCTTCCTGCAAGTGCAGAAGAAATTAGCTGAATTAACCTTTTCAACCTTCTTTCTTACCAACCCTGTCATTAAACTGCAGTAGTGTTTCCTGTTATTTCCTAGTGTGTCATGTTCAGCTTTCCTGTCAGGAGACTTTGTCTATTTCTCATATATCACTTTCCTGCCCTATTGTAGTGTTTTAGTAGTGAGTCCCTTTTTTGTGTTTGCAAAAGCCATTGCCAAATAAATGAAATCTAAATGATCTTTCCTCTCTTTTCTCCAGGAGTTTGATCCAGAAGAGTTTTACCAACGTTTGGAGGTGGCAGAGGGTCAAGCCAAAGTGGGCCATGGCATCAAGACTGATATTCCCAGATACATCATCAGCCAGCTCGGCCTCACCAGGGATCCCTTGGAAGGTGCAGCACTGAGTTTTTTTTACAATATTTACTTTATTCAAGTAGTCAGCTTTTGCAAATCACATGGTAAGGAGTTAATATCCTCTTCATCCCACTGAGTAAAATGCACGTCCACTTTTTTACTGGAGTAAAATCATATAAGATTTCTAAAAAGAATCTCCTCTCTCGATATGAAACATTGTACAAATTTAATTATGTGGGAAAATAATAAGCTGGCTAAGCTTTTTATATCTTCTGATTTTACTGCTGCTGTAATTATTATTGTTTTGTGTCATTTTTTTTAATTCTTCAGAGCACTTCATTGTTTTAAATGAAAACAAGGCACACCCTTTTATGGGGGACAGCGCTTGTCATTCATTGTAATTTACTCAATTTAGTACTACTTGCACTGCAATGCCTTTGTAATTGTTTTTTTGTCGTACTTCCTGCCTTAGTGTTGCCGTGCCCTTCATTGGGCATTTAAAATATTCCCTCTACAGAACTCCATGTCAGTATTGCTCTCCACAATGATATTTAACAGAGTGGAGCATAATCCAACTTAAGTAGGAAACCCTGAATCAGTTAACATAGAAAGCATAGAAACAGAAAACTCTAACAAATATGATTTGAACACAGCAATTTTTTTAAGCATCATGAGTCAGTTAGTATGAATGCAGTAAGTTCAATAAGCACTCTTTGTCCCCACTGGTGTTCATTTAAGCTGAATGGAGTTTGATCAGTGTGTCTGCTGCTATAACAGAGATGGTCCATCTGGAGCAGACGAGTCCGAGTCACAGAGCGTCCAGCAGAGACTCTGATGACACTGGAGACGCAACACCTACACAGGTACAAACTTATTAAACAGTTATAAAGCAGTTTAAGTGAACTATAATCTGAGTCGTGCTTTAACAGAATAAACGGTGGTGGGTGATGTAACGTGTAAGACAACGTCACTTGGACTGATATAATATACAATGTCATAAGGAAGCGCTAAACACCACTGAAAGGGCTGCTTGGATAGATACAGTTCAGCCTTCTTGCTTTTCAGAAGTAGTGCAGCCACTAAGTTTCTGTTGTTTTCCTCCTCTCTTTTTTTGGGCGTGTGTGATTCAGAGCCGAGCAGCCTGCACCCCTCCTCGTAGGAAACCGCTGGAGAGCGACTTCGAGACGATCAAGCTCATTAGCAATGGCGCCTATGGGTGAGTTAGACAGACTTCTTTGTTTGAGTTCTGACTCACTCTCTTTGTGGACACCGCAGAGAGCCCAATAAAAGCGGAAAAAGAAACTAAAATGAGGATGTGTTGTAGTATTTGTGTGTTTACACTTAGAATTTGTCTGGACAATTTCATTTCAAGTCTGAACTGATGTTCACTAGTAAGTGATGAGTATGTTTCTTCATCTTTTGCCTGTAAAATCTCTCAACGTATCTCCCTCCGCACCCGCCATTCCCTTATGAACCGTCCTATCCCTGCTTGTCCTGTAACTTTCCTCCTCATTTCTTTTGCCCTCTTCCCTCTCTTCTCCTGCCATGCAGGGCTGTATTTCTGGTGCGCCACAAGGAGACCCGTCAACGTTTTGCCATGAAGAAGATCAACCGCCAGAACCTGATGCTTAGGAACCAAATCCAGCAGGTGTTTGTGGAGCGGGACATCCTGACCTTTGCTGAAAACCCATTTGTGGTTTCTATGTTCTGCTCTTTTGAGACACGGAGGCACCTCTGCATGGTCATGGAGTATGTGGAAGGTAAGGTTGGTCAGAATTGGCCATGCAGACATATTAAGATGACAGGTATTTTTATTAAATACCAAGATATGGCACACACTATCCTCAGCCACTGTAAACACATTGTCGTGAGACTTTCAGAAAGCTTTAACAAAGCATTGGACTGTGTTTGTACTTCAAGGTGGAGATTGTGCCAACCTATTGAAGAACATTGGTCCTCTGCCCGTGGACATGGCACGGATGTATTTTGCAGAGACTGTCCTGGCTTTAGAATACCTTCACAACTACGGCATCGTACACAGAGACCTCAAACCCGATAAGTGAGTCCTCATTTCACATTTCATTTTTTCTATCTCTGGTTTCAGGCGGCGCCTAATTACTTTAAAGCTTTCATCATTTTCAGACTTGCCATCATCTTTAAAAGTCTGGCAATCTTTTTGAAGTTGGAACAGAATTTTCTGATTCATTCAGCCTTTGATTTTTCTGACTTATCTATGTTTCGGGTTAGCATTTGATGAAACGTTGAAACACTTCTTCATTTCTTCCTCCTTTTGTAGTTTGTTAATCACCTCCATGGGACACATTAAGCTGACAGACTTTGGACTGTCAAAGATTGGTCTAATGAACATGACCACCAACTTGTATGAAGGACATATTGAAAAGGATACCAGAGAGTTCATTGACAAACAGGTTTGTCTCCTCTCATCTCAGTTTCTCATCATCTCTAAGGTTGTTTATGACCTTTGCTAACATCAGTCTTTTCTCTCTTTACCTGCTTTTCCTTTTACAGGTGTGTGGTACACCAGAGTACATTGCTCCAGAGGTGATCCTGAGGCAGGGCTATGGGAAGCCAGTAGACTGGTGGGCTATGGGCATCATCCTTTATGAATTCTTAGTGGGCTGTGTGCCTTTCTTTGGAGACACACCAGAGCAGCTGTTTGGTCAGGTGGTCAATGGTAAGAGATCCGTTTTAGTCCCCATGTCTGTGTAGATGCATTAAAATCCCCTCATTGAATCACTGGTATGTGCTTCTATGCCCAGATGAGATTATCTGGCCAGACGGGGAGGACGCTCTGCCTGCTGATGCCCAGGACCTTATCACCAGACTGCTGCGACAGAGCCCTCTGGAGCGTCTGGGAACAGGTCAGTGTGACTGACAAATGGGCGGAGAAGGCCCTCTAAGGGTGGTGGTGTGGTCGTCCCCCATTCAGAAGGTGGTTCGATCCCGGATCCTATGAGTCAGCATGTCGAAGGGCAAGACACTAAACACCATCTTAAAGAATAGTCGTATGAATGATGTGTAAATGGGTGAATGAGAAAAGAAGTCGAAATGACTAGAAAGGCTCTACATGAATACAGACCATTTACCATATTAGGATATCAAGGGAGACACTGTTCACAAATTGTAAACCAGCCCCATGATGAGCAGGCGCTAAAGCCAATCCTGTTGGTCTGATGTGTTTATTGTTTTCTCCAGGGGGAACAACTGAGGTGAAGATGCACATGTTCTTCCTGGGTCTGGACTGGAACGGCCTCCTGAGGCAGAAAGCTGAATTCATACCTCAGTTAGAGACTGAGGATGACACCAGTTACTTTGACAGTAAGTGGCAGACCAGTTAGATTTATGGACATGATCTATTATGGGCTCGCCTAACTGCATTACAAATATGGATCTCTCTCTGCACATGCACAGACAAACCTAGACACGCCTTTGCTAGAAACACACGAGGACACACCGCTTTGAGAATAGGCTGTCAGACTGATGATGTGTTTTTGGGGGGCAGAGATCTGATTTGACAGTATTGCCTGGTGGTAATTTCAGTGAGGACACAAACAGTGTCACCAGTTTGTTAATATTTAATGCTTTCTTATTGTGCTTCCTGCAGCGCGATCAGAGCGCTATTGTCATCTGGGCTCAGATGACGATGATGAAACCAACGACGATGAATCATCTCTGGAGCTCCGACAGTTCTCCTCTGTGGCCCACCGTTTCAGCAAGGTACTTATTTCTCCTGTGCTTATTGGTGTATGTCACAGCATTAAAACGCAAAGTAAAACATTGGTGTGCACTCTTGGAGAAAACAATCCTCCAGATAGCTTGATTGAACGTCTCTGCCACCATTTTCTTCTTAAACTCTAGGTGTACAGCAGCACAGAGCATCTGTCCACCTCCACACCATCCAACCAGAGCTTGTCGTCATCTGAGCGAAGCCACAGTGAGGAGAAGGAGGAGCGATGGGAGGGCAGGGGAGTCCTCTCCCCTGGCGATGGACACAAACACTTGGCTGGTGGAGACAGAAGGGCAGATGGACACAGGGGGAGGTGAGAGCATGAAACGTGAGAGAGTCTCAATTCCCAATGAGAGGAGAGAGATTACAGCGAGCCCTTATTCTTGCCTTGTTGGCTTTTAAATTTCATGAAAAATCTGAGATGTACATGCGTTTGCTCTCATTAAATATAGGGCAAATTATATCCAAAATTAGCCATTGTATAAGATATTGTTCTTTTTGGAATAATAGTATATATAATAAGTCATTCTAAATGTTTAACACTATCTTCACACAGATGTGATCCTTGATGTGAGTTTGTATGTGTGTTAGTTTGGGTTTTCTCAGTATGCTCAAGCAATGTGAAAGCAGGTCAGGTGGGCATTTCACATTGCTCTGAGGTGTGAATGCAGTGTCAGGTTTCCTGCTCTCTATTCAGTGCATACTGGGAAAGGCTCCAGGTCTCCCTGTGAGCCTGAATAGAGTTAACTGGTACGACATGAAAGACTGATATGACCTCTACTGACACAATTGTGATGCTTTAGTGACTGAAATCAGCATTTTAAAAGCAATGAGCAGCATCTGCAAGGTAGTGTCTGGGTGTATCCAAGTAACATACCAGAGCATATTCACCTGCACAAATGGAAATAAAAAATCAAAACAAATTTGAGTATATCTGTTTTTTAGTGACTGTTTTCAAGGGGAAAACACTGTTGCTTACAGTTTGACATGAATAAGTAATTGCCCAAATTCTACAAGATCTGATTTGACTAAATTCCCACATGTTTACTGTGTATCCCCTTGCAGTCTGCGTCCTCGTGCTTCATCCAGCTCTTCCCAGTCAGAACGCAGCGCCAGCCCACTGGTGATGAACAGCACCCAGAGCCTCGACATCATGCCTCGCTTCGCCATCTCTGCGGAGGAGGAAGGTAAAACTGACCAACCCAGGCCTCACTACATTCTCCTCTCCTGTTGTTATGCAATTATGAACCATCAGAGGTGACACCTTGTACCTCCTCATTCTAGACGGGATGGTTTCCAACCTGCGCCGCATTCGGCTGCGGAGCAACAGCACAGGAACCAGGCCATCCTTCAGAAGAGGGGCGTCTCGGCGCATTGCCCACCAACTGGAGACCCCAGAGAAACCCAGATCCCCCTCTGGAAAAGTCCCCAAATCTGCCTCCGTCTCTGGCCTGTCCCTCATCATCACACCAGGTAGGCAGGACGATGATGATATTTATAAAATGTCAACAAAGTGTCCATCTTACCCTTGTTCCTATCTGAAAGCTGGTACTGATTCAGTTGCTTGCACAAGTTTCAAGCCATTAATCAAGTCTTTTAGAGGCACGACTGCAATCTGTCTTTTTATGATGAGACTATTCATGTGTTTACAGTGCCCTCTACAGCCTGATGCACATAAACCATAAACACTAATACTGTGGCCAAGATAAGAATGTCACTTATCTTATTATCATGATTTCCCTTTTTAATTATTTAGCCAAGTATTGCAGATAGTAGAATCACCTCAATCTTTAGCATAGTTGTTAAAGTAGTTTGGTACAAGTGATTTGATCAAATACTGAGAGGTGAAAAATGTGAGTCAGAAACACAAACTCTCCATACAGAGTCACCCGATGCCCTTTCTAATCATCTTCTCCTCCTGGTCCAGATGACTCAGCAGGTCCTCCGACGAGCCCCAAATCATCCCTGTCCTTGTCGTCCAACCCCTCGTCCAGAGACTCGTCCCCCAGCCGGGACCTTTCCGTCAGCATCAGCTGCCTCAGGCCTCCTGTGGTCATCCACAGCTCTGGGAAGAGGTTTGGCTTCGCGCTACGAGCCATCAGAGTCTATATGGGAGACAGTGATGTCTACACTGTTCACCACATGGTCTGGGTATGTGTCCTTATCTCAGGTGAAGCTGGTTGTGTTATACATATGTGAAAAGCTTTGTATTTGTAGTTTCCATGTATGCATTTGGATATATTTATTTTTTTCACAGAGTACGTAAACTGAAAACATTGGTTGAAATAATTGCACTGGTGAAACATTGTCATAGTAACAGCCTGACAGATACTTCACCAGTAGTTTTTATCAGAGGTTGTATGTGTTTGTGTGAACAGTGTGTTGAGGAGGGCAGTCCAGCACACGAGGCAGGATTGAGGGCCGGTGACCTCATCACTCACGTCAACGGGGAGTCAGTCCAGGGACTCGTCCACACTGAGGTGGTGGAGCTCCTGCTCAAGGTACGAGGATAACCTCTTAATATTTTATAAATAATAATTTTCTGCACACATGTTACTATGTTTTTAAGTACAGAAAGGTCTAAATGTACTGTTGAGGTTTCCCAAACAAACTAATACTTTCTTACCGGTTACATATCATTTTGTGGGTCTACTCCTAAGAGAAAGAAGTGCCTTGTAGACAGGTGTTAATATTAATGATCTGTTTTCATCAGAGTGGCAACAGGGTGACCCTGCAGACTACTGCGCTGGAGAACACTTCTATCAAGGTGGGGCCTGCCAGAAAGGTGAGCTACAAGGCCAAGATGGCTCGGCGCAGCAAGAAGAGCAAGAAGAAGGACGGACAGGACAGGTACACGAGGGGAGAATGAAATCATACCTGCAGCATTACTGTTTGACATTTGGAACTCGTGCCTGAGGCTTAGTATTAAATGCATTGGATGAAAATCACACCTATTTGTAGCTTCACCTTAAATGACTCATTCACAACTTAGAGTGATGACTAATGAATTGTAAAACGAACAAAAACTGAATGGATCTTAGTCTCTTTGTGTTTTACCTCTAATGCTTAATTTAGACTCAATGAATAGAGTATTTCTACTCAAGTAAGCTTGGAAAAAGTTAAAGCAAAGAACAATATAGCAGACAAAACACACATCTGACGCCTCTGTCCTCTTATGCAGCCGTCGGCGTAGTATCCTGAAGAAGCTGTCTAAGCATACGCCTCCTCCACCCATGCAGAGCAGTCGTAGCTTCTCCTCTGGTTTCCACCAGTCATCTAGCGACAGCCTCTCCGGCTCCCCCACGCAGAGTCTTTCTCCTGGGCCTTCTACGCCTTGTCGCTCCCCTGCTCCTGACCACTCTGGAGGTGAGTGAGGATGTCATGTATCACTTGCCTCCCAAAAAGGGAGCTTTCAGTTTCTTTGTGTCGTGTGATTTTATGTTATGCTTTGTGAAAAATATCTACTATTACTAAACTGCTTAATTTCTTTCTCTTTCTGCCAGATTCAAGTTCCTCTCCTTGCTCCAGCTCCCCTAACTCGCCTGTTCCACAGGCCCGGCCCAGTTCCCTACATGTCTTGGGTCGCTACACCAAAGCTGGCCGCTGCAAGTCTACCAGCAGTATCCCTCCTTCACCACTGGCCTGCATCCCACCTCCCCAGCCCCTCTCTCCCCAGTGCTCTCCATCCTGCCTCCCCAGTCACCCCAAGTCCCTACAAGGTTTCCATGGCAAGACATTGTCCCCTCCCACCATCGCCCGCCATTCTGTGCGTCCCCGCAGTGCAGAGCCGCCACGATCGCCGCTACTCAAGAGGGTCCAGTCAGCGGAGAAGCTGACAGGAGACAAGACAACAGGGGGGTACCATGGAGACAGGAAGGCCTACAGCACCCGCCGCCACACCATGGAGGTGCCCCTGTCTGAGGGGGAGGGCCTGGAGGACATGGAGGGGGACACAGCCACAGGATTCGTCTGTGTCGGTGAGCACGGCCGTCAGGGGCTGTACATAGGAGGGCAGAGAGGCCACCAGGACACGGCCAGTGGAGGCAGCGAGCACCACCGCAATTCCTCCTCGCCACAACACCGCGGTGGCAACCACCACTCCAAAGAAGTGGTGGTGATGCGGAAGCTGGCTCTGTCGGAGCGAAGGGACTCCTTCAAGAAACAGGAGGCCGTGCAGGAAGTGAGTTTCGATGATTTGGAGGAGAGAGAGGCGACGCCTAGCCCAGTGCTTCCTGTCACGCAGCCGAAGGCGTTCAAGGCGTCCTGGATCAACTCGGCCCAGACAGAATCCAGTGTGAAGCTGGAAGGAAGAGGTTCACAGGGTACAACAACGCAGCAGAAAGCCAAGTCAAAAGACAAAGAAGGGTTTTAGTTGTGTCACGTTGCCAGGGATAATGGGTCAACCAAGAGTCTCACTCAGGAGGAGACTGAAAAGTGAAAATAAGTCTCTGACCTGCTACTGTACTTACATTTGAAGGCCTTGCATGTGTGTCCAGAAAACTGTGACCAAGTCCCAAATCATCACAAGCAGCTGCTCAAAGACGGAAGAGCAAATTAACATCAATGTTTCTCAGTAATATATGCATCCTGCAACACTGTTAACAGAATAATGACTGCCAAACTATGTTTACTTCCTGGTTGCTTGTTTTCTCTCTTGGTTCTCAAATCACTGTGGCACCTGTAACTGATGTATTTTGTAAATATTTTTCGTTTTAATCGAAGAAACTTATTTATGACTTTTTATGCTTTTGGATGCTGAAAATGCCTTGGACGCTTCAGTTGTTCTTAGTTCAGGAATTGCACAAAAGCAAAGCCACGCAACAAATACTCAGTGTGGCTTTACAGAAGGTGCAGAAAAGGGCAGGTAACATCAGTCGATATCGTACCTTTTTTTTTTTTTTTTTTAAATACCTCAATGCCTGTCTAGAACTGGTTGTAGTTTCGTGTTCGGATTGGGTCTTTGAAACAAACTTACAGTGTTTGTCCTGCAACATACGACGTATCGTAGAACTTCAGAAGATATCTGACAGATTGTGGCTATTAGAACTCATTGATCCCAAACACAGGCCTTGCGTTAACATATTTAAGGGACAAAAATATGTCAATATTTGGAAACCTAGCCGTGGTGCCAAAGCATGGTTTAGCCATAGGAACCATTCAAAAGAGGTACTGTAGTTGTACATAAGAAGCTTCATGCATGCATGGGCTCTACTTCCACTCGCTGACTGTCCTGTAATAAAGTGCGTCAGTGCTGACACTCCTTTAGCAGTGGTTTGAATCATAACCTGATCAGCATACAGGTGTGTAGATAAAACTGTCTCTGTTCTCTAATACCTTGTTGAATCAAGCCTCCGTCCAGCTCCTTACAAACCTAGTCTAGCTGTGTTTGCACAAGTTGTAGTAGCCGTATAACAGTTAGAGCACATGTATATTTCAGGACGATCTCCTTATCTGTGGGATTCAAAAATTGTACAGTGGATGCAACAAACAAAACTGGCTCCCTTGGCTGTTTTTTTTTTTTTTTTAATGTGTGTTATGAATGAGTGTTTACATTTTAGTGCAAATTATGTGTGTGGACTTGTCATGGTTTTGTTAAATTATTATGAAAAAGGTGAATGACAGTGAATTCAACAGGACGCCCTGCGTGGATGAAGGAATTAGTAGAGGTGATTTCCTTTTGTAAATTTTGATATGGAAACAGTCTTGTTGCAGTACTAATCTAACCTATGCTGTTGGTGTATATTGTATAAACAGTGGTGGACCTTATAACAGCTGTCGGTGGTGTTTTTGAAAGTGACCTTGTAGGGGTAGATGGACTCGGATACATTGTGTAATGTCACTTAGGTGGCAGGGTCTTGATCTCGCATTGCGATCAGCGTCAAAGGATTGTGCACGCTTCACATGCCCGTATAATATTCCCACAATCTTACATATTCTTTTCTTGATCTCATCAAAAGGGCCTTGAATTCTTTAATTTGATGTTCAGTCACTTATTTGAGCTTTAAAGTGAGAGTTTTGTTAGCACGTGTGAACATATGGGATTTGGTTTTCAGCCGCGTGCTCTTTATTTTGTTTATATTGTTCGTGTTCTCATTTTGAAGCCGTTTATTTGTTGGAAGTGTCGGCAACCAAAAATGCTTCCAGTCTTATTGCAGATTAACTTGTTACACAGAAGAAAATTTTGTCCTGTGCCCTTAGTTTTATGACGGCACACACATTTGTGTTCTGTAGGGTTGAGTGAGCTGTTAATGTGGGAATTCATAATGGGAGTTTAGCACATACTAAGCGTTGAACAGTGGTTATAGATTGTGGGGGTTCAAGTTATTAGTTGGAGGTTTGTTAGTTGTGCTGCGGGGGGAAAAAGCCGTGTGTCTGTGTAGAATTTATCTCTGAATTTCTGATGCAATACACATCTCGATTTGTTCCTCGGATTCAGTCTCTTTATTTTGTACCCCTACCAACCTGTCACAGTATCTCTTGAGTCTACGTTGTATCATCATCTAAATCTGAGTTCATGTTGTGGAGATCTCAGCTCAGTCCATACCAGCGGTTTGGCATCACACATCAAAATAAAGCATCACAACGACTCTTCTCATCTCTACGTTTGTGTGTGTGTGTGTGTGTGTGTGTGTGTGATAAACTTCATGTCTTCATATAGGTGCTCAGCTGTCATTCTACATATTTCCCACAGTTGTTTACATGTGTTTGTGTGGTAAAGTTGACCCCTCGACTCCAATTGACAAACTGGCCTTTGTGAATTTCCTACCATGTGGGTATCTGATGCAGACCGGTGTGACATTGTATGTTTTTTTTATTGTCTTAACAGTGCTTGAAATAAATGAATTGCAAAGGGGCTTCAATGTCCGGGACTAGGACGTGTGTGTACGTGTCATCTGTCCCTCATACGATATTTATATAATAAATATATTATTTATTTATGGTACCTAATAGATCATAATCTTTCTTTTGTGTAGTTGTGGTCTAATAAAGATCAACACATGTAAATACTCAGTGGTGGAAAGAAGCTAAGTATATTTACTTGAGTGCTATACTAGTATTTCTATTTTATGCTACTTCACACTTCTACTCCACGACATTTCTAAGAGATAACATTTTACTTTGTACCCAACTTCATTGATTTGACATTTTTCTGTTACTTTGCAGCAACAGATTAGTTGATTAGTTGCACAAAACATACTCAACGTGTGAATTATCTGGAAATACATGTATTTGTTAAGATGAGCTCCATCTTTACCTGCTGCAACATTACAGTGATGCTTAGACATACATGCAGCAATAAGGATAATCCAATAATCTTAGTACTTTTACTTTTACTTAATTGTTATGACTAATACTTTTCTACTTAAGTGAAATTGGATGTAGGACTTTTACATGTAACAAAGTATTTCCACCTATTTCTAAAGAAACACAGCAATTCTTCCACCACTATACTGCAATAATTACTCGGTGTAGTAATGATACACTGCAATAAGTAATGACTAAAGTGCACAGATACATTTCCAGGATTTGTCCCTCGTGGGCTACTGTTTTCCAGAATTAAACCCAAAGCAGTCACAGAACTAGAAATGCATGAAAAGGCTGATGAGTTTGAGGACTATTTAAGATCTGAGAAACACACCGTGATGCTGATGCTGATAAAAAAAAAAATAAAAGTATATAAAGAGTATGGTTACATGTCCCTATGTAACCCAACAGGGGATCAGACAGAGATTTAACTTGTGGTTGAGCACTTTCCCTTTTTCATATGCACAGGATTCTTTGCAATAAAACAGAGCTTAAAGTATACGGTTGGGGTAAAAAAGCAGCCTTGCAGCTTAAGATTGTCAGGTTCAAATTTCCATTATGGGCCGAGGCCAGCCGGTGACCCCTCACTAATCGTTCGGTCTTTTCCGCTCGGCTTCGGCACTTTCCGCGCTCTTCATATTAGTTCCCACGCACTCTCCTTCCCTGCGCCGTGCTGAGCTGGAAAATGGCTGTGTAGGGGAGCAGGGAGTCATGAACGGGAAGAGAAAGAAAGAGCGAGAGAAAGAAGGGCGAAGCACCGAGTGAACTGAGGGTTTGCTAGAAGTTTTGATGCACCTCGAGAAGCTTTCGTCCGCAGATAGAGCGCCACACGGACTCGGTCTGCCACTTTGAGGTGTTAAAGCTCCGCAGCCAAAAGTGAGAAGAGTCAAGAAATATCCGCGGGTGAGTTTTTCCAAGTTATTGCACATTTCCAGTACAGCTCGGCAGCAGCCACTGTACTGGAAAATGGTGGAAGCGCTGCAAGTGTGCTGAGCGCTCCGAGACTTTGTGCCGCTGACTTGTGCCCCAGTTTGAAAGTTTCAACTCAAGATTTCTGCTCGTGTTTTTCTTTTATGGTTTTTTTTTGGTTTTGCACTTAAAAAACGCAGCTTTTATTCCGGCAGCGTGTTGCTTCGGTGCTCGTCGACAGTTGACGTGTAGGAGACTCTTGAGCTCGTGAAGTTACTGTAACATTTATATTTATTTGAAGTCGCTGTAGAGTTTAATAACCGTTTTGTCGTTTTTGAGTTTGTTTATTCTGGGAATGCAGTGAGAATACGGTACAGAGGACTTTTAAACTAACTAGTAGCTGCTTGAGTCTCGATTTCTGCAGCATTTAAACCTCTGAGTTTAGAGTTGTGTTGTGTTTTTTTTACAGGCTAAACGCAAAAAGTGAAATGTTCTACATGATGCTAACATTGGGGAAAGTTCTGCTGCAAGACTGAAAGCCAAACTTAGCAGTGCACTCCGTGTGTGTAAGTTACACTATAATAGTGCCTTTACACTGGCTGCAGTCAGTAGGAGGCCATCCAGTGTGGAGGCCTAACAGAGCTGAAGGCCTGACATGATGTGTGTGTGTGTGTGTGTGTGTGTGTGTGTGTGTGTGTGTGTCACATCCCTGGTTTGAGGATTTGGCATGCATCAAGGAGTTAATGGAAATTGTGCCACTTGCATAATAAGACAAGCCACTCAACTGTGTAAAGACCCCCCACCCCATCCACCGCCTCTCTCCTCTTCCTCCTCTCTTTCTCTCTCTCTCTTGTAATTACTGAATCCAACATTATGCAACCAAATGTCAGTCCTCCATTACGCCGCTTTATCGATTTTGAAGCACGACTTGTGGCAAAGCCGTCTTTCTTCCTCTAAATGTCCTAAAATGCTCTGCATGAGTCGCAGGGCTCGTTTCGTGAAAACGTCCGAAAGAAGTGGAGCTCCTCAGAACACCTCTTGGATGAGCTGAATAAAACCAAAGCTAACTTCAGCTCCCACCAGACGCAGTACAGCTGTGGTTATTTTAGTTTCGTGTCCTTCAGCTGTGGGAGCCACTTAAACCAAAATGGTGTTATTCAATCAGAATAGCTACAGAATACGGCCGTGAGGGCAGTTAAGACGCAGCTACTCTGGAAATGGAACACAAGAACAACGAATCATCTGATAGTTAACAAAAGTAGGATTTCTAGAAGACAAACGGGCCTGTTTGGACTCCTAATGTGCCGAGAACAAATCTAATTGGTCACTTGTAATGCACTTTTTGGAAACCTCAGTCCTGGATGTGATCAATTGGTGTCAAGTGCAGACACGAGTTGGGAACATATCACTAACTTATTGACTGATTTCTTCCGCAGGAACAGTTTAGAATAATAAAACACCTCATATCAGACAAATGTACCCATTAAGTTGAATGAAGTGGACGTAAGTCCCACCTAATTTGAATTACTTCAACACCAACTGAGTAAAACGGGTTCCTCATTGATCTGCCTGTGTCCCAGTGGGATTAGTATTTGATTGAACTGGTGTTACAGTGGAGGCTGCTGCATGTTACCTGCATATGTTCATGTTTAGGCAAAACAGAGTTAGCGATGGAGGGGTGCAGCGCAGCTTTGTGCATTTATATGTGGCTTGTGAGGGGTAAATTTGCATTTGAGAAGAGAAATGCAATCATCCTGGTGAAAGAAACAAGTCTGAGGCTCTCTAACCGCTTACTGCGCGCTAACTACGCAGCAAAAAGTCTTGTGGAATTTGCAGCTAGTGCAGACTCTGCAGGTTTATCAGATTTTCTTTCTTTCTTGCAGCCAAAATGTTTAGATTTAACAGCGTGGTCGTATGGAAATCAGGTATGATTTAAAACCTGCCAAGGCGTTGAATTGCCTGCATGGTATATCTTCAGATAAATACAGTGAGTCCTCTTTGACTGTGGAGCCTTGTGGTATACTTGGCTTTTCAGAACAGTGCTGTCTCAGTGCTCCATAATCTTCGTAGCAGATGTTTCTATTTAGCGAAGGGAGCTTTTCAGCTTCATTAAGGAAAGATAGAATTCAGGTGAACATAACTTAAATCATAAAATGCCTAAGCCCCCTCCTTTAGGCTAAAAAAAATAAGTCCTTGCAAGCTCCTGTGTTGTTGGCCTGTCCTCCCTGCCTGTGGCGCAGTAGATTTTTCAGTTCCATGTGGACAGATGGCCCGAGGCCAGGCTGCATGCGTGGTGGCTCTGTAGTCAGCTCCTCACTAGCAGGGCCGTAAAGGGCCGACACATAGATAAACTTTAAAGCAAGAACTGCCCAGATTAGACCTAAATAGAGAAAAATTTACAATTCAAGAACTCCCAGAAATCCAGGCTGACGTCCTCCGATGTAGTGGTTTGTACAAAAACCCAGGTATATTTATTTTGGGATTATATAAAAGAGAGAAAAGCAGGGAATCATCATGTTTGGACATTTTTTTTACCAGAAAAACAACTTGAACTATTAGTCAGTTACAAAAATAGTTGCAGATTGTTTTTCTGGCAGTCAGGAAATGTGTTTATCGGCTGTTTCAGGTCTTAATTAGCGCTGGTCTTTTATGCATGAATTCATGACTAACGACCTCATCATTTTCATTTAAATATCTAAAGACCAACATTATCTATTGTATGTTTATCTAAATACAGCGAGTGGAGGAACAGCAGAATAAAAAGAACAACTCATTAAACACATAAACACATATAGTATGTTGCTGTGGAGTCAGTTGCTCGCTCCACTGTGTTAGTGATGCTCTGAATGGCTTATTTGCCATTTTACATTATGCATACTGGTGTATAATGAACAGGTCAGAGCTCCACTGCCTGACTAAACACATCAGGAGTCGTTTGATGTCTGCAGACAGCAGAGGAAAATCTAGATGCCATTTTGAGTTCAATCTAGGTCTCGCTTCCCCCCCATAGTTAAACAAAATGTCTGTGAAATGAATAACAAGTATGAAATCAGAAGAATAATGACATATTGTGACTGTGGAAGTCTTTTCTCTGTTTTTAAATCACTCTTTGGTCATATTGCACAGTATCACAATTAAGATATTCTATTACTGAACTAGTCCACCAGCACTTTTTGGGGGCGAATAGTTTCTCACAGTGTTCCTGTTTTATAAACACCATCATGCATTTTTCCTTCTTTCTGTGCATGTAATCACATTTATCATCCTGCTAACTCAGAAAAACAAAAATCATCTCCTTTCCTCCCATTGCACGATCTCAACATGACTCATGGAATTCTCTCCAATCACACGCAGCCTCCAGTTTTTCCATGTTTCCATGTTTTCATCATTATCCTGTGGCACTTTCATTTGCTTTAAATCATCATTTCATCAAAGATGATGAGCAGTCATCAAGGCTGCAAAGATGAAAAAAAGTCAAGTGTGTGGGAAAAGGTGGAGTTGTTTGGGTCAGATGTTTGATCACTGCCTAGATACATTTTCTAATATTAGAACATTTCCTTGATTTGCCCGGCTTCTCTGGTGACTGGTGAGCACATGGCCAGAGCAGCAGCCAATCAGAGCGCAGGATTAGCTTTCCCTCTCTCTAGCAACAGTGAGTTACTTGCTGCCTATTCATTAATTATTTTCCTGTGGTCTCCCTCAGCCGTTTGGACTCTGCTGATAGCAAAGTGCTTCGTCGCTCAGTCTCCCAGTGTTTTTTCACTGCTTTCTGTCGCTTTCTGCTCTGACTGAATAAAAAGTCTTAAAAAAAGGAATGGATCCAGTGACGCTGAGCTTGCCAGCTGCTGCTGCTGCCCTGAACTGTGAGCTACTACAACACTATCAGACCAGGACTGTAACAGAGATGACTCTTCTCTCACCTCGTACGACTTTTTCTGCTCTGGAACTAAATAATAAAAAAGGATTACTGAATAAGAGCGCTCCCTGCGCACTGCTTTTTCTTTTCCTTGGTCTTCGTCTTGTTTTTGCCTCTCTTCTGCAGCAGCGCTCTGACTATAAACAAATAAAACATGGCAACTGGAAAAACGACTGGACTTTTTCGCTGGCTGAGGATGAGGGGGGGGGTGTCAGTTGGAGGCAAGACTCTGTGTGTGTTTGGGGGGGGGGTGAAGAGCAGGTGGAGAGAGGAGGGAGGGGGGAGGTTTAGGGCTGGGGGGGGGGGGTTATGGTGGTGTGAGGATTGCGGGCTGTGGTTGGGTATGCCAGTGCCACGTGTCTAGCCTGGCACCCCTTGCTTCTCGACTCGAAGGATGTTGGACCGAGAGTCTGGCTGAGCCTGTCCGGCTTCTCTCTCAACCAAAAGTGGGGTGAGTGTTGCACTCTGCTGCATCCTGTTATCACGATAACTCTTAAACCTTTTTTAAAAAGATGATATTCTCTCTCACGAAGGTTTGCAGTGAATGTACATACGCTTTCCGAATATCGTGGGGGGAGAGAGGATAATCTAGACTAAGGTTCGAATGCATGCACTTTGGCATTCAAAGATGCAAATCGGAGGTTTAGATTTATTTTTTCATGCTCTCGTCTAGTTTTATTTAAGTGTCTGCATTGCATCACTCAAAACGTTGTCCATCCAGGAATGTTTAAGAAATGATTGCACAACATCGGGCCTCGCAAACCAGGCCTATGGTTATTTGGATTTGGACGTTTTGGGAAATTGCCCCAAATAGCTCCTTACTCCTAGAATACGAGACCAAAAACTTCCATCCACCTTCCTGTCCCTTTCACGCTCCTTCTCTACCTGCTTCATCTCCTCACTGACATCCTTTCATCCCGTCCAAAGAGGTTAACAGAACCATTGTCCTTGGTTGGTCCACAGACCACAGATGTCGTACTTAATCTGGAAACCCTAATCTCTCTCTCTCTTCCTTGCTCTCTGTCTCATCTCTCAGTATAGTTGCCATTTTGAATTTCAACTTTGTAGCATTTCTATTTTATTGCCAACTTAAATCTCAATTGGCCAAAAAAGATACATGACCTGATACATGATGGATATTACATTCAAGTGTTTGCAACCCAGAAATTAAGATTTTTCAAATCGAGTGTCTTAAAGGATTTGATCATTTTTCTTCACCAGAACCTTTCATACTGATAAAATCCAGTCTTTTGAAACTGTTACGTTGCTGTTACTCGGTAATAATTGCCCACTTGTTATTGGGCCTAGCAATCGTTTTTTTAATCAGAATGTTTGTTATGGGTCCATGGATGACCTTTTTGCTGTATGTAGACACAATAATACGATTGACTAGAAAATAGTGAGCTATTATTCAAGGAAACTTTTGCTTTTAAGAGCTGCTTTTTGATATCGTGCCAGGCTTCGGTTGCTCAGTTGACTCGTCCATTCGGTGTTCTCATCTGGAATCCTCTTGGTACAGTATGATTTAGCTATTTTGACAGAATGAAGCCGAAAATATTTCTGAGGCAACACAGAGCTGCCTTCTTTCTCTCCTACGGAGAGGCAAGTGTTGCAAAGGGTTGTGCATGTTTCAGAAAATTCTGGTTGCCCTACAGCCGTGGTGCAGGTCTTGGTTTCCTTTGCATGCTCTCTCTGCGAAAACGTTATCTTCGCCATTTTGCATGTATGTCTTCAGTTAATCGCATATGTTGTGCAAGTTGAGGGGACGTTTATTTCACAGGGAAACTTCTTGTTCTTGTGGAAACTGTGATGTGTCAGATAAGGCTGTGAGTGTGTGAATGTAGAGTGGAGGGAATGGAGGCTCCTGTCCAGGGACCCAGTCTGCTGTTGGTCATGACGCAGCAGCATCATCCGATCTCTCTGCCCTAACCGAAGACTGCACAAATGCATGGAGCTGCCGCAGTTCGCCATTTTCATGCATCACTTAATGCTTCGTTTCACACAGATATGGGCCGCTTTACTTATGGTTATTTATCGAATAGAAACGATAATTCTTGCTTTTCATAATTGTAGTTTTTGTTTTTGAGACTAATTTCAAATCTTTTTTTTCATCTTTTCCCCTTCATTTTTTTTGGTTTTTATGTCATGCAGGTCAGTCATAATCCCCGTCCAGAACAAGTGGGAGCCTGAGAGAACCGAAGAGGATTAAAGACCTTCCCACTCTCCCGCTCGTCCTCCAATCAGACCTCTGCATTTGACCGTGGAGAACCAACGACGCCAGGCCCTCGACTGGCAAAATCTTTTACCAGGCTGCTCAAATAGCACCCAGCCAGCAGGTTTCGCTGCTTGAAAGAGCATGTTGCCAACGCTCTCCCTCTGCTCTATCATCTGGCTCAACCGGGGTATCAAGCTGAGGAAAGTGCACCAGTCCACCAACACCGGCCAGGTCTGAAACAGCTGCAACCGCAGACATAACAGAGCGCTACCTTATCGACTTTTGAAAATGCTTCTAAGCTTCGGGTGACTCTCTCTCCTCCCCTCATTCCCCCGACCCCCTACGCCACCGTACCAACACCAATATCAGAGTTTAGTGACTCAACAGCCTTTTGGTTTCTGAGGAGGATTTCTGTATAGCCGAACCCTGTTGTCGCAGTGGGACTCGTGCTGCAACATCTAATCCTCTACTCTGTGGCCATTTTGATTTTTCTCTCCCTGACAAAATGGCGGCAGAAGGTTTTCAGTATCTCGCCCTCTACGCATTTACCAAGGACCAGGAAGAGGACTTGGATCTGCAGCCTGGAGACCTTCTGACAGTCAGCAAGGCCTCTCTGCTGTCCATGGAGAACTACCAGGAGGGCTGTGTGGAGCAGCCTGAGCGCCTCGGCTGGCTCCTCGGGTACAACGAGCGCACCAAACAGAGAGGCGATTTCCCAGGGACGTATGTCAAGTACGTCGGCCCCGTTAAGATGGCGCTTCCATCGAGTCAACCCAGGTCCCAGCGACCTCTCCCTGCTGCTCCACGACCGGAGTTGTCTCAAGGTAAAAACCTTTTCATATTACTCTGTCCCATGGTTTTTCTCGGCAATGCAGCTGCACGGTAAATGGCATTTTTGTGGTACATTGTGGAGAAGAAAGCTCATAACACGATACCATTGCAAATTGAAATATAGTGTTGTAACATCATACGTAAAGTTTTAGTGAAATGCACAGACCATCTAGTACAGTGTCTGGTTTTACCGAGGAGAATTCCTTTTTCTCTTACCTCTGTAGCCAAATGTTTACAGCGCATTGCCACATCACCGCAACTTTATCAGTCACATTTCTCGCATGTCTTACTTCCCTCTCTCTCCAGTATTTACTGCCTGCTCTTCACTGTCAAATAGAGGTCAAAAAAGGCCCAAGAAATAATATTTTAAATTTCTGTACTTATTTTTTTTATGTTCTGCCCCCGAACATAATTGAAACATTGAAAAGTCGTGCACATTATATTACATACCAACATATTCTATTTTATTAAGGATTAACATGAAAATGAAAGTTATTTTATTCACCACTTTTTTTCTTTTATGACTTTTATGAATCCAGATCTTTCTGGATCCGTCTGTGTAGATGGACTTTTTTACATAGACCTTTTCTTTTCCACAAACAAGTTTTCCTGTGTTGAGAGTTTTATGTAGAGGGCCGTCGACAAATGCTTGAAAATATTGTGCAAAAATGCGCAAATTAAAAAGTTGGTTGGTTGGTGTTACTTGTAAGCCACCTTGGGAGTTTTGATAGGGCTCTCACATTTGGCAGTGACCTCAATTTGACCCTTTAATCTATACTTAAAACACGTCATAAGCCTTACCTCTTTGGAAGCACAGCTAACCAAACTCTCTGCTGAATAATAAAGGACTAATCCATCTACTTACTGGACTCTCCTGTACAGGTCTGGCATTGATTCTGTCCGTCTGTGTGGTCCCCCTTACATTCAACATTAATGTGTCTTTCCAAACTGCATCTGTGCTTATCTGCACAAAAATGTGTGCCTCTCCTTCGCTGTGACTTATTGTTGACCCTACTCAACCACGGGTAAAGAATCCTAAAGGCAGGAGGGGCAACAAGTGCTGTTGTTAACTGTGCTATTGCCAAGTTGGAGATATTGGATATTTGAGTGCATTTTTTGGCACTTGAATGTTAAACTTGCTCACTGACATTGTGAGAAAGACTAATGTTTTAATAAGTGTGTTGCCATTCTGTCTAAATTGAGAGTTATGTAACATTTCAGGGAATATAATGTCACATTTTTTACTCAGAGATACGTGCGCTGTTCTTTCATACCTCTCTTCACTCCTGTGACTTTGGAAAATAGGCACGTCTAATATTTATTCATAATGGTAAGAGCCTACTTTCTTCAGCTGCAACAGCGTCCAACTCAAACATACTCTTGGCATGGATTAGTCGACCTTAGCAAGCGCAACTTCAAGTAAAACTTTGATTTGTTACCAAAGTTCTTCCACACTCCCCAAGATTTCCATCATTTTCTCCTCATTTGCATTCCCCTGCTTTTGGCTTCAGCTGGTTAATTTATTGCTTCCTTGTAAGGGATGCCAGAGAAAAAGGTGCAGAGGGCCAAAATAGATAAATAAAAGTTTTTATATCATTCTGCCTATGAAACCATACATTCCTCCTCTGTGGAAAGCTGTATTCTCTTGTAATTCCCCTGTGCTTTTTATGACAGATGGGATAAGTACCACTCTGAGCACGTAGGCTGTGAACTCTGAATTACCTCAGGTTGAGCCAATTGGCTATTCATCGTGTATAACAAAGTACACTGAGCCTCATTCAGATTCATTAGTTTGAATTCATTTCTCTGTATTTTCGCCAGAGAGTTACAAAAAACAGTGAATGTGCCTCCTGAATTCTTATCAAATGAGATTTCTCTGTGCCAATAAGGTACGAAAAACCTGAGAGTGAAGGAGATGCATTTGAGATTAAGCACAGACTTTGAGGCAGGTGAGGAGGACAACAGTATCCTTGTAGTTTGACAGACAGTGAGACAAACCAGTTGGGCAGCAGGCGTTTGTGTCTGTGATATGGAGAGACAGGGACAGAAGAGCCAAGTGAAACCCTGACAGAGGGGGCTGAGGGGGGGGGGGCAGGGCAGTGGCAGTGGCTGACGGAAGGATACCTTGGCTTAGCACCAAAAGTGCATTGTAGATTAGAAATGGTCAAGCCCAAATTTTACAAATATCATCTTCATTTCCCTGAAGACACAGAGGCCCTGGACGCTGTGTGAATAGAGGTATTGTTAGCGTGGCCCATTTACTGTCCGCAGGGATTGTAACATTTGGCATCAAGGGGCAGCACCATGGCCCACTGGTTAGGAAAGGTTGACCAGGTCACAGGTTTAATCCCAACGTCCAGTTTTAGAGACATTACTTGTGAGAAAGCACCAATGAAAGTGAAAATGAAGTCCTGCAGTAAGTTTGCATGCACACAAGGAAGTGTATTATTGGCAGAAATAATGAAGGAAATCATGACTGTCTTTATATCCTCTGTAGAAACGTGGTCTCTATAAAACCCACCTTTATATGCAGCTGGTCGGTTATCAGTTAAACCTCGATCATAATTTCATCATTTTCTTGCTTTTGTTGTTCGTTTCTGCTCAGATCATTGACTGATGAGTGCCAGCAAAATTACTTATTTAAACTTTATTATTTGTATTTAGTATTTGTTGTACAATTTGATGTAATTTATTCATATTCATTCATAGCTACAGTTCACATTGCCTTTCTTCACTCAACACTGCTGTTAACATGGTACTTTCTCGGTTTGGAGTCATTGTCATGCACGCGTGTAAAACTCTCGGTGGAAAGCCAGTTAGATGTTCACATTTCCAACAAGTCTGGCCTGTTTTACAGAAATCTTATCTTATTATGAGTTTATTTTTTTTATTCCTCATTTGCATTTAAGAAATCGGGTTACTGCAGAATGTCGACAGCTCGGCTGCATAGGTACATGTGCAAATGTAATCTATCTATCTATCTATGATGGACTGTGCTAGTTATACTGATACAGGATTCACCTACACACAAGTGTTTGAGTCGACTTTGTACAGCATGTGTTCCATTACTGTGTGCATTGAAAATGAAATACACATCACTCTCACTGTATTAAAGCAGACTGATCAAACAGAGCAAGCCTGCAATACAAAAATATTGTATTCACATTGGTAAATTCTTTGTTAGAATGAACTTCAGCTGGTAAACTAACACTTTTACAGTGTTGTGGTGCACATGTGGCTTCAGTACACCTCAGAGTGATAGATTTAAGTTCACTTTTGGAGACAAGTTGTGACTAAAATTCAGTTTCACTCCCCAGATACGGAGGCAAAACGTTTTTCAACTTGCAGTAGAAATAATTCTACAAACCCAGAGAGAGTTTTTTTTTCTCTACCCCTCCTTTCTCTCTCTCTCCTCTCCCTGGCCTCACTTTAACTGCCTGCTGAAGTGAACCATGGCTTGGCATTTTTGCAAACTCCTCCCTCTCTCCCTCCCTCTCTCCCTCCCTCCTCTCATTCTCTCTCCTTTTTGCAGCCTCTCTCCCTGATTCACATACACGTCTGATACTGTCTCTGGGCAGCTATAAACCATGTTAGCGGGGCCAGTTCTCAGAAAGGAGAGGCCTCCACTCACTCTCCGCTCCCTGCGCCTTACCAGGAAAACACTTTCAAAGAACTCATGGAGGGGTTGGCAGAGGGGCTGAGACAGTAGAGAAAGTGAATGGGAGAGATATGGAGAGGCTGGAAAGGGAGAGAGACGAAGGCTACATTGTAAGCCAAGGCCACCCCGTCCAACTGCAAATATAGGAACCAGCTGTATTTGGTTTCTCTTCAGACTGTTGTACTATTGTCCTGGAGTTTAGTAAATTTAGCATGTTACAGTTTGCAGAGCTACAGAAAATGGTATTTTCTGGAGCATTTCCAGAGCTGTGAATGTGAACTCATTTAGGCGTGAAGTTGTCTTACTAAAAAATTAATGACTTAAGCAAACCAGAAACAGAGTAAAGTACATTTTGTACAGTTGCTTAATGTAGGCAGTGGAATTAAATCACAGTTCCTGTTTGTTTCTACAAAATGATACCAGGTTATCCAGAGTTGAGAGCTGCATATTTTTCTCACCAATAATAACAGTACCAAACAGCCTATAAACCAAATTATATTACCAATATCTTTTCAAAAGTTTCTACAGCTGTTTTAAATCGCTAAAAACAAGTGAAAAAAGGGAGAAACGAAAGCCATTTGTACTGTTTCTTTTCCTAAGTGTTTGCACATTGATGTTTGTGCATGAAAAAGTGACAAAAGTGAAAGAAGAAAACTTGAACTGAAATGCCTGACTGCGTTCTCTCGTCTGCACAGCTGGCCAGTCGCTGTGTGAAGTGCCCATGAATGTGGGATTGACAGTTTTGGAAAGTTACAGAAATTGTTGGGCGCAGCTGCGTTAACTCTGCACTGGAAAGGTTCGGGGGAGGGGGTTTCAGAAGATGTTCATCAATCCGACAGGCGTTTCGTTTGGAGCACACTGACCCCATTACTTTTAGACTGTAGAGAGTTATATAACACTATGTCCGATTGGACACAATGCTGTGCCGCCATGCACACGATAATAGATGACAAATCACATGTTTTTACAGTCAGAATCCACACAAAACATTTACAATTATGTCAACAAATGCAGCACAGAGTGATCGCCTCATAACTTTAACACAACCATGGAAAGACATGAGGTAGTACACAGCACTAAAACACACTTTAACTACACAACTACAACATTTACATTTCATATCAGCAGAGGAAGAGATGGAACCAACACTAACAGATTTACACACTGGACTGCTGGACATTTGAAATAGCTGGAAGATCGACACAAACTGTATTGATTAAATGTCCAATCCTGGTTTACAGGCACTCAAAAAGCAAGCAAAGTGAGATATCGATACCCATTATCAAACACACAATACGCACACAAGAAATGACCTCACAACTGTACACATGGGCCAGTGAAAGGACAAATCAATCCACTTGGACACCCTTCAGCCAAGTGACGGAGAACAAAAATGTTATTTTCCTACAGCCTCACTTATCCTCGATGATAAGGTGAGCCTCGTGTTACTGGACAACATTAAGTTTCCATAAAAAAAAAGAAATTATTTGTATAAATTAAGTGACATTCTAATGCAAAAGTTATGAATAAGCAGAGGCTAATCTAATGTAGACCGACCTATTTGACCATGAAACAATCTAAAAGTCACGTTGCATGAAACATGTCTCAATCAGCCTGCGATGTGATGTCTCTCTGCATAAATATTTCTTCACAGTGGTGCCTGTAGGCCTCTAAAACCAGATCCAGCGTTGTGGAGAGATCACCTGTGTTTGACATGGTTGCAGGGGCTCACCCGTACACGTGTGGCTTTGAAGCATGTTGTGACAGAGGAATGGATGGTGTGACCGGTCGTGATACATTGCCCGTCTACATGGTTGGGATGCAGTGAGGACATGCAGCAGTGAAACCTGACCAGCAACATACACACTGTTACACACCGTCCGTGAGCCAGACGCCAACTGGCCTTGTCACCACGGTACATAAGAAACACATGCTTGGAGTAACCTGCGTGCGTTAAAAATGTTTTATCCTCACTTGTTGATAAAGGTGTTCACTTTCAAATTAGTGTTAAATGAGAACATCTTGAGGAGAGTGAAACCTTGTGAGGGCAGTTACATCTGGAGAAAATGTTTTTTTTTTTTTTACTTGTAGCTGTAGCTGTGTGGGCTGAATGTTTAGCACCAATGGATTAAAGTGTGAATTAGACAGTGTTTTGTCAAATAAAAGAATGACATTGTGGTAATAGTGATCACGGAACTGCATTCTTCATTTGTAATTTCAGTACTGTTCAGTAAGACAGTCACAAAAATCAGCACAAATCCAAAGTGTTGGCCTTTAAGGGAGGAAAGATTTAAGTAGAGCAGTGATTGAAGTCGTGCTGTATCTCTGCTCTTGCAGAAGCTTCAGTTTCTGACACACAGAGCTCTGAGAGGGAGAATGCAGCAGAGCCAGCTACGTATTACATAAGCATACTGATGCAGGAGATACAGAGCAAATATTCTGCTTCACATAGCTTTGCTTCAACGGGGCTACTTTTGCTTGTCTTGGACCGAGCGAATGTGCCAATACAAACACACAAAGACAGGATCTGCAACATTCGTAGGCCTTCATGTGTCCAGCTTCCTGTGTATATAACACACATCACGTTTGACTTAATGGTTTTGTTCTCTAACACAGATGATGTCGAATAACTTTATTGTGTTTTACTTGCTGTAATCACTTTACCAAAGCATATCTGAGGAAAAACAGCAACCACAGTCCTGAGATCTTGTCTGTCGGATATGCATAAACTGGACTTATAAGGCCTCAAATGCACCAGACCTTGCTTATTAAAGTGCAAGAGTTCTGACCAACACTTTCTGTCATGCCTTTTTCTCTTTATCTCTCCCATTGGCTTCATCTCAGGGCATGTCAAGTCATATGCTTGTCTCCCAGTGTGCAGTCTGCCAAGGAAGTGGTTCTAATTGACTAACGAGTTGCAGTTACTTTATCTCTCCCTCTTTTTCCATACCTTTCCAAAAGCCCTTTTTCTTTTCGAGTGAAGAGAAATAATGTGTTTATATTTGTTTGCCTGTCAGAGTGAGAAAGTTCCCTCCTTTGGGGAAAATACAGCAATCCATTTTTCCATCCTGCTCCTCCACCAAACTATTAGAATACATTCATTTTGAGGTTTTATAGCCCATATTTGTACTTATTATTTCTCCGTTTCATTTGGTTTCCGTGTTTTATTGCCTGCGACCCGCCTAAACACAACCGTATATGAGTTCCATGAGGATAAACTTTTGCTCTGGTGTAGTGAAAAATCAGTGCACTCTGCTTTCTAAAGCAATAGCATTTGCATGTTGCTGCATCTGTATTTATGACGGCCCGGTCTCACTAGACAGTGCTTCTGACAATAATGCTTTGATTAAGTGAAAGCATGAAATTCAGCAATGTGAACAATGAGTTGCAATGAACAGTTTTTCACAGCTGTACGTCAAGACGTTGATATGTGAAAAGGTAAAAACAAGCAAAAGTAAGTTCAGTGGTTTGTGTAGACTGCTGTGGAGACAACATGTTCAAATGCCTAAAACGGCCATTGTTTATGTTTACCTGACACAGACCTCTAGTGGCAGCGTGAATTGAGTCTTTTCTCTGTCATCAGCAAAGGAGGATGTCGTGTGAAATTGTTGTAGAGCCACAAAACCTCTTCGACTGCTTCCAGACCAACCGTAGCGCTGCTTAAAAAGACACTGTCCCCTCATTCATTTCAATGAGACATCTGCATCGGTAATGCAGGTGCAGGTGCAGGAGGCTACGGCAAGAAAATTCAGGGTTGTCCAGCGAAAAAGTTGAAACTTGCTCAACTTTTGCAAAACACAGTGTGATATCATAAGTCAATGCAATCTGCAAAAACATACAAGGTCACATTCATGGTAGAAGACTCTGGAACATGAATGGATTGTGTTAGATATGGATATACTGTATTGTAGCTGCAGGAAGAAATGATTGCCACTGTGATAACAGTTGTTCAATCCTGTCTCACTGTGTTACAAATCACTTTTCAGTGTTTTAGTGTCTAAGACTTCTTAAAACTGAGGATCCTCGACTCAAAATGGACTCCCTGGATTGTAGTTCACCAACACAGCTACTTGCTACTTGCGTTGTTGTAACGTAGTTCTGTTTTTCGGTCTTAACATGAGGTCACGGAGGAGACACAAGAGACTGCTTTTTGCATCCTGTCTCAGTTTTATGCACACAAATCTTTTCGTAAACGTCATATGATGTTTTTTAATACTGATGTTCATGAAGCTCATTGTTTTGGAAGGTTAAGTTAAATGACATATTTTGATGTTTAGTTTGGGTTTGTGATTTTGTGCTAACATGTATGTGAAAACTGTACTGCACATCAGAGAGAGAGGTCCTGCGATGAGAGAAGAGGGGGGAGGGGCCTGCCAGCCAAAATGGCCAACAGGGATAAAGACGAGGCAGAGGTCTGTCTGTGTGCTCGCTAGAGAGCTGGAGACACTGCCAGGCAAAGTTTCCATGTTTAACTGGCAGACATGGAGACAGAGAGAGAGAGCGAGGCAGAGAAAGAAAAGAAAAATGGAAAAAGGGAGATCAAATTAAAACTTAAGAAAAAGAGACCAAAAGGGAGAAAAAGAAACAGAAGGAGCAAAAGAGTAAGTCCAGCAAGAGCAAGAATGCAAGAGAGCAAAGGACAGAGAGAGAGAGAGGGGGAGAGAGGGGGAGAGAGAGGGAGAGAGAGGGAGAGGGGGAACGGAATGTGCTGACGCGGCGTTTCTTGTCTGAACTCCCCAAATTAATAATCAGCAGCGGTTTAGCCGAGCTGTGCCAGGAACAGGAGCCTACTGCCAAGCCCCGGCCAGGGCAGGCCCTCCCTGCTCCCACCGTTACCCCCACCCTTCACCCCTACCCCCCTCACCCCCAGCTCGCAGCCCTGCTCTGGGGCCGAATAGGAGGTGCTGCCTGCCTGCCTGTCCGGGCCGGGCCGGGCCTGGCACACTGCCACAGGGCTTTTGCTTGTTCAGGAGTTTTGATTAAATCCTTTATTGTGCTCCACTCACGCAAAGAGCTAAGGCGAAACACCGAGCAGGACGGAGCGGAGGGGAGGAGAGAAAGCGAGAGGGTAGAAAAGAAAAGGGAAAAAAGAGAGGGAGGGGAGGAGGGGGGAGGGAAATGGGATCTCTCTTTTTTTCCCTCTTGCTTTCTCCTTTCTCTTTCTCTCGGACTGAAAAGATGTTTGATTTAGTCTATGGGGAGTTGTAAAGTAGATAAAGTTTTTGCTCGCCATCAGCAGTCTGTTTTTTTTTTTTTTTTTTTTTTTTGTCCTTTTTTATTTTCACTTCTCTGAATAAAGCCCCTTTCATTCTTTTGTACATTTACTAAATTGTTCTGGTTCTATTATCATACATCTCATCAGCTAGACCTCCAGACTGCAAACCACCACAGTGGCGTGAATCACAAGCTTTAAGTTTTCTCTGTGTTTTAGTTACTGCTACGCAGTTTTTTATTAGAACACTTTTCAAACAAATGCAACGCAGAAGACTGCTGCTGTGCTTTTGCAAAACAGGTGTGCTTCTTGCGAAATGGATACTAAAATCCACCTTATCATATTTTATTGTGTTCCTCACAGGTTTTATATATACTCACAACATTATACACACTCTATATCTCCAACTGCTCCTAGTTAACTGCGCCCTTGTCAGTGCTGCAGCACCCCTGTGGCCCTTCTGAGGCTTTGTGCCAGAAGTGTAACAGTGATTTGTGTTGTTGTTTCAGCTGTTCCTGCACCGGACCTGAGCGAGCAGTTCACACCGCCAGAGACGGCTCCCCCAGCCCTCGTCAGCCTGATCCAAGCCATAGAGAAGAGAGGTATATCCATGTCAATGGCCAACTTATTCGTCTGTTGTCTGTCGCCGCCCCGTCTTTCCGTCTTCGTGCGACTGTCTCCCTCCCGCCATCTGCCTCTTGCTCTCATGCCAGCATTTGCACAAGTGTAGACGTACAGACATGTGGATCCAGTCAGGCAGCCACACAGATATAGCGGTGCACACACAAGTTCATGCACACAGTACCTCCTCAGTTGGTTAGTGGCTTGATATAGATCTTCTGCATTTAATGTGGTTCAAGTCAGAACGGTTCTCGCAGGCCTCACTTAGAGTCCCGCACAGTGGGTTTGATTCACACCATGTTATTAACAAATAGCGCTCAGTGGGACTCCATTCACAGTTTTGCCTTCTTTTTTTCTCTCTGTCTGTTCTCTCACACACATAATCACACACAAACTGCATGTAGGGCTATAACTAATAATTATCTTCCTTATTGACTATTTGCAGATTAAATTCTCTATAAATCACTTAATACTAAAATGTCAAAAAAAATCCAATACAGTGTCCAATATAAAGTCCTCAGATTTTATCTGACCAAAAGTCTAAAACCAAAAGATGTTAATAAGTTTACAATGATATAAAACAGATTGTGACAATGGAACTAGTGAACTTTTGGCATTTTTGCGATTAAAAGATGAATCAATTATCAAAATAGTTGCTGATTTTATACAGAAAATGAGGCAATGCGTGCTAAATTAAACTTTTTAGAGAAAGCAAAATGTATATCTAAAGTTATAATATTTATTTTACAACATGTTTCTGTAACTCTCACCATCTTAGTGTTGAATTGTGACACAGCTTTAGTGTTTTTGTCAAGCGCAGTGATGAAGTGAGTCCATGTAGGAGCCGTTATACCTTAATGATGACGCTAATAAAATCTGTGTAGACAAGCAGACAAGCTATAGAGGGTAGATTTTAAAGATTTTAGATGTGAATCCACTGGCTTTCCACCTGACAGAGATTCTTCTCACGCGAGGCATTAGAAAAGATTTCAATATTGATTCCTACTAGAAGGGCGACAGAAGGTCTGTCTCTGAATGTAAATAATATAATGTAGCAGTAATATTGAGTTACTTCCCAGTGTTGGATGCAAACACAGACTGACCGCCCAGTGTGGTTTTCACAACTATCTGAGAGACTGGATAGTCCCAAGGAATTGCCTCCTAGATGCAAGCTGTCTAGACCTAGTTTTCCTAAATGTTTTTTAAGCCTGGGACCCAGGAAAGAAATGTATTCATTCAGAGTTACAGTGTTTTCTTCAGGGATATTTTCACGAGGTGTGTGGGAAATCTTTCTCTCATGGAACAGTCTTTCTAACAAGGTTTAGACTGTAAAATCTGTTTTCCTTGAGTTTCCCTTATCATTAAAGGATTAAAGTTTTCTGCTGTCTGCTTAAAAGAAGGTCATGATCCTGGGTTTTAAATTTGAGAGAAAAGATCAAACAAAAATGAATCATTTAACACAGGAACATTTTTGGCTCTGCTCTTGTAAATATTGTGCTTGTACAGAAACATTTGAAGCACCAACTCTCCCCCAGCTGGCTGAGTCCTTTCTCCCAGTTGTTGGATGTCAGACTGGAATGAAAATCAGCTGAAATTTATTTCAGCATTTATTTTAGTATCTCCAAAGAAAATATCTGGCAATGTGCTCTGTCACGTACTTGTCCTAAGTCCTTGCTTACCAGCTGACATTGTCCAGCCGGTGATAAAATGTCCGTACTGTTTGTGTCTTCCGTGTCTGTTACACTGCAGTAGATTATCTAGTCCTAGCGAGGCATCCTCTATGTTAGAACAAGCTTCTGGCTGCAGTGTAGGGCTCACATCTGCCTTCATTTTATGAATATTTCTTTTCTACTGTTTGTCTGCTCAGTTGTGCAGCCCGTTACCTAACTGATCTCTTTTGTCTTTCTGTCTCAGGTCTGGACTGCAAGACATTGTACAGAACAACTGGTTCCTCAGGTTCAGACAGCCCAGTGTACAGCCTGAGCTCTGGTACTTTTTAATCTTCATTTTGTTGTTTGATGCATCGTGTGTATAATAATCTATGTTGGTGTTCACATTACATTAGAGCTAGACTTAAATATCACACAGAGAAAATTGCAGCACAGGAATGCCAAAAAAGGTTTGACATGATTTAGAGACAGTGTCACTGTTACACAGTTTTTCCACCAGAGAGCACTAAAGTCTAATAAGTTGATATATCGGTATCATATTCTTGAAACACTGATTCCAGTATCGAACTCAAAAATCCACTAACGACCGAGCTACACTTTACACACTTGAGTGAACTACATATATATGGGATGTTTATGGGATGTTTTATGAGCATACATGTTGTTTTTTAGCAGCACTCTTCATATTTCATAAGGATACAACGGTATAGTTTTCATTTGCATCACTGAAAGCAGTCATCTGCTGTGTGCCACTAAGCGAACACAGTACATCTCACCTGTCTTATATAAATTTGGATTCAACCCACAACAGTCAACAGAATTGAGTGTTGAGGTTCAGGTGTCTTTGTGGTTAACTGATTAAGTTTGGTGGATTTCTTTTTTTACTGTTGCAAGTTGTGCCTAAATGTCAAATTATCTTTGTGTATGTCTTCCGTGTCCAGAGAGTGACATGGTTCAGAACGACGTGGGTCACCTGTCTGAGAGTGTGCTGTGCTACCTGAGAGACCTCCCGTCACCCGTCATCCCGGCCTCTGTCTACCCGCACCTTCAGACTGCTGTCACACTGCAGCAGCAGGCCCTACAGCAGTCTGCAGGTAGGTCTCATCTCATGAGGAAAAGTTGACCAAGCACCCATTTTTCTGATTAAAAAGGGTTCCAGAATGGCTTGTTAATGGACTGTTATTAGAGGTTTTATAAATCACAGATTAAGTACAGATTCTGTGCATTACTGCCGATTTTCCAAAGCACCCCAATTTATTTTACATTAACTTGCTACTTCCAAAGGAATTTCAGTTTATGTCAGTACAACAAGGAAAGCAACTTCAGAGGCCCTGAAACTAATATGCTGTTCATCAGAGTGAACATTTAGCCATCTTTTCTTTCCTTGTTTTGTTAATTGATGAATTGCCAAAGTTACAGTATTGACACTGGGTATTGCAGTGGCAGCTAATATATAAAGTATGTAAATATATATAGATATATATGTATATAAAGTATTGAACTCATGGTCTGTAAACCGTAAACAAACATGGTGTTGGATGTTGGAGCGTAGACACACTAGTAAATTACATACGACCTAAACCTGGAAGTGTAAAATCAAGTTTGTGTTCTCCGTGACGGATTACTCAAGGATTAAGTCTCTGCAAGTTGATGCTCGTACATTTCTAGCATGAACTGAAACCAGTGGCGCCTGGAACTTTGGAAAATATTCATTTATCAATCTAAAAACCCATGGTATGCTTTGGAAAATGGTCTACAGTAATGTGAAGCACACACAATTTGCAGTTAATAGGCTTAAACATGCAAAGCCACCAGAATGGGTCTTAAACAGACCAACTTGTTCCTGTTGTTCTAAGATTTCCTGGCTGCTCTAGATATGCTATTTAAGAAAATAACACTTAATTCTAGAAAATTCTTGAATTAAGTTGATCTGTGCTTGAAGATGGTGAAATAGTCTCATCCTGCTAGATAATGTAAAGTATTTTTGGACCAAGTAATAGAAAACTGTGTCGTTAAGATGGGGATTTTATGCCGTGTAGACAAAAAGGAATAGCACAAGCGCAAAAAACGAGCTGCATGCTGCTGATGTTGTTTTAGCTTATAGAAAGGCACCTTTCATTGCTCCAATAACTCTAATTTAAGTAAAAGAATTGCACGAGGCCTAAACTGAACCTTATCTGCAGCAGCTCGAGGTCATTCGCATGTCAGCGTTGAGAAAATAGAGTCAAGTGTCGGGAGAGGATGAGCTCACTGAGGCATGCTAGAAATGCTCCAGCTGATTCTCCTCTGCACAAAGGACACCATGATTTAATTTCAGATATATACTAGTCTTATTTACAGATACATGCTTTGCTTTCTCTGTACATTTTTAGGAATAATGAAATGGAGTTTTAGATGCAGGCCAAACAGTCTGTACAAATACCTCAGTACACCTTTCTTGCTTTTTACTCTCCTCAGATTCATCTCATGGGGTAAAACCTGATAAAACTGTTACAGCAGTTTTATGTATAGATCATGTTCATTTTAACTTCTCTTCCAGATGGTGCAGTCGGTGGAAGCCACGACAGAGAGGTAAGCCTGGTCCTTGAGAGCTCCACCACCGTCCCTCTCCATAACCGTCTCATCCTGCAGTACCTCCTCACACATCTGGCCAAGGTCACCCAGGCACAGGCCAGCAATGGCCTGGACACACACACGCTGGGACAAATCTTTGGACCGCTGCTGGTACAGACCGGCCCCTCTACCCCTTGGTTAGTTTTGGTTGATCAATATTTTACACAGTACTAGATACTATCGAGTGTGTACAGTTGAAGAGTTGTGCATCTTGGAGTTGTTCTGTGAAGGCTACAAAAGTAAATGAGCAAATATAGAGTTTGAATTTCTCTGTTAAGCTGACCATTGATTGATATGCAGGTTGTCGCTGGATGAGGAGTTCCCTGCCCTTGTGGTGGAGAGGCTGTTGATAGAGAGAACTACAGAGCAAGACCTCACTCCTCCAGGTGTGTTATTTTTAGTACGGCTGTGCAGAACCATGTTTGTGTTATAGTGCAGCGCAGAGACATTTTCATTTATACGCAGTACAACGTTGATTATGTTAGCTTTTCTTAGAAGGACTTGACATGTTAAGTGACTGTTTGGATCCATTCCCATTCATTTAAAATACTTTTTAAAGTGACCTTTGTGTGTTCACATGTGTGTCTTTTTCCAGTTCTTCCAGCAAAGCCAGTCAAGTCAAAGATGGCACCGTCAGCCATGACAGACACAAGCTGCCTGCTGACTGACGCTGAGTGGTACTGGGGAGAAATCTCAAGGTAATGTCCTGTAAATTAGATTATTGTGAGCAATGCCAGTCCACTCTATACGAAACAGCTTCCAGAAATCATTGTCTCTTGTTGTACCTATTTATGATCCTGGAAACGTTGTCATCATTTTACTGCTCACGGTTGGTGTTCATGAAGTAACTAGTGCATGTCATCATGTTTGCAGAGAGGAGGTGAATGAGAAACTGCGAGACACTCCAGACGGCACCTTTCTGGTCCGAGATGCCTCCAGTAAACTGGAGGGCGAGTACACTCTCACCCTCAGGTAAAGCAACACTTTCTAGCATTGACATTCTGTCCCCACACCAGTTTGAGCCACATTTGAACAGGCTGAATAGCTCAACTATAGAAATAAAAAATAATGTGATATTCAATTTTTTTAATTTGTCTCCCCCTGCAGGAAAGGGGGGAACAACAAGCTGATAAAGATTTACCACAGAGATGGAAGGTACGGCTTCTCAGAGCCTCTTACCTTCCTGAGCGTGGTGGAGCTCATCAATCACTACCGACATGAGTCCCTGGCCCAATACAATGCCAAACTGGACACCAAGCTTCTGTACCCGGTCTCCAAATACCAACAGGTTTGTTAAGCTGCACACTGTGTAGCAGTTTGTTGATTGAAGCAAGAGTCTTCAAATACACTTGGCAAACTTTGCATCATCACATTCGATTGCAAGCAAAATCCCCCTGAGAGCTTCCTTTGATTTCCTTTGCAAAGTTGATGCTGAAGTTTTCAGAAATAACATTAACTGTTTGAAATGGGTTTCATTGTTCCAGTCCTCAAAGTGGTGATTTTGCTCTCATCTGCCTTTTGCTCAGTTGGTGAAGGAGAACAGTATAGAGGAGGTGGGCGAGCAGCTGAAGGTGTATCACGAGCAGTACCAGGAGAAGAGCCGCGAGTACGACTCCCTGTACGAGGAGTACACGCGAACCTCACAGGTAGGAGTTCAACACACAGACACACACACATGCACATTGCAATAAATCTTACATTGTTTCTTATGCATAGAGAACAGAAGATAAGATGAAAGTAATTATTCTACATTGGAAATCTGGTTATAGCCACAGGAAATACAGTAGTATTAGAATTAATCTAGGTTATATAATCCTGCATATCTAACAATGTTTATTAGAATATATCCGACACATTACACAAATAGAAAATATTTGGAAAAAAGACCATTTGATAAAAATTTTATTGATTATTTTAACAATTTACAAAATGCAAAGTGAGCAAACTCAAGAAAAATCTTAATCAGATCAATATGTGACCACCCTTATGCTTATGCTGTTTTGAGCAGCCTAAATTCTTTTAGGTACACTTGCACAAAGTCAGAGATTTGGTAGGATCATAGTGAGGTGTATGATTAACCAGTTATACCAAACAGGTGCTAATGATCGTCAGTTTCATATGTAGGTTGGAACACAAGCCAAACTCTGTTTCATGTCTCAGATCAGACACCATGACAAGACTGAGCACAGAAACAAGACACACAGTAGTTATACTTCATCAGTAAGGTCTCTCCCAGGCAAAGATTTCAAAGCAGACTGGGGTTTCAGTGTATAGTAGTCTATGTGTATATGTGTGTATATGTATATGTTTATTTATGTATACACTCCCATAAAGCCTACATAAGGTCATGATGGGTAAGGCAGTATGGATCTGGCTCTCTGTTCCTAAATGACTAAATGAACTACAATAAACCATCAAATGGACAGTCACCATCTGTGTCTCTGTCCCTCTTTTCATCAGGAGCTGCAGATGAAGCGTACAGCCATTGAGGCCTTCAATGAGACCATCAAGATCTTTGAGGAGCAGTGTGAGACTCAGGAGCGCTACAGCAGAGAGTCTTTGGAGCGATTCCAACGCGAAGGCAATGAAAAAGAGATTCAAAAGTAAGTTTATTGTTTGTGTGTGTGCATGGGATTCTTAATAATCGTGGTTTAACTTCAGAAGCATTTTGTTTAGTATTTGAAGAACACATTCGGAGACCTCATTATTTTATTCTGTCAAATCAGGATCCAGAGCAACTCAGAACGTTTGAAGTCCCGTGTGAAGGAGATCCACGACAGCAAGCGTAAGCTGGAACAGGACCTGAGACAGCAAGTCTCTGACAACAGAGAGATCGACAAGAAGATGAACAGCCTCAAGCCGGATCTCATGCAGCTCCGCAAAATCAGAGACCAGTACTTGATGTAAAGACAGTTAACTTTTCTGTGTTTTGATTTCAATTAAGAGAATATATACATACACACGCAGCAATATAACTGCATATAGCTTGTACACTCACCCATGAGATCTTGCGTATACGTTGTGTGTACCTGGTAAATTGTCACTATCAAGTCTGTGGTGTTCTGGCTTCGCAGATGGCTGACACAGAAGGGGACAAGGCAGAAGAAGATCAATGAATGGCTGGGCATAAAGAACGATGCTGATGAGTGAGTGTTTCAGATGAACTAACAGCTTCAGCAGCTCGTGCTGTGACGACCTGGTGCTGTAGTATCTCCACCTGTAATTCAGGGAGTGGTTGGAGCTCAGTGTTTTGTCGGTGATATGACGTGTGATTGATTGTCTGCTGCTTTACTTCTGTGTTTCCAGCTCCTACTCACTGGAGGAGGACGAGGGTTCACCCCACCATGATGAGTGCACCTGGTATGTGGGTGACATCAAACGCACCCAGGCTGAGGAAATGCTGAGAGGCAAATGTGACGGAACCTTCCTCATTCGTGAGAGCCAATCACAGAAGGGCTCCTACGCCTGCTCAGTAGTGTAAGTTGAGTTTATACTTTGCATTCAAAAATCTGTCCAAAATGTCTTTGCCATTGTTCAGAAGACAGTATTGTCTGTTTTGTAGTACGATGATGTATTTCTTTATCAACCTAAATAGCTGACCAGATGTAGACAACGTTAGTTTAATAGCAGATATCCCACAACTATTTTAAACTATCATATACCAATTAACATACATTGTCACAATAACCACTAATCCTCTAGCTATGATGGGCCCACTGCACAACCTGAGGCAGGCGTAACACCTTAACACAAAGTGTTAAGAGAAGTATATGTACAGTACGGACACATGTATACACTGACAACATATTACTTTGAGGACAATGTAGAGCACCTGTAGAAATGATCCCTGTCCTCTTTTCCAGTGTGGACGGTGACACCAAGCACTGCGTCATCTACAAGACAGCCACAGGTTATGGATTTGCTGAGCCCTACAATCTGTACTCGTCCCTCAAAGACCTGGTGCTCCACTACAAAAACGTCTCTTTGGTCCAACACAACGACCAGCTGAATGTAAATCTAGCCTACCCAGTCCTGGCCCGCTCTCAGAACCAGAACCAGCACCCCAGATGAATTATTCACCAGCAGTGTTGGATGCCAACCAGGGTGGGGAAATACATTTTTTTTACTCATATGCATTGGGGAAGAAATAGACCTCAACAGTGCTTTTTTTTGTCTAAGTGGCGATAAAGGACTCAACAGCCCTGATTTACAGTTCATGTACCTTTTTAGCTGGAGACTGGTGCTTATTTCCCACACCGTCCCCAGTCCAGCAAAGAGCACTCCTTGCTATCAGCATGGCTTCAAAGTAAGCACACTACCACCAGTAACGAAGCACTGTACAGTTAGTCTGGCTGATGCAGTGAGTTTTCCGTTGAGGACAGAGTCGCATCACCTGGCCATGACTCTTCAGTCAGTTGTGAAAAACAAGTGTGAGAAATTCACAAAGGAAAAACCTTTGATACAGAGAAAAACTGACTAAATTAGTTTAAAGAAGACAAAATAAGCACACAAAAATGTTGTTGTCAGGAACGTGTCAAAGAGGAGAGAAACCAGATGGTGGGATGATGGTGGGAAAATTTACAGGAGGCACTTTTGCTTTTTTGCCTTGAACACGTGAGAACTGTCCATAGACAAAGGCCCGATCTGTCATCCCCAGACTGCCTGCGAACTCTCCGTCGACAAAAAGCCTGAGCTGTCACCCACTGAAAGGACTGGCTTGGCTAAAGCAGGCTGCTCGCTTCACACCTAAAGGCGGCTGAGAAACCGTGGACCAGGCGGGTGTAGTCACTGGAGCCGGGATGGGGAGGATGTGGGAGGGAAAGGGAGAGAAATAGCTGGGGTTGATGATTTTAGGGTTTTTTTAAAAACAAGATTGAATTTAAAGCTTGCTTAAGTGCCATAGTAATAGCTTTGAATGACCACAAGCCTGTGTCTCTAGAACCAGGGGGCACGCCGAGGTTGAAAGAAGGAAGGAGGAGATGAGCGGCTGTCGACATAGACAAAGCTTTAAAAGATACACACACACACACACACATATAGGTATATTTTTTATGAAATGATCTTTATTTCCAACTGCTTGTTGCTCTCTCTCTCTCTCTGTGGGCCTCTTTGAATTGACGTGGTACAACATGCAGTAAATGCTGTATTACAGGAAAGAAATGCATGGTACATATTTGGTATATTGTGAATACAGAATTACTTCTTAATCACAATACACTAGATGGAGAGGTACAAAGATAAATGCAGTTCCACATGATTCAGTTTTCCTTCCAAAAATGGAAATTGTGGAAAAGCTCCTGCATCAGACGTCTCTTTGTTTCAGACTTCTTCCTTCTTTTTTCATCCTCTTCAATACTGTAGCACCTGTAGCCATTGACTTAACTGTTAGTGCTCCTCTTATGTGTCTTGTTTCTATATACAAAAGACACTTGCAGAGCATCAATCTATGTGATTATTGTATCTTTGGTACTGTATTTGCCTCGTCTCTAGTTAGATTAGACTGTTTTAGCGGTACAATGTCCTTGCAGATGTTTATTGTTGTTTTTTTTTTATGCAGATTTACTCACGGTACATCCTGCTTCCCGCCCTTGCGCTTGACTGTTCATTTTATCACAAGCTTGACTCACAGAGCTGTAGAACATTGATGTATTAAAAAAGGAAAGCAGTAATATAACTCATGTACAGTATACTCAGACACAGATGCAGTCAGTGTATGCGACTTTATACAGTTTCATCGCTGTGTCTCTCTATGTTCTCAGAATATTTGCTACACTCTTAGGTTCTGTTTAAGGATGGACAGTATCCAGCTAATGTGAGCCAAATGAAGGATGTCTTTTCATGTAGCAAGAAAGAAAAGAAAAAAAAGAACCTGTCCTTTTGCCATTTAGAATGGCCTCTGTGGTCTGAGAGATTATCTCGTACAGCATGCGTGGAGTCCTTCATTTGGGTTGTTGTTTTTCTTTTTTCACTTGGCACCAGTGGTTGGTAATTGTACTTTTCGTAGTGCATATACAGTATGATGTGTGGTACTACAGTACCATGCACAACACAGTTATACGTGGTTAATACGTTTTAGATTTACAGAGTCTCCGAACAGCTCCCTCCCTCTGTCCTGTGCTGTGACTCTTTCATGTTCATTTGGCTCGAGGTAAAGATTGTACCAACTTTGTTCTTTGGCACTTTCAAAGCACAGTTCACTTGTGTGGAGGTCGGGTTATTCAGTTATTCTTTGCTGGTCGATGAACCGGGAAAGAGGCATCACATGCTGCCTCTTTTTAATTTGATTTACACAGTTGATTTCCTGAGAACGAATGAATATGAATAATCTCTCAAATTTATAACATATAGTACACTCACATTGCCAAAAAGTTTTTAAAAAAGTATTTTTGTAGAAAGGTATAGTGGAGTCAAATTGGCAATAGATAGCTTTAGAAAAAAAGTGTGCTGTTTTTTAAGGTTGCACATTTGGCAGTTTGGATCTAGAGGAAGGATAGAACTTGGAAATGAGATATTTAGCTACTCTTTACTATGAGTTATAATCAAACCCGCGTTTCATCTGAAGACCTACGCTTCCAACAGACACAACACCTTTCAGCACAGTAACATCTCTGTTTTTGAAATGCTGACTCACAAATTTCAGGCAGCAACATTTTCCCAAACAGACTGAAGTGAAACCTAACGCAACCTGAAAAGTTAAAATCAAGACGTCATTTTGATTTCAGTCAGGACGAATCAATTGTACTGTACTTTGCACAGTTCTTGGCAAATAGAAAATCCCAAGAATTAAACTAGAGGTGACGGCGGTGCTTCTGATTAGAGGGCTATAAAACTTGTGAGTGAGAACGATTAGAAGTGCCTTTAGTCATTGTGATGAGCTCGTCTTCTCCTCGTCATTGGAGCGTCGCTCTACAAGATGGTGCCACCACCACCATATGCTGTGCCCCATGCTTCACACATTTGCCATTTATTAAAGACTAATGGGTAGCTGGCAAATGAGTATAGTTGTTGTGTGTGATTGTGTGTGTGTTTGTGTGTTTGTTAGAGCAAATCTGAGCATGTTATATATAAGAGAGTGACAGATTTTAGTTGTGCCTCTTTGTTGTTACATCTATAGTTGTTACATATTCCTTTTTTCTATAGTGGGGGCTGTACAGTAGCTCGGTGCTCTCTCTCACTGTGCACCAAAGCTAGATTTTTTTTGGTGTTATTTTTTTTATTTTTATTTGTCTGGTACATTTTTGAATTAAACTCAGATAAGATAGAAATGTGAACCGTACACATCCGTGGCCCAGCCCAGTTGTTTGAAGCTCATCTGATAAGCTCTCAAGTTAATGCATGCAGCATTTCTCAGTGTTTCGTATTAAAAGCCAGTTCCTTTGTGAACAGGCAATCTGGTTGAGTCATCCGCCACTGCTGACGCATCATTATCCGGTTTATTGGACCAACACTTTTGTGACTGCACTTTTTTTTCTGTTCCACACACTCAAACTAGTGTGTCCAACGCCCAACAACCATAAACTCACAAACAGTGGTGAAGCTCAGTTGTCAATAGTGTTTTTTTTAAGTAAATTTAAGGTCTTTCCATACAGTGTATCGGAGTGATTGAGATTTTTTTTTATGATATCGGAGCATACAGTGTACAGTATATGCTTTTGTTGTTTTTGTGGTCAACAACTGACATGTAATTCTGATGCTTTTGACTGATTGCAATGTTTTCATTAGAGAGTTAGTTTTACTTTATGAACTGTTTAAACTCTCTCGTAGTTTTCAAACCAACTTTAAGGAGAGCTGCTGGCTCATTATGCAATTTGTGTCCACACAGCAAAATTGACCAACTTAACAAGACGAACAAGAGAGAGACATTTTTCACTTACTGCGAGTGATGTCTGAACAAGCAGATAGCTGAGATTTTGAGATATCGATTGTTTTCATTTTACTTGGACCTATTTGTACTGAAGAAATAGTCCCTGTTCACAGTGAGGTCTGTGACCAAAACATTATTTCTGGATAGACATTATTGCTGTTGATTATCTGCAATGTAGTTTTTAAATGATTTTAGCAACACCAACATCATTCTGTTCACTGCCATTGTACCCGTGTGGCGACAGATGCATGGCTGGATGCCGCTGGGAGTAAATGATAACTCTAGTCTGGGTTTTTTGGGGGAAGTTTCTGGTAAACCATCCATTTATAAACCTATCTTGAAAATGTTTCATTGGAAAATCATGCCAACGGAATGAGATAGTAGCAGTTTATCTGGAAAAACAGGTCGACCTGTTTCAGTGATGTTCATGAACCAGGTGGTTCTGCTTCAGTTTAAGCAAGTTCCTCAATGTGTTTGTTGCTTAAAGAAAAACAGGAATCCTTTCCTGCGTCACTTGTTAAGGTGAACATTTTTGCCGTGTAGGTAAACACTTCCATCTGCCATATATGCCATGTTAATCACAGATGTTTAATAGCTAGAAGCAATGCAACTTTGGTAGCAATGAAACCTGGTTAGGCAGAAGATGAAGACTTTATTGCGCTTTGACTTAGAGTTGAGACTTCAGTCCCACTTTTGGTAGATGTTACTCTGAAACTCAAAGCTTTCATCCTGCTCGCCTATTAGATATGCATTTGTGTCGGAGCTTCTTTAAAATACATTTTTCTATATGACAAATGATCATTCAAGGAATTAAATATTTTTTCATCTGCTTTGGTACACTGTAAATGATATTTCTTGAAATGGCCTCACACACAAAGCACATCTTTCACTGACTACAAAGAAAAGACATATATTTGGTGTCTATTGAGGTTTGAAGAACGAGAGACATACTAGAGAATACATATTTTGACATATATACTTAGATATCTATATTTTTGGATGATGTAATTCTGATTTGGATTGTGCTTGAAACAAATCAGAAAGAGGCTTTGATGTGAACGCGATCTTCAGTCTTGCTCCACGGCTGCTTCGTATCCGAGCAGTTACTGAAACGCAAGCATTTTTACTAATCAGCTGCAGTGAGCTTCATCATGATCAGCAACAAACTTTGTGGTTACAGTTGATCGACATACATGTAATCTATTAAGCATGATTATCAGGTGCATTCAAAGGATGAAGCAAGCTTATGTACATGTGTTAATATTTACAGAGCTGAGTCTATATGTTAAATGCAGTCTTGGCTGCTTTGCATTTATTAAATATTAGGAGTTTTTTTTTTCTTGAACGTGAGAATCTTTCGTCATTTGGAAGATTCTCTCTTTTTTTTTTGTTTGTTTGTTTTGTTTTGTTTTATTTTTTGTGAATAGAGTGTTTAAGTTGCACCACAAAAGATACACTTAGGATGCTGCTGCAGAGATCCACCACAGATGCTGTACCCGAGCGAACCATCTTACCACTGTATCTTACTCTGGTCGATCTCTGTGGTCGCTGAAGGGTTGTTTTGTGTTTTATGGCCTGGACTTCCACACACAGGCATAAAAAGAAAAGAAAAAGTAAAACCTGCTAACCTGACAGAGAAAAAGGTTCACGATTTAACGGTTCATGATCACTCCTTTACGCAGATCTTTGTACATGGAACAATGATGGCATTAGAAAGTGTTCTTTTATGGTGCCTGAGTATTTTTTTTTTTTATTTGGCTTTTTAAAAAAGCTGATAGATTTGTCTGTCCAAGTGTTGGTTATTTTTGTTTGTTTGTTTTTATCTGTTAATGATAACCTTACAGAGCCTATAAAGAAAAAAATAAGCTAGCTTGAAAATTTTCCTCCGTACAGAAAGAAAAAAGAAATACAAATGTTTACAATATGTAATTAACCAAATAGTAAATATGCGTTTGAGAATCAATCTGTCTGTCCCTCAAAGTGGCTGTGATAGATTGATTTATATTTCATAATTTCCTGTCATTTTAAACTTGAAAATGTTATGACTGCTTGATCTGTTATTTTTTTCTGTTTTGGTTCGTTCCTCTTTTTTTTTTTTTTTTTTATTACTTACAAGAACAGTGCTCCCTCAATTTCAAAACTCAACAAGATAGTTCAACAAGATTAATTTTTCCATGATACATACTGTAGGTACCCATCAGTCTTTGTCATTCTTTACCTGCTGACTACTTCACCTTACTCTGAGCCTTGTGTATGCAGGAATGAATCCTAACCAGAGACGCTGTGGCATCTTTTTGCTGTTTATATTGTGCACAGTGTGACTCTGTTTGAATTTATTGCGGATGATACCCACATGTTGTGAATAGCGGTAAAACCACGCCACTTGAGTACAGTTTTAGTACATAAACAGTCAAAAATTCAGGAAAAACTATCAAGAGGCATCCTATTCTTGATTTTGCACTACACAGAAAATGGTACTCAAAGCTTAAACGCTGAATGAGTCGCTCTATTGGTTTGTTCACTCATTTTTAAGACCAAAATTTTTCCACCACAGCTTGTTTCTTGATTCCTGCTTAAAGATATGATGACGCTAACTGCACTTTCATTTCCCTTTTTCTGCACGTGTTCAGTCTTGTCACATCATCACTTCTCAGTCTGGACTTTGACCTGAAAGGTTGCCACTCGTTTGATGGACATTTTTCTCTGGTGTACAGTAGTTCATTTTCAAGACCCAACTCTGCATGTTGGAGACAAGATTGGCAGTGATCCATTAGGCAACGGCCTGGGCGACATGAGCGAGCAGCAACAATTTCAAACACGTATCCACATTTTTACACTAATAACATGGCAAATTATGCTTTGCTCCACCGCGATGCCCAACAAGTTGGCTTCCGTGTCACTGCCTCAGCAACAGATATAGTTGTCAATGCATAGTTGATGATGTGGTTTTCTCTTTCTTTCAAAAATGGTGAATGGAAATGAATGGGGCAGTCGGATAAAGCTACTCTACACCAAAGTGCAATTGAACTCAGAGGGAGCACTGTTGTTTCAGCCAGTAGAGGCCTATTGGTTGAGGTGTGCCCAACCCCTATGCACGAAAAGACGGTTGTTCTACTCTTCTCTTGTGTTATCCTCCCTCCGTTTGTCTGTCTTAATTCAGATGAGACATTTCTTTCTTTCTTTCTCGTGTACAGCTTGCTTCAGAGTTGTGTTTGTCTTCAGACAGGTACTCTTTCATCTGTACGGTTCTTTCTTTAGGCTGATGCAATGATTTTAAAAAGACAATAAAAGATATATGAAATGAGGTTTATTGCCTCCTCGTTTTGTCTTCATGCAGCCTCCTGTTTTTTTCTTGGCCAATTTCATACCGTATATTCATGTCCTTGTTATACGCTGACTGATTTTGCTTCCTCCCTTATCTGTAGCGCAGTAACAAAAGCACCAAACACATGTAGCAATGCACCAACAAAGGCAATGAAGAAGAAGAAGAAGAAGGTAATGCGTTCAACACCTAAGCCTAAGATAGACATTTTGGCGAGAAACACTTGCAACCTTTTGTTTGTTAGTAAATCTTGACACGGCTCCTTTGCAGAAAAAAACATCTCAGAAAGCAGTTCTAATGAAACCTGTGGTGTAGTGAAGTCTGTGGTGTAACCAGGACTTTTTTCCTAGAGAACTAATGCTGCTCACCGACTTAAACACAGTTTTTAATGTGACATTTTAAAACAAAATGTCATTCATTTCCATTGTGTAAGAGTGGAGTCATAACCTTCATAGGGGGATCTTACTCCCAGGGCAATTTGAATGAGCACTGTTTGAATGTCTGGACACCACCTGAGGTGTGTGTGTGTGTGTGTGTGTGTGTGTGTGTGTATGTGTATATATATATATATACACACACATACACACATATATATATATATTCATATATATATTCACATATATATATATATATATATATATATATATATATATATATATGTATATATATATATATATATATATATATATATATGAATATATATATATATGAATATATATATGAATATATATATATATGAATATATATATGAATATATATATATATATATATATATGAATATATATATATATGAATATATATATATATATATATATATATATATATATATATATATATATATATATGAATATATATATATATATATATATATATATATATATATATATGAATATATATATATATATATATATATATATATATATATATATATATATGCTGCACTGTGGGGAGATATATGCACACCAATGTAACAGGAGACCTGATTAATTGCTTTTCTTCCTGCACATGAAAAAACTGAATCAGGAAAGAAAAAAATAAACCTTCAATATGGTGCTTTAGTTTTATCTGTAACACAGGGAGGCAGATAGGATACAGAGTGAGTCATGCAAAGAGCCACTGTGTCCTGTCAGGTCCTGTTTCAGAGGAAAGCTGGAAAAGATCATGTGAGAGTCACCAGGTAAAGCTGTCGTGATGTTCAAGAGTCTGTGATAAGTTGTTGCAGTGTGTGCTTCTTATAACTCCTCTTAAACAAGACCTATGGACTGAGGACATGAGCTGAGACATGTCTTTATAATTAGCTATATAAATGTCCAAGTCATGCCAAGAAAGACTGACTCTTTAAAAACTGGGTAGAGTAGAGTTTTTCAATTTCCTAATTTTCCTGTGTGCAAGAACAGTTTTTGGAAAGATCCCACCTACAAACAATGTATGACCACTAAATGAACTTCAGGGGGTGGAAACTGCGCATAAATCTGATTTTTGCACACTTCTACGGAATAATGTCTATCAAGAAACAGCAGCAGGGGGGTTAATTCTGTCCTGGATACAAGTGACGCTATCTTAGTCATATGACCAAGAGCCAATCAAAAAATAGGACGCTTCCATAAGGAAGTACCGGTGCCGTATTTAAAGTTACAAGTCACAGTAGTTTGTAGGACAGTGTTGTCGTTGCTGCTAACTTTGTTTCCAAGTGTCAAACTAAAAGCCCTGCGCTGCAACTGAAGATGAAGACATCTCTGCTGCTGCTGCTGATTGCAACTGTTTGGTTAAACACTCCGTGCGCTCGCTCCTCGTCATGCACATATCCTCCATCAAAGTGGTGCTCATCTCTGGGCTCAGCTATCCAGTGCGGGGTAAGACTACCGATGTATTACGAGAGCATTTATAGACTTTATCTTATTTTATGACCACGGAAAATGCCGGGTTTTTTGAATGGCCAGCTTCTATATTGTGGTTCTATAATATAGTTCCGGTCAACTGTATCACTGCGCTCGATATAGGTGTAAGAAACTATAGCAACGGTATCCAGGGTGACGCTCCGCCACCGGTTAGCGTTAACTTATCGCTACTAGCTAGTTTAGCTAACTGTCAGCGGGTAAACTACCCACTAACTTCACCACATAAATGGCTATTTTGAACGCAGCTTCCCCTCCGCCTCGTCTAAGTAGTCATGGAGGAATTAGTCACAGGAAAACACTTCTTGGTGTCCAGAGGTAAGAAAATACAGGAAATATCCTTCGTCCTGTATTTCTGTAACTTTGTAGTAACCATGTCGCTGTGTATTAAGTAATGTTTGCCAAATTTCGCCCAAATGACCCACATTATGTTGTCTGTTCACTGTATTTTGCTCCATGTGTTGTATTGTTGTCGTCTGGACTCTCAGAGGATGAAGTGGGCAGCTGGGACTACAGGGGGAACTAGCTAGACCTCAACACCTTATTGAGGGGAAAAACCCAAAATGTAAACTTAGCTACAGTCTTAACTTAGCAGTAGTGCCTCCTTCGCACAGAGGCACACAGATATGCAAAACTAAACTTCCGCATTGTTACAGTTCCAGACAGTCTGAAATACACCAGGTTTCATCTAATCGGAAACAAGTTCTGGGTTTTGAACAGCTCATTTAAACTGATGTAGGTGGCTAATACCACCAGAATCTCAACTGAAAATGTGGATATGTATTACCACTGATCCTGAGCTCTCCTCATGTTGCCTCCAGATGGAAAATTGCCAACATGTGCAAACATTTTAGAGAGAAACAGAGAGAGCGATCACACAAAAGTTAACCACCTGCCCCCTTTTGTCTCATTGTGCAGGTTTTGAAGGAGTGCCTTTATTCCAACTTCACCAAGTCCCATCAGGCAACAGATCAAATCCAGGTGGGGCTTTACTATGAGAGTCTGTGTCCCGGCTGCAGATTGTTTCTCAGTGAGATGCTCTTCCCCACCTGGGTCCTGCTGAATGAGATCATGTCCGTCACTCTGGTGCCCTATGGCAATGCACAGGTAAGCAGTGAGCCAAGCCCAAGTGAGGTATACACTTGGATTTTAGTTGTTGTTTCTTGACATAGAAAGGTATCTGATGATTTCTTTTACTAAAGAAAGAGTCTGAGAAGAAAACTCAGTGTGAGGAAAAAAGCGTATGTAAAATCATATGTGGTTAAATAACCAAATAAACTCAATTATCCGACAGTGAATTTAACTTTAACTTAACTGGCCAGAGTGAGCGAGATAATCATGTGAAGTGTGCCATAATCTTGATTGTGAAATGATGTTGTGTTTTTTTAACCTATGAATATGTTACATTTACCCCTGCCCCCAGGAAAAGCCTGATGGAAAGAAGTACATTTTCGAATGCCAGCATGGAGAAGACGAATGTGTGGGCAACATGATTGAGGTAAAGTTACCACCCAAACACTCAAAGAGAGAAAACTGCTGAAAAATACTGTAACTACAGTTTGCAACCATGTTGTGTTACTATTGCCTTGTAGCAGTGCCACAATGCTGACCCTGTGCACCGACTAACTGATTGCTGTGTTCCCCTCAGACCTGTTTGTTGAACATGACAGAAATGGCTTTCCCCATCATCTTCTGTATGGAGTCCTCCAATGATGTGCTCAAGGCAGCCAAGTCTGTAAGGATCTGTGTGTGTGTATTTCTGTGTATTATGCATTGACCCAGTCATTTGGCTGGCGTCTGTGTCTCCTTCTTAGTCACTGCCGCTCAGATGATGTGTGTTTCTTTACCTCCATTGTTGTTTGTAGTGCGTGGAACTCTACAGTCCTACGTTGCGCTGGGACAGCCTCATGAGCTGTGTGAATGGGGATGTGGGGAACCAGCTGATGCATCAGAATGCCTTGAAGACCAAAGCCCTGAAGCCACCACACCAATATGTTCCCTGGATAACCATTAATGGGGTAAGGTTCCAGTGCATTTAGCGGCACAAGCTTTGGCCTCTGAATGAGTAGGACACCTGACTTATTTTGAAGCCACTTTCTCTGCAATGCCCCCACCCTGCCATGTGACGCTTGCTTTTTAAACAAGTGATGTTACATTAACAGCGATGATGATGATCTTGTGATTGTTTTGACTCCGAGTTGTGACTGACGTGTGTGTGTGAAGCTACAGCTAGATGCAACTCCAAAACACAGCACAACAAGTGCGACTGTGTCTCTGCAAAGCTACCTGAGACCAGTTGCATGATAAAAACATGAAACTGGAGTTCACTCTGAAGCAACGCTATAAGAAACAAAGACAAGCAAAACACATCCAGTTGGCATGAAGCACCAGAGAGGAGCTGATCACTGTGTGGGGAACTAAACTTTATTTTTAACTTGGTTGGTCAAATCAGGCTCGAGCAGAAAATCAAATGCAATTTTAAAGCATATATCAATATTATCCAATGTAAAAACTCAGTGTTTACATATTTGAGTTTGATAACACCACAACACCTTATATGACGCATCTAATTCAAGTAAAAAATTATATTTTTATGTGGTTGAATTGGGATCTTAGTCTGCCAATTTTTAATTTATCTCTCTCTATTCATGAAAATATTCAGACATTTGCTCACAAGCTTGTATGAAAGGAATGATCATGTTAGACTGTGGGAAAACTACAAGCAGCAGTCTTGGCACCAAGGGGTGCCCCTGATAAGTGACCATTACATCACCATCCAGACAAAATCTTCATCCATCCATATCTAGACGGTATCTAGCACAAAGCACTGTTAAGAAGTTGTACTATGCCTTAATCTTTATCTAAGCAGGATGACCGACGGCTCATCAGATCGTCTTACTTTTCGATTCAACAGTTCAACTTTTGTGCTCCATTCAGCTGAGTGTTCATTTTTGTGAGCTGGCCTCGGTGACAGTCCGCTCTGTGCTAAATACTGGCTTTGTAAAGCTCATTCAATGTTTGCTTCATTAACAGAAATAACAGCGTTCACCATTGTTCCTGTTTGCTTTTGCGGTCTCTGTGTTTGTGTTTGCTGTATGTTTTTTTCAACCTGTCTCCTTCAGCATTGTACATAATATGCGGTTGTTGTGACCAGTGGAACCTGCAAGTCAGCTATCAACAATTTGACCTCTTTCAAACAGCCAACAAATGCTAGTTTTTATCTTTATATGTAGTAAAGTTCGTGACTGTCATGTGTCTGTTGAAGCGGACACATAATGCTAACTCATGTTTATGCTGTGTCAGTGACACACCCACTCTGACTTGGTTATTTCAAAGACTGTCCCTTCTTCCGTATCACAAGTAGGTCTGCGTACCTACATCTTTAGTTTAAATTCTACTTGCTTCCATAGCCTCTCAGATACAATTTCCTTGTTGAATTTGCAGGAGCACACAGAAGACCTGCAGGACAAGGCCTCGACTTCTCTCTTCAGTCTGGTCTGCGGCATGTACAAGGTACAGTTGATCCCAATCAAATTTGCCCTTCTTCTTTTTTAAATATAGTTCCACACACATCTACTGTGTGTGTGTGTGTGTGTTACTTAAGCACAAACAATCCCTGATTTGTTGTTCTCTTAGACTTGACCTTCGACCTCTAAAAAGCCGTTAATTCTTTTTCAGGGACCCAAGCCTGCGGCCTGTGGAGGAGGCCAGAGACCCTACAGAAGCTCCTGCAACAAAGAGTGAAGGAGCAGCACTGCACATGCCTCTGTGCCTGTTCTGTTCCAGGTGTGCGCACTAAATAAGGCTCACTGAAGAATGTCATCCCATGTTTTTATATGTGATTTTACCATGTTTCTATAAAGGGAAAAAAGTATTGCCTCACTTCACACAACATAAATACAACTTACTTTCTGAAAAGCGTGTCATCATTGAAACGTTATTTACTGAAACCATAAATGCTTTTTTGGCATTGGTACTCAATCACAGCCTTCTGGTGTTTGTGGTGTCCTGTGCACGGCCCCGTCTAAAGGACAGTGTTCTCACTGTCCTTTAGATGGCGCCATATCTAATAACCTCACCTTCAGTCCACTGATGACAGAAGTGATAAAAGACAGAAACATACAGCGTGAGCTGTTGTTTATGTCATACTACTGTCTTACTGGTTTAGCAGATTTCTAAACTCTGAACCCAACATGGTCTGCCAGATAATTCTGACAGCTGATTTAATATAATATTTATATAATATCAATAACAGAAAGTAGAAACAAAGTACGCCAAATAAGACATTATACACATGTTAATAGTTGATAAGCAAACCAGAGATTATATTTGAAGAAGAAATGAGTGATTTCAAACCTGGTATTGTGTTTTAAACGAGTGTTCATGTGGGTGTGCTGCAGAAGGATCAGGGTCATTTAAGTTCACAACATCTCCTGAGGATCACACTGAAGGTTTTTAGCACAGACCCAAATCCCAGCAATAGTAAGAAGCAGATCCAACCAAAGCTGTGTTCAGGCTGTAAAAAACTTACACGGACAGATTGCAGGCAGCAGCTTGATTAAAGGCAGAGTCTTGCCTAACCAGAAGGTCTGGATCCGTGAGGTCCACTGATTCTGCAGGCAGATAGACACACGTGAATAATGGCCTGTCATGCAGGCAAATCCACTACCTCAATCTCACTACCGGCCAACATCTGCCGGCTCCGTATCCTTTCTCATTTCTCCCCCACGGACTAATTCTCACCATTCTAAAATATTCATTGCTTTTGGGCTCAGCTCGCTCACTGTCTAAGAAAAAGTCACAGCATAGGACTAAGATACAAGCTAAAAAGTTTGTTAAGAGTTAGCTGTTCACCGCCGAACTAATGGCAGCTACAGGTTTGTGAAGAGGCGGGGAAATAAGTTGTTCTTTACTGAGTCCAAGGAAGCACTGGTCCCACAGACTACCCCGTATCTGATCTTAAATGTGGTATCTGTATCCTCCTCTATGGTATTTCCTTCTCAGTTGTCTTGTTCCCATGATACAGTAGCAGAAAGTATGAGGAGAAATAACTCATCAAAATTTTTCAACTTCACTGAGGTAAGAGTAATTACTGAACCATTAAGATTCATTCTTAAACTAGATTAAGTAATTCTGTCTGTGGGCTAGGGCTCATACTTATGATTTTATTTTCATGAAAGTTTTCAGAACCTAAATAAAAGCAAAATGTTAATCTGTTTCACTTCAACTGTAACAGCAAAAACAAGATGGCAGGTCACTTGATTTCAAGTACATTTGGAGTGATAACTCATGTATTTAATGCTTTTTTCCTTTGACAAGCAGCTGTGTTGAAGATTAATTGAGCCTTGTATGTTAAAATAAGGACTATCTAATTGCAAGTTCCGGTTACTACCAATCATTTGTTTTTAATTATTTAGCAATAACTATGTTTATTAGTTTGAACAAATGAGGTTTGGGAGCCCAGTCAAGGGCAATTTTAAATTTACAAGCATAATTTACAAAATAAATAATACACAGCTTTTATTAGTGAGAAGAGAAATCATTTACTGGCGAGAGAAAGTCAGTGTTTTATCGTGAGTGAAGGAAAGTAGCATTGCTCTGTATCTTGGTCAGCATGGTCAGAGATGATCAACAATCGAATCGCAGAGTGTTTTGACAATTGTTTATGGAAAGGTGGAACTCCCAAGCAGATGGAGAGATAAGGTCACAGGATGCACCAGAAAACAAGGACTCTTATCTGTTCCCCCTCAACACTGACGCTGAAAGAGAGATGCCCTGAGAGCTAAATCCCAAACACTATCCCACTGTGAGAACCGTCTATTGTGTCCAAGGTGATAGTGTGTGGGTCTCAGGACCTGAAATCAGATAAACCTTCCAAAAATAATGCCCGAGTGGGCTTTTTGTGAGGTTGGTCATATTTTTGTCAACAGCACAAAAACACCCCTGTCTGCAGCCTACCTTTAGATCTCAGTAAAGCTTTTTTTTTTTTCATACGGTCTCTTGAGGAAGTTCAACAAAGGCCAAACTGGACCTTTTATAATTTACTGATTTCTTAATTGTGTTATTATATAATCATGAAAATGAATATGATGAATATTTGATTTCCACTGCTAATGAAGGCCAAGACAAACATGTTCAGTGATGACGCAGCTGAAAGAAATATCACTTGTGCATCGAAGTTTCCATCCACACTGACAAAAATACCCAAATGTCTGACAGAAAGCTTCACAATACTTCAAGTGGTCTATAATTTACTGTCTGTGGAGCATCTTTATGTCACATATCTTCACGCCTGTAACAGTTTTTATTCCATCGTTTGACATTTAAAAGAATCTGATGTGATAATGTAATCAAACCAGCTGCGTGAAGTGACTGCTGGTTCCTTTCGTAGCTCATCTCAGTTGTGTCACTTCATGGTCTTTGTTTCCTTTGCCTTCCAGAGACAGTGGGGCTCTGCACAGCAGGCCTCCTGCGTCACTTGTGCTGTGAAGAGGCTCTTCTCCGGCCCCCTGCAGCTGCCCAGGCTGTCCTGCAGACCGACTGTCCTGCAGACCGTCGGGAATCTGACCAGCTGCATCTCCAGAGCCTTGTGAGTCAGTGATTCTCCATTTTGGTGAAAACTAGTGAAAAACTTGGTGAAATCTGTTAGTTTACATAACTTAATAATCACATTTTATTTGCAGTTTTATTCTTTTTTTCCTCATCATACAGTTTCAGTAGCGTGCAGGTTGTTCACACTAACTTTTCTAGTTTACACATTTGTGGGCTCTTTGGAAGGAGGGAGTTCTTCCCATTTCCAAACCGCAGGGCACATTGTCTGGATTAATGATTAAAATTATATGAGGTTAATTAATAACCAGCGCCTGTGACTCCTTTAAGTCAACACACATTGAGGATACCTTTGCACCACCATCTTCCAGCTAACTGTCCCATAAAATTTTGAGCATTCAGCAGAACTTGGTGATGTTTTTTTGCTGCCTAGCTTCTTAATTTAGGTAGAAAAAGTCGGCTTGTTTCATGAGCATGTGATTCAACAAAGCGTCCCGCGTAAGGCGTCGCTCTCCCGTCTGTGACACTGCTGAACAACTATCACTGCAAGAGATCAGACAAACAAGGCTCTTGTGATTGTTTCCTCAACAACATTTAACACATCTGTAGCGTTTTTGCATCTCCACGCTGTATGTGTGCACGTACTGAAATGTTCTCTGGAATGCAGGCAGTCCTGTTTGATTACGTAGATAGTTGTGGTGCATGTCAGAGGTGATCAGATACGCCTGCACTTCTTTTATAGCTAACAAACCCTCCTCATTGCAGTATCGATCAGTTTGAATGTTGGACGCAATGCATGCGTGCTGAGGGAAATTTGGCTAAAACTGATCACAGCCTGAGACCTAAATGCTTGGGAACATTTTCTTAAGTTGAATTCTTTCAAAAAAGTTTAGAGTTGTGTTCTAAAGCAGTATTTGATTCAAACAGATCAACGCATGGTTAACTCAAGACGAATGTACAGAAGTAAGCTCCTGCCTGTCACCAGAACACCTCCTGTGGTATATTTCAACACAGAAGTATTTGACTCAGATGATAGTCCCAGATAGAAAAACATTGAAGGCATTGACATTGATAAAAATAAATAGCGTAGTTTAATGGACGTCAGTGATAACTTAAGTTTAGACAATTCACATGCTTCACATGTTTTATCCAGACAAAGTAACAGACACTTTGCCATTCTGCTCAACACAGTACAGTATGTATGAATATACAGCCTGTAACTTGAGATAATTTCATGTTCAAGGCAAACACATTGGCATGCATGTTCGTCACGTTTAATGTGCCATGGTCAAAACTCTTCAGATGAGGCACTGGAAAATAGATTCATATACTGTGATGATTAGAGTATATTTATTTCCAATAGTGTTTATACACCGGCAGGTATAAAGGTATGACTGCTATGATGGTGATGGACTAAAAAGCCTTTCAGTGTGTTCTTTAAAAGGGCCATGTGCTTGCCTGTTTAGAAGTTTTTAGTGCAATTTTGATGCAGCGCCAGAGAAATTGTTTATGTAGTGGCATTTAAAGCTACAGGGTTCTTAAAAATGATCAACGCTAGGGAAGCCTAATCTATTTGATATCATTAAACAGTAGATCCATTACAGTTAATAGGGAACTGGCAACAACTATGTTTAAATAGTCACGTGTAACAGAGAAACAGAAGATTCTGAAAGTTCAATGTGGATATTTGCATGTCCATTATAATCAGACATATGTTATTTGGCTTGATTAATGAAGACAGGATTGAGAACAAGTGTGAGCAATGTGTTACCCCTTCTAACAGCTTCTAATGTTTCAAGGCTTTGGTCAGGATGCAGGTGCTTGAACTCCCCCATGAGGTCTCTGTCCAGAGGTTCCAACACAGGTGCTGAAAACGTACCGTCTAGTTCATAACTCTCCGTGTCCACAAGAATATGGACGCAGTTACACACCTGATGAGAGTCTGGTTTGCTTTGGTTGTTTCCACAGTGATCCATTTGACTATTAAGATGCTGTCTCGACGACTTTATTTGTTCAACGCGGAACATGTTACACACATGCAAATGGTTGGCGTCTCACGCTGCCGACCCACCAGAACTACCTCTTCATGAACCTGATCATCCGCTCTTCAGGACCTGTGGTAGTGCAGCCACAGAAATGTTCACATTGTTCTGGCCTCCTTAAATCAAGCTGGAAACGAGGCAGCCCTCACCTCTGCCGCTGTCGTCCGCATGACTGGAATGATGATGTGCTTCAGGGCCAGGATTGGTTTGTGCCCAGGATTATCCTTAGATGTGATGAACTTGTGTCTTTACTGCATGGCTATTAGAACAAGTGGTTAGAAATGCCCAGTGGGCCTTTCACAAGTTTAACTGCCTCATACTCATGATATATCACAATCACACAAATATGTCCAAAAAGGACTCAAGTTGATATGTAGTGATTACAGCTCTTGAAAACTGATGAAAAATGGCCATGGTCGTAATGTAAGATGTCAGGAAAGAACAGAAAATTAAAGTGCTACTAACAACATTTTGGCCACTTGGGGGCAGCAGAACAAGCTGTAAAAACAATGCTGACATATCATCAGCTTTGATATTCACTCACTAAGCAGGCATGGAGCAACATTTAGTTTGAATCATGATTGTGTGCACCTCACAAATGTGTTAAGTCCAATATTCACTATCTCTGATTTGGTCTCAACCAATTCTGGCTCTTTAGATGCTAATACTTCGCTAGGTTCACCATTTAGTTGGTAACTTTGTTTGTCTGCCGTTTGATGCTGGGCAGGTAATACACAGTTGTGTTTATCTGAGCATCTTTGCTGAAAATAATAACGATTCGCCAAAGATGCACACATCTTTAAGTCACTTCCGCCTTAAAGGACAGAATTTGTAATTTGAAGAAATCTCAGTGGGGACTCTCAGAGCAAGCTGTACGGTAGGACTGTTACTGGCACCGAGAAAAAATGATCCATAGTGGATGTAGTAGTGAAACATTTAACCTGGTGTCTGCAGAGTGTCAGGGAAGTTACCAAGCGGGGAGGACAGATCTAAAGTCACATCCGGTGTTATGCACACATTTAATAGCCCCTTGAGACATGCTTTGGTGATGATTGATGAAAAAATCTTGACATGCATTTGACCCTAAAATGACAAGTTTACATCTGCAGTGCAATACTTTGATGAGAACATATTCCTCATCTACAAGTACTTATAAATACATACAGCAGAGAAGCTATGAGTGTATACCCATAAAAAGCCTTTAACCAAAGAATCTTTCTTTCCTGCTCTCTCTACCATCTGTTGGTCATAGGTTCAGTCCTGTATCAGATGTTCCAGCTCCCTAGGTTATTTCAGTTACTCTAGACAGCACCGGTGTTTAGCTGTGAGTACTTCATCACAGTAGGACCTTCCCCCACTCTGCAGTGATAAACAAAGAGATTGGGTGGGGGTGAAGATGATGTTGCCTCTGGTCACAGATAGAGAGCGCCATCGTGACAGCACCCATGCTCTCCATAGCTTTTATCTACCTCTGTTTTTTATAGTCAGAGGCTCTTCATGTGACTCTTCCCGATACACTCAGAGCATGTGAAAGGCAAAGTGGCTGTCTCCGAGGAAATAGGCAACCTCACAACAAATATGCCTTTGGGAATCAGAGGAAAAACCTGAGTGTGCAAAGTCAGTTGGAGTGAGAGTGAGAAGGACGAGGTGGAGGGCCGAGCCAGGCGACGGTTTAATGTTTATACGCTGGAGGAAGTAATTAAGGAGCACAGTTTGAAGTTGATGAGCAATAGGTCTCATAAGATGAGGAGTGAGCAGGGGGAGGAAGCAGAGAGTTGGACAGAGGGAGAGGGAAGCAGAAGGAGGTGATCTGTCATGCTTCTCCTCCCTGTAAATCAGACGTCCATATTTAGTTGGAGAGAGGGAAGGCCTTGCAGTAATGTAAACAAAGCCTGGGAGAGGGAGGGAGGCAGGGGAGAGTACATCAACACTACACTGTTTGAGTCTATTGCCCTGCACGGCAGTCAGGAGACTGAACAGAGGCTCATAGGTTTGAAAATGAATGAAAATAAAAAGTCTTATGGAGAGGTTGTTGCATTGGCTTTTTTGAGGAGTTCTGGTGCTCTTTTTGGATTTTGAAAGAAGAGTTGAGAGTTCTAACAAGAGGGGTTTGGAATAACCATGAGCAGGCCCATGTTTTGATCAAATATGAGGAAGGAAGGATTGAATCAGAGGCACTAGCTTCTCCTGTACAGTCAACCACAGGAACGGACCACTCCCTTCAGTCATGCCACGAAAAAGTATTGTCAAGTTTATTTGAAAAACCAGAGAGAAACCGTCCCTCGGATCAAATATACCAAAGGTAAAACGAACAAAAGGACTAACTACGTGACCCCTGATCATCCTCAGTTCATCATGAGCGAGCTGTGCTCTGAGAGCTCTGAAGAAGAGCAGTCTGAAGTTGAGGAGAGGCCACGGGAACGAAGGGGGCCCAGGCTGCCCATCATTCAGCTCATGCCCAGGTCCAGAGTGGGCTCCCCTGGAGGATCCCCAAAGATCTCGCCCAAGGATTCCCCACGTGGGTCGCCTCGAAACTCCCCGCTGCTCTTCAGAAAACTGCTGATGAACCGCAGCATCAACCTCCAGAGGCGTCGCTTCACTCTGGCCCACACGCCCAGGTAGAGTCCATAACTCTGAGGCCACAAATATCCCCACTGAATGAATCACATGTTGATTCACTGTAACGTGTGGACATACTGTATTTGCTTCTGTGTCTGTGCTGAATGAATACTTAAGTCGAAGTGGATGATCCATGAAACCACCAGAGACATGCTTAATTAAATTCATGCTCACATGTAGGATAAATGAGAAGTATTCAATGATTTTATCAGAACTATTAAATGAAGCGCCAAACAAAATTTCCATGAATATTACACCCTAAGTTGTATTATCGCTGACAGACTCGCACTGTGACCCGAGATTTTATAAGTACCTTTGAAACACATTTCAAAGCGAGCAATGGTTTTTTTGTGTCCTGTAATTGCCGGTTAATGTTTCAGTGAGTCTGCGTGTTTTGTTGAAGTAGGACATGGTTCTTGTCTCATGGCCGAGGGTAACTCTGCTCAGCTACAGATGTATTTTTGGTTTACTTCTGTGTAGACAGCAGCCTCTTGCACTACAAAAATGGTTGCCCTTAAGCTTATGTTATGAAATTGATCCTGAGCACAAGATGCTCAAGATCTCGTGCTTTAAATGAAATTCTCACAATGTGAGGATTGTAAAGGTGCTGTTTCATCCTCCATAAATGGACCAGCTGATATTTACTGAGAATATTGCACAGCAGATGCAGGATGTTTGCTGCTGTTCTGTGTGATGTTACTGTACTTTTGATTATGATTGATTTGCATTCTAATTAATTCATAGCTGCAAAACACATTAGATTCACAAGGTACCCCAGTGGATTTTACTGAAAAGCAAAGGTCAATAGTAAAAGTTGTGGTTGTGGTGCTTAATTTTCTACAGGTGAATGTGTTTTTCCAAAGCTCTTTTTTTTCCCCATCATCTCAGTAAACACACATCTCAGTTGGTTGTTCCATGTCTTTGTCAAGCAAATACTTCAATCTGTCAACCACAAACCAACCTCTTTAATTTAGCAGCACGAAAATGAAGCGCACCCCCAGCTTGTAATGGGATATTTCCTGCTGAGCTTAAAACATAATTTTATTTATTCTTCATTTTCTTCCACTACAGTGGTCATAATTCTTGCTTGTAATGAGCACAGATGTCTGGCCGTCTGCCACCTCTGCTGTTGTACCTGTTCATAGCTTTAGTTATACGAGCCGTTGTTGCATCAGTCCTGGCCCGAGAGTCATACGATCAATTTAACAATACTTGACCGTAACTTGAGAGAGGTAGAATAAACAGAGCCTCACGCATGTGTGTGGATGGATTTCCAAACAGATGGATATTTGTTCTTTTTTTGTTTCGACGGAGGCACTGTAATGCCTTTGTTGGTGCGTTAAATACGTCTGTAGGCTTCCTCAAAGGAAGAGTATGTTGTGGAAACACTGTAAAGTACTGTAAAACCAATTTTTAGGCACATGCCTGTTATCTCTTTGTCAATGTTTACCCTTCACTCCTCAGCATATATACACTCAGATGTAGGCACCTAGCAATTCTGGGCTGTTACCAGGTGTCTACAACATGTTGCTGTGACGTTCGATGACCTCCTCCTCAGTGAAATAAAATTAAAAGCCTGGGAGAAACTCTAGCTGGTGCTGTAAAACCTTTCCTTACTTTTATTGGCAAGAAATGCGTATTAAACATTCCCAAAGAAGCCAGTGCCTACGAGAGAACTCAAAAAGTGTTTACAAGTTCATTCACCTTTATAAACAAGCATTGGGGGGGTCGTTTTCCCCCAGGCGTTTAATGGTCTTGGATTTGGGATTGGCAGACATTGGTTTCTTTTCCAAGGTTTACTGTAACTCTCCAGCCAAACTGTTCATCAATTTCACTGTGTCTGTTTAAAATCTAAATATTAGAGGGCAAACGCTCAGTCAAGGGGATCTCAAGCTTGCAGTCTAACACAGATATTCAACATGTCAGAACTTTTATATTATACAGCTCTGAGGTCAGGACATTGGAAGTGTCCCTCTGCAAGGTATGTGCAGTGTCCCATAATGTCAGAGCTGAAATAAATGGACGCAGATGAGTTATTGCAGGAGGGCTGGCAAGGAGCAGGAATTAAACAAACTGGGGGTCCAGCGGAAAATAAATGTCGCAGGCAGCTCAAATATAGAACATACCCACAATGTTATTTTCACTTAGCGTCTAAGTTGATTAAACCTCTTTTTCCACTCCAGAGACACCCTGTCAAATTGATTTTTTTGTGAAAAACATTTCATGAAAATTGCAGCTCTGGGATGAACGCCAGTTTCCTGCATGTCTTTCATTGATAAATTGAGAACATTTTCTGGGCTGACAGAGCATAAACAAACACAAAAATTATCACTTATACTTGATGGTCATCTTCAGCTCTTTGCCTCTGTAGTTGATCACGGGGTATTGTCTTCTAAGTGAATACAGCAAAGTTAACAGTAGTAACTAAACTGCTGCTTTTACAGAATATTGGCTGCATAACAGATCTGCATATACTGCATGTAAAACTATATAGGCCTGCTATAAAAGCCAGAGCATGCCTTGTTTTGTAATCATAAGATATTAGGTATGCTACACAATAGTGTGATGATATAGTGATGCATGTCAGAAAAGGAAAAGAGAAGAGTTCCATTCATATAAAATGTTTGTGCTGTGTGGTTTTAAGTGGTTTAGCCAGTGATTATATATTATTCAATAAATAAAATGTTATCTATAGAAAATCATGTGGTCCAGTTGTAAATCAGTAACATTTCTTCAGACAGCTTTGAATCGTTAGAGGTGATAATCCCACTTCAGCATTCCTTTTGTGTCAATTTAGAGTAGTTTGAGATTTTTTAGTAAGTGTCTTAATGAGCCTGTGAAAATAGCACTCCCACTCTCACTCAGGTATATAAAGTATATTGATTGATATGTTACAGTACAAGTACTGGGGCAAAAACACAGGTTATGTTCAGGGTGTTTCTCAGACAGTTTCTGAATGAGTATTGTCGTAGCATTTCCTGTTGTTTTCCACTAGAGGCTGCTATGTTGTTCATGTGGGCATGAAGCATGAGGATCTGCTGTTTCTGTGATGGTTCAGAGTAGATCGAGTGTGTGACTGTGCGTGACTCCTCATATTTTAGGAGGTTTAAAAAGGTCCTGAGGGTTTTCTGGTGCGATGCTGTGTGTGAGCTTTTTGATATTCCTAGAATAGGTTTGGCAACTTTAGTTTAATATGTTTGACCCATCCCTCCTGGCATTACAGGACACAAACATAAAAACGAATATACAACATGCATCTTCCGGTAGCACATGTACAGAATGATGGTTTAGATAGTGATAGATTTATGCATGTACTTCTGTATACAAAGTTTTATCCCGATAAAGGCCTTTTTCTTATCTTGCAGATTTTTTCCATGTAGCTGGCTGTTGTTAAGTGATTGTGTTTCACAGTGGATTAAGTGAGCGCTGGTATTTCTAGGCCCAGCTTCAGTACAGACAATTTAACTTGATAGTTATCACAGACAGTAATAAACCTAAGGCGTGTTGTAACAGACACTTCCTGTTTGTTCCCCCCCCACATTATGAAAATTCAGATGTTTCCATCCTTCACTAATCATGTATTCTCTGCAGTATTTTCACAGTCACGTATTTGATGACACCAAATATTTGTTTAACACTGAAGAGGATATTGTGCGAATCACATGGATTATATCATGGCATGAGAAGAGAACTCGATATTAAAAAGGAAAATTGAATCACATTTTGAAAAAAGCACGCACACACAATATTGAAGTATTGATTGACAAGGGCACTATTGTTGCTGCTGGCATGGAGGCAGGCTGGTTACACGAAAAGAGGAACTGTGCACACGTAGAGACCTCGTATTTATATACTCTGATATAGTTTATAGTCTACTTTTTCTTCTTCTTTCACTTCACCTCTATTCGTCCCACTTTAACCTCTGTACTGTTACTGACTCTGCCTTTATCTTTACTCTTTGTGCAGTTTGCTCTCTCTCTATCTCTCTCTACCCCACCCCTTCCCTCTCCCTCCACAACATCTCTCTCTCTCTCTCTCTCTCTCTCTCTCTCTCTCGTTCTCAGGGGAGACAGTGTTGTTGTTTGTTGTTTTAAGCCTGAGTTTGGTCCCACCACTCTCAGGAGAGGAGAGAAGAGAGAGCAGAAGTCTGTTATGGCCCGCTGACAGGGACTACATGGGACGGCCCACTCCGGGGAGCATCTGATGGGATTATAGCACTCTTTCCAGCTCACTTTTTTCCCCTCGCTAAGAATAACTCTTCTCAATCTGTTGGCGGTGTAGCATCACAGAGGCAACCCCATGTTCAAATGGACAGCTTTGTGTCAATGTCTTCGGACCTGATTTTCAAAGACAGAAAATACCCAGGGCCTGTTGTCAAGGAGTTTGGTTTTGTCAGTTTGCAGCTCATTTGGAAGAATTCAAGCTCGCTATTTCCTATTTAGGAGGAGGAGGACAGGAAAAAAACACCAGACAGAAGCGTTTATCTTGGCACGTCTGTGGTGAACTGAAAGGAGAACGAGTAAGGAAGTAGTCCCAGATGAGCTCTGACAGCTGACACCATCCTCAGTTTCACTTGATTTGATTCGGCCCCATACTTTCCCTCCCTGTCAGTGAGATGATATTCCTACTAACACTGTGATTGGTTTCCAACATCCAAGACTCTTTGCCTTTTTAGGCTCTTCACACACACACACACACAGACACACACACACTGAGCTGAACCTTTCTGATTCTTCTTTATCCGCGAAAACAAATGGACATATCCTTAATGCCGGGACCAAAAGCTGAACCGCAGATTTCCAGTTTGATGCACTTTGATCCGTTGATTCTGCACTGACCTAGAAGTGAATGGCTTCTAGCTAATAAGTTCTATCTATCAAATACAGAAGAGGGCTCAGCAGGCCTGAGTGCGTTCACTTTCATTCTTCCTCTTACCAGGTACAGCTGATGACACTCTTGTGTTTTGCTGTTTTGTTTTGGACAGCTTTCCTTTCCATTTCATGACAGCATGGGGGTTTTGGTTGCATCACAGAAGTTCACTCTGTTTACCCCTCGCCTCCCAAAGCTGCTATCTTGATGCCCCTCTGAACTCTACCCAACTCGTTTTGAACCTGCCAATAAAATGATGAACAAAGACTCTCGCTTTTCAAGGAAGATGCATGGCAACTTCTCCACCCGCAGGCATTCCTGCATTGGGTACGTATCCGATTGTGTGTCTAGAGTGTCGTGATTGTGATTACAGTTGCTAATGTACAGTGAAGGCAACATAATACAAGTGGTTGCAGATAATCAGGGAACATTGGGAATTTCACTTGATTCTGTGTCTGGCAAGTAGTGCCTGTTTTTGTCCTTACAGAGCAAGGAATATAATCAGCTGATGGCTGATGACTATTTTAGTCTGCTGCTCTGCTCTGTTTGCTGTAGTATTGCACTGTGTTGGTGCTTATCTTGTGCTTTTATAGGTTTTATTCTGTTGTGTAGTCGTGATGTTGTGATGTGTCAAACCCAACTCTCACAGCTCCATTTATATTGCATGACATATAAAAACTTTTTTAAGATAGAAAACATTTTGACATGGAAATGAATCCCTTTGCAACTCTCAGTCAGACTAAAGCTAGTTTGAGTTGTTTAGTGATAACAAATACTTATTTAGTTGTGAGTCCGTATTTGTATCCTTATTTAACTTATATGCTGTCTAACGCCAAATATCTGCCACATAATTTGAGTGTGCTGTGGTGAGGCTGGTGGGTGTTGCTGTTGGTGTGCTGTGGTTGGCGTTGCAGGCCTCGGGGTGGCATGGCGGGTCGATGGCCCTGTCCGCTGATGGCACTCCTTGGGGTCCATGGACCCAAGCCAGGCAGAGGCGTCCATGTTAGACACATGTGGCTTAGAACTTATGGGTTTCATAAGAGAACGGAAGAAATATTGGCGCACTGTGGGAAATTGTGCATGAGAGCAGCAGATGGAGCAGATTTAATCTCTGTTTTCTGTTTTGTCCTCTAGGAAACAAAACACAGAGGAATAAAAAAAAAAAAAAAAGTGTCAAATGAACTGCCCTCATTGTAACACGCTCCCTTGTCTACACACTGAAGAGCCTGATTGACTTAATTGTAGTTGTAACATGATACAACTGTGTAATCACCAGGCCGGATTCAGGAAAAAAAAATAAATTTACTACAGCTGTCATGACAACCCTGCAGGATACCTCGTTATGTAAGTTTACAGACTAAAAACAGATTCAAGTCACGAAAGGCTAGAAGACAGACATACAGGAATCTGGAGGCCCTATATGAAAGGTCACAATCAGAGATAAACTTTTCACAAATTAATGAGGAATCACTCACTTCTTCCTTGAACTAAAAGAAAAAGAAAACATGTCAGAGCTGTTGTGGGGTTTTTTTTTCAATGCGGTGCGGCAAACTTCTCTGAACTCTGGGCATAAGCCATGTGCCTCGCGAGTGTCATCCGAACTCCTCCTGGCGTGAGCCGGTTTGGATCATATGAGGAGATCAAAGTAGGAGATTTTAGACCACAGCCAGAGATACAGAAGCGCAGAAGAGAACAGAACAAGCCACTGTTCTCTTTACCTGATTTGTACATTGAGCTTCCTGGGTAAAAAAAAAAGTGAAGTGGAGTCACTGTTGGAGCTTCAGATCAAAGCAAAGTTCAAAACTTTTTTTAACATTTTCAGCACCAGTAAAGACAATGAATTTATTGTATGGTTATGGAGAAGATACTATTAACGGCAGTGTGTTACAGCAGTAGTAGTGCTTAATATTAGATGAGGTTGTAGTTACATTTTTGACTCATTTTCTCTGCACTTGTACAACACACACACACACACACACACACACACACACACACACACACACACACACACACAAACCCTGAAACAAAGCAGTCTCTTGTAATTCAGATGTCCGTCACAATAGCGACAGCTCTTATCCTCACTTGTACTAACGGTACCAGGGCACTATTCATGCTACCCTCTGACTATCACACACACACACACACACACACACACACACTCTCTCTCTCTACTGGTATCCTTGTAAACAATGTTTTCAGTGTTTTTTATGGCTTCTCTGGCACATTTAAACAACACAGTGTCACTGCATTACGCTCGACAAGGCTGGAGAGCTCTCAGTCAGTATCATGAGAAGATAGTGCTTGGTGCTGCCTCCGTACAGCTTGTGACACAAGATGCCATTTATCTTAAGTAGAGAAAGAGTGAGAGCAAGAGAGGCAGATGCAACGGCTGACCAACTGGGAAAAAGAGATAATTTACACAAAGAGGGTAAAGGCACAGACGAGAGGGCGGTGAAGAAACGATAGAGAGGACATGGGTCGAGATAGTGCTGCTTTTAGCTCAGAGATAATGACTGGAAGGAGGAGGTTCGAGCGAGAGTATGGGGAGGTTACATCGTGAAAAGGAGACAAAAAAGATATTTCTGAAGCCGTTAAAGAAGAGAAGAGCGACTGAAAGTGATTATGACTGAAAGAATAATTAGGAAAACAAAAAAGTGTCAAGTGAGGCCATCTCACCAAAGGGCAACAGTGTCAATGTCAGAGGTCCCAATATAGCTGCCAGTCCCCCCCTCACCTCAAACACACACCCAGATTAGTCAATAGGGCCTGTGTGGCTGTGGCATGCTGGCTGCTGTGTGCGTCACAGCTGTACTCCATATTTTCAGCATGACTGATTCCCCCAATCGCCTCCAGAGCCTCATTGATTTCTGAGGCTGCAGCAGCAGCAGCTGGGGACAGCACTAACACAGCGCTGAAGTTCAAAACTAGCAATTCTATTCTATTGTATGTATCAATGTATCTATATTATATATACATTCATATCTATGATATATAGTAATTCCTACTCAAACTGTGAGATGACAGCGTTATTCAAAGGTCAGAGAAACTGTAGCACCAGTAGTAAGACTATAAAGATTGATACCTCAAAAAAAAATGTGATTTTAAATGTTTTGGGTTTTTTTAAAACTGTAATTCAGTTAGTCTTAACAAAATGATTCATCCAAAAGTGTTGCTTTGTCCTATTTTATTATTGTTTCTGGGGGGGAAAATTCTCCACTTCTTTGCTGTCACTCCTGCTGGGTGCTGTGGAATATAGCAGTATGTGGATGACTGTTAATTGTAGCCACTAGAGGGGGAAATGGACTAAGTTATGCTCAGAGACAGTGAGAGAGCCACGACCTGCTGCACACGCAGCAGCGGTTGGATATAGGAAAACATAACGATGTGGTGGTTTGGCAGATTGCAACTCTATTTTCTGGCTGCTGGAAAGAGTTGGACTTTTTACACAGTAAAACTCTTTAATTCTGTACATATAAGTATTCACAAAATATTTTCTATATTTGAATTTTGCTCACTGAATATTGTCATTCATTATCACCATATTGTAATTTTACTGTACACTCTGTATCCATGACACCCATTGCACATCTATTCAGACTGTGGTTTATCCCTATTTTTCCGTAACTGAACTGCAACTAACAGTGTCGTATGTTGTTGACACTGTAAAGCCCTCTTAGACAAATTTGTGATTCTGTACTATATAGACAAAATGAACTTGACCTGACACCCAATATTGCTGCTTCACTGGTTTGTTACATTCGACCTGAGTGGTTTGTAGGTTGGCCACTTGAGGTACCAGTATGCAATAGATGAGATGTGTGTCAGAAATGTAGTAGAGAGGAAATACCATTGCAAGCAAACTACTGGGACATTGCAAATTATTGTTAATTATAGACATGGCACATTCATGTTATAAAAAGTAGAATATTCACATTAAATTCATAATAATATGGATTGTGACCAACCAGCTTACCTCCAATAATTATTTTTAGATTTTTTAAGATTTGATTCCTTTTTAAACTTTTTATAGTATCTTGCAGAACCAAAGTCTATTTTTTTTACTTAAGAAATGTATCTTTAGATATGTATACTTTAAATAACCAGTGATCAGTAATTCATTATTACATGATGAACACATTTACATCTCTGGGATAGTGATATATTGCATGTACAACCAGACTTACTTACACCTACTGTTACATATACAGTAACCATGCAAAAACATGTGCACACACACTGATTGCAGCCTACACAGAGGGTCAGAGTGTACTGTATGGGTTAGGTTGCATTATTCAGGGTTAGTGTTAGATGAAATGGTGACGTAGATGCTGTGACTGAGCACTTCATGGCCCTTGTTTTTCCTACAAACACTCCTCTGCTGATGGAGTGACCACCTGCCATCTGATTGTGCATTGAAAGTGTGCGTCCACGTCGCTGCATGTTTGTGTGCATTTGCATGTGTGCGCGCAAGTCTGTCATCCAACCGGTGCCCAAATCAGACGTGCCCCAAACCCCACCGTCACGCTAGCAGATGGCAGCGTAATGAATCATGAGGCGACACACTGATAGCCTTTACTACAGTACATGCTGTAACATGACGTTTGACATCACTGAGAGTTAATAATAGGCCACTAGTAACAGTAACAGCCACATGCTCACACCTGGTGCTGCTGCTGTTAGTGTTTAAGATGACATTTGTACCACGAAGAAGAAGCTTTAGTTTGTTTGCTTTTCTTCTCTGCTGCAGTTATCACCTTTAATTTGAAATCACCAGAATTGCTGTGCTGTGCAGGTTTTTTTTGTGTGAATTTTTTTTGTCTTTTTAAGGGAAGCAAAATCACTTTTTGGGAATAATTCCTCCTGTGACAGATGTAGAAACTATAGTGGAAATGAGCACCCTTGTTCATGTGAATATGCCTGTTTTGCTGTGTGCTGGTGTGTTTGTGTACCCTATTCTGTGCAGCTGTGTTTTTAAAAACATGTATGTGTATATATACACACATATATACAGTATGTATGTATATATATATATATGACGATCACACTGTTGATACTTTTCAGACAAAGCAGCACAAAGTGACTTATTTACTTTGGATTACAGAGGCAGACAGGTTTGGGGAATATGCAGTGTTCATTAATCCACATGAGTTAATAAGTCCTTTCCCAGAAAATGTCAATAAAACTTTTATTATAAAATAAAACAACCAATTTCTAGTACTTGGGAATGTCAGTCCCTCCTGATTACGCCATTACAAAATGTGATTTTATTGCAAATTTTCTGGTACTTTCATTCAAACATAATTGGTTCTCAGTGGACAATATGACGGTGGCAATTAATCAGGGTCAGCTTGCTTTACAAACAAACCACAAACAGACAGTATGTCCTCCGACAGGCAACAACTCTGACTCACAGCTCTCCTCGTTGACTTCAAAACAGCTCATTATCCAGGAATGCTCACCATGCCTCCATGTAGCCAACACATGATGTCATGAGGCCCCTTTGCAAATAAAGGACTATCAAACCCACAACTGAGGGGTCAGCCAGAACATATGATGCCTCGCTGTTTTATGAGTTTTAGAGATTGCCTCGCCACATCGTCTCGAGCCTTCAGCGTTTCAGAGCGCGGCTGTCTAAAGACGAGATGTGAAGATCCTGAGCAGAGCCAAACATTTCATGTCTGTCTTTCTTCAAACATCCACTCTCTTCCACAACAGTGACGCAGATACATGGCACACTGTGAAGTCTTCTGGTATACTGCCAACTAATGAGTGTGTTTATGTGTGTCTGTGTGTGTGTGTGTGTCAGTAAGTGTGTGCATGTGTGCTCTAGTTTACAAGGATAAGACTCTTAAACCATGTTGTTTAAGAACTTTATTCCTCTAACTGCGCATGAAAATGATTTTCCTGTCATGACAAACATGTACATTTTAATTCGCAACATCCTCTCATCCGGTTTGCATCAGACAGTGTGCATCCTACTGGGGATAAATTCTTCAGTTTTACAAGTCCAAACTCTAATGTATGTACAGTATTTATTCGCAAAAGATAAGTGTGAATTTAGCGCCAAGAAACTAAGCCGAGAGACTTAGTAACACACAGTGAAAGTATTCAGTATATCAGGTTTGACTTGAAGAGTTTCTTTATCAGAACATGATTGTGATTGGCCCGTGATTGTGATTTTCTTCCTGTACGGTCAATCCTGTTAAAGGCATATAGCTCCCGTTTAATTCATTGTTGTAGTGTGATTGGATTTATAAACTGTTGCTGTTGAACTCAGGTCCCAGAAAGTCGCAATATACAGCAGTATTATCGGTCTGTTCAGTTTGCGGTTATGATTGGCTCTTTTTGTGTGTGCACCTCTTCAGATTTCCTTAAATGGCAGTTTTCCTCGAGCACCACAGACACAGAACCTTTGTACTATATTAAAGGGTTATGTTAAATAATTTTTAGAGCAGGCACCACAGTTATAAGCTGTCCGTGAAGTATGTTGCAGCATAAATGTAAAGTTGAAAAATAAAACCACGTCATATAAAAAAATAGAAGCCAGTTTTTTCATATTGTTAATGGAGCAGTGGTCCTGTGATGCATTTTAAACTGTCTGGCCTCTAGAAGGAGTCCTGGTTCACGTTTAAGATACTTATTTAGCCTCGTTTTCATGCTTTTTCCTTCCCTTTCTTACCTATTGTTGTCTCTCTGCCTGACATTTGCAAATTCCATGGTGGTGAGTTGATGCTGTTGATTGATCTGGCAATTTAATTGAACCATGTCATACTGCAGAATGTAGCTTGAAGTGCACATCCATTTATGGAAATGTTTTTTAGTGTGTAGGAGCGAACTCTATAGCAATTGGGCGTTTTTCAAGCCCAGCTACGATTGCCAAGCTTTTCGTTCTCGATGGCTAATTTTCCGCTCTAAATTCGTAGAAATATCTCATACAGTGGGTTTTCAACTTCAGACAGACTATACAAGTTTCTCATTTCTAGCAAGTGAATGTCCGTTTTGGAAGATTTTATCAGCTTTAGCTAGCGAGCTAATTAAGCTCTGTGAACTAATTTCAAACGCCCTCTCTCGATTTAGTGTTTCCAGCTGACCTGTTGTGAAATTACAATGTTGATAAAGTGACCTTAAATACGAATTTGATGGTTACATACAAACTAAAAAACATGTATCGCTGTATATCTTGTATGTTAAATATACAAGCTAAGTTGAGGCAAACAGTTTGCACCCTCATGTTTTATACAGTCTATGACCTCACCAGTTGATGATCCATGCATGCAATAAAGAAAGAGCCTTGCTCTTGAATTGCAGTGTAGCACTAGTTAGTTACATTTTCTGAAGGCATAATTAGAAAAAATTTAAAATCTGATTTTTACTTTATTCTAACATAAAACTTTTGCATACTTGTTTGTACTTTACACACATTATGTTTTTCACTATTAAGGTTACAAGAGGAAAGGCCTTTAGGACAGTTGTGCTGCGCATATGCAACACTATGCATATGTAGTTGGGTTGCTGAGGTGTAAACTTCCCCAAATACAAAACGAAGCAGGACAGAGCTACTTCTCTATGCTATGTTAGCCTAAGAGCGTCCAGGAGCAGCTTCCACACGGTGGGGAAACACTTCACTATTTACAGTATATGCTAGTTGATTAATTAGTTGGGCTGCTCTCTCATGTAGTTAGCTAATGATGTGCTCCTTGGCTTTGGAAGTAGTGTGCTTGCAGCACACACTAGAGCAGATAAACATTGTGTTTGATTAGTTATTTTCTTTATACATTTTCTGTTGTATTTCTGCTATTGGAAAGACTAAAAAAGACACCACCCAGTATTCAATGCCCAATGCAACTTCATGAATATACAGATTGTCACACAGACTTTACAACATCAGAGCATCTGCTGTGCAGTCCGAAAACCTGATCGCACTCCCCCCACTAACTAGATTTTCTCACACACACACACACACACACACACACACACGCACACGCTCCTCCTGGTGACATTTTACAAACTCTTCTTCTCTGGTCTAAACATCCAGAGTAGGCTTAATCTGTCTCTGGGAACATAGCCTGTAGACTCATGGCCCCGGTTTCATTTTGCTGATCTCTTGTCAAATATTTCCTGTTTAAGTTTTCATATGAAGCCTACAGAAGGTCGACCAGCTAAGGTTTCATATTTACTTTACACATTTCTGGTCTTCAAAAATACACTGCCCCCGGCCATGTGTGACCTTGCATGCTCATGCCTAAGCCTGTGTATGAGTACATACTGTATACGGGTAAGTGTGTATTTGTGTGTGTGTGTGTTCTCAGCAAGAGCTACTTACTATAATACCCTATCATACTCATCCTGTCATCAATCTCTTTACCTAACATAGACAAGACATACTTGCCACACACACGCACGCATGCACACACATGACTACACACTCCATCTGGAAAGGATAATGGTGCTGTGCCCAAAGGGAGAGTCCTGTCCAGAGTGTAGGGTTTAGTAAGTGTGTGAGGGAGAGTAAGTGAGTAGGAAGGAGTTAAAATGGCTAAAACATTAGGGCAGGAACCCTGCTGGCTCTGATCCCGCCCCCTTTCTCAGCTCTGACCTCACTCTGAAACTTGTTCCCCCTTGTGTGTGATGCACACACACACGGACACTTGCTCGGTCACATGCCTGCACAGACGCCTGCTCACTGACGCACGCGCGCTCGGCCACTCACGCACGCTCGCACACACCTCGCAGAGATCTGTGCACATTCTGTGGGACAAAAAAAACACGCACATATACAGCACAGAGCTACTGTGACAGACCGGAGCAGGAGAGCAAGTTTGCCCAGGGAAAGGAAAGGTCTTTGTTTGCTCTGTGATTAAAGGTGTAGCAGCCACAGGGGAGAGGAGGAAGCAGGGAGAGAAACAGAAGAAGAGCAAGAGAGAGAAAGAGAGAGAGAGGGAGTGCAGAAAGGGAGAGGGGGAAGAGGGCAGCAGTGTCGCGCCACATTTAGACCCGGAGCACAGACAAGATATACATGGGGGACCGATTAATGGAGCTCTGCTGAGAGTGATGAAAAGCTTTTTCTGCCTGCAAGGCACACAGACAGGCAGCAGGGAAGGTGCAGCTCACACAAGAGGAATTCAGGTGCTCAGGAAGGAATACGCTCCAAATTTATTCAAACCATCCAGGGAAAAGCAGATTTCCTCCAGCATACAGTAGCATGGATTACATCACTCCGGTTATCCTGAGCTGGAGCCACTGGTCATAGAGCTGATGTCCACTCCTGCCAGAGGTAATGAGAACTCCTGGGAAGCCGTGGAGAGCCGGACAGCCCGACAGAGCGAGACAGACGAGGAAGCGGGCCGGGTTTCACAGGGATGAGAGCAGGCACAAGCTGAAGAGAACCAAGAGAGGGAGAGCAGTGGAGCAGCCGAGAAGAGGAGGGTGAGGACGAGTTAAAGAGAGTAGACTAAAGAGAGATGAGTGTGCCGACGAACTGTGGGTTCTGTTACTCTGTGGAGCGGAGTATCACTGTGAGGAGTGGGAACATATGGGGATCACCGTGCGCTGTCAACAGGCCTATTGACATCATACAGAAACGCAGGCGGTAATTAAGAGCAAATCATTTACTCTCACTCAGTCCTTTTCTGTTTCTGTCCTTCTCAGTGTCTCCTTTCATCTCTCACACACACACACACACACACACACATACATACAGCATGTGAAACACAATACAGATGATACAGTGCACTAAGTGAAATTAGGAGCACAATTGTTTTGGCAAAAAAGGGCTGGTAATTTAGATTAATTGATTATTTTAGATTAATTTAGAATCACTTGTACAGCATCAATGACAATTTCGTACCTCACTGTTACTGAAAGGATGTTACAGTATGCAACTTTCTATATTTGGTTTACTTTAAGTATCTAAAATCTGTAGCCTGCATAAAGTCTTTTATCAGCTGCAATATTTACAAAAAACATTCTTTTGGTCTTATCAGTTGTTTTTGGTTCATATCTGCATTTCCCAAAATATTATTCTATCGTGTTTCCTCTTGACCACTTGCATAGCCTCCTCTTTTGTTGGATTAGGCACTGTTCCAAGGAAAGTTTTTTTTTTTTTTTTTCATCGTTCAAAAGACAAATAGCTATTAATTTTTAAGCTGATGGTAACAAGAGCCAACATAAGGGAACTGTGTGAAATAATAGCTTTTGGATCATTTGAATTTTGTGTCACATCTGGATAAAAAAAAACAACCCTCTATATCTTAACTTAAACTGAAGTAACTTAAATTATTCAGTTCATTCTGTAATGAACGTTGATGCCAAATCACAATCAAACTGACTGTGGTTATACTATATTATGTAGCTCAGCCAGGACTTGAAATTGAGGTGACAAGCTGTACAGAAGTGGGAGAGAGAAATTGTAACTGCAGTTGTACGGTGTCTGCAGTTGGCGTTTTATTAATTTGTTGCAGAACTCTTTCAAAGGCAGTAATGCGGCTGCTGGGTATTTTGTTTTGTTGATAAAGTCAACAGTGAATTCAGAGACATAGATTTCACATGGTGGTCTTATTAACTTACTGATTTTTTTGTTGCAGCTGTGACCACCGTCCAGCCTGTCGCGTCTCTAAACAGCAACTTAAGGCCTTTGCAGACAGTCACGACATGTGAAAGAGACACACACAAGACAAATATAGTGTGTGTGAATGTGTAATGTACATACATCCTGCACATTAATACGGGAGATCCTATCCTATTTGTTCTCCGCATTATACGCATGTTCTTCGCCACTGAAGCGTTTCTGTGAGTCACATAGCTTTAATGCCACTGTCCTTTACACAGATATTCTCACAAGAAAGTCCCCCATACGTTTTGCAGCCCCACGCTTAATCTCAGTGCCAGCGGGGAGGCTGTGAAGGAGGACTCCGAGATAAAGTCGTGTTTACATTATGGTCCTCTGCCCCCCTTCTCAGGCAGGGTCCTTGTTTATCAGATGTAATGCAGAACATTTGTGAGCATGGGGGATTTATAAGGGCAGTTGTCCTCTCACTTTAATTCCCCTTGAGACCCATGGCAAGAAATGTAACTGACATCTGCTCTTAAACAAGCAAAAATGTCCCTCTGGCCAAAATTACAGTGGTAATGCAAAAGCATGACTATTGCCACTTATCTCACTACTGTTCAGATTACTTCCACATGTGCATCGAAAAAGCGGTCCACAAATTCTCTGCCTGCTTGATCGCGCTTTTAAGAGCTCTGTTGAAGACGATCAATTAATGTGCCAGAGGAGGAGAAGTCGCAGACTGGGAGGCAGGGAATGTGGAGCTCTATTTGGGTTGGGGTATCGATCTTCCTGGGGCTCTGCTAGAGCCAGAGTCACCACCACCACCATTTTATTTTAAAGCAAGGAGGAGTGCAGGGGGAGCAGAGAGGCACCAGATTATAACCCTTGTCAGTGCCCATTTTGGGAATCTATTAATATCACATATTTAAGAAGTCAACACTTATAAAGTAAAAGCTATATTTACGACTATCAATGATTCAATAACAGTAATCTCTCTCCCTCTCTCTCTCTCTCTCTCTCTCTCTCTACTTCTTCTTTAGTTTACTTATCCTTATTTTTTCTTTCCCCACTTGTCCCAGGCATCTACCTATCCACCTAAAAGTAGAACACAGTACTGGTCATAAAGTGACACTAACTCAGACATGCTGGCCAGAGCTCCTTTTGTGCATTTAAGATGTATTCCTTATGCAGGCATGAGGAAAGCTGACAAGATAAACCTGCGGGGGTAGGAAGGATGTAAACCTGCGGTTTTTGATATCCGATACCAAACCCAGAGCGTCTCACGTGCCTTTGGTGTGTGATTTAAAGCCCAATTATCACAGTTAACCACAGGAGACAACAGCCAGATAACAGCAGCCCTTTCTCCTTAGATGGATATGTGGCAAGGGTACGTGTCTGCGAGTGCAACAGGTACAATACAAATTAAAGTCTTCAATACATCTGCTTTTGATACATACAATATTTCTCTGGATGAGTAGTAGCAGTGTATTCTGCCCAGTGGCAGTTGTTGGTTTCTCCTTTCAACTGTAAAGGTAACACCTGGTTTTCCTAAAAGAGGACAGATAAGAGGATTCCCTCTGAAAACCTGGGATGGTAGCAGCTTATTGGCTTTGATCTGTTGCGCTGCACTCATTTATCCTTTTATTTCAGTTTTATGAACCTGAAATTGAAAAGCAGCCTGTAAGCTGCATGTAATTTGGCTGTATTTGTGAGCTCTGAACAACATGATGGTACTTGTGTTTTTAGCCTTTCTAGCAGGACACCTCTTCGAATGGCAATGTGCAAATTCAGACAGACGCGTTTGAGATGGGTTGCTAGGAAAGTTTCTACAGACGATTATGGTCCCTAGACGATATATTCTAGTCATCCTCCTCATTTTTCCTGTAGCACTCCGTGAGGTTGACATTTGTGGTGAGTTTTCAGTGACATTTCTTGACAGCTAAGGGAGGGATTACAATGGCATTTGATTCAGAATGTCATGTCTCCCTGAATTAACTTAGGTGATCCTGTGACTTTTCTTCTAGGACCACCATCAGGCCAGTTAGTAAGTTTTTATTTGTCCGATTCTTAAGTTTATGACCAAATAGCTGAAAAACCAATGACGTTCCCTACAGCCTCAGCCGTACTTTGTCTTTAGTGCAGATAACATTGTCGGTGTGAGCATGTTAGTATGCTGATATTAGCTATCAGCTTACAACTTACTTAAACATCTTGGTTAAATTATACTAATTTACTCCACTCAGATTGAAAATGAAATGCCAGTTAATCAGTAATGAGTGGTAATGAGCATTGTGCACTTATCACAACCAGGGAGGGGAGAAAAATGATCCTAAAATATTCATTCTAAATGAACCACTGACAGCAAATATGAGTATGAGCTTAGTTGGGTGTTTGCGAGTGAGAGAGAAAGTATGATTTATGCACAGAGTAATTTGATATGAATTAAGAGTCTTACAAAGAAGACAGCCCTGGCAGGTTGTGTGTGAGTGAGGTAACTGAGGTTTAGCTTTAGAAGTGCATTCCTTAGAAACCCAATACTCTCTCCTGTCAGTTCAACCAGGGAGGGGAGGAGGGGGAAAGAGAAATCTTCATCTGCTTGATTTATCAAAATCTCCAAGTGTGAATGTTGGACACACTCTGATGTTTACGACGCCAAACCCTGTCGAGCAGCTTTTTAGTTTTTATTTTTGTTACAGATAAGTTTGTGTACATAATCTCTTGTCTTAGAGATAGACACATACTGCTTGTGCCAGAGGTCAATTACTATGTAAATGTGCCAGGTCAGTGCGGCCATGATGAATTCATGTGAGGTTTCGGTCACGGTACATGAATCTCCTCATTTGCTGAAATGATTAAGTCGTCCCATGCCCTCCACAGACCATAACTCTCACTGTATCTGGCAAAGTGAGGGACGACTCACAACCAAAAAGCATTTTGTCGTAATGAATGTGTCTGTAAGTGTTTCCAAAGTATTTCTTAAATCCTCAGTGGCTTCTAATGGTGGTCTGGCCCACACGGAGCATCATGGACCTTTCATTTATCTGCCTCACAAACAGGAGGTACAAGTCCACTGGTGTTGGGTTGCAGGCCACACACACTTATGTGGCATGTGAAGTTAGAATGTGTGTTGATGCATGAGCACACGCGTACAAGCACATATAAATGCAGTGTTCGCTCGCTCACTCACAGTTAAGTCGTGGTTGAGTGTTTGCAGAGTGACAGGCGTTATGGACTGAACGCTTTCCTAAAACCTCACAACTTTACTGTCCAGCAACGAGCTCTCCAGACACAAGCGCGCAAGAATCATTTATTGTAGCATGACAGAATAATTGTGCCATCTTGTGCCTGTGTGTGTGTGTGTATTTGCGTCTCTGTGTGTGTATGCAAAGGTGTTGTGTCTACAGAGGTTTTTTTCCTGTGATATGTAGTAGTTTAGTATTTGGCATCAGGGTAGTTTTACCCTATGTTTAAGTGTAAATTCTGAAATTCTTTAATGTTTTGCTTGCAGTTGAACACATAAACTTAGACAACATGTCCTTCACTTATATTACACACCAGTAAAGAAAACACCAATGAAGTAACACCAATGAAGTATGAAGATCTTAATAATCATCTGTATTTTATGATCAGTTCAAAAATATCATCCAACACCTTTTACATGTTCCCTATTGAACTCCTTGTTGTGTAACATCCTGTGTAAGAAAGACAAATCAGATAAAACGTGACTCACAGTTCGGTGGAAGAATAATTGACTAAAGTCTATCCAAACACACACATTAAAAAGAAATGAGATAAGCTATTAAAACCTAATTCTGTATAAACTTACTGTCTCTGTTTTTCTTAGCTTGCATGTATCATCAATTAAAGAAAGTGCGTCAGGCACTTTTTCATTATCTTCAACTTCCAGCTGTTGTTGCCTTGTTTGCCTTGGTGACTCGTATTTCACCAGTGGAGATGCTTTAATGTTATGCTGACTATTGGATCTAAGTTGATCGTAAATTACTTTTTCAACCAATAACCATCTAATTATTGTCTGGATTCAAACTGTGGCAAGTTAATTTATGCTGTCAGGACAAAGTTGCTTTCTGGGTGTGTATAGAGGTTCAGCATGATTAAGTAATATTGTCATTGCACGTTTCTTTCTTTCTCTGTGTGGTCTCATTTCACTTGAGGAACCTTTACCGTCTATACCTCACGCCGATCATGTTCCGATGCGTCTGTAGACCAGCCTCTGAACTTCCCTGAACCTGTTCTCTCCTTTCTCCTCACTTCCTCTCTTCGTGCAGTTTCTCACCTTCAGACCCTCCGCTTATATTCATTTCCCTCCAATTCTTCTCCTCTCACTTCACTGTTTTCTTTGCTGCGTTATACAATCCTGGAGGATAACAGAGACTGCAGTCCTTGGTGTGTGTGTGTACGTAGGTAGACGAGGACACTCCTATGACTCACTGTAAATCTCTTCTGGTCTCCAACGTACTCAGGTTTATTGAAATGACCACAGCCTCTGACCTCACTCTGTTGTCCTTTACACAATGTCATGACTGTAGAATAAGAAAACTGTGTAGTCCTTATCTGCTTTTTGCATGTGTTAGCACATGCATTTAAGATATATTATAAAGTGTATGTCTGACCTATGGTTCACTTCCAGTTTAAACAATGGTCTACAGTGTAAAAGAGTACACTATGTACAATATGTAGGATGTGCTTGGCCCTGCTGTCCACACATTATTCTGCAGCCTGCACAAGTTCACGTAGGGTAAGACAAACAGCAGCATTTCAACTTATGGGGGTGCGTTTTTCGATTGCAATTTTCACTGCTCTGGAATTACTGGAATTTTTGCAGCTGATAAGAGTTTATGTAACTCCCAAACCAAACAGATTTTTAAGACAGCGAGAAAGACACTGCCATGAAGTTTATTATATAAAATGGGACAAATCAGTATTGTCTCTTGATTTCTGCCACTGGGAGACGACCAACACACCTGATAGACCTGGTAGGATCCTCTCCCTGCTCATCATACTGTACCAAACTAGAGCTCATACTGTATAATGTATTAATCGATTGATGACTGACAGAGAGAGGCTGTCCTCAGCAGGCCCTTCACACTGTTCAGTACATCAGAGGTCAGCGTGCGCTCCATGTCCACAAGCGCGGGCGTCACGATGGCATTGTGTTGTTTTCCAAAGGAAAGATTTGAGGAAGAGGGCTGAGCTGTGAGACGGTGATTACAGCCGTCAGCGAGGGAACGCTGAGAATACAGTTCACATACAATAATAATTGCCCCCCCACACACACACACACAAAATTTTGTCTTTCTTTTTCTGTCTGTCTCTTGCATTTAGCTGTTCTGAGTTCATAACAAAATAAACAATTCTGACTTAATCACAGTGGACAGATTTAAGTACAGTAAGTCAGTGACCACACATACACGTGTTTGTGTGTGTGTGTGTGTGTGATCACAGTCTTACTGTAGGCTCCCTCAGTTTGTCCACTGTGATTAAGTCTGAATAGAATTTTTATTTATAGTTTATTGTGAAAGCTTTGAGCTTTGAAAGGCAAATACAGCCTGATATAAAGTAACAAATATAGTAATTGGTGTAGATCTGTTTCCTTGTATTAAAAGATAAAATTAGACTTTTGATCTTCAACAATAAAATATTCTTTCCTGATTAATTGTATTAATGAAAGCAGCTCTTACTTCATAAAGGAAATCATGATCTCCCCTCTTCCTAAAACATTCAGCAGAAGAAACAATGCACTCTTTTTCACATCCCTATACGAGCGTGTTCCATTATATATTATGTCTCCTGAATCTGTCCAGCGCAGACTTGTTTTCTAAAAAGGTCAGTTAAGTGATTCTGTGTTCCTGCCTTTCTTTTATGTCAGTTAACACTGCACAGGCTCACAACCCATTTTTCACTGCCTGATTCTGAACAATGGACGTACATGGATATCACAGTTGCATAATGTCTATACTTAGCTATCATTAGGACATTAAGAGGTTGACATGGCTCTGTTTTTGTTGGGTGTGAAATGATACAATGCCTGAAGGGTTTTTGTTTGTGTTGCTGTTCATAAGTACTTTCTGAAATTATAGCAACTAAATTCTACTGTTGAATTATGTGTTACTCTGAGGATCTGCTACATATATGCAGTGTGCAGTCATTTCCCTCATGTTTTTTAACAAAGGGGATTTGTCAGTAACAGAGACCAGGGCACAAACAGGGAGGGAGCCAGATCGAATGTTTTCCTGCAAACTGCTGCCCATGCAAGAGTTGTACCACTGACAACAGTTAAAGGAATAGATTGACATTTTGGGAAATACACTTATTAACACCACTGTGATGTCTGTATGATGAAAATCAGGCTGCAACCACCAGCTGGAGCGCTTACTTTAGCATGAGGACTGGAAGAGGGGGTGGGACGGGTCAGTTGGTCTTGTTGCTGTTCTCATCCCTACAAAAACTGAAGTGTAATAATGATAATTTGCCATGTTAGGGGGGTTATGTACCAAACTAAGTTTTGGCCATGAAACCGACAGAAACTCCAGGAAGAAACTCCAAAAACTCTGATACTTTGAATAGTCGACCTCAAGTATTTAGACTTATCCACCACTGTCACCTCTACTCCTTGCATCCTCACCACTCTTCTATCCTCCTTCTAATTCATGCACAGTAGTGGTCTGCTTTTCTCCCACTGACTTTCACTCCTCTTCTCTCCAGGCTCTCCTCAGCCTGCCCCCCACTCTCACAAGTCATACAGTAGTCCACGGAGACTCCTGCCTGATGTTGTCTGTCAACCTGTCTGTCACCGCTGCAAACGGGAAAGGCTCAGAGCCGATCTTTGACGTAATCCCACCTTCACCTTGAACCATTCCATCACTCCAACCGCGCACCTCACCACCGTCACCCCGTCCTTATACAAATCCTGCACCACTCTTATGTATTTCTGTGCTGGAGCCCAGCTCCAGTGCTCCTACCCTTTCACCTGGTCTCAGCCAGCTGTCTCCCTTTACCAGTCATAGTGCCAACATTAAAAGTTCCTACTCTCTCCTCCAGCTCTCCTACCCTTCCTCCTCTCCTACTGCCTCTGGACGTGCTTTCTCACTCATCTTCTCAGTAGCATTGTTTCCACTGGCACTCTGTGGGCCAACAGAGCTGTTGGCAGTTGTTGGTAACCCGGGCGCCAACTGATCCGGCATGGAAATCTAATTTATGATCCACATAATTGATCTGGGATAGGTTTTACCCTTCCAGATGCAACCCTCCCATTTATTTGGCTTTGGGACCAACACTAAGAATGCACTCAAACATGCATCCCCAGTGGCTGGTTTGCATACATCTACTTAATTCTGATACTAAAATGAATATTCAATAGATATATTTTGGCTGCAGTTCATATTGCATACAAACGAACAAAGACAAAGACAAAGACAACCTGTCTGAGGTTCAACCACAACTAAAGTAAGGATTACAGTCAGAATGTAATAAGCGTAGGGTGGGGATAAGCTTATTGTGGATTAATGTTGTTGATGATGTGTACTGTATACACATGAAAACACACCACCTCCATTAGGTTGCCGCATGGCCAAATAATGTGATGTCACAGGAAAGGAGAGGAAGGGCAAGACAAACAAACAGGGTGGTTCTCCCTTTGTGTGAGGGGCCACAGCAAAAACAGCCAGGGAGCTTTTATCCCAGAACACACACCGGTGCCTCTCGAATCCACGCACAGAACATGAAGCTGTGAGTTTGAAACTGCTCCAAGTGTATTTTTAAAGTCCGTCTTCTGATGTGGTCAGATTGACCACCTCCTTGCTGGTACTTTGTTGGGTGTGTTGAGCGTCAGGTGTGGCTCAGCTGCTGGTGTGAACTTTGTGGTCTCATTAAGTCAACCCTATCCTTGTTTGCTCCAGAAGAACTTTCTTGTACCATGTTTAGATGTAACACAGATACTTACTGCCTAGATCATAATGTGTAGGCACCTCGGCAGGTAAAAGTTTGAATTTTACACTTTTGTTTCCCTTTCTTGTCTTTATTTAGTTCCAAATGCCTTCAAAACACTCATGTAACAGAAACAAGAAATATAATACCCTCAAACGTCACTAGATGAGATCTGTGTTACATGTAAATAATTCCCTCTGCGTTGTTTTAAATGGCTTTTGAATAAATGACTGCAAGTCGGCTCTGGTGTAACAAATTCTACCTCTGGTTGTGTCACAGAAAAGGCCTGGGAATGATGAATGAAGGTTCAGATGACAGTCTGCCCTGGTTTACAGGCCTATCTCCTCTCTCTCTCTCTCGCTGTCTCGCTCTGCCCTGTAGCTCCTGTATTTTAATGCTCCCCAGATGGGATTGACGTTGCCGTGACAGGCGGTGACGCAGGCGGGGTGTCGAGTATCAGGGCCACTGACAGGTTACCATCAATCACACTTCTTACCAGCCAGCCACTTAAATACCAAACACCGTAACACACCTCTCTCTTTACACTTTTTTCTGTCGTAAAAGGCTTTGTGATGCCCAGGAATGTTGGCTCCAATTTGGTCTACAGACAGTAATTAGGTTTGTGTGTGTGTGTGTGTGTGTGTGTGTGTGTGTGTGTGTGTGTGTGTGTGCGTGCGTGTGCGTATGTGTGTGTGCCAGATTTAAATGAAGCTCTGTGTGCAGATGACCAAAAGGTCCCAAAGAAGCGGCGTGTGTTTCAGCTTGTCATTTTTTATATTACTTATATTATACTGTATGTATTTTTATATATTGTTTCACTTCCTCATACCAACATAATACAGAAACATAGTGTATATTGATGATCAGTGTATTGTTATCTTGTACAAAACTTTTTTTGATGGAGTTCATAACAGTGGAACACAGTTCAGTACATTAAATATTCATTTGATTATTTTATTAATGATTTTACATTCATTTTCCTCTAATGTGATATACTGTATATTAGTATCAAAAACATTTTAATACTAATATTGTGATATGGATTTCAGATATACTGTATACACAGTATGTCAGGGCTGCAATAGATTAATCAGTTGATGGATTATAGAGTGTCAGAAAAATAGAGGTAAGAAAAAGCCCATCACAGGTTTCCATAGCCGAAGGTGACGTGTGAAATACTTGTGCTTCTCAAAAATGATATTGCGTTTACTATCATACAAGACAAAGACAAAGAAAAACAGTAAATCTTCACATTTGAGAAGGTGGATGCACCTTGTTTTTCATTTTAAAAAAACCGTACACAGTTAATAAATTATCACATCTGTTGCTGATGACGTCTTTGAATGGACCTATCAGTGAATAGAGTGTTTCAGCTCTCCAGTGTATTCAGTGTATTTCCATTGTTCAGATTGGACAACTCTTGCAATCTCACCAAAGCCCAGTAGAGGGACCCTGCCGTCAGAGTGACTTCATGGATTTATTTCAGTTCTCCAGACAGCACCTACCACACACAACAGCCATCACTCAGCAACAACTTTATCTGGTATATCACTGAACAGCACTCTCCCACTCAACAGGATTATTTTTGAAAAAACATCCCATTCTTTTGTGATTATTTTTATCACTTGTGGCTGTAACTGAGAAAGGGAGAGAGGGAGGAGGGTGTCAGGGAAGGAGAGAAGAGGTGGGTGGGTGCGACTGGCTGGCATGTGAAAGACATTAAGACAATAGAGTCATATTTGAAGACTCGCTGTCCAAACAGCCACCGTGCTTCTGTGGGAGCTTCCTGCCCGGCTGGCCTGAACGCTGACTTTTGACCTCTTGAAAACACAAAATGCCTCAGTTGACATATTTAGTACACATTATATAGAGTATATGCTCAAAGACAGGGTGCACAATGGAAGGTTGTTTTTTTTTGTTTCACATTCAGAGCACATTCACTCCCTCCACTTAAAAACAAACTCTGTTTTTTTTCAGTGTGAATCTAACATATACAACTGAATGTGAAAACTTTCAATTGGCCACTTTTCATTTCAACCCTTGTGTAATTACCTGCAGTGGTTGTGGTACACTAACAGCATTAACAAGAAAACACTGCAAGTACGACAAAATAACACAAAAAACGGCCACAAAGCTGGATAAACATATCTCTGTCCCTGCTGTACAAACAAATGAATCTTCACGTGAAAAAATATTCATTTAAAATCATTGTTTTAGTTCATTGGTTATTTGGATCCTCACTTGTTGTTACCTTGGCAACAGCTACTCCATGTGTCCACACTACTACTGTGTGTTTTTTCTTAATACATATAAACCTAAGGGAGGTCATTGTGATTGTTCAATAGGGAATCATGTGAGGTGTATATACTGAAGTGTACCTAGTGTGTGTGTGTGTGTGTGTGTGTGTGTGTGTGTGTGTGTGTGTGTGTGTGTGTGTGTGTGTGTGTTTAAGCAAAAGGTCCAGAGTCATGAGTTAGTCAGGACTCGATGTTCACTCCCCTGACAAAGAGGAGAGAACTGGAAGTGAAATAGCAGCGAGGGAAAGACGTGGGCGATATTTTCATCTGTGATCTAATTTTAGCTTGGCATCGGCTTCAAATAGAAACTTCCCCATAAATATTCATGAATGGAGGGAAGAATCTGCTGCTCTGCGATGCAGAGGGAAACGAGAGGGGAGGGAGGGCTCCGTATTCTACCTGAAACTCTATTTTTAGCTGCATCGCTGCCTCTCTCGGTCTATTCCTCATGCATAGGGAGGCTAAATTTAGCTGCATAGAGACAGAAGCGTGACACTGAAACCAAAATAGAAACGAGTTTATGGCCAGTGCACGCAGGACAACAGCCAGGGGTGCAGCATCATTAGGGAGCACAGAGCAAGATGGGTGAAGAAAACAGGAAAGATAAAGCAGAAAGAGTGAGTGAAGCTTCATGTGTACATTATATGTGTGTAAGGTGGCACTGAAGTAGCACATTAAAGGCACCATATATATATATATATATTATACACATTAAATATACACATTAAAAAGCATGTTAAAATTTGAATTCTTAATTTTCAAAATTATGATTAATTATAATAATGGTAATAATGATGATAATAATAAACATCGTCAAAGTGACATCATTTGTACATTTGCAGACGTGCACCTCACTAGCACAAGCTTCAGTGGCCCACTAGCACAGTGTACATACAGTTACAACCAAAAAGCTCACATGCTTTAGAACAGGCTGTACTCTTCCTCTTTGAAATTTTATTTACCCTCCCTCTCTGTTTGCCCTATTTTACCCCTTACGCTGCTGTCCTCCCTCCCTCCCTTTCTCCGTCTCCTCTCCTTGGCTATGTATAGTGCAGTCAGTGGGTCTGAATCTGTCACATGAACAGAGGGATGCTCGGCTGGTGTTACGTAATACTCAGTAACACTCCAACATCTCGTCGTCATGCAGCATCCTAGGAGGGTAGCAGGGTAGGGAGGGGGAGGCTCTGGAGAACGGAGTGGAAAGAGGAATGAATGGGATGTGTGCAGGCTGCGGCTGGTGCATACAGAATACCATTAGAATACTATAGGAAGCTGCAGCCTTCTAATCAATAACAATTTAGTATTAATGCTGTTAAAATGTTGGATGGATTGCCATGAAAATTTGTGCAAACATTCATGATCCTCAGATGTTGAATCCTAATGACATTAGTGATCCCCTTATTTTTCAGCTTATGGCGCCATGAGATGTTTGTGCTGCATTATTCTGTACAGGAATTTGTGATGTATGACTGTGATGATGTTTTGTGTTTTTTATCTCTCACATTTATCATCAACAGACATCTCCAGCTAACACTCCAGTTTATGTTTTCTTTGGATTTGTTATTTTCATTTTTGAATATCGTTTCCCCTGGTGTATTTATTTGAAAAAGATTGAGTGTGTGTTTTAGTATCTGCCCGTCCAAAATCCTCCACGTTCTGCTAATGGTTGTTTTGCTAAAGCGTGGATTTCAACTCTGGAGTTCCTCAGACTGTTTAGAAAAGGAGACGTGTTGCCAAACTGAGCTGCAGTCTCTCCAGGTTCGCATGTCGGCAGTGGGGCTGTGGGAAAATAGAGATGTGGATCAAGGCAGAAGTGTGCCCAGACTGTGAAGGAAGCCCTCGCCGTGCCTTTATTTGGTGTTTTTGCTTTGTAGTCAGATCATGTTTGATCAGGAGGAACTCCTCGTCACCTGAGCGCCGGGCTATTTTTAGACTCACGCTCACATGACTCCATGTCAATACTCTGATGCTAATTTTATACCCGCTGTTCACTCACAGCCGTTCACCACACACGTGCAGACCTCCTCTGGGTGCTCACACCTACGCTTGTATCTCACCTGCATGACATTAGCAAAACTGTCTTCACACCTTTGATGAAGTGCACATCAAGCTGGAAGTGGTGGTTTGTAAGAGTCTGTTTTTCTTGATTTGCTTCAAACCTTCAGAGGCAGCCGATGGATTTTTGCTGTCATCTACTCTTTGTATCTCATCAGCTTGATGCGAATGGATTTGTGGGTCAGTTATCGGAGTTGTCAGCCTCCTTCTTTGGCAGGAGGCTCATCAATATGCAGCCATCAGAATTAGAAGCCATTCCCAGTCTGTGGCAACCCCTCATTGTACAAAATGCAGTGCTGATTTTAGTCTACATTGTGGGATTTATCAGTGCGATAACGCCATTCCCACATATTTCACACTGTCATTTCCTTTTTGTCGCCCTCTTAAATTTGTCATTTTTATCTCTTGTTTTTGTTCTACCAGTTTATAACGGTTATGCTTCCCTCCTATTTATACTATTTCCTGTTCAAGAAATAAAAACAGCTCGATATTATTACCCAGCGATGAAAGCTTGTGATATTTTTACACTTGGAGTATTGTGCTGCATGTTATTTTAACTCCTTTCATTGTTACTGGAGCAGTACCAGTCTCTCAACTGGAGTAGATACTGGGATTTTCATATGTTAATCAGTCTCTGGCCACCAAGCAAATGAAAGACGTACTCTCTGTCACATTCATATAGCCTGTTGCACTCATTGAAGCTAATTTGCATAACAGGATAGATACCAAGAGGCATCTTGACATTGTAATAAGTCAGTCAGTATATTTCTATTAACACTGTTGATGGATGTTTTTCAGTTGTTCCAACCTGATGTAGTGGTAGGAGTCTTTATAAGATTAATATTTTAATGGGAAAATAGTACTTTAACAATGGCAACCCCTGAACCAAGAAGTGGATGGATGGATGGATGGATGCTTCTTTCATTTCCTTTCCATGCTGTTGAATAAATCTGCATTTATTATTATTTTTTTATCCATAAAATGTGTCTTGATAAATTATCTTCCTGCCTTTCTCTCTCTCCTCAGTTTTGACGTGGAGAATGGATTATCAGTGGGACGCAGCCCCCTGGACCCCCAGGCCAGCCCCGGCTCTGGTATGGTCATACAGGCCAACTTTCCTCACAGCCAGCGGCGGGAATCCTTCCTCTACCGCTCCGACTCTGACTTTGACCTTTCACCCAAAGGTCCTTCCAGAAACTCCTCCACTGCCAGTGACCTGTAAGTTCATTTCTACCTCACACTGTAGATATGGTACCTCTTTGTGAACCACTATGTTTTATATTTGTTGTGTGCACAGGAGAAAGGGTTCCAAGCCACGTGTTTTCCTTTGACTTTTTCTTTGTATAGATTCAGTTTTTTTTTAATAAATACACAATATTCACATGTGCAGCATGAAACTTCTCAGTGCAAAGACTTTGGTGCTACTACTGGGATACCAGTGTAAGAGTACATGCTGTTTAATGCCCTTTAACAAAAAAGACATGGCTGTCTATGTTTTTCTCTTCTCGTCCGTCCTCCATTGTGATGAGAGGTTTCCACATTGGAAGATTCATATGATGCATTGGTTTAGGGGTTGGCTGCAATACAAACTACAGCAAACAGTCGCAGTCTCGACTTTATTTGCATATTTGAAACTAGTCTTTTTGGCATTTTCTTTGGATTCCTAGAGAGGCCTCTGAAGCCAAAGGGCCTGAACTGTGTAGGTGGCTTCTCCAGCTTTGTATTTTGACTTATCAAAGCTATTCTGCACCCGTCTGCTGGTGTTTGACAAAAATCCTACACAGACTGACATATCACTGTCTACGTAGAGCGCAATTTGAAGGCGAAGGCAAGTTTAAAACATGCTGTGAATTGCGTGTGTGTCTCCAAAAGCCCAACATTAGTACAACCAGCTGTTTTTCCATCACAAATACTTGCATGTCAAATCTGCTTCACTGGAATTGTAAGATGTTAGAAGAAAGGGGCACATTTTTAGTCTTTTGCTCCTTTTTTTTTGCTGTTTTTGTGTCCACACAAAGTCCCCTTTACAGTTCATAATGTCTAAACACCTTTAAGCTTGTAAAGTAAGCAGTCACAGGTCTCTTCATCGACTCTCGCCCATCTGTTTTTAAAGGGAAGAAAGCTTGAAGCACTGGGAAGTCAACTGGTTGTCATCTCGGTGAGAAGAACACGATAAAACAAACGATAAAAAGACTGACTCTGTCCCCTTGAAGCCCTCTCCTGCTTTCCCTCTAGATGGCTTCACGGCCATGTCCCACCTCCCTCCTGACCAACATGACTAAATATCAAACACTACACCTGTGACCCTCCCTCCGTTAGACCCCTTAAACACCCCGTTCTGTTTTTGTGTTTTTGCATGTGACGCTTAATAGGCAACAACCAAGTATAATACGCACACTATGTTTTTGTTTACTTATTAGTATTTACCAGTTAATACTTATATCACCCACCCCTCCACCTACCCCAAACCGTTTCCTCACCAGTTCCTTACTGTACCCAGTGCATGACATGTTTAGCTTCATGTTAACAGAATGATGACAAAGGGAGTGATGAATGAGGTAAATATGATAACTAAATATGTCCTCTGGCTGGCTGGTTGCAGAGACAACTTCATTTTTTTGATTAACTAAAAGAGATTTGTCAGACTAAAGCACTATTTGTTTTGTCTTAACAAAGTTGATTAGCCTTTTTCTTTAGCATGTATGAATTATTAAAAATGTAGGAGCTTAAAAATTTGTCCTCTAGCCAGTGTTTCGTGTTCATTCCATGCCTGGTCTTCCTATATATTCTGTTCTATATTGCAGACATACAGAAGACATGATTGTCACACCATTTGCACAGGTGAGTCCTCTGAAACCTTTCCATCCCAAAAAAATTGGAAGCAATTTGAATTTTTACGCCATTTAAAAATTTGCCAGATGGTCAAACAAAATGAAAATCACATCCACTTGTCAATGAAAGACAGTGGGTCTTCAAAAAAACTGTAATAAACTCCAGATGGTACGAGACGGGTCTTTACTGCCTCATCGGAACAGCCCCTCAGCATTGTGCTGGCCCCACGACAGGATCAGGATCATCCCGCTGGCGTTGCCTGGCTCTTGCGTGGGATGTGCGTCACACTTGTGCTCACTTTACACCGTGAAAAAAACGGTGAATCCAATACTGCTGGATCATGCTGTTTAAATCTGCATGCCGGCTGATAAGGCTGCTACATGGGTCAGGTCTGGACACCGGATACTCTGTGGGCTTTCTCTGTGTGCTGAGTCAGTGTTTGGCTACAGATGGAGTGACAGACATGACATAGAGGAGTGTCAGTGATGCCATCAAAACATCAGACAGGGCGAGGGGAATGCCTCTGTGTAGCACTTCAGCTCAGAGGATGAAAGCCACAGTATCTGGTTTCAAAGGCTTGTCAGTGATTCATGTTAAGAAGCACTTGATCTAGTTGAAGGTGAATTAAGTGAAGAAATGTGCAAGTATTTAAAGCTGTGAATGATGTGACATATCACAAATGTTTTACATGTCACATTTGAAGATCTCGTACATTCGGTCTCTTGTCCCCATCTTATAGGTCCTCGCCAGCCTGAGGACAGTCCGAAGTAACTTTGCCGTCATAACCGGCCAACAAGATCGCACAGCCAGCAAGTAGGTTTCTAGAAGATGTCCTTGGCTGCTTGACAAGTCCTCACTGCCACACCTGACCAATATAACCATGCTATAGATACAGTATGACTTTTTCCTGCTGTCTACAGGACACGATCATCAGGCAGCAATCCTCCATCCATGTGCAAGACAAGCCTCGCAGGTCGGTACTGGTATTAAAACAGGCTGCTTACTAGTCAGTATCCCATTACAAACACTGACCCTGGTCAGAAAGACAGACAGACAGAAAAGAGAGACATTATCATGATTAGATTTGTGAGTGGAATCTGGGTTACTGGTAACACATCACAGTAATGAATTTGTAAATGATTGTCATTCACAAATACATGAAAGTGGTTGTGGGTGTAAAAGTATCAGTACCACAATGTAAGAACACTTCTTTAAAATCAAACTTCATTTAAAAATGTGAAGTAAAATATTATCACTGATACAGTTACATTCCACCGCTGAAAACGTGAAAACATATGTGACCAGTTGTTCTCAAACAGTCCATTTAAGTTCCACTATAGGAATCTTTTTGAAGTTTGAACAGTATATGAATGCTCTGTAGATGATGAATCCATCCCATAATGCCCTGCTGTGTTTATCTGGTACAGAGGAGCCTCACCAGCAGCTGGCTATAGAGACCCTCGATGAGCTGGACTGGTGTCTGGAACAGCTGGACACACTGAAAACTCGACACTCTGTCAGCGAGATGGCCTCCAATAAGGTACTTAAACAGAATACGCAGCACAAGCAGACGATGCACAGAACAAACACACCTGTCACAGGATAAAAGGTAGATTCACACTGCCACACTGTTCAGGCTAATGTTTAACCCAGCCGGGATCAGTGCAAGGTTTTAGTGCGCTCACTCTAATCTGTTTTGTGATTCACCCCCCTGAGGGATTTTATTAGTCATGTGCATCTTGTTGCCATTTTTAAGGTAGTCAGACTCCATGAGCACACTACAGTAGGTGACCCTGAACTCACTGAGGTTGAACCTAGTGAATTTTTAAGAATACATTTCCAATTAAAAGTAATATTTAAAAAAACATGTTAATGGCAGTGAAAAAGTTAAACCCTCAGCATTTAACAAAGTTCTCTCTCACACCTCTGCTACCTCTGCATCAGAGACCTTAACGATCAAAATTCAGCGATCAAATTAATTAAATTGAACAGGTTTTTCTGTTTTGAGCTGAAAAAATAAATAAAAAATCAATGTAGATAACAAAAGAAATACGTAAGACACGCTAATCATTTTTATCAGTTTTTCATTAATGGATGGTAATCTTCAACAGCCCAAATCAGAGTGGGCTCCCAGTCCAACACTAAGCCTGTGGATTGTGAGTGATATACTTTAAGTGCAGTTAACCTTCACTGATCCCTAAACAAATTTAAAGCTCACGAATACAGAGAATCCATCATGAAAATATGAATAGAAGCCCCCATCCGTCAGACGGAAGAGGGGCTTATTCCATGAATGAGCAGGATGGTTTCATGCATGCAAATAGAGACTAGACACAAAGACACACCCTTCCCCCCACTCATGTGCAGAAAAATGTGAATGAGGTAGTGGGAGCTGAAGATGAAACGGCATCCCCCCCATCCACTTTTCCTCCATGTATCCCTCCTCCTTTTCTCAGACTGGAGCCCGGTGCTCATGTGAGTCCATGATTATACCGCCCACACGACATACAGACGCTCCTCGTACCAACACACATACACACATCACATGTACTTCTTCCCATCATATACATGTACATTGCCCGCCTTGCCTCCCGTCACATACGCTGCTTGCTTAGATACCATTACACATGCTCACGTGGCGGCGGCTGGAGTTTCATGGGAGGCAAAACCCCCCATAGCTGCAGATCAGTCAATGAGCAGCTTCAGACAGTGGGGAAGAATTATCCATGCTGGTAGTTTGGAACAAAGGCAGGCACATGGGAGGCCAGAGTGATCATTGTTTCTGCATCACTGATGAACTTCCCAAACAGTTTAAAGTAGATTCCTAATACCCTCCGAAAGAGTCTTTGAGGAAGGGTTGGACCTCTGTGGACCATTGAAACATTTATTGAATTGTTTGAATGGCTCAGATGACGAAATGCTCATTTAATCCCACTGAGAATGTTTTTCGTAACTGATTTGGTACTATAAATAAAAGTGAACAAACTGTGACTTCCTGTCACTTATTGTCATAACAAAACTCAGTATGATATTTAAAAGTTGGGCTAGCCAGTTTAAAGCATTAGTCAGTCGTACTTTTTGTCATCAATTGAAAAATTCTTTTATTCGCATTGATCTTATTTTCACACATCAGTGTATCATGTTCAGTATGTTACAGCAGCCTCCTTTGAGCATATTTCTGTGTCAAAATATGACTACGACTAATATTTTATCATATTTATGATAGTGGTCGACATCTTTGTGGTACGTGGTGTACTGATCTTATTTTTGGCCACATGAATGAACCCCCCCTCCATCCATTCAAAGCTTTTCCTTCATATCTTCTTCAAACTCGGTGCACATGGTGTCTCTCACCATCTCCGCCTCTGACACACTCAGCCTCGCCTACTTTGTACATCGCCTACCCAATGAGGGCTCTCTGTCACTCCCAGCCTCTGCTGCAGCAGGCGCCCCATTGGCTGCTATTCTTAGGCATTTTTGGAAGGAGGCGGGATTAGAGTACCTCGTTCTCCCTCTGTTTACACACATACGAGAGCAGGCAGTAACTGAGTGAATGAGGGAGAGCCGGGGGAGCGATGGAGTGTGGCTTCTCCGCCTTGCATCCTCGCATCCCACAGCATTCTCACAGCTGTGCCTCCACTCTCGTATTCTCCCATGGACCTCTGAACCATTTTTTCCCCCATCTGTTCAGCTCGTTCTGATCAAAGCTTCCACAGCACTAACCAGTGGACTGTCTGCTTACAGTGGATTTTGCTCATGCAAGCAGTACAGGAGCACAAAGTGTCCCTGCTGTCTGTTCCTCTGTCAAATAGGCATTTGGAAGACTCGGCTCTCTCGCTTAGTTTTATTTTTGCTCCCATGCTTGACTTTGCGCTGAAATGCCAGAGGTGATCTATTTCATCTCCGTGTCGTGGATGTACATTCAGGTAAGGAGAGGCGAGGGCTGAATTGGGTGGGAGGGGATGAGAACGCTTGTGGCTCACATGTTGCTTAATTTGTGAATGAGTGTGAAGGAGTGGATGAGATGACACAGTGGACTTTCTCTGAGGGTCTAAACATCTTCAGTTAGATTTGTAGATTTGATAAACGTGATCTGCATGCACAGTATGCAGCGTGCGTGCAGGTTACTACTAGTAAAATAAGCCATGCTTTTCTCTGTGTCCAATCACTGGCTTCTGCACAACGTGTGACGTAAGACACACACAAGCACATGTGGATGCTGTTGTTGGCGTAGACACTCTGGGTATATTCATGGATATTTAATAACTTTCTGTGTTTAGATGACGTCCTCTCTTTTAGCAAATAGCGTGTTTGATTATACTCATGGGTGCTTGTGTGTGTTTTTCCTCAGTTCAAGAGGATGCTGAACCGAGAGCTCACCCAGCTGTCAGAAACCAGCCGATCAGGGAACCAGGTGTCTGAGTTCATCTCCAGCACCTTCCTTGGTAAAATGCCTTCACTTTGTTGAAGCTGTACATAAACATATGTATCATATAAATTATGTTTTTTTGATCTTTATTACTAGTTGAATGTTAGTGTAAGATTACCACACATGGAAAAAAAATATGATGAATAGGATATTAAAGTAATGAAAGGAATGCAACGGAGAGTTCTTGCTAAAGTTCTTTGTTTGTCATGCGATCACTCAGAGACAGCGTTAACATGTTGTCTGTCTCCATCCGACAGAGAAGCAACATGACATGGACATCATGTCTCCCCCCACCAAGGAGAAGGACAAGAAGAAGCGGCCCATGTCCCAGATCAGCGGTGTGAAGAAGGCCACCCACAGCCCCAGCCTCGCCCCCTCCACCATCCCTCGCTTTGGGGTCAACGCCAGCCAGGAAGGACCCCTCGCCAGGGTACGAGGACTACTTCAACACTAGTTTCAAATTATTCTGCATAAATTGGAAAGCATCTGGCATTGATATATATTTGTGCTTATTGTTCACTGGCAGGAGTTGGAGGACATAAACAGATGGGGAATTGACATCTTTAAGGTCTCTGAGTACTCGGGGAAGCGCCCGCTGACGGTCACCATGTACACCATCTTTCAGGTAACACATGGCAACATACTGTACTTTCTTAACCGAGAATGGAAGTTGTTCATTGTAACCTCAAACATTTGGTACAGTAAGTGAATGAACAATAGATTAAGTGATCAATGATCTAACAAGCAAACTTTAATAAATGATTGATTTATACCTTGACTGACCCAGACTCTGCTGTGCCTCTTTAGGAACGTGACTTGCTGAAGTCCTTTAAGATTCCAGCGGACACTTTCATTACCTTCATGATGACTTTGGAGGATCATTACCATGCTGACGTGGCCTACCACAACAACATCCATGCTGCAGATGTGGTCCAGTCCACACATGTCTTACTGTCCACACCCGCTCTGGAGGTAGGCAATCCCTCTAATTCATCCAAGACATATACATACATCATTATTAAATGAAAACAATAGGGTCTGTAGTGAATGTCCTGTGAGGTAGAGCATCCACACACACACACATATTGACTGTCCCTGCCTTCTTGTGTTGTCCAAGGCTGTGTTTACTGATCTGGAGATCCTCGCCGCTCTGTTTGCCAGTGCTATCCATGATGTGGATCACCCTGGAGTTTCCAATCAGTTCCTCATCAACACCAGTGAGTTTGCATAGCTCCACAGGGATTATGCGAATGTGTGTGGACGCTGAGTGTATTTAACTATGTGGATGAGGAGCCTGTGCAGAATGGAATATCAGCATGCATTTCTCTCCCATTCAGATGGTTCGCAGTGCCGCCTGTAAACTTCTTCTATGTGTGTGTGTGTGTTTTTGCCTTCAGACTCAGAGTTGGCCCTGATGTACAACGACTCGTCGGTGCTGGAGAATCACCACCTGGCCGTTGGCTTCAAGCTTCTGCAGGAGGACAACTGTGACATCTTTCAGAACCTCAGCAAAAAACAGAGACAGTCGCTGCGCAAAATGGTCATAGATATGGTAAGACACCCTTAAGGTTTGGACATGGTTTTGTTTCTGCGTCAGTTTAGGAATTGCCTTCAAATTAATGGCACAGCGTTATTCCATTAAGGTATGCTATTATGCATTTTCTAAATTGAATTGCTTAACCAACAGGTGCTGGCTACAGATATGTCTAAGCACATGAACCTACTGGCAGACCTGAAAACCATGGTGGAGACAAAGAAAGTCACCAGTCTAGGAGTCTTACTGCTGGACAACTACTCAGACCGCATACAGGTGAGGACAGTCTTGCTTTTTATTCATTGTTAGATCTGTGCTGATCAATATTTTTACATAAACAATGACTAAAATGATATAAGTAAGTGTAATATGAAAGATGTCACACTCACAATGAATTATTGGCTGACTACAAAGCGTTTAGAGTCTTTCAGCTCATTGTTTTTTTGATTTTATGGCCGCAGCTTTACTGTACTGCAGAAGACACCTGCTTTCAAAATAAAAGCTCTAAAAAGCTCCCTCTAGCTGGGCGGCATTGCTGATGAAGAGCCATATGTTTCCCTCAGGAGTTGGTCAAAATCAAAACAGAACTAAAAGAAAACTTACATCAATCAGGAGGAAAGAAACATGACTCTAAATCAGTGCTAATGCTGCCGCATGTCTGCTTTATGTCTAAATAAAATCAGTTTAGAAGGTGTTTATAGCTTTTTCTGTCCAAGTGACCAAAAATCAAGTTAAATACATCATAGCATTGCTTAGACATACATAAAGTTCACTCCAAGGTGGAACATAATAACTAAAAAAAACTGAATATGTTTTTAAGGTGTTTTCTCTTTTGTCACCACAGGTCCTCCAGAACATGGTTCACTGTGCAGACCTCAGCAACCCCACCAAGCCTCTTGAGCTGTATCGGCAGTGGACAGACCGCATCATGGTGGAGTTTTTCACCCAGGGGGACAGGGAGAGAGACAAGGGCATGGAGATCAGCCCCATGTGTGACAAACAAAATGCCTCAATAGAGAAGAACCAGGTACAGGAGAGAAAGTGTCAAAACAAAATGCTGTGAAGAAAATTGTACTAAAAAGAGACTCAAGGAAGAAGAAAACTCTCAGTATTGATACATACCACTTCTTGTCTCTCTCTGTCTTTCAGGTGGGGTTCATTGACTACATTGTTCATCCTTTGTGGGAGACGTGGGCCGACCTTGTCCACCCAGATGCTCAGGAGATCCTGGACACGCTGGAGGATAACAGAGAGTGGTACCAGAGCATGATCCCCCACAGCCCCTCACCCAACCCAGAGGGCCAGGCGGAGGGAGCCATCGCCGGGGAAACCTCTGCGCTTGGCTCCATTTCAGCCGACAAGTTCCAGTTTGAGCTGACCCTGGAAGAAGAAGGAGAGTCTGATACTGAGAGTCCACCTGAGGAAGAGGAGGGCTTCAGCGGCAGGAGGGAGCCTGAACTCTGCATATCTGATTCTGGCAGTGGATTTGATGCAGTTTCTCCTCCTCACGTGTTCCCCAAAAAGCCCACTGCTGAGTCAGGCAGGACGTTTTCTTTAGACTCTGATAAAGATATGGCAGAAGACAGAGAAACAGACCAGGAAGGGGTCTCTGGGGTTCCACGTTTCAGACTTGGCACATAGCACCAGTCAAAAGTTGCATTTCTTTTGGCCTTTTTTGTTTATTTTTCTTGATTTCGGTGCCTCATCCGCTGTCACTCCCCTTCTCCCGCTCCTACCAAACACCACCGCCTCTGGTTTCCACGGACAGGGTGACAGCAAGCCTCAGGAGTGCAGGAGTGCGGGTGGGTGCGTGGGTGTTGAGAAAGTCTGCAGTTTTACACAGCAGTCACTTGCACTGGAGAGAGACAGTTAGACTGAGTCACTGTTCCAGTCGAGGACAGGAAACCAACTTTTTGACCGGTCCTTTGTGTTCTGTGTCTTTCACTCAGACATACTGTGGACAAAGTTCTACAGAGACAATAAGAAGTTGAAAAACGACTTCCCTTTTACCAGCCAACCCAAGGTCTACTACAACAACTGACTAAAGTGTCTTCCTCTTTTGGAGTACTTGTGAAGAAAGTGAGGAAGCGACGAATGGCCGTGAAAACACGACCAAGTCTTGTAAGACATTTTGCCAAACTTGCAATTTACAGGGACAATGCTGTTTTGCCTGCCTTTTTAGTTTTAGTTTGTTTTGTTTCTTCTGTTGTCTTTTATTTAGGTCCGTTCACAGTGAAACACAGTAAATGAAGATACATGAAATAGCAGACTTCAAAGCAGTATGAGCAGAGTAATGGCAAAAAGGAGTTATGCATGGTTTTATGCAGGAGACTTTAAATGTAGCAGACATTTTGAGTGGCTCTATCATTATTGTACACGTAGCACTCCTTTCAGCTGGCGTTGCACAGCCCAATTCATTGTGTTCAGCAGGCAGTTGTTGTGGATGAAGAATATGATTCTAATGTTGTGCTATTATTACTATTATTTTCAGTTGTTTCAGACTCACTATTTCCATTTTTATAATTCTAAGCTATGATACTGACAGCGACAAAACTGAGCCAGGGTCAGTGCAGTGTCATACAGTCAAGGAATTACATCCGAAGCATCGTGGGCTGTGCACATGGTGCCTCCCAGTGTTGACAAGTGGAACTGAAGTTCTGGCGTTGGAGGCAAATTATATGCAAGGTTTTGCATAGGTCTGTATGGAAAATGCATTCAAAACGTATTTAACTGTAGGACTACCCAGAATATCAGTTACTGTTCAGTTTTGTTGCTCTTTTGACTGTTTTTTTTTTTTTTTATTTCAAGTTTTTGCATTCTTAATATTTGGCACCCATTTTATCAGTTTGCCTTCAAGTTTAGCACTTTACAGTTTTGTTCATCGCTAGCCCTCATTGTGGTTCTTAAGGGCTTGAGCCAAAACATGAACACATTGGAGGCTGTTGAGTGTGAAACAGTCTGCCACTGGCTGTCAAGCAACCAGCACAGACATTATGCAAAAACTAAACTCTACAGCACAGCTACAAATGATTAAACTATCCATTCAAAACCATTATTGTTACTACATGATGTGTCAAACACAACATCCGCCTAAAATTACTAGACTGGTAAGGGCAGTGTTTTAGAAGCAGAAGGGTTTTAAGGGTTTAGCATCAATGTAACTGTAAAAAAAAAAAAAAAAAAAAAAAAAGCCAGGAGGTTACCAGGAGACAGTTTCCTGTGCCAGAATTATTTTCATCTTTTTTTCACTCATTGATCAATATTTCGCTCTTCACAGGGACATAGTCAATGACAAAACAAGTGCCAAGCAAGCATGACACAACCCGTACTGTAATTTCCATTTTGCCACTGGCTACTTTCCATCAGTGACTGATAAAGTTGGTTGATTGTAGCACCCTGTGTGCCAATCTGACCCTAGTGTCTGTGTTCCTCTGTTTTCTAACTCCTGTTCAAACAGTAACTGAAACTGATATTGTCTTAAAACAGTGATGTGTTTTTGTGTGTGTGTGTGTGTGTGTGTGTGTGTGTGGGTGCGTGAATGACTGGGTTTGACTTTTTTGATTTATTTGCTAAGATAAAAACCAAAGCACTTTGTATGGTACTTTTACAGTTCTGCACTTCCAGTACAGTTGAACATGTATAACGTGACTGTTTCACAGTTTTTCTGTTGGCAAACGGCCTGGTGGTTGACTTGAATCGCACGGGCTGGACCGCTACAGCTCTTAAAGGTTGGATGTTGGAGGGACTGAAGCTGTTTTTTTTTTGTTTTGTTTTTGTTCTTTTTACAATTGACTGTACAAAAAAAGTGTTTTGTTGAAATGCATGACATTGGCTACAGGATTCAGAATAGAAGAATATGAAGAGTATATAAATCACTTACAAGACTTTATTTTATTACCATGAAAAAAATCTTGTTTCAACGTGTGAGCGAGCTGAACGTTTTTTTTTGACGCCTTATTTTCCAACTAGGGATTTTCTTTCTGGTCATAGATGTGTTCACTGACATGCTGGAGTAAAACATGTGCAATCGTTTCTGTAGCCATAAACAGCACCAAACAGACCAACACTCAAGGATGCCTTCAACATTAAGGACTATTTAACAACAGCTTAACTAGCACAACATGCGAAGATTGAGTCTGTCTCTCTGCGTGTCGCTAATTGTTTGATTTTGTACATTTTCCTCTCTTCTGTGCTTCATGTACAGTTTATTTATTATTTCTATGCTATCTGTCAGAGACGATGGAACAGTAGACTTTATCTTAGTCTGACGTTTAGTACGTATGTGTAGCTTGATGTGTGCAAAAGTCAAACAGGACAGATTTCAACTATTACTCAGCTTTTTCCCCTCTCATTTCATTTCTTTATGTCTGCAAATAACATTATACATGAGCAAAAGTACTCACTTTCATGTTTTTCTTGGTTTAAAAATAGTTGAGTGACAGATTTCCATCTGGGTTTTCTGAAACATCTCTCCTCTCCTGTCTTCCTCTGTTTCCACTGATCTGCTCAGATCACATATTCATGAAGGATCTCACAATAAGTGTGCTGATCTGAGACTCTTTGATTCATCATGGTGATGATTTAGTCGTACGGCCTCAAATCATCCTAGATCAGTATTACTGTTATTAGAGATTTTATGAATATGGGACATGAACTAAGACTGCAGCTTTGACAATCCAAACTCTGCTGTTTAACTGCGGGTGTGTTTGCCCTCTCTCCAACTAGAGCTGTATGCCTTGCCAATAAAGGAAAAAGTCTTCACTCTTTGATGTCTTGTTCTCTGCTTTTATGAGGAAACTTAATACTAAAACTAAAGAAGAATCCTGTGTTTAAACAAGCATGTGTTTTCTGCTGATGGGCCAGTCATTACAAAGTCACACTATGCAGCCAGCGATTGCTCAAACCTTCATAACTTTATTTGTAAATCCTGGTTTCTAAAGTGTCAACATGTCTGACTGAATTTTGGAGGAAATGTGCAAAATGTACAGCCAAAAAATACTGAGTCGTGTGATTTGGGGATTCAACATCTTAACATCTTATAGTGTCAAAGAAGAGTCACAGCAAGATTATTCACAGCGTAAAGCACTGTGTGGAATGAGCTGCTAATGTTTTTAATAACCTTTAACTGGGAATACTGTATGTTCAGATGGAAAAGTTCATGCTACTTTTATACCTCTACTCCACAGCAATTCAGAAGGTCGTCTTGTTCAGCTTTTTACTCCACTATGTTTGTATGACAGCTGCACCTATCACTGTAAGTACTTTGCAGATTGAAGAATTTACATACAAAGCGTGGTCTATAAAATGTTATAGATTGCACTACCAATAGTATATACTGACAATATCGCACTCTGAAAGAGATCATTCTTCATATTTTTGACACTCTAAGTATATTGTGCTAATGGCACCTCTAAAACATTCTCAGTGTCCAACTTTTCTCTGTGGTTCTACAACATATACACACCACTACATTTCCCATGTTCCCCGTGTAAAACTGAATTAAAACCTCTGAAGAGCGAGTGAATGTAAGGGGGCGGGGCTCTGTGCTTGAATGGGCGGACCCTCTCCTCTGATTGGCCCGCGGCCCTGTCAATCATCCTTACGCTTCTGTTTGGACCCGCTTATGCCGGCGCTGTCAATCAGGAGGCGCACGAGCCACTGCAGGTGCAAAGCTGGGCACTGGGCTGGGAGCTGCTGCGGAGCCGAGGACAAAACACACTTTTCACGGTAAAAACACCGCTCAATTCTCACTGCGCCGCCGTGGTCAGTCTGGCAGGTACAACCGGCAGCGTCCGGATCGTTTGTGGCCTGTCACATCCTGGATTTGGACTGAAATTTTAGTCGTAAATACGGAAGAGTAACCTTCATTTGACATAGCTGGGATGCTTAGCTAGCTCCTGCTGCCACTTTTAAATACTGGTAACGGTCTGCTGCTAGCAGCTAAGGGAGCGATGCTAGCCTGATTAAATCTATTTTCAAAGACTAAAAACTGCTTTTTTAAAATCTTATCTTGCTTTCATCTGGGTAATGTATAAGAAAACGTGTTGTGGTGTATTTATAGGGGTTTTTTTGTGCCAGTTTCAGGCAGCTAGCCGGCTAACACCAGCCAGATAAGCTCCGCCGTGGATGGGAGATGTGGTTCAGGCCGTTTAAATGTGGAGCATGTTGTGTTCAGACACAGTCACAGGGCACTAAGGGCTGCTGGACAGGTTGTTGGTTTGTCTCTGATGTACTACCAGGAAAATTCTGGTCAACCATATGGTCATTGATAATTGGCTGGCTCCGCGGAGGCTCCCTGCCCTCCTGGATGGGAAGGGATAGTCAGTTTAGCTGATGCTTAGCCTGCTAAGCCTTGGTACTTCCGTCCTCTTATCTTGCGTGGGGCGGAGGTGTGCGTTCCCTTCTCCGACCTGTATTATTGACATGAAGTGGAAACACTCAAGGCTGTGTGTTGGTGTTGGCTTGTTGTGTTGACACAGCCTTTTGGCGAAACGGCTGCATCATTTTATTCCCCATATAAAGTTATGAGACAGCTTGGGAACCTTATGGAGCCAAACCTGTCCTCACACAGCAGACCATGCTGACAGTATTTAACCCCATTATGACTTAAATGGTGCACATACAGCTGTTTTTGCACCAGCTTTTTAATTCAGATGTTTTTCCTCTTGAAGAATGATGGTGATCTGTGTTTCAGTTTGCTGTGTTTTAGTCCCCTGGTATCCTTCACAGATGTGTCCCATAATATTTTCTGATGGACGCCTCATATCTGATTTTGGAAGAGAACAAACCAACCAGAAATAGTTAGAGTCAGTCCAGAAAGTGTCTGTCTAAAAGCAGCTGCAGAGGATGTAACCAAGGTGATATCAGAGGTTTGATCTCGTTCATCCTCGTGTCAGTGGTTTCCCCGGCAAAGACTTTTGTGTTTCTTGATGCCTTCAGTGTGGTTTGTAGATTAAGTGGTCTATTACTTTTTTTTACCATGTATAGATCAAGTAAAACAAATTCAGTATGAATAATATATCCAAACTAATTGATAAAGGATGTGTTAATTATTTTATAAAATGGTAAAGAGGCAGAATTTCTCATTGCATTTGTTCATTTTTACCATTTATCTGCACCAAACACGTCAGCCTGTGGCAGACGAATTGTGATTGCCACTGCACCTACAGTGAAGTCTGACGCTCTCTACCTTTATGTGATGTTTAGTTCTGCAGACACTGTCAAAGAAGCTTTGATTCAGCACTGATTGCTTTTCTTACCGTATTTTGTGGTGGTGGTGTTACATTGGGTTATATTGTAAGGTGTGTCTTAATCTAGCTCCTGTCAATAAAAAAAACATTTTGTTTCCTCAAGCTAATTCTTTGTGAGTGACTTTACATCTGATTTCTATCTTTGCATAGATGGCGTCTGCTAATGCCACGTACGGACAGAAGGAGACCTCGGACCAGAACTTTGATTATATGTTTAAAATCCTCATCATTGGCAACAGCAGTGTAGGAAAGACTTCCTTCCTTTTCCGCTATGCAGACGACTCATTCACGCCCGCGTTTGTCAGCACAGTGGGCATTGACTTCAAGGTCAAGACCATCTACAGGAATGACAAGAGGATAAAGCTGCAGATCTGGGTGAGGAAGTGAACACGTACATGCATGCACACCTATTAAGGTTGTCAGCTACAAATTGTTTGCTGGTTCCTAGAGCAGGTTGTCGGGTGGGTGAGGGTGAATCACAGTTACCCCCATGATTGTTTTTCAGTAGCTGACATGAGTGTAACAGGTGTAGAGGTCTATGGTCACACACACATGGTTTATTTTATGTTTCATTATCACCACAGGTGTCCAATGTAATGTTTAGATTTCCTCCATAATGCAGAGATGCAGTGCACTCTCTCTAAACTCGCTCTAAAATAAATTGTAGTTATAATTAAAGCATAATTAGAAAAACAGTTGTGTCTGACTGCTGCATAGCTATGATCTGAGAAAATGCAACCTGCACTACTGCCCTCCTTTCATCTTTTCTTTACTGGTAGAATTGTTGTGTGGCCGAAAGGTTTGCTCAGGGTTCTGTCTATGTTCATTTCCATGAACAATATACTGAAATACAGTTTCAGCAGCAGTGGCATCCCTAATACAACATGTGAGGCTGCAACTAACAGCTATTTTTATACTCAAGTAATCTTTTGGTTTCTAAAATGTCAGAAAAAAACATCCATTCAGGTATCACGTAGTCCAAGGTGACGTCTTCAGATGAACTTTTTTTGCTGGCAGCTCCAACATGAGGACTTGCTGATTCTCAGTGTTACTGAACTGATCCTTTGATCATGATCATGAACTGAATACCTTTGGGTTTTAGACTGCTGGTCAACAAAACAATACATCAGACAATTATTCAATTATCAAAGAAGGTGTGGATTGTTTTTCTGTCGATCGATGAATCGACTTACTATTTCAGCTCTACGGTACATATAATTCAACAAGTACAAAATATATATATTTGATTAATCAGAAATTAGGTAACATTCGTCATTACCTGCAGATCGTCCATAATCAGAATGCCTGTTTTTCATGCTGCACCATCACATCTGTGACTGAAACGCTCTCTACTGTCATATATTTCTAATGATTACCAGCTGGTGAACTGGCGTCTCCATTCCCCAGAATCACTTCATCTGCTGTGTAATGGCAATACCCTTGGAGTGTACTTAACATGAGCCATAAAGGCTGAACCTGGGATCAACTGCTTATTACATGCGACACCAGAGGAATACTTAATGCTCTCTGGGACTTTGGCTGAATGTTAAATCTTAGCAATCATCAGGAGGCTAATGCACATCATAAATTCTTTGCAGGTGCTGGGTGACAATGAAACAAAATATGGCACAAAAAAAGAGAGAGAAATACCAGCACACTGCTGTCTTGTTTAAATCCTTCGTCAGTCCACCGTGGACATGAGTGTGCAGGTGTTTTCATCTTAATGTAAAACCCATCCGGCTTCAACGATGATAATATGATAATATACACTCAAACATGAATCTCAATTTAAAACGATTGTGTTCATGTGTATTTGTGTAGGACACTGCCGGCCAGGAGCGCTACAGGACGATCACCACAGCTTACTACAGGGGAGCCATGGGCTTCATCCTCATGTATGACATCACCAACGAGGACTCCTTCAACGCCGTTCAAGACTGGTGAGGGACATCTGACATCTGCGTGTGGCGTCCTAACAGCCTACAACCTCATTCCTTTCATTTGATTCAACTCTTCTGGTGTTTCTGGGATTTGTGGGACTAAACACACAAGTACAGAGGAGAATTATGATGTCCGTTTTAAATAGTCCTGTTGCTTTGTCAAGCTACATGTTTGTACAACAAAAGTGTCATTATAACCGGTAACAATGATGTCTGTAAAAAAACAACACATTTTTCTTTTCTCATTAGCAAAATGCATATGAGGCATGTGTGTCAGTGCTGCTCCTCCTCTGTTTGGAGGAAAGTGGCTCAGTACTTTCTAAAAACCACTTCAGCATCTAAGGAATTAAAGCTGCTGTTGGGATTCGGCCAGTTGATAAAGCTGAACAGCCCGTATTGTGTCTGCTGACAGGTCAACCCAGATCAAGACATACTCGTGGGACAACGCCCAGGTCCTGTTGGTGGGGAACAAGTGCGATATGGAAGATGAAAGGGTGGTGGCTACAGAGAGGGGCCGGCAGCTGTCAGAACAGCTGGGTAAGTCACCTGGTCAGAGTGAAAAGGAAACGTCTCTGTCGTTTTTTCACTGTCGGTGTTAATCCTCCTCTCCTGGGAGCATTAGTGGAAATTAGATATAATCATGAACCATAACATTCCTTCAGAGAGGCGATGATGATGTGCCGAGCGGTCCGACTTTGATTAAAATCCACTCTGCGTTCATCTTGTTTTAAGCTCTGTAGTTGGCAAGCTGTAGGTCGTCAGGATGAGACTTTTCAGTCTTTCGCCACATTACATAGTTTCACTGATGTTACAACAATTCAGGCTGATGTAACTGTAAATCAAAGGCAGCTATACCAACGAGCCACGCTAACATGAGTCTTAACCAGCAACACGTGTTACTGTGCAGCACTTCAGTCCTCATAAGGCACCTTTCACACTCACACAGAAACCATGTAGCTGCTTTTTCAGATAAGCTATGTGTTATTTTCTGCTCTTCCTGTTGAAACATGTAACATCCAAACATGTCTGAGAAGTGATCTGAGTGGTTGCACTGAGTCATTGTATCATTTGTAATTTGACTGTAATTGGACTTAATTTCAAACCACCCATAAAAGAGGTTTAACTATGATCTGAAAAGATGGTATTAGTTTTTGTCAGGACTTATTAATAGATTTCATTTAGAAATACTTAGACAAATCTGATATGCAGGCAAAGCTTAATGAGGTTTGAGCTACCTGGTTGAACGTAGCCTTAATGTGTCCTGACATGATGAGATAAGTGGATTAACTGGATAAGCTTCACATTGGAACAATAAGTGTAACATGGCCTCCCTCTGCTTCTGTCACCCCTCCTGGCAGGTTTCGAGCACTTTGAGACGAGCGCTAAAGATAACATCAATGTGAAGCAGACCTTCGAGCGGCTGGTGGACATCATCTGTGAGAGGATGACCGAGAGTCTGGACAACAACGACCCGACCGTCACCGGAGCTAAACAGGGGCCTCAGCTCAACGAGCAGCCTCAGAGGTCCCATCAGGATTGTGCTTGCTAAACACACACACGCACAATCTGCCGTCCTAACATCCACACATCCTTTTTTTTTTTTCCAGCCTGTCTCTCACTGTTTTTCTTTCAGATATGGACATACACAGATATATTACACACAAACACTGCCATACAGAGACACACGGCCTGGCTGCTCACGTTCTCCACCCCTCTCACTACACTAAGAGCTTCGCCCACATGAACCAGCTCTCCCCAAAGATCTGGTGTTTTTCAGAAATATCCTGAAGTCTTTGTTCATCTCAGTAAAGCAGAGGTTATGTGATGGCACTAACTTGGTCAGAGGGGTGAAGAACATATAACAGAGGAACAATCCCAAGTTGTTTTTCTTTCTTATTCGTACTTATTTACACAAACCCTCCATACTGTACTTTAACAGAACGATAAAAGGCCAGTCGAGACCAAGACGTTCCTTTCTGGCGTGTCTACAATTAGGTTTCATTCTAAAAACGCTGTGATGGAGGAATATTTGAGGGATCCTCCACCTCCCACTCAGCACTAATGCTTCGAACCTAAATGGATACAATTTGTTTGTAATTTGTTTTACTTTTAGTCCCACTGAAAATATGTTTGTTGCTGTGAATAGAGTTGCTTTTCTTTTTCTTTTTTTTTATGTCTTTGAGTTGGTCGGTGTGGTTTTGAGCATGTGAAATCACCGGTCCTTCACAGTGTTGCCAGTTTCTACAGATACTATTGTACCAAGTTTGACGTCCAAACAGTTTGAAAGTGTGTTTTTCCTTTTTAATTCTAGGAGTGAATGTTAGGAGAGTCATGCATATCAGTTTTTATTAATATTTGGCCCTTTCCCAGAATTCTGTTAGTGAAACTGGACGGCATCGTCAGTCGCCTGGTCGGTTGGTCCACTGTTATAGCTGCATAGCCTCTGGGGTTTGCTCGATTTTAGATTCTTAGTCTTGTTTTTTTTTTACTTTTTTGTTACTATTTTTTAAGACAGAATAAAAAAGATAAGGGATCTCTTTTTGCCACGTGGAGAGGAGTGTATAAATGTTTCAAAGTCCATAGACATGCATTTTGAAATGCATATATAATATATATATAATTATCAGATGATACGATAATAATGCTTTAGGAACATTGGATTCCTACCTGTGCTGTCGTCGGAGGTGATTGCTGTTGTTTTTAATTGATTCTGGTTGACTGGACGGTCGTCTGTACGAGCTGTCGTCTGAATTTAATCCGTCCCGCAGTTTCAGCACCAAATGGCGTTATATTAACTTTTCATTCACTTCATACAGTGCAACATGCACCCACTAGAAAGACATGTAACTCAGCGTGAGCACTCCATCAGGTTCCAGGTAGTCTCTGATGTCATGGTAGACGACAAGTTCATCTTTGGTTTTTTTTTGGGGGGGGGGCATGGTGTTTTTAAGCATGTTAAATGTCAAGTTGTGAGTTTTATTTCCCTCTCTGATGCTAAGACGAGGGACTGTCTGCTCGTGTATACAGGACAGAACCTTCTGTTGTGTCATGCAGTCACAGATGAGCTGAGGCATGCGAACATATTTTCGACCCCTTTTCGAAATGTAACTTATTTATTTTGTTTTACTCTATTTATTTAATGTTCTTCCTAGATTATGCATTGCAATCTGCACTCTACTTTTTAAAGAGATGTTCCAAAGCATTCAATTGCTTAAAGCGTCCCGGCTTTTAAATGAAGATGTATTCGTGTTTACAGTGACTATAAAGCTTAAGATGCTTCTTCGAGAGGAAAGTAAAACATTCCAGGGTAAGAATCACTTATCATGTCTGCGCAGCTTTGGTGGGAAGTTTGTTTGTCTTTTGATATCAGTTACGTAACTTTTAAGACACTGTAGTGTAAAAGCAGACTGTTCTCACAGAGCAATAGCAGTTCTTTCCCTCCACACCCAAATATCAGCAACGTAATACACGTACTATACGTGTGTGTGTGTGTGTCTGAATGTACAGTTTGTACAAAGGCAGTCTTAATAATCGCTCTTTCCAAAGAGATTTCGACAATAAATTTAGAGCCAAAAAGAGCACTTGTTAGATGTTTGTTAGACTTTGCACTAACTAACTCATCTGGTAGTGTTTTTCCTACTCGGTGCAGTAGCTTCAAAAAGGGAAAATGTTTGGGAAGTAAGCTGAATACTCTGAACACTTCATTAATATGGTGATTCTTACTGCATTGGTTCACTTTTGACTTGTTTGTTGATTTTTTTTTTTTGTTACTTTATTTATTGTGTTTTCCTATGGCTGTAAACTTTGCCGGTCGCTCACAGTAGGAACGCACACGGATCCTCTTCAACTCCTCCCTCCATGTCATCATAAATAAACCTTGTAAATAGGATTTTTTCTGCCCGTCAGATATTAGTAGTGTGAATTGTGCTGTAATTCTGTAATGCCAGATTTGCTAAAATGAGGAATCAATAAACAAATTGTAAAAGCTGCATTTGCTCTGCTGCTTCACCAGTTCTTCCCAAAGGTCTGATTTACAAGAAGTGCACATGTGGTGTTTGAGAAGTGGTTTGGAGCAGGTTGTGTTGTGCCCAGCAGAGGGCACAGTGCTGCAATAATGTCTTGTTTTCTGCTCTCAGTGCTGTTTGACCATCTATGGTTTGGTTCAGCTGCTCTCCTGCACTTTCTACAACACCCTGTGTCAACTGTGGAGGAGACAATAAAGATGAAGGTATGATTTTATATATTATTCTCTCAAATGTTCTTCCTGACTGTATAATAAAGCAAGCAGAGCCTAGTCAGACACAACACGCGTGCTTTAGTTATGTAGTGAATTTAATAAATGTCAGGTTGAAAGTCCCTTACATGTGGATACATAGAGTTTCTCAGCACGTACACATACATTCATGGAAGTGGCGACTGGAGAAGAGCACAGCAGCCACCATAATGACCAGTACAATGGTTACTGTACACAAGAGAGACAAGACATGCAGTGTTCAGGTTTTTGCAAAAAAATGAAAATACAAAGAAGAAGTAAGACCATAAGTAAAATAAGAAATGTTTCAGTAAATAAAATATATATTTGTCATTGCTAAGTGCTTGTAAACAAGTAAGGCATTATATTACACGGTGGATGACAGCACTTGGTGACACCCCGGTGTTTGGTTGCACTCTTGTAGAGATTGTCCAGCTTACACATAAATGAATGCTGTCCCTCAGCAGTCCACTGGACAGCAGTTTGCTACATGGCTTCCCAAAAAAAATAGGGCAACAAATCTAAGTCTGATTGCTGCACAAACTCAGTCAGATTTGAGCGAATCAGAAAAGGCTGCAGCCCACACCTGCTGCTGCTTAACCTGTCATTTTCCAGTCCTCTGTGGCAGCTCTCACACAGGCCTGTTGGTGTCTGCACAGTGCTGTGCACATGGTTTATCTCTTACAGGCTTCATCTTGAGGGTGCATTCACAGTGGCCTCATATCACGTCTCTGATAAGGATCTTGGGTAATAAAAGACAAATGTTCCTCCATAGTACAGGCCTGTGGGTATCCTCAGAGCTGTAAAAAAAAACAAAACAAAAAAAAACACATCCATGAAGAGCACCGTTTCTGGGAGTTAGTAGGCTTGGACCTGGTTTGGCAAAAGCTGGCATCCGCTGCTGACATGGTTCATCACCTTCTGCTTCAGCTGGGCCACTTGCTCCCTGAGGACGCTGGCTGTGGAGGCCAGCTCTGTGTTCTGTGTTTTCAGGCTCTTGACCTTGTCCTCCAGCCGAGAGATCCTCTCCAGTTTTCTTTTGCGGCATTTGGAGGCGGCTATCCGGTTCCGCAGCTTTTTCCTCTCCGCCTTGATGCGCTCCTGGTTGTCCATGTCGATGGGAGACAGAGGGGGGCTGTCCCCGAAGCTCTGCATGTCTGGCACCGTCTGAGGCTCGTCCTTCACCAGACCTGCGGACTGGAGTCGCGACAGAGCAGCCGCAGCGGCCGCCTGTTGCTGCGCGCTGGCCAGATGAGACGGAGGCGGCGGGAAGGGGATGGTGTCCGTGGCGTAGTTGATGGTGGTGGCTCCGAGCGGACTGGCCGCATAGCCGTTCAAGGTAGTGTATACTGGGAGGTCCGATGGCTGAAGCCCGGCGGACCCGAGTGCGTTGGATGATCCGAGGAGCTCCAGCCTGTCCACGGAGACGCACCCCGCCTCGCTCAGCTGGTTCTGCTTGTGGAGATCCTCCAGCGCCTTCACGAAACCCTCCGCGAACTCCTGCTCGTCGCTGGCTGACTTCGGGTAGAGGAACTGGGAGGTCGGGGTGGTGGCGGCGGAGACCAACCCGTTTGACTGGATAATAAGGCGCTCCAAGTCCGGGGAGGTTAGTTTCAAGAGTCCCAGGTCTGAGGAGTTGAGAAGTCCGTCTGTGTCCCGGATCGGGTTTGTTTTGAGCTCGGAGTTCTGGTCGTCCAAGTTCAGATTAATGTCCTTCTTCATCATCGTGTTGTGGGAATAGATGCTGGGGACCCTCGGAGTGCTCACCACGGTGCCTGGGTAGAGGCTTGTTTCCATTCTCCACCCTCACATGAGGGAGTGTTGATCGTTACGCACTAACGATTGTTGAACAGTCACATCCAAACATGAGGAAATCAGCTGATCCCTCTTTATAAGTGATCCTGTCTCCTCGTCCCCTACTTGTGTATCAGCCACTCTATCAGTCGACCACTTGAGCTGTTGCGCCTGACGGGCTCTGATGTGTCTCTCCTACGCGCGGATGATATTGTCTTTTCCCGATGGCACGACTGCTATGCGCAGCGCCAGACCTCGCTCGCTTTCTAGCCCTAAAAATTCCATTATGTCACTCCAGAGCGCGGAGATTGGCCCAAAATGACGTTGGTTTCCGGTTCAATTTGAATAAGGGGCCGAGCCGGTCTTTATTGCCATGGAGACTTTAGGTAAACTACAAACAGTGCAATGCATTGTGGTTTGATGTCATAGCATAAAAAAGCTCAGGGTCGCCAAAAGAGAGCAGAGACTGGGCGGGGAAGGTGTAAGAGGCGAAGGCCAAGGAAAGGAAGAACAGAGGGAGCAGGCCTTACAGAAAATATTCCTCCAGCTCAGGCTGGGGCAGTCTGAAAAAACAGAACAGAATAATCAGCTTTAGATAGTTATGGTCCTACATGAAGTATTCACACACAGTTTAATCTTGTATCCCATGAAGTGAGACTCTTACAGGGACGTAGTAATTCTCAAAATAGAATAGAGTAGAATAGGAGGCTGAAGTAGAAAGCAGACTGACTCTTTTTAAGATCAATGGTCACTTTCAGACCACGGCAGAGGGACCTGGAATGAGGTGTTTCGGCGTCTCAGAGTGCACTGAAAGTGTTTGTGGGGAAACTGAGCGTGAACTAGAAAAGGGAAGGAAACAGTGACAGTAGAATGAGGAAACCATGTGTTCTCTGAGGTTGAAAGTAACTTGTGCAAAGGTGAATGTCCATCAGTGGCTGCAGGAACACGAGCCCACTGTGTTTTCATGGTTTTAATGGCCACATCTGTGAATTGTAGATCCAACTCAGTCCAAGACCATCCATATGGAAGTGAGTACCTACTGTTTAAATACCTGATACAAGAGAAGATAATAGAATAGAGTAGAACACTGTAGACTATAATGAACACAATAGAATAGGGCAGAAAGTAAAGGAGACAAAACGGTACACATTCAGTGAATATCATCTAAAGCACACAGTCTGGCCCCGTGCTGGAAACTACAGTAACATATTGTTATTCCGCCCACAGTGAGGACGTCAGCAGACTGTCTGCATCAGCACCACGGAGCAGAGAGGGCATCGTTAGTTTCCATGGCAACACTGACATAGCAAGTGACGCAGGCGAGATAGAGCGACAGAAAGGTGAATGGGATGAGGGAGAAGAAGAGGCTGTCAGTGGTTGCAGTGCAGATTTTGTAGGTGGGGAAGTGTGTGTGTGTGTGTGTGTGTGTGTGTGAGTGAGTGAGAGAGAGAGAGAGTTATTCAGAGGCAGAAATCAAACGGTGATTCTGTAACCGTAGAGACACCAGCGTGAATGAGAGAAAGGTTCAATTTGTTTGAAGCATTCACTTCACAGTATTCCTCCAAAAACGATCTCCACCCTATGGAGAGCATACTATCTTCCCTATGCCAGTTTGGAGCCACATAGGGTGCAGTGTCCAGAATGTGTGAGTCATTTCGCAACCAAGGGTGTGGACCGCAGAGAGCACCGGGAATGAAAGAAAATAAAAGCTGTTCATGTGAGGCGGCGTTAGATTAGCTCTGCCTTCATGACAACGAACTGGAGACTGAAGGTTTGTCTTCTAAACTCAGGTAATTGGAGGTTGTGTAAGATCCAGTTTGTCCTCCCTCAGCCTGAGAAGTGCCGTTTGATTTGAACTCTCTTGGGAGAGTAGGCTATCTGGGCGTGCACGTCTAGCTACGCCCCATGTCACACTCACACTGTCACAGTGCACACATTCAGTGCTGGGAGCTGCCCAGTCAAACCACTGGGGCAGCTGGCCGGGAGCTAAATGGTCATTCACAGGCTGCCCCAACAGGTCATACTGAAGGAGGGGAGGTTGTCTTTTATCCACTGCAGCTGCTCAATCATAAAACATCTGTCCTCACCTTTAATCTGTGAATGCACACACACACACACACACACACACACACACACACACACACACACACACACACACACACACACACACATAGCTCGGACTATATTCTATTGCATTAAATCACTTTGATTGAAAGCATCACTCTCTCCAGAACTGACATGTGATGCAACGTGAAGAAACATAAATTCCTGCGTGTTTCTTTTCTCCATTTAACATTGATTCAAATGCACTATTGTAGGGTTGATGCATGCATGCCCATACAGTAGATGGCAGTATGATCCATTAGGATCTGGTGTGCCATTTCCTTTCAGCTCTTAGCCAGAAGAAGACAGCAGCCAGCGTAGACAATCCTGGGATCCTTGTTTGGGATATTTAATCCCCTTGTTGTGAATCTATGACAACTCCTGCCATAACAACAGAGGATAATGGCCAATAAGAAGAAAGTCATAGTAACAGGTGAGAGGTTTTAACTGGTCTGAGGGCTGCAGAGAGACAAATGTGACAAATGATTTCTTTATTGTCACTACAGTGTTGTTACAGCTCATAGAGTTTTCTACTTGTGTCTGAGCCACACAGATGATCAGATTAAAATGATGTAATTGCTGTGTTTGTATTTGTGTAATAAATATGTAACTGAATGTGGTTTATGTGCTTTGAAGAACAATGTGCTGCAGAGAGTAACGCTGCAGTCAGCGGAGAAGGGTTTTGTCTGCTGGTCTTGAGAAGAAAACAAAGATATTTATCAGGAGGAGCCTGAATTACACTAAATGTAATCCTTTATGTGACATAAAACTCATTAACTGCTCAGCCGCGAGGAGAAAATCATCCTGTGTCTCTACTGTATGTCATGTGCTACAACTACCATTAATGTTTAACTTAATGCAACCTTTAGACTTTGAATTAAGAGCTCTTTTTTTTTTTTTCTACATTCACCGTTATCACCTCTCTCCATGACCGCTAAGCATCCTCACTGAGTTTGTGGTTATTTTGCTGGACTGTGTATCAGTGCTGCAGTGAAGATTCCTCTCATACGTTTTGACTGTTTTCCCTGCAGGTTTTGAGCCTTTTGGGGAGCATGCAGTGAACTCCAGCTGGGTGGCAGTGCAGGTAATTTATAACAAAGGTGCCAGTTATGGAGCTGTGTTTTTGGTTTTTTACCTAAATATGGCATTTAGAGAGGAAAGTGCATTTTATAATTTGTATTTTAAATGGATTTGTGCACTTAAAGAGGTTTAAGGGGTTGTCATTTCATTTCATTGTTGACAGTGGGACTTTAAAGCCCTTTAAGACTGCAGTTAAAGTTTATGTGTGTGTTTTCTGTGTTCACAGGAACTGGAGCGATTAGGGCTGGGTGAAGCAGTAGACCTTCATGTGTGTGAGGTGCCTGTTGAATACCAGGCCGTTCAGAGACTACTGCCGTCTCTTTGGGAGGAGCACCAGCCACAGGTATACAGGAAAACACACTATATTGTGCATAAAGCACTTATTTCTATCATATTGTGTGTGTAATGTTACTAAAAATCCATCAGTCAATCCACAGAAATGCTCCAGCTAACCTCTGCCACCTTTTTTTCTCTTGTCTTTTGGGGTCCTGAGAGCAGTTAGTGGTCCATGTCGGTGTGTCAGGATTAGCCACCACGGTCACTCTTGAGCAGTGCGGCCACAACAAGGGTTACAAACGCCTGGATAACTGCAGCCTCTGCCCGGCCTCCCAGTGCTGCGTGGAGAACGGCCCCGACTGCATACGCTCAGTCCTGAACATGGACACAGTCTGCAAAAGGGTCAACGGCTCTGGACTCGGGGTTATTTTTACTGTATCTAAGGATGCTGGAAGGTGAGAGATGTTATTTACACATGCTATGGCACTTAACGGTTTTTGCCATTTTTATTTTCAATCCTGGAGGACTATATATTATTCTAACGCAGTAAATGCTAACATGATTCCCTACAGTAACCCTTCTTAGCATCACATAGCTTCAAGACCATACATTTAAGAGGTTGATGTGACAAGGACAATATATAATGGTCTGTTTATTTTATATTAAGATTTCATATGTGTATTGTCTTCTGTTTTTCTGTCTGTGAGGTTTGTTTTTAGTAAAATTTCTCTCATAAATAACCATGTTTACACTTACTGGTTATTCTTGTGTATTTCTCCTTTTCACTGTGAAAAATTGCAAATGTGCATTTTAATTAGGAGTGATTTTTGACTAAACTCATTTTGAGTTGTAACTCTCACTCCCTGGTTTTCTGACACCCTCTTGTCTGTTTTCTAAAGCAGTAATGTGATTTTTTTTTTTAAAACTTCAAATGAACTAACATCCATCCTTTGGCTCCATGCCAGGTATTTGTGTGACTACACCTACTACACCTCTCTGCACCTGGGGCAGGGTCACTCTGCCTTCATCCACGTGCCTCCATTAGGAAAGCCCTACAGCAGGCACGACCTGGGCAGAGCTCTCCAGGCTGCCGTACGGGAGATGCTGAAAATGCTGGAACTGGATCACAAACACACCGAGCACTGCAATCACAAGCAGCAACACCAGCATGACCACTAATGACTGACTCACAACCTGAGTAGACTCAGAATAAATTCACCAAAATGGACACAAAAACAAAAGAATCAGACACCTGCTATTTATCGTGCAGGTAAGATCTCAACTAACAGCTCCAGAAATGAATGACATGAATTTCACATTTGACATTGTTTGAATTAGGTGCTTTTATCGGTTCCAATCAGAAGCCCTGTGAGGTATCTTAGAAATGTTGAGGGTTTTACAGGTTTGTGGGGAAAACAACACCCTGACGACAGCATCCGTTTCTGTAGACCTGGTCTGTGTCTGTTCACATGTGTGGGTTTGGATGTGTGTGCAGGAGGAGTGAGCATCTGTGAGTGTTCGTCATGTCTCTGCAACTCCGCCTCTGATCCTCCATGACACTGTGAAAATAGAAGTCTACTCTAGTAATTATGGAGGCATTAACATTGTATCACGTGAGAAGGGAGATTTGTGCAACTAAAATAACACAGAGTCAGAATCAGTAGACACTGAAACTAGAAGTTATAAATAGCGACACAGTGTGGGAATATTTACAGTTCCACTAGTAATCGTTCCCTTGCCACTTGTGAGTTTGTCCTCTCACTGTTGTTACGTATTTCTATTGTCTCCCAGGTCCCCTTGGTACTATTAGATTGTTGTCTTGAAATCATGATGTAGTTCCCTTGTATTATTTTAGCACCAGAGAAATGTGATGATTTTTTTAGTCACTGGAACCTGAAGAAATTTTAGTATTCACACTCGTAAAGATTTGTTTATCTCAGGGAATTAATTGCGCATGCAATCAGTATTAAGTAATGTGATTAATTTAATGTGTTTGTGCCATCTATGTAATGCAGCTTTGCGAGGCAAAGCCGGCTTAAAGCTGTGCATAATTAAAACACTTCACACGGGCTTATTTTTTATCTGTTCCTGTCACTCTTCAGTTGGGTGAAAAAGGGCAAACACTGTCTACCTGCACATTGTAGTAGTGTTGATTCACCTTTGATACTTTTTTTAATTGTGGTTTTTGTTATTTTCATATACGTGAGAAGCTGATATTCCAACATGTATTCCTTCTCCTAAGGAATAAAGATTTTCATTGACATTACTCTAAATTACATTTCAACATGTTGCATCTTTGTGTCTCATAACATCATATAAAAATATGTCCTCTTGAGAATATTGAGACTGTTTATACTTTAACTACAATATTTTTTATTGGGTTTTTTTTATTGTTCTTGTTTTACTATCAAAAATAAAAAAATAAAAATCCCAAATAATCCCAAAAGACGCTCCTCTGACCTCTCTAGTGTTCCTATCTTAGATATACATGCAAATGTTATTTGACTTCATGTGTTACACACACAGAGAACCACACCCATGAAATGTCACCTACTAGAGAAAACACTTTATGATTAGTGATCACTGGGTGCTTTGGATGCCGAACATTGCGTACATTAAACTCAAAATCTGAAATGCTAGTATTGCCTGTTTCAGTTATGTCTGGTTTCATTTATTTGTACAGCACCTGAAAACTAAGGTCAAGGTCAGGTAGATCAATAAAGACATTATTGTTGAAATATACCTGAAAAGTGAAAAGATTCAAAAATTCTCACTTAAATCCACCTGAGATCTGAAATTACACGTTCAGATAAGAACACAGCGGTAAATGATTGTCCTGATATCTAAAACATTATGTAACCTGTGCAGGTGCTCCCGTGAATTCTTAAGTCTATTTACTTTCAGATTCCTTTCGTGCAGGCTGAGTTATGGTAACTCTGGATTCATTGCATCAGACCTGCTTAACTTGTTCTGACCTGGCAGAGTAATAAAGATTAAAAAGGTATTTAAGCCTGCGTGAACACACATTGTTGCACAGGTGTAAAACAATTTTATCACCTCTCTTAACCATGAAAAGTACCAGGATTGAGGGGAGTCTTAAAGTGGCCCAGTTGTGGACATTAAATAAAACTTTTATTTTAAAATGACAATATTCCTTGAAGTGACTAACTGAATTTAATTAAAAGTGATTTAAAAAGCAACCAATGTTATCACGTTTAATCTAAAGGCCTACTTGCTTCTTATGAATAGATAATTTTAATAAAACAAGCTTCAGAAAGGTTCAGGAGGTGCAGAGCTGGGTGAACAGCAGACACCTGTGGTTTAATAGATGCTGTCAGGCCTAATGGGTCCAGTGAGCCCCAGCCCATAAGGAAGGGTTTTAATACCATGATCACCAATGCTCAGGCTGCATAAAACCCACACAGTGCATATTTACACACGTTTGTCCCACTCTGCTATCCCCTTTGTTTCTTGTTTTTTTACTTTACACATGTAGTATGTTTTTCCACATGGTGCCATGATGTACAGGTGGATGTGGACTGGATTATCTTGCACATACATTATGTTGTGTATTACATTTCAGACAATATACTGTATGTTTTCTGAGCTCAAGACAAAAACATTAACATAATTTGAGTGATCCTTTAAGATTTGGCCTTGTCGCATGTTAAACCTGTTTGAGTTTTAAATCGAGAGCTTGACCATAAATGAAAGCATTTATCCCACAGTAAATCCAACTCACACACCGCATGCCTCCTTGTCTCCTTCCCTCGCCGCCTACAGGTGACTTCCTGTAGGAGACAAGGAGGGAGGTAGGACGGATCCGAGCGGGGGGGAAAGACAAACGGAATGCGGCCATAGCCAAGGCTCTTTCTACCTCTCTCCCACCACCACTGTTTGTCATTTTCCCATCAATACTCTGCCTCTGTTGTCCTGTTTCCTGTGGAATAGCAGCGCTTAGCGGGGCAGTCGTCTGAAGGGGTAAATACCGTCGCTAAGAAGACATAAACATGAGTGTCGAGGCGTACGGGCCGAGCTCGCAGACTCTAACGTTCCTCGACACCGAGGAAGCCGAGCTGCTGGGAGCGGACACCCAGGGCTCCGAGTACGACTTCACCGACTTCACCCTGCCGAGCCAGACCCAGACCCAAGGCCAGACCCAGAGCCAGCTAGACCACCAGGTGCGTGTGTCAAGCCGTGGCAGCTCGGCGTGCCTTCCACTGTGTTGACAAAATGTGAATTAGCTAGCTAGCGTTAGCCATCAACACCAGCGGCTACCTCCGGTTAGCATGATGACGCCTTCCATCTGTTACCATGCCTTTATCCCGCTAGCTGGCTAACTAGCCTCCACAGCTAGCATGCTGACACAGCTAGCATGTCGATGCGCGACCGGACAAATGAAGAATGCCAGTGACTTGTCAAGTGTGTCAGATGCCCATATTTATACTTAGTAGCCCTCATGTGTAATAAACACTCACCACATGCTCTGACAAGGCTCAAAGAGATCAGTAGATACACTCGGTTGGAGACAGTCAGTGTGATATTGCTGTCAACAAACCGTTCATTGATGTGACAGTCAGCAAGTGAGACATAAAACAATATAAAGCTTCATGTGTCCGAGCAGCAGTCGAGCTTTTGCACAATTTCTTCCCTTTCTGTGATCCTTCATTGTTTATCCATCCCCACACAAAGCTGACACTAAGTTTCAGACCGTGGCTGTGATGCTAAACACCTGTCTCCTCAGGTTAATGGCCCTGACGGGGTGCTACAGAATGGAGATGACCCTGTGGTTAAAGCCAGTCAGCTGCTGGCTGAGTTGAACTTTGAGGAGGATGAGGAGGACACCTACTACACCAAGGATCTTCCTATCCACGCCTGCAGGTAAAGGACCAGACCACCAGACTATTGGCTGGTGCCACAGCTGTCATTAGACTCGAAAACAGTCACTTCAGTCAAATTCTGATTTTGTTTTTGTTGCATTTAGTGTTTTTTTTTTTTATGGTGGTCGTTACTACCAATTTATTTATACTCTGTAGCGACGTTTTTGTTGACCATAATGTCTATGATATAATATATTGTCATTCAAAGCACAAGTGGTTTAAATGTAAAAAAACTGTCACACATTTCAAACAAATTTAAATACTCTTCTAGCCGTTCGCTCCTCTAATCGCTCAAGATGAGCAAAATGAAAGCAAATGATAATCTGTAATTCTTAGCTGCTGAAAGAACATATCTGTACTCAGTGTGCTAGTATCTGTCCGTGTTGTTTGTTTAACTTCAGTGGTTTCGTGTCCCTGGTGGGCAACACACACACACACACACACACACACACACACAGCACATGAGCCAAATGATCAGAACTTCTTGGATCATGTCTAATGTCAGCAAAGGTTAATCAGTATTATTGTTACGTCCTGCAGTGCTGCTCTTCTCATACTCCCAGCTCATTTTCTGTCTAACTAACAAGTTGGCTGACAGCCGTTAGGTTGGCTGTGCCATAAAAAGTCTGGTCGAGTGTCTCGGACATCTCAGACATTCTCCGTTGCTGAGCTGGATAAGATAACCGCTCAGCTTGTTTCTATATAAACCTAAGTATCAGTATGTCTTTGACCAGCAAATCAGTACAAAATCAGATGTTTTTAATACCTTTTGCAGAAGTTTGGCAGTGAAAACAAAGGAACATTGCATCTCTTGTTTTGTTCTCTGACAGATTTTAAACAGACCCGTGCTCTCAACAGTAATGTTTTGTGCTTCTTTGTAATTTTTTACTTCCTTGTATTTTAGTTACTGTGGGATTCATGATCCAGCCTGTGTCGTCTACTGCAACACCAGCAAGAAGTGGTTTTGTAATGGACGTGGAAACACATCCGGCAGGTAAGATGCACTCCCATATCAGCTTTTTATTGACCCCACCGGTTGGCTTACTTAGCTAAATGAACTGGGAGAGAATCATTTTACTGTTACAGTATCATCATAGCAGCAGAACAGTACAGAGCGACTGTGATGATGTTTGTTCTGTTCAGAAGCTTCGGTCATAAACGGACAGGTAGTGTTTGTTCATGGAGTTAAAAAAGATGAGTTTAAAAGGGAAGGTAAAAGGATGTTTACCTTTTTTCAAGGGCCACTTAAGCTAATATTAAGTTACTCAAACAAATCTTCCAAAGTCAAGAAGTATTTGACTTTAAAATCTGAATTTAAAGTAGTCTAATGTTTTCCTTAATAGATACAACTGTAAACTGACCCCTTTGAAGCAGCTTTTTAATGAACCTGAAGACATCAAGATACGATTCATTTCTGTAAATGTCGTACATGGTGTAATTTATACAATAACTGAGGCATTATTAATTATCAGCGATCAGTTGTTTTATTTGAGTTAGGATAGAATAAAACTTGTGAAGACGTGTTGATCTTTGGTGTAAGGACGTATAAATAGTGTACAACACACCCTCGCTTTACACAGAACTGTACTCTTTAGCGTTTCCTTCTTCTGCTACCTTAATTGTCATTCTCTTCACTTGCAGCCACATTGTAAACCATCTGGTGAGAGCAAAGTCCAAGGAGGTGACCCTGCATAAAGATGGCCCTCTTGGAGAAACGGTGCTTGAGTGCTACAACTGTGGCTGTCGCAACGTCTTCCTGCTGGGCTTCATCCCTGCCAAAGCCGACTCAGTAGTGGTGTTGCTGTGCAGGTAAGGGCGCTTTTACGTCACTGAACATGCTTTCTGACCTTCCTGCCGATGGGGACAATCACAAAGAAGACAGAGTTTCACAGATTCGACATTTGTTGTTTTGGTTGGAAAACAGGCAGCCATGTGCCAGCCAGAGCAGCCTGAAGGACATCAACTGGGACAGCTCACAGTGGCAGCCGCTCATCCAGGATCGCTGCTTCCTGTCCTGGCTGGTCAAAATCCCCTCAGAGCAGGAGCAGCTCAGGGCCCGTCAGATCACCGCCCAGCAGATCAACAAGCTGGAAGAACTCTGGAAGGTACAGTCAGCGCAGCTGTCCTCACACACACCTGCCGTTTTACTATGTAAATATTCTAAACCCACATAGCTTGAATTTAAGCCTATCTATACAGTCAACCAGATATATTCATACAGCTGGGCGTGATGCAAATAGCTTTTACTGTGTGTTTGCTTAGCTATTGTTTTCTGTTCAGTATCAGTTTCACAGCCCGCTTCATCCTGTTTTCCATAGTTTCATGTTGTATACAAGGTCAAATAGAGCTAGCAGTTCTTTTGTGCATTTCTTTTCTGTATGCTGATTTATTTAAAACAAACATTTTGACTTTTCATGGTAGGAAAAGTACAGGTTTTTGCCAATAACTTTTAAGATAGCTCTGTTCTATTTAAGTGCCCAAGCCATAAAAGTGAGCCAGCAGGACCCTGAAACCAAAGCAGCTAAATGGAATTCAGCCACCATTCATACCATATTTTGATCTTTTTCTCTCGCTGTGTGTGTGTTTGTGTGTCTCTTTCTGGCAGGAAAATCCCACTGCAACCTTGGAGGACCTGGAGAAGCCTGGTGTGGATGAGGAGCCTCAACATGTGTTGCTCCGCTATGAGGATGCCTACCAGTACCAGAACATCTTTGGTCCTCTTGTAAAGCTGGAGGCCGACTACGATAAGAAACTCAAAGAGTCCCAGGTTAAAAACAATCACGCATCTTTTTGTTGTACTGCTCGGTGACTTGGCATGATGAACTGCTTTGTTTCAGCTTTTTCCTCAATGGAGTTTCATCTAAAAACTGCATAATTTTGTTGTTAAAATAAAATGGTTTCTGTTGCTCTTATGAAGTCTTTTAATGTTTCTTCTTGACAGACTCAAGACAACATTACGGTCAGATGGGACTTGGGCCTGAACAAAAAGAGGATTGCTTATTTCACTCTTCCCAAGACGGATTCAGGTATTTTATAGTTTTGCTTCAAGATTATCATTGTTATCATGCTCATGCTTTATCTGTGATATTTCAAATGTTATCTTAACCTCTCTTTTTTTTTGTGTCCATTTCATCGTCCGTCCTCTAGACATGCGACTGATGCAGGGAGATGAAATTTGCCTGAGGTACAAAGGAGACCTGGCCCCTCCATGGAAAGGCATTGGACATGTCATCAAAGTCCCTGATAGTATCCTTATGACTGTTAGAATAGACACACAGTATTCAACAGGACAGTTTATTTTAACAGTAAAATTAGTCTTTAGTAACACCTAGTGGAAGCTGTAAGGAACTACAACAACATCTGCGAACTTGTCACTTTCTCTACACACCTCTGTGGTTTTTATAAAATCTATATTAAGTTTGTTTATCAGCGTACCGACTGTTTGCTAACTGATAAAACACTCCAGCATTAAGACCTGAGGCTGCATATCATAACAATTGTTAGTGCATCTACCCAACATTTAATATTTGTTGCAATAAAAACATAATGTAACAACATAGATAAGAAACAAAATATTTGCATGCCTCATTTTCAAAAATTGATGAAACAAAACCAAGTGCAGAGCTTTTATCTGTTCATAAAGCTTGAAATCAAAATTTGATTAAATAAAGCAGTCATTATCTTAAATATAGCAACAACTACAGTATGTGCTCAAAGGTTCCACCTCCTCCTTGACTGACTGTACCAGACTACGGTGATGAGATTGCCATAGAGCTGAGGAGCAGTGCTGGAGCTCCAGTGGAGATCCCACACAACTTTCAGGTCGACTTTGTGTGGAAGTCCACTTCCTTTGACAGGTATTCACTCTCCTGTTGTGATTGGTGTGAGCCGGGCCTGAAACCCAACTTTATTTATCAGTTATGTTTATCTAACCAAAGTAATACAAATATTTCACCATGTACTGAACGACTACAGATCGATAGTCTATACATATTCAATAAAAGGTGACTTTTAAAGCTACAGTGTAGCAATCTGAGAAAGTCTGTTGTCTAAAGCTTTTCAATGTGCAAAAAAACGCTTTGGTCTGTCTTAAATGTATTATTTTACACCACTGGTAATGAAGCAATTCATTCTAAAAGTAAAATAATACATTAATGTTAGTAATAATTATTTAGAGCGGTTGATTTTGGCAAAGGCTTTCCACTGAATGATTATGGGTCTTCTTTGAGTCCAGTTTAAAACTTTCTATTTATATCTCTGTCATCGTCATGCAGGATGCAGAGCGCCCTGAAAACATTTGCAGTGGATGAGACTTCAGTTTCTGGTTACATCTACCACAAACTGCTGGGACACGAGGTTGAGGATGTGGTCATCAAGTGCCAGCTGCCCAAACGCTTCACTGCTCAAGGCCTGCCCGACCTTAACCACTCACAGGCGAGTTCGAGAGACAAGAAAAGAAAAAAAACAAATGTCAATGAGAGACTTTGTCAGTATGTTTCCAGAAAGTTATACCTACATTACAGATCACACACACAACATGGCAGAGATCATACACAGCTTTAGGAGTTCACTCATATCAGTTTCACACTTGCCTCTAGTGGTATCTCGGCCAAGAGAAGTATGTTTCTTTTATATCGTAGCATTTTAGTGCCCCCAGGGCTCACATGAATGTGGTTCGTTGTGTTTCAGGTGTATGCTGTGAAGACAGTGCTGCAGCGTCCGCTCAGTCTGATCCAGGGTCCTCCTGGCACAGGGAAGACGGTAACCTCTGCCACCATCGTCTACCACCTGGCTAGACAGGGCAACGGGTACGTACTCTTACCCAGGCCTGGTGCCTTGATAATATTTATCATAACCATTTAGTTTGAATGTGACTACTTACTCTTTCTTCCTCTCAAGGGTTTTCATAAAGTTTATTAATTCAAATAAGTTTGTTTGTAAAGCTTGGCTGTGTATTATGGTCCCTAAGCCTGTACTGTGACTCTTGCCTCTCCAGCCCAGTGCTGGTGTGTGCTCCCAGTAACATTGCAGTCGACCAGCTGACAGAGAAGATCCACCAGACGGGGCTCAAGGTGGTGAGGCTGTGTGCCAAGAGTAGGGAGGCCATTGACTCACCTGTGTCCTTCCTGGCTCTGCACAACCAGACCCGCAACATGGACAGGTAACACACAACAGGCTATGATTTTAATAATTATTTCTAAACGCGTGTGTGTGTGTGTGTGTGTGTGTGTGTGTGTGTGTGTGTGTATGTATATGTATATATGTGCACCATCAAATGTGCTTGAAAAAATGACATAATTCATACCTGCAGTATGCCAGAACTTCAGAAGCTCCAACAGCTGAAGGACGAGACTGGAGAGCTATCCTCCTCAGACGAGAAGCGCTACAGAGCTCTGAGACGCACTGCCGAGAGGGAGCTGCTCATGGTATGAAGACTCACTGATTGACAGTCCTCGATTGTTAGAGTACGAGGCATAAAGTTGTAAACCAGCTTAGATTTAATGGTTAACTTCAAGTGCTGAGTTTAGTTTTCATGCTAACCCATTCAGATCAGCTGAAAAGAAGAGTACCTGTCATGGAAATTATTTATAAAAAAAACTTAAAATGTAAAAGTGGTAGTAAAGTTGATGCAAGTGACGCTTTACTGTTTTTAAACAAGTCTTCTTTTTCCTGTGCTCTTTCCCAGAACGCAGATGTGATCTGCTGTACCTGTGTTGGGGCGGGTGATCCTCGTCTGGCCAAGATGCAGTTCCGCTCAATCCTGATTGATGAGAGCACCCAGGCCACCGAGCCAGAGTGCATGGTGCCTGTCGTCCTGGGGGCCAAACAGGTAGAAGCATCATGAGGGGAAGTATGTTTGATGCCACAGAACGATCCCTATGCCATCAGCTCTTTGCTTAAGCTGCTGTCATTCCCCAGTTGAGGGGTCTGCAGTGTTATTTATTTTGTCTTGATGACTTGTACTCTTAACTTTGTACTCACCTTTTTTTCTCCATAGTTGATTCTGGTCGGTGATCACTGCCAGCTGGGCCCAGTAGTGATGTGTAAGAAGGCAGCTAAAGCAGGTCTGTCCCAGTCTCTGTTCGAGCGTCTGGTGGTTTTGGGCATCCGGCCAATCCGTCTGCAGGTCCAGTACCGCATGCACCCGGCCCTCAGCGCCTTCCCCTCCAACATCTTCTACGAGGGCTCCCTGCAGAACGGAGTCACTGCCGGTAAGAGTTTTTTTTCAAATCGGCTTTCGTGACGCTTAATTGCTTGGCTTTCCCTTCCCGGTCACTTAAAGCTTTGAAACTTGCCTTTAGATTCCTGCCCAGTGTGCAACCAGATGCTCATAAGTAACAGGATGCTGCTCCCTTACATTTTCCTGACTGTTTTCCACACACAGTAGATGGTTTGAAAAATAGATCTTTACTGTCTTTACTTTAAATTAAAGACAAATTTACCCTGGATGTGTTTCTATCAAAGTGGTCCATTTGTATTTCAACCTTCTTGTTGTTTAGTCATCTGTAATAACCCAGTTGCTGATCATGTCGAGCGTGTTCTACTTTTGTTAGTATAGTTCACTGTACATCAGCTACACTTGCCCTGAGTTGTATCTGTTTGCGTCTTCCACAGCGGACCGCGTGAAGAAAGGTTTTGACTTCCAGTGGCCACAGCCCGACAAGCCTATGTTCTTTTATGTCACCCAAGGCCAAGAGGAAATTGCGAGCTCTGGAACATCCTATCTCAACAGGTTTCAACTATCTTGATCATTATGTCATTATGTATTAATATTAGTTACTTCAACCTTTGGCTCATACACGTGTGGCCAAAACAGTCTCTCTTACATTTCTTAGGTGTTCAAAAACTTCTCCTCTGAGATCACATCAGTCTCTGCACAGTGTTTCAGTCATAATTCGGGTATAATTAGTTTTTGTGCCAGAAAGGTGTGCTTGTCGTGTAATTGCTCTACATGTCTGTGCAGGACTGAAGCAGCCAATGTGGAGAAAATAACCACAAGGTTGCTGAAGGCTGGAGCAAAACCCGATCAGATTGGCATCATTACGCCCTACGAGGGACAGAGGTCCTACCTGGTTCAGTACATGCAGTTCAGTGGCTCCCTCCATACCAAACTCTACCAGGTATAGTTACAAATATTTTTGCAGTTTAAATGTTGTGCGCTTCATCAGGAAAATGCATCACACCTTTTAAACTGAAATCCAGTAAGATGCAAAGAAGAGGTGTCCTATGCTGATAGGGCCATAAACAGAGCATCTGTCAGCTGTCAGCAGCTACTGTGTTTTGTCCACCTCAGCCAGCTGGAGTGCAGCACACTTCTTGTTTTGTCAGTGAAGATCCTCCACCGCTGTAACACCACCGCACAGACTGTTAATGTAGATCCAACTCCAACAGTCACACGTCTTCACTCTCAAATTTAATCACATCTCGTCAATTTCAGGCGTCGCATTCCAGTTAAACATTCATTCATATCATATCAATAATTTAAGTTTATTGACTTAATAGTTTTGAAGGTGAACCTTCAGTATTTGGATCACTTGACTTCAGATGGTGTTTCAGTGAGCCAGATATGTATTTAATCATCATTCTGCTGTTATGTAAACATATACATTGGATATGACTCAGTATCCTCTGATAATATTAAAAAAGTTAAAAAAAACTGATTGGGATCAAAGCCAAAAAACTTGATCAGGTCATCTCTAATGATAAGCTTGGTCTCGATTTGTCGTCATCCTTTCTGCAGGAGGTGGAAATAGCCAGTGTGGACGCCTTTCAAGGCAGAGAGAAGGACTTCATCATCCTGTCCTGTGTGAGGGCCAATGAGCACCAGGGCATCGGCTTCCTCAACGATCCCAGACGCCTCAATGTGGCTCTCACTAGGGCGAGGTAATACTAGTAAAGTAGAATGACACCGCTTCACTTAGCCTAAGGGAACTCTGTGTCTAATTCCCTAGATGTCCTCATTTTTGTGCTCTTGACATTTTGCATTTATGATTGTCGATGTCGTCACTGTTGTCACCACACGCCTTAATTACAACTAACTAACTGTAACTGCTTATATCACACAGGTATGGTGTGATCATCGTGGGAAACCCCAAGGCCCTGTCCAAGCAGCCTCTGTGGAACCACCTACTGAACTACTACAAGGAGCAGAAGGTCCTGGTTGAAGGCCCCCTTAACAATCTGAGAGAGAGCCTCATGCAATTCAGCAAGCCCCGCAAGCTTGTCAACACCATCAACCCTGTGAGTTTAGTGTGTGTGTGTGCTTGTATTGCATAGATGGAGCATATAGAACGCTGAAATCAGGGTTTTTTAACTGGGTCATGAAAACGTGGCATGTGAAGGATTCAGGATGCAATTCAAAATTTACCTGTGAACCAGCTGCACACCAAGTGGGGTAATAAATCAGTGTATATGCAGGAAATAATGAAGCATGTCCTAAAAGCACTTAAAATAGCACTGCTTGTCCTTTTTGTTTTGAAGGGGGGTCGATTCATGAGCACAGCCATGTATGATGCCAGAGAGGCCCTCATTCCTGGATCTGTTTATGACCGCAGCAGCAACGGTAAGAACTCTGAAACAACACACTCCTTTTATTTCAAATGTTAGACAATTTCTTACTAGCAAACCCTATAACTAAGGATATGTACTGTATCTGCCTTGGTCGTTCATTGTAAACAGGTTGAATGTGCCTATTAAAGTATTTCAATTTCAAAAACGAGCCATGTTTACTGCAGCGTTCGACAAAAGTAGCTCTGCACACGGCCATATGATTTAAAATGACTGTACTTCTTTCCCCTGCAGGACGTACATCCAATATGTATTTCCAGACCCATGACCAGATCGGTATGATTGGCACAGGCCCCAGTCCCATGACCTCCATGAACATTCCCATCCCCTTCAACCTTGTGATGCCCCCAATACCTCCACCTGGGTACATGGGACAGGTCAATGGACCCTCAGCTGGTAAGTAAGACATAAAACTACTGAGTCGTGTACAGAGATATTTCTTAAAGGCTGCCGTGTTGTTTAGTTAAAGCTGCTATGACACACTTCTTTTCCCTCCAGGTCGTGGTGGAGGTATGAAGGGCAAGGCAGGCAGTGGAGGAGGCGGCGGGACTCGAGGTGGCCGTCAAAGAAACCGTGGCAACATGGGGAACCACAGCGGAGGGAACGGAGACCGCGGGCAGCATGGAGGCCACATGAGTGGCAGCCAGGCCAGCCAGGACCTGGGCTCCCAGCCCTTCTCGCAGGGGCCTCTGACGCAGGGCTACATCAACATGAGCCAGCCGTCACAGATGAGCCAGCCTGGGCTCTCCCAGCCTGAACTCTCACAGGTTTGTTCGCTGTCATCCACTGCGAATAAATCTTAACCATCAACTTAGTATTTAAGAGCTTTTATTAAGTGCTAAGTAGGTGCACTTTATGAAGCAAGCTGTTTTATTCATAGCAATTAGTAGCCAGTGCCAGAGCTGTTAGCACACATATTCCAAGTGTTTGTCCAGGTTTCCTCCTCAAGTCAAGACTTCATCTCATCTAAAACCACTTATTCCTTTTCTGTCTGGAACGTAATGAAGGAATAACTGTTGACTGGCCTCTTTCACTTTCTGTTTGTCCCATTATAGGACAGTTACCTTGGAGACGAGTTCAAGTCCCAGATTGATGTGGCTTTGTCCCAGGACTCCACCTACCAGGGGGAGCGGGCCTACCAACACGGTGGTGTGACTGGACTGTCCCAGTACTAGACTGTAAGTAATTCCACTGTGGGCTAAAACTAAACTAAGGCAGTGAAATTACAGGAATAGTTTGACATTTTGTGAAATAAACGTCTTCACTTCCTCGTCAGAGTAGATTAGATGAGAACACTGATACCACGATGTGATTAGGGTGCTGCTACTCTATTTGCTGGTTTAGCCTAGCATAAAGACTAGAAACTGTTTGCCAGGCCCTGTCCAAAGGCGACAAAATCCGCCTGCCAACAGCTCCAAAGCTCACTAATTAACACGGTATGTCTCATTGGTTTAATCAGCACAAAAACTGAAGTGTAAAAACAACAAATAGCTGTTTAATGAGGGTTCATGTGCCAAGCTATTTCTTGGCCGATAGCAGTGACTTCCTGGAGTTTCCTTTTGGTTATTAGAAGAAAGCGAATAAGCAAAAACATGGAACTATTCCTTTAAATAAAGAAGCTTAGTTGTCAGTTTGTTGAAAAGACTTGATGAATATTTCCTCTGTTATGACAAGTATTAATGTGTGTATATTTGTTTTGGTATTTATTTCACAGGTTGCTGGAAAGGAGCTAGGCCTGTGTGAAGCTTAGTTCATTGGTATTTTAATCTGGGTAATAACTAAAAAGAACAAACACGGATACCCGTTTTCCACTGCTACAACCGAAGCACCACTGTGTGAAAGTAACAGGAGAGAGACCGTGAGAAACCAACCAATCACAAGAGTGAGAGCGAAAAAAAAATGGGAGTAGAGCTGGACAGGAAGCGAGCAAGAGAAGAGCGAGTGGGAGGCAGGTGGAGGAGAGAAGGCACTGCTGCTCACGCGCGCAGACATGGCGAAGGGGAGCTGTCGTTGTCGGAGCAGCGCAGTTGGAGAGGCGAGACCCTCGACGGGTCAAGGAGGGTGGAAGGTCCGAACGAATCTGGAGAGGGGACGGGGGGCGACTGTGTCATCTTGTCCCCCGCGTGCCCCTGAACCCTCGGGGATCTCCAGGCGGTGTGGTTGGGAATCTTGCTCCAAAAGCTGAGAAAGATGGAGAAAAGGTGTCTCACACAAATGTCCTCCAAGCTAACTCAACAGGACGTCTTCTGTGACTTGGAGAGAGAGAGAAAGAGAGAAAACAAAAGGGGGACACAACTCTTGAAGCAGTTGATACGACAACTTTTTTTAAACTCAAAGCTTGAAATGAGGCTCCGCATTTGATCACATCTAAGCATCCAGGAGAGAAGAGTGTGAAAACACTGTTTGACTATTCAAATGAACTCAAATAGTGCTTGTGGTGTTGTGCCTCAAAGAGTTCAAAAGAGATTTGAGGATTACGGATCATTCGCTTTTCTTTCTCAGCTTTGAGTTGGAAAGTTTTCTAAATAAAGGCTGTTTCCATTTAGGGTTTTCAGTGAAGCTAGTATAGATGGCCGTCTTTCTCAAGGTGGTCTGCCAAGAACAAGTGGTGGAATTAGCTCTTAAACATATAAACGTAAAAAAAGAAAAACATCTTTGTCTCCACATCTGAGGAGGTGGGCTCCAAAGATCCGAACACATGGAGACAACTTTGTTTTTGTTCTTCTAAATGTATCTCTTTGGTAGTGAAAGTGAACGCCGTAACCAGCTTATAACAGAGCGAAGCCATCGTTCTTTTCTGCTGCCTAAAGCTAGCAGATGGGATGATCTCGAGCATTTATAGCTAAATGCATCAAATAAGCCAAATCAAGAGGGCAGTAATTCCCAAAGACCCATCTCCAGAAGTCATACGTCAATAAATAAAAAAAAAAAAAACAAAACATGCACACTATGTGATAAAGTACAATTTAAGCAGCCGATTGTCACAGTAAAGTGAAGTAAGAGTAACCATGAGCTTGAGTTAGTCATGTCTGTGGAGTATCTGACGTGATGACTCACCACTGAGGATGATGAAAACTTCTCAGGCCCCATCTTAGTGCAGATGTGTTGAAGAGAAACTTGTTACTGTGGTGAAAGCCCACTGATGACAACAGAGGGGTTAGATGTGCACCATGAAATATGGCACACAGACATCTTTAAATTATTAAGACACTATGAAGGAAGGACTTGAGTCCAGACAACGTTTATTGATCCCTTGTTGTTGTTTTTTTCCCCTTTTGTTGTCCCAAAATCTTGAACTAGAAAAGTGTGAATCTGTCACAAATAGTAGCTCATCAAAGACAGAGCAGTCAGTTTGGTCTTTAACTCTGATAAACGTTAGTGAACTTAGTTTCAGTGCTCTGCATGTGTTGTAATTTCTTGTTTCACATGCTTTAGACGGACACTAGTGAAGTTTCAGTGCAGCTTGTTTTTTAACCACTATCTCATTTTCTTCCCTTGATTTTTTTTTTACTATTTCTACTTTCATGTCACTGAGATGCATGAAATGTGAAATGTGGTCATGGTGAGAACAGTGGTGACCTCTGCTACCTGAAGCTGGGATCAGTAGGTTAAACATCAGTGGCACAGAGCGCCAGCGCTCAGACTGGAAAAGAAGCAGCCATTCTGAAAAACGTGTCACTAATACACACGTTTATATTCCTGCTGTAATGAATCCTTAACCAACCAGGTCAGGATCTGACCAGGACATTAAATTAACCTTTTTTAACCCCATTTCTGATTGAATTATCTGTAGATGAGTCTACATGCACCCACTCATTGGCAACTAAAATGAAAAATAATCATGCATTTCTTTTTAATAAAAGAAAATAAAAATCCCATCAACCCCACCATCACCAACACTCACACATCAGTTGCATGTCCCACGACTAGAGGGTGCGTTTTTCAGTTGGATGTTTTCCTTTTTATATACTTTTGTTTGGCTTGTTGCTGTTTAAAACGACTGAAAATGAAGTTTCTTGTTGACCACAGGGCTGCACCATTTTGTTTCACTACCCTCTGATTGATGTCACTAGTTCTATAAATTATGCTCACAAAGATCCTCCTGTTGATAATCTTGGAAAAATTAAAGTTTGCATCTTTTTGCTCCTTCTGCTTGACTTCACAGTTTTTATTTTGTCACTTGTGATGCACGTGGGGTTGACTGTGACTTGGACTGTGTAAGGCTGTCCTGCAGCTGAAGTCCTAAATGTGTTGTAGTAGGCGACGAGTCTTAAGAAGTCTTTCTAGGTCAAGACTTTTCCTTCGGGACAGCATTTCATTAAGCCTCCAAACTGGCGGCCCCGAGCAGACCTAGAAGATCCACTTGTGCAGCGTGCACACATGCAGGCTCATTGGCTGCAGGCAGGCTGACACAGTTTCCCTGCCTCACCGCCTCCTGCAGCTGTAGCGGTGCTCGGAGCCTGTGGAGCCAGCAGGTGGTACCCTACTGCCGGCTGTTGAAGCGGAGCAGCCGGCTGGATGAGGAGCAGAGAGCTCGGACCACCGGGACGAGGCTAAAGAGAAGGAGGAAAAGAAAGAGAGCGGCTGCTGCTTGTCTGGTCGAAGATGGACATACACGGGACGGCGGTCACCGAGGTCAGCAGCTGTGCCTCCCCCGGGCTGTGACTCTCCGGGCCCCGCAGAGCTGGTCGGTGCGCTCCGGTGTCCGGGACAGGACGGTAGGGAGCCTTTGCGGGCTGCTGCAGGGCTGCTGTGTGGCGCCTTGCAGTGGATCCTCCCCCCCTGGAGAATAAAGCCTCTGGTAGCTCAGACTGAAGGAAAGAGGAGACTGGGACAGCAACAGCAGCTTCAGCTCGGAATTACTGTGAGATAAACCGAGACTGAGCAGGGTTTACACCGACATGGGGTGAGTGTGTCTGGGCTTGTATCGCATAGATTTAATTAGACTCAAAGTTTGTGGTCTGGCATCGTTTTTTCCTCCTCTGTTAATTCTGTTTAAATGGATGCACTGCTTCAACTCTCTCCTCCTGTTGTAGAAGAGAAGCCTCAGTCACCTTGTAAGATGTTTCCTCACCACAGAGAAAGGTAAGAACATTTTGAGACATTTGCTGGCTTGTCCTTGTCTTTTGCCCCCATTAGGAGGCCACATAAATGTAAAAATGTTCTTGATTTAAGAACAAGGGAAAGTCAGCCTTAATCTAATTGTTCAAATGATTTATTTCTCTGCTTTTGTGCACATCTGGAGCAATGCTGTAGCTTCCACCCACAGACACAGATTAACCAGAGTCATTTCAGACTTGATGAATCTTTTAAATTAAGGGGATCATCCTCTGTAGTGTTTTTCTCTGTGTGTCCCCGTGTTCTTCAGATTATTTGATCCGTAACTCTTAGTTATGGCTTTGCTTAGGATGCTTTTATTGCAGTGGTAACTAAGAAAGTACCAAAGAGCGATCCCACAGAGGATCATAGCAGGCACTAGAGTGTCAAACTGCTCATTTAATTTACAACAAATGTAAAACCTTGTGTCTGATTTGTTAAATATGTGTGTACTAACAAAGGGAAATCGGATATTGTGCCGCTGTGTTTTAGATGGACTGTTGCAATCAGCGTTTCCTTGCATTCACTCAGAAATCTGTTTCTCTAATGTTGAACATGTGTGTATGACAGATTTAGTCCGATCAGACCACAGGGAGACAGGAGAAGCAGATTGTAGATGCTGTGAGATTGTAGTTTAGGAATTAGTGGGGTTTTGTTCATCCTGTGGTGCAGCCCTGACCTCTGTCCAATCATCAGCAGGCTTTGTTATGCTCAGAGACCCCCATTAAGCCCCGCAGGCCACATCCATCTGCTGAGGATGAAGGTCAAGCAGCTGAACATCCTTGAGAAGTGAGAATGGTTAACAGAATACACACAGAGAAACACGAGCTCACACAGCTTCACACCGCCAGGGTGCGTCTCAACGACCGTTTTCACGCTCAGGACGGAGTCAGCGTCGACAGACAGACACACTCACACACTTTGCATTCAAAGATGATCTATTTAAATATGTAGTCTTGACTGTGTAACTCCCAACTCCACCAGAGGAGGTGCAGCTTTGATTCCTCATCTAATAATCATTCAAGCATGAATATAGAATATTAACGACTTTGAGCTTCTCAGTTGTGATGATTTGTTGTTTTTCTTTGTCTTATATGATAAAAAGCTGAATATCTTTAGGTTTTAGACGGTTACACGGAAAACACAAGCAGTTTGAAGACGCCACTTTGCGCTTTAGGAAATTGTAAATGGAACTTTTCTCTATTTTCTGATATTTTGTGGCCCAAACATTTAATAGAGAAAAGAAATATTGATCATGAAATGATTATTAGTTGTAATCCTAATTCTATCAGTGAGTTGAGGTCTGGTATGTAAACCCACCAGCATCTGGCAGTAAAATAAACTGAGCTCATGCGAAAATGAGCAGCCTACATATAGAGATCTCCAGTATTCCAGTGTCGGTACCAAACCCCAGGGACTGCGCCAGGCTTTGAAGCCAATTTAAAACAGAGGCCAAACAGTGTAATTACAACAATGGCGTCTGTCATGTGATGCCATTGGGCTCAGAAGGATTTTTTTCAATAGACTTACATTGTTAAAGAGACGTCTGTAAAGACGAGGATACATTTTTTGGACATCACAGCTCCTGCAAAACCAAAACCAACCACCCTCCATCAGAATTTGATCCATTAGGTCAGATAACATTTGGAGAGTCTAGAAGAGCTGCACAGTTTATCCTCATTCACTAACTTGAACGGGGGTCCGTCTCCAGCAATGTGTCCAGTTATCTTTGTACATCTATGGGGAGCTCTGAGAAAATGACCCTGATTGTGTCATCAGGGAGTCTGGAAGATGACAGGGACAAACCTACAAAACATGCTGTTGAATTGCATTATGGGAATTGTAGGATCCTCTTGTAGGCCTGGCTCACTCTAGGGGGCAAAAGTCAGGATATTTTGGCCTCTGCCACTTCAAATCTGATCAGTCTTTATTTAATCTGATCCTCAACTTAATGTCAGTGTGAAGGAGTGATGCTTTATAATAGTTTAGGTGGCTTTAAGGTCCTTGTTTTGGCATAAAGAACTAATTGTATCTCAACTCCCCTTCTTCACTTGTATCAGATGGTTAATTATACTGTCTAATAAACAGCCTACATAAGCTTTGCTCTAAAGAACTACATAAACAAAAACCCTTTATCCCGTTCTTTAAATCTTTTACATTTATAGCACTAGAGCACAAATATCACTCCCAGCTTCAAACAGACTGCACGCGTCTCAGTGTTTTGTCCCAGTTGGACCTCAGAGCAGCGTATCAGGAGATCCACTATCACAGGCAGGATTACTGCGAGATGAGACGGAGAATTATAGCTCGTTATTATCAAACTGGAGCGGGTCAGCCGCTGAAATGCCACCATTCATATCGAAATCTTTGCAGTCAGTCCTTGAAACCCAGCGTGTGTACGAGTCCATGTAATGTGTTTGTTGTTTTTTTTTTATCATGATCTCCTGCGATGAGAAACACACAGGGAGACCATTACTGGATTTATGTGTCACTAATGGGGTCAGATATAAATGTACCATGACTGGCCAAAATAATACAGTTCTTTTGGGAGTCGCTGCAATTTACAGTACTGCGTAGAGGAAGAAGTGTCCTGGTTTTTAAAATTTCATACTTTAACTTGGCAGCTATTTTAGACAACATTTTTGAGAGATGCAAATGAGCAGACGGATGAGAGTGATGAATGGCATCAGTCTGATTCTTTAGAGTCTGATCAGTGTTGGTATCGTCTGTACCCAAAAACATCAGCACTGGCTTTATAATCCGTCTGCCAGAATTTGAAGACGAGAGAAGACGTTCACAGTCGTGTACCTCCCTGTATCCCATTTGTTGTGATGTGACAGTGATATGGTCTTTAGATTTTCTAATAATGGTGTTGATCTTATCAAGGATTTAATCTGTAGCAAATTATTCATGTTGTTAAAACGGCAATGCTGGCTGGTTGGTCCGTCCGACACTTTCATTCAGACTGAAATCTCAACACCTGTCAGACTGAATGAAATTACAAACACAATCACGGCCCTCAGAGGATGAGTCCTACTGACTCAAGTGACTTTTCCTCCAGCGCCACCTGCAGTTTAATCCGTCGAATACTTTTAGTTTATGACCGAAAACCTGCAAAACTAATGACACTCCCATCAGCCTCAGCTGCACTTTGTGTTTAGTGCTAATTAGCAAATGTTAGCAAAGAGACATGAACATGGTAAACATCACACCAGTAACAAGGAGCGCTACTGTTAGCAGGTCAGACCTCACAGGGTCACAGGCTGAAACTTCACACATAGCCTGACACCTAACTTTTGCCTTATGCACTCTTCTGTGTTTTCTGTGTGGGAGAACACAGTGCTGTAAATGTTCTGTCTGGACGCTGGAAGAAGGGAGTTAAAAAGAGAGAAAGACCTTTAACAGTCTTGCTTCTCATACCGTGCGACCGCGTGACTGAACCACCTCCCAACACTAGTGACTTTGTAGCTTTGATGTATTTACCTCGTATCCAGGATACATCTCTGCAAATACTGGCAGGAGCAGAGCAGTGGGTGGAGGGTGAGCGACTCGGGAGAGGGTTCAGAGCGTTTTTAGTCATTTGCCAGCTAAGTCACGGCCCTTTATGGCTGGTGAATGAGGCAGGAAAAAGTGTGGGAGAAAGCCAAAGGATGATTCCAACATCTGTCCCTAGATGGCAGAGAGACAGATGAAGAGGCACCATTATGAAAATAATGAAGCATTTCCTCTCTAAACAAGAGAGAGGCGCAATTGGAACTGACTTGTATGCTAATGGACTTTAATGGAGGACATTTCAAATCTTTCGATGCTCAAATATTGAACAAAAAACTCCATGGTGGTTCATCCAAGAAGCTTTTAGTCTTGTTTTTAAGATTTTTGAAATGTGCAGAACTTCCTACTCAAAGTGACAAACAATTTCCTTTCAGGATCTCATCATCATCATCATCATCATCATCATGTCTTGTTTCCTCCTGCAGGGAGCAGCCGATCTTCAGCTCCCGGGCCCATGTTTTCCAGATTGACCCCACCACAAAGAGGAACTGGATCCCCGCCAGCAAACATGCCGTCACCGTGTCCTTCTTCTATGATGCCAACCGTAACGTGTACCGCATCATCAGCGTGGGTGGGACCAAGGTGAGGGGGGGCAGGCTAATGCTGATAATAGTGATGATGTTTACAGCAGACAAAGATTTTCTCAAATTGATTCTCCTCTTCAGCAACCACACCAGACAATCTGTAAGGCGAAGAAACACGTAGTGAACAAAACCATGGAGAGTGTCAACAAATCAGCCGCCACAGTGTCTTTCTCCCAGGCTTGTGGATTTAGATCATGAGGAAGAGGCCACGGTCATCGCTGGGGGGTTGGGGGCATATCTGATCTCTTCTTAACACCTCTGCTCTGACCCACATTTCTGCCTCCCAGAAGGCAGTGCGTGGTGGCAGTTGGTCGGTCAGCAGCCCAATCCTGCCAGGACTGGTGTCTGGCTGCAGAATAATCTTCACTGCTGCTGCCACCGTCCAACAGTTTGTGTCAAACATGTCACCGCAGAAATGCAGACTGTGGAGCTCATGTAATCGCCAGTTGGAGGGGAAAGAAGGACGAAAAAGCTCCCCCCTAAGCTGCCATTGCCCCGCAATTCTGGGATTTGAAATCACTTCCATTATTGTAAGGCTGGATGACGTAAAAAGGTTTATAAATAGGTTCGCTCTAATATTTTTTTTCCCCATGTGCTCAGAGAGAGAGAGAGAGAGAGAGAGAGAGAGAGAGAGAGAGATTGAGAGATATGGCTCCAGCCACCTCTCTGAGAGTGAGGTCATGGACGTGGTGGATGTGATGTGAATTTGTATTTTTACTGCCGTCACCTTCTCAGACATATGATTTAAATTCGCCCCTGCTCTGAATTTACTTTGAACAATAATCACTCGTGATGTGGCAGAGCTCTGGTTTTTGACATGTCTCGTGGGAGAAAGTGCTTGAAAATAGCCGATGACCAGGAGTCCCAGTGGAAAGTTAATGTTTCACCAATGTCACTGTAAGCACAGATGCTTTCCTGTGTTCGTCACTTTCCCAGAGAACATGCGAAACATGAAGTTATCCTGGTCTTGGCGACGTTTATGGCAATATCGGGCAATATCGTGGAAACTGGTGATGTAGAGTTTGGAAGAAGTGGACATTTAGGAGGCAGGCAGGGTTTAACAGGAAGTTACTACTCGTTGCATTGTGGGAAATCAAAACAATCAATACAAATCACAGTATGTACAGAAGATATGGTGCTGTAGTGTGTCAGGGTCTGGAATTAAGTATAGACAAGGCTTAAAGGAGTGAAATGTTAATAAAAGGAGGGTACAAAACAGGTCTACTAGTTCTAATTAATCATTTCAAGTAATTAGTTTTGTCTGGTTTCTTGGATCTACTGCTGAACATCTCCCTGAACTTTCTGATCACAGGATGTCGAACCGCCTGAATAATCTTTTGTACCTCATTACATTTGCAGGCAATCATCAACTGCACCGTTACACCCAGCATGACGTTTACCAAGACGTCCCAGAAGTTTGGCCAGTGGGCCGACAGCAGGGCCAACACGGTGTACGGTCTTGGTTTTGCTACAGAGCAGCAGCTGCATCAGGTAAACTAACCCAAAGTGACTTTTTAGGAAAGCTACCAAAGCTTCTTACTCGTTGTACATTTCCACAGGCGTATTAGTGCTGAATTATTAATGTGTCATTACCTGAAACAGTTTATCACTTGTCCTCTTTTGAACAGTTCTCTGAGAAGTTTAAGGAGGTGAAAGATGCAGCTCGTCTGGCGCGAGAGAAGTCGCAGGATAAAGAACTGGCCAACACAGCGCTCACCATCGCTGCTCCTCAGGTGAGCTTTACTCTGTTCGAGAAAAAAAAGTGACAACATGAAAGTAGAGCAAACCTCCGCAGGTATCAGGCAGAAAATTTAATGTCAAAGCTCTGTCTTGAGCTACAGAAATATCCGGTGGTGCCTTTATTTTTTGGCGTTTTAGGATTGAGGAGACACTGTGAGCACAGGGCAAGGTTAGATGGATGCATCTCTGTTACTTCGCAGCAGTTCAGCTATTAGACAGGGCCGCTGTGATAAAATCAAAGGAGGGCTGGAGAGAGAAAAGAAAGGTAAAAGAAAGATGAGCTGGGTCACTTGTCTCGGAGGGAAGAGGAAGTGAGGAAAAGTAGGACAATGGTAAAATTATCCTGTGCCACTCTGCGGTGCACCGCATCTGCATTTTCTTCCCACTGCTGCCGAGAGGCCTCTGACTCCAGCACTGTAATGATGAAAATGTAGTCAGCTCAGGGCCTTTTTTGATCAATAGAGAATAATTACCCATCAGTTACATCTGCTTGGTCATGAGGAGCATTCCCATTTCCTTTTAATTCTGCGGCTGAACAGATTCCAAGTGATGTCTCTCACTCCACGTCTTTATTGATTTAATGAACACGTTGGAGAAGCCAAAGCTCCAGAAAATTGCCAACTGCGCCAATTAATTGTACTTGATTCTTGCTAAGTAGCGCTGCCCTGCATAACTGCTTGTGGTATTTTTGAAAAGGTCATTATGTGTGGGGAGCTCTGTTATGACATGTTTCTTTGTCTGTTTTTTCCACCTGATGGATTCCCTCTGTAGTTCTCACAGGTGAGTCTGTCGTTGTTGTTTTATCTTCTTGAAAAAATCTAAGTATTATTTGGCATTGGACAAAATGGAAACTGCCCCTGGGAGTAATTTAAAAACACAAGATATATATGAGTGCAAATATACTCTGACAAACTGTCTTTTCCATTCTGTCTGTCTATCTGCTGTGACACCACAATTATCTCATTAATGCAGCTCACATAATCATGAGTCCCTCAAGGCCTGAGACAGCAAAGTGATTATTATGTTTAAGGAGTCCTGTTACTTAGCTTTACTTTGCTTGTGTGTGTTTTAATTTAAGCATTTAGTTTTATCAGACTTGATGTGAATGTGATTTTCATGACAGACGCAGCATCTCTGCATCATTTTCATCCATTTGGCGTAGAGACGCCCCGTGTGTGTCATTAGGAGTCCATTTACTGATGTGTTTCTCAGGACCTCTCGGACGATCTCCAGTCTCCACCGGTGATGTGCGTGAACGGGCCGGAGGACAAGCTGTTCCGCAGCCAGAGCGCCGACATTACCCTGTCTTCTGAGAAGGAGCGCATCAAAAAGATGCTCTCTGAAGGGTAACCGAGTTATGCACACACACGAAAAAACAAAGACGCCACCGGAGTAGAAACACTTTCCTCACTTCTTTTCTAATCTCACTTTCTGTTCATACATTTTAGTTAAACACTGTGATAACGATCGCTTGGCGACAGTCTTGTTTTGTGGAGGTGTTGACGATCTGGCTTGGTGATTGTGTGTCTGCTTGTGCTTTAAAACTCACCAAAGTTATCCCCCACTTTATCCAGTGCTCACAAATGTGCCTGGAACTGATTATTGGCAATGGAAATACTAGTTTGACAAAAAAAATCAGCACAAAGTCTGTTTATTAAAATTCCAAAGCTTTGGAATGTGTTGGAGGTGAACTTAAATGAAACTGATGTACTAATAATATATTACTATATTACTATTTGAGTAATACTATACGAGCAGGTAATGCATGGCCTTTAATCTCCATCCTCCCAGCAGCGTCGTCTGAGCATTAATATGGTTTTCGGTTCTGGGGTTAATTACAGTGTGACGTCATTCGATTTGTTGTTTAGCTTTGTAGGAAACGAAGAGGCCGTTCGGATCATTGAGGTGTTGAGTCATACATAATATCAAATACGCTTTGTAAGCATCTTCTCATTCGGTCCTTTGAGCCACCCACAATGCTTTTATATCCTACAGTCCAATTATGATCACAGGAAGCTGCTCCTGAATGGTTACCATGGTAAACTGTTGCTATGGGCCAACCTGAAGCTCTTGAGATGTAGAGGGGCAGAGCGAGGGCGAAGGATCGAGGATGAAGAGAGAGTCTGACTGATCTTTTCTGTACACTGCACCAAAAATGATTTAAATTAAGAACATTAAATAATTTCATGGTCTTCATGTGATTTGTTGAATCAAGTGGTGTTCTGGCCAGAAGACTGGGAAGAGGCCTGTTGACTGTATACAATAAATGTATCACACATTGGGGCTAAATACATTGTAAATGCAGTCACCTGTAAGATTCAGCTCAGATAACGATTCTTTACGCTCACAATGTTTTAATTTGGAGCCCAGGTTAGCAGGATAGTATCACTGTAAGACTCTTTGATGCCAACTTTACTTGGCAATCATCTTGTGCAACGACCATGCCCACAATCTCCTACTTCTTATCTTACTAATTACATTAAATATAATAATCCAACAAGCAATTCCTCAAAATTCAGTCTTGTGATGAAGATGGCTTTTAAATGAAAGCCTTCCAGGATTAGAGGGTCACTGTGGGGACATTTTGGTCTTGTTGTTTGCTCTCCGGGCATTTTAATGAGTGTATGACCTTCACTCTGGGCCGTAGATGTGCTGCTGCAGGCTGCAGTCCTCCATACAGCCTCCTTAACACTGTTACAGGCTGCTTGTGTTAACCAGGCCAACAGTGTTTCATCATGTTCCAAACACTTGGCAGCAGTAAAGTGTGCTTGTTTCTACACAGCCAGCTATAGTGCACACTAAACATTCGCCTCATATTGAAATGTTTTCTGTTTTGAACTCAAAAAGGCCCATGTGGTAGCTGTTCTGGAGCTTTCCATCACACAACATGATCTTCATCAGCACATGGAGTTTGTCCAGTTATCGTGGAGATTATAAGAGTTCAAATTTTAGATTTTTCAGTGTCCAAAATCTGTGTAACAGCCACATAAGCCATATCATGATGAGGCTTATATGTATCACTGGTTTACAGGTTTGTGTTTTTCAGGTCCATTTGTGAGATGAACCTGGAAGCCGAGCTCTTCACCCTGCAGGACAGCAACACCAAACTGGTGGCAGCTTTGCATGAGGCCAATGCTAATGTGGAGCAGTGGAAGAAACAGCTGGCAGCCTATCAGGAGGAGACGGAGAGACTCAGAGACCAGGTGAGGCTCCGCTGTGTTCACACTCAGGTCCAGAGGGCCTCAGCTTAAAGTGACCTATTTTATTTTTCTGAAGCCAAACTACTTCATTGGCCGGTTCAGAAGTACAATACACACCATTCCTGTATTTACCTAAATCACAAACCCCAGGTTGTACTTCAGCAGTGTGGACATGTAGAGTGATGCTGCCTTTGCGCCTTCTTCATACACTCCTACTTCTAAATTCAAATGAAATGAAATATATCTTGTCACATATTAACAAACAAGGAAATGGATGATTGTCATTTTTAGTTCTTTGTATGTTTTAAATTACTTTCTATAGGTTTCTGTATAACTAAAAGGTAAACTTAAAATGTCCTTGATAGCATTCACTGAATAAAAACTAATATTGAACTTTACATCAAATCAGTTCATTTTAGCAGTGCACTCCTGTATAACCTGTAAAAACAAACCCAGAACTACCAGACTGGAAACACTTCTGGTTGGTATTGATTGATATTAAATGGATTAGAAGTGTGTTTTTTTAGCCTTGTAATGGACTGATGTTCAGCCGCCTCTCTCCCAGTGCATGCTGAGCAGGATAAGCGGTTTAGGTGAATGGATGGATGTGTGATGGATGGATTAGCCGTTACATGAGAAGCTTTTCTGGCCACGTTGACCTCAAAGCTCCATATTTCGTGTATTATTATTGAGACATCTTAACGGTGTTCCTGGTACTAGAGATGAGTGTTGAAACAGATCTGTTTAAAGATGAGACAGAAGTGTTTAATGAGAAGTCAAATCAGGCCAAAAAACCTTCATGAAGCACAGAGTCACACACTGGAAAGTAGTTTCTCTCTCTTGTGGCCTCTAAAGTCCTTCAGCTTTCATGTGCTGCCAAGTCCTTGTTCGCTCTGCGGTGACCTGCGGGGCAGAAGCTGACGGAGCTCTGTAGCAGCTCAGGTTATGGCTGAAGAAACAATGTTTTCAGACTCGTCATCTCTTTGCTTTGGTGTTCCTGAGTGTCTCTTGGTACTTGTTCAGAGGAAGAAGAAGAAAAAGCACAAGTTAGTCAGGCTAACACACTTCGTCATTCTCTAACATGATTTGTGCTGCAGGCATTTTACCGCCAAGGCTTTAATCAAGGTGTTCCCTGCTGGTTGAACCGGTTCCCCATGCACATGGCAATGTCACATTTCACCACAAGAGAGTTAATACAGCGAGCCACAGCAGGGTTCACAGCTGAATTACCCCTCAGGTTCCAGTGGATGCAGATGCCTTCACCCTCCCTATCCGCACTCATCGATAAAAGGTATTTTCACATTTGCTGGTGGCTGATTCCTCGGGGAACGACCTCGCCTCAGGCTGACAATTACAAACCTCTCCGATTCAATGCTTTAATACGTTGATCCCTTTCCATTACAGCCCGGCTTTACAGTATCGATCACTGCTTTTTAATTCTCCACCGCTCGTCTGGTATTTAGAAGCAGTTTTCACCGTTTTGGTCCACATCAACAAACGTATTCACACAAGTGAGGACCCTGTCTCTATCTCGTTCGGACCGAGCTGGTTCCCTCCATCGGAGGAAGGGGACCAGGTGGCTGAAAATGGTTCACGTCTCTGGGGTGGTGTGAGAAGGAGTGGGGTTTGTAGGACAGCAATATCCTACTTTCAATGCCCCAGTTAGGAAAAAATGAAAAATCACCAGAGGGAGCTGGCATCCACTCGTTTCTCTCTTCTTTTTTTTCCCTTCTTCTTTCTAACACACTCCTCCTTGTCTCAACCACACATGGTTTGAAATGCTGCAGCCTGTCTCTGTCAGACGCCGGGGCACTTTTGAAGGTGTCCTTCTGTTTTTCTTTCTCATTCGTGGTGCTCAGGTGACAACACAGCGAGGATTTTATTCCTGTTCACTTGAACATGTGAACATTACTCACTCATCTGCCTGTTGATGAATAGTAGTTGTAGATGAGAAGAATCATGCTTTAATTTACTGTCTTAAAGAAGCTTTGAGGGATTACAGAAAAACATTTTTAATTATGTTATGTTTTATTATGTTTTTGCATAAAAGCTTTTATAACATGCTATTAATTAGATGTCTGAGACCATAATGTTTGACAGCATATATTTCCACGCTGTTGATGACCAGTAGATTTCACAACTTTCAACATTAGACGATAAAAAGTACTCAGCGCTTCACAACAAAATCATTCAGCACAAAATTTTAATTAGGCAGGGTGGTAATAAACACAAGTGCAATGACAAAAAAAATCAAGGAAAGAAAAGCAAGAAAGTCGGGTTGCATGAATCATTCATTTCAAACTTTAGGGACAAAGACAGCAAATGCTCCGTCTCCCCTCTCCCTCACTTTAAGTCAAGTTCTGGAAAAATCCAGTGGACGCTTGTTTAGCCAGCTTGAGAGACTTTTAGTTCATGCTATTCAGAAATGTATCCCTCTGTGTAGCACATGATAGGCAGTGCTTTAAACTGTGTGTAAGTGCCTTCATTTTTAAGATCACTGAATACTGTGAGGATGTGAGTGATTAGACATTAAGATTTTGTGTGAAGCCATGTCCCACATGCTGAGTTAATTCTGTGTGTGTGTGTGTGTGTGTGTGTGTGTGTGTTAAGGTGGCTGAATTAGAGGCCCACGGAGGCCAAGGCCCCAGTGACCTGCTGAAGGACGAGCTGACCCAGTCCCTGGAGGAGCTGGAGGCCCTGCTGAAGGCCAAAGACGAGGTTGGTTCTCCATTTTAACATCAGCTGCAGTCAGAGGCGGGAAGCTGCAATGCTCGTCACACCTGTTGATGAACGATTAAGCTACTCAAACTCACGTGTTTCGTTCTTTTCCAGGAAATCCACATTTTGCAAAGCAAGAAAGCAGAGTACCATGAGATGGAACATGAGAGGGATGGGGCCATCCACAGATTACGGGTAGGAATGAGGGTATGCTTTCCTATTCTGTGTGCACATTTGCTGAAGATAAGAGAAATAATTGGTAGTTAAACTGACAACAGCGTTGGTTTTTAAAATGTCCTTCGCCTTCTCTTCTCTGTAGGAGATGGAGATGCGTAATTCAGATTTGGAGCGACGCATCCAGAACTCAGAGCAGAACCTGAATAACTCTCTGGAGGAACGGGATCGCATGGACTCTGAAATCCAGAGGGCCATCGAAATTCTGGACATCAAGATCTTTGACCTTAATGACCTTCGCCAGAGCCTGGTTAAACTCATCGACAAATAAGAGGGAGAAATGAGGAGAATTCAACCAGAGAGAGAGAAGGAACAGACGACAGGGTTGATGTTTTTTCGCGGCCAAATGCAGCGCAGGAGTAAACGAAACAAGAAGGAGCTGCTCCCTCGTCCTCTTCAAGCACAAGAACCACCTCGGCTGCAGGAGGGTTTCTCCATGTCTGTGTTGCAGCAGCGGCTGTGCTGCACTCAACAACATACTGTAGGTGTTGGCCTAAGCAGCAGCATACACATGGTGTCGCTTGTCCGGTCTAATGTAACGCTTCATGTTGTTTTCAAGGGTAACATTCAATGCAATAAACCACCTTTAAGGTAAGTGCTTAACAGTGCTAGACATTTAATGTTGAGATCTGGTGCTTGTAGTTTTTCATAAGTATGACTTTTGTACACAAAATAGCGATGCAGTGTCAATATGAATAAGAGGCCTTGTTTTTTTTTCTCCAAATGACAAGTAATATTTACACAACAGGTTCAGTTTATATATTCAGTATAAAATTAATGCAAATAAAAAAAGCACACAAGACAAAATTACTATAAGAGATTTGCCTATTTAACAGGCTGCATACAACATGAATATTACTGAATTAACAGACAACAAGATTTGATTTGCGCAGATATAAACTTGTGTACGGTCTTGTAGTTACCCACGCATAACGTAGCAACTATAATGTTGTGTCAAGACACGGGCAGAGTGGTGTATGCCGTATATTCAAGGTCAATAAAATAGTACGCTAATAGTCCTTTATATCTGGGTAAGGCATGGACGCACAACTTAACCTTAAACATTAGATCTGAGTCTTGATACCAAAGATCAAATGTTAAGAGTCATTGATAAGGTCTTTCAGCAGCTTGTCTATTCACACATCTTCATGTAAACTTATAAGAAACCTTTAAGTCTAAGATAAGCTACAGAAACCCATGAGTACATTTTAGTGGATAAGATACAATAAGTAATTTAGGACAAATAAGTAATTTCCACATGATATCAATCAGTAACGCTGCAGTGATTAAGTAAATACAAGAAATAGAAGTCATCGTCGTGTGCTTCATCTCTTAAACCACTGACTTAGTGACTTATTTATGACAATATGACGCATTCGAGGAAATTTAAGAGACGCCTTCTGCCATTTTTCAGCATGTTACCTTTAGCTGTGGACGATGTGCTGTACGCCTTCACAAAGTCCTTTCTCACTCAGAGTGTATTATATGTTTAACATAGTCTATCATGCTATGTTTGGATTATTTTTTCAAGCCTTACTGTTCTGTTTTAAGGGTGGCTGTTGATAGTCATGCCAGCTCGATGTCTCAAACACTGAGTTGCTATCGTGACCGTTTGGAAATAAAAGCAAAGAAGTCAGTCGCTCTCTAATGTACTTCTTTCTTGTGTTAAGTTTCTTTTTCTCTGTGGTTCATGAACTTTATTTCTACCATAGTGCCAATCCAAATGGTTCCAGAAAGTTAATGAAAGTGGTTTATATTCACCTTTTACCTTCAAGGAACATTTGCAAGAGAGTGATTTATTGGCTTCATTATTCATTCATTTATTGGGTGTGTTTACCGAGCTTGTTGTTTAGATTGTGTTCTGCAGGCATTGTTGGTGCATTTGCCCTTTAAAGTTAGAGGTTCGACCCCTGGACCGGCAGGATAAATGTGGGTGCTTCGATTTCTCGCATTACAATCCCTGAGATGCCCTAAAACAAGGCGTTTACCTGCAGCTGCTCCAGTGAAGAACGTCCAGTGGCCAACAAGTATTGTAATTCTTTATGCCATTGAGTGTGAAAGTGGCCTTCCTGCAGAACAGCCTGGCTCTCACTGAAGCATCCCTGAATCAATACGCTCATTATCTGGCAAATTTTAGATTGGAGTCAATTGACTTTTGTCTTTGTACATCTCTTAATTCCTCCTGGTTTTTACTTTCTACATATGATCCTGTTAAATGCTCTGCAAAGACGTCTTTCATACACAAACACAGCTGACTGTGCACCCGTCATCTCACATCTGACAGACTGAAAACGTACTGATCAATGACTTTAAACCATCTTTAAACAGTTTGTTCAACAGAGAACTAGATTTACAGAGCCTACGTTAGTGCTCAATAGGATTTATGACACTATGGACACACCAAGCCGTGATGTTTGGTTTATGTGTGTCATCATCAGTGGTCTCAGTATCATATAATGTGAGAGGAAATAAACACGTCAGACTAGAATACAGATAAACAAGCTGAAAATATTCTAACACGTTTAAATATCTCTCTGTCCTCTGATCGTATGTAGCTGCTACATCCACAGAACTCATCCGCTGGTCCATGTGATGTGATTCAGTCACACAAACCATCTATAGATCAGTTGTGTTTGTCAAAATGTTTTATTCACAGTGCTGATTATTGTTTCCAGCCGTCTACTTCAGCTTCTTCTTGGGCCTGATGTTACTGGTGTGTCCGCACTTCTTCTTACGGCAGTTGACGGCCCGTGGGTGTAACCGAGCGTAGCACCTGACATGAGAGAGAACAGGCTGTTAGATCCAAGTCATCATCATCATCATCATCATCATCACCAGCTACTGACACAGATCACTGTGTTTGGTCTGTCGACCTCCGCCTGTCCTCCAGTGAACAAAGGTGGTCGTCTCTGTTTCGCTTTAGATGGATTCATGGTTTAGTGGAGGCCTGAACTGATCACACTCTGCAAAGGACCATGAAAACTACTTGAACTCTTCCAACAAACCTTAAAAACACTGAGGGAAACAAGAAGAGTCAAACTTATTTTGTAAAATTTTGTGTCTTAGCTTTAAGACACAAACAAACAAAGCCCCTCTGCACTGCTGCAAAGTAAGTAAGTACATTTAGTAAGTACTTCCACTACATTTGACAGCTTTAGTTACTTTGCAGATAAGTGATACTGACACATCAATGCATCAATAATTACATTATATTACTAATTATATTTTATTATATTATAATTATATTATATATTTTATTTATATATGATATATAGCTTATCAATTATAATCCAACAATAATATATATACACATATAATACTATGAAATGGGCACAAGTACTTTTACCTTTAGTATTTCAAGTGTGTTTTGATATTTATACTTTTATATCTTTGTAAAAATCCTACATCATTTCTCACTAGGATAAGTAAACAGCTGTTACAGGATCTCACTAGGAGAACTTTTAGTTTTCTGTCTGAACTGTATAATCTTTCAGCTTGGTCCTGCCCTCCTCTCTGCCAGTGTGACTCTGCACTGGGTTTGTAGACATACTTGCGGCAGACCATCTTCTCACAGTTGTACTTTTGAGCCAGTTGCCTCAGAGAGGGCTCAATGATGCCCCCCCTCAGACGCAGGACGAGGTGGAGGGTGGACTCTGGGGAAATAATCATGATGTAACAGTTATGAAAAAGGCTTTGGCCCAAAATAGCCTCATACTTGTAACATTAGTGATGGTGAGCTCTAGCCTACCCTTCTGGATGTTGTAGTCTGACAAGGTGCGTCCGTCCTCGAGTTGTTTTCCAGCAAAGATGAGACGCTGCTGATCAGGTGGGATACCTCGAAAACAAAACAGTCACAACTGTGAACTGGTGCTTGTGCCGTGCTTGGAAAGGTAATTAAAGGGCTGGTCCACTATTTTATAACTGTCTGAGGTTTTTCAATTTCAACCAGCAGGGACAAATAGGCCTCTCTTGTGAGCTGCCATATCACGACGCCTCCGCCTCCTGTGTGACCCCACTGTCAGCGAACTGCGTGCAACTGTGAGTGGGGTTCAGGGCAGCATACGTCACTGCTTGTTGAGTTAGTTTCCATTTGAAAAACCCAGAGAGGAACGAGGCCATGCCATGCCACTCATACTTGTAAGTACCTAACAGGTTTGCCGGCATTGTTTAATACTGCTGGTATCAACTGAACCTTCAGCTACACCAGATGTGCTCTTAAGTAACTACTCTTATCTCTTACATGAAAGAGATCGTTTTTATTTGGTGTAAGAAGTTTAACTGGTTTGGAGACTGATAATATCTCAGTGTAAATATCTGCTAGTATCTCTAGTATGTTTATTACATTACAAATAAAGAGACACATTACAGATGATTAGACGCTGGTGCTTGAATTAAAAAAAAATTTTAAAAAATAGAGCCTACCTTCTTTGTCTTGGATTTTGGCTTTGACATTCTCGATGGTGTCGCTGGACTCCACCTCGAGGGTGATGGTTTTACCCGTCAGCGTTTTAACAAAAATCTGCATCTTTGTTTACTGAAAAGAAGGCAGAAAATGTGTCAGTCAGACTAAGATGGGCCAACAAACACGCAGCTGACTGAGAAAAACTCTTCTAACATGCTGCTCGGACTGATCATCCATCCTGTGTTTGCTTTATTTCACTGTTTTCTGCAGCTACTTTGACTGCAGATTTACAAGTTACATTCACAACTACAATAATAATTATAGAAGAAAACAACTAAGTTCAAAAACTACACGTCCACACTGCAACACTAACTGTACACTACTAAAAACACATCTACTACTGCCGTTAATGTGACTGTTTAAGAACATAAAAAACACCAAAAAGGATGGTTTTAGAAATGCTAAAGTCTGCACTTACGTCGAGACCATTCACCAGCACGTAGCCAAAACAGGAACTTGGAGATCCCTTTGGTTAAGAGGGGAAACAAGCTCATCCAGTTTTTAATCTGCTCTGATGACACATCTGCACAGATGGAGGAGGGCTGGTGTGCAGATCGCAGGCGCTGACATGTTGTATATCTACTGGCGGTGACGCTCTGGTGTGTTTAGACGGCACAAGTTCAGACAGATGGTCTTAAAATAACTCAAAACTGTAATAAAAGTGGCAAAGATGTGAACAAGGAGCATAAAGGAATCGTCCCTGGGTGGGCTCGAACCACCAACCTTTCGGTTAACAGCCGAACGCGCTAACCGATTGCGCCACAGAGACGGTTATACACGACAATCAATCATTAACAGTAATAAAATATTATATTATATTTGTATATCATATATAGTTTAACACGACCTGCGGCCGGTTGCGTTAATCCTGATTCAGTAGCGCCCCCCAGTGGCAGCTTCAATGCGTCAATTGCGCATGATCGTCTATCCTGTCCGCTGGGTGGCTCGTCGTGAGCTAAATATAGGAGCGTAATCAAACAATAACTAATGTAAACACGACATAAAAAGGACTCAACAACATGAGAGCAGAGCGTGAGTATCAGCTGTGAGCCAGCCAGTTCAACAAACAGCCGACTTTACAGAGAAGAAGTACATTAGCCTTAATGCTAGCTAACAAACATGTCACTCAGACTAAATACAGTCAACTAGTCCAGAAACACTGAGTGAAGTTTAATTATTCTCACAACACATGTAACTAATAATAACAAGTTAGGATAAAACTCACATCCAGCGAAGAAGCCAGCAAAGTAAAGTCTCTACATCACTCTGATGGACGTCGGCTGGTTATGAAGATGGCTGGTGATCACGTCACGTGCTCCATTTACTTTATACAGAGATATTTCATCAAGCACGTCATCTCTCACATTTACCTGCGTGACATCACGTATGAAACTGCTACATGTTGCCAATGTGTTACAGGTGTGATCCTGGTTGGAGCCACCAGGTGGGACTGTGGTGCAGGAGAGGCTCTGCAGTCTGCACGGGGATGGAGGCTCAGACAGACAGACAGACAGACAGACAGACAGACATCCTCAAACACGTCAAAGGTCATCTTAAACACTTTATTTTTACACAAAATATCATTAACAAACTACAAAGGGTCACATTTGAGGCTTTTGATTAGCTTTTACTTTTTGGTGTAAACTGGGAGTAGATTAGGAATAGAAATGAGCAGAATATAATTCTACTTAATCACTGTTTCAGTGTCTTAAATCATCACAAGAGACCGGTATGCAGAGTAAAATGATGACTTTATTTTCTGTATTTAAATATCTGCTGCATGTTATGGAACAATTTCATTATTTTACAATATAAAACATTTCTGTCTAAACTAGCCTCATATCAAGTGAGGCTAGTTTCTTTTTTTTAATATACTTTCAAGCACGTGCTTTGTGATCTTGCTGAATGACAAACAGTGTAAACGGTCAGCAGTGTGGGCTGCACTGAAGAAAAATATCAGGCAGTCCACGGAAAAGTGATTTAAAAATGATTGTGTAGCTGTGAGTAGGCCCCAGTGGCGTAATGGATAAGGCACTGACCTATTAAGCCAGCTATTATGGGCTTGAGGTGCACAGCAGAGTGGCGCAGCGGAAGCGTGCTGGGCCCATAACCCAGAGGTCGATAGATCGAAACTATCCTCTGCTAAGATAATCTATTACAAAAAACAGCTCTCATCTTGTCTAATTCTGCTCTCAATCAATAGTGGAGCACATCAGCATACAGCAACAGAAATATATTAATAAAAGATCACATCCTTCCTATATGACCTCATGTTAAAAAAATAAAAAGCTGTGAAGACATTACTGAGCTTTACGCATTCTGTCGGCTACAGCCGCCCTGTGGTTGGTCAGGTTATTTAGGACACAGCTGCTGGTCAGCATAGACAGTTTGGAGTTCATGGTTTGGGTGTCTTTACTTCTGTCCCGACAGTAATCTCCTTGATCCATATTGTCCTCTGATCCTCTGCCATCGTCTTCCTCTTCAGCCTCACTCTCTTCATCGCTGCGCTCATCTTTTTCCAGCTGGAGACAGAAGCAGATGTGGGATTTAACATGTGCGACAAAGCCGAGAAACCAGTTAGAATTGATTTAGGAATAATTAAAAATGTTAGTCAGAGAGGTACTGTGGCTAACATCGTCTTCACTGCTGGTTCTCACCTTGCCTTTAAGGAACTTATAGACCATGCGTAAGATTAAGCCGGCCCAGAAGATGTGGAGAGACTGCAGCACCATCAGCAGGACGTTGAAAAAGTAGTAGCCAACAAAAGGTTCAAACACCTCCATTGACAGCACCAGGGTGGTGTGGATGATTCTGTGAATAATCAAGAAATTGGAGTCACATTGAAAAAAGTGTTGCTGGCAGCGGTCGTCTGTGCTGCATTAGGTAGTAAAACATTTCATCCACAAAGAATGGCAAAGCATCTCCGGAGGAAACCTTACTTGCTGGGAAAGATCACCAGTCGAGTCACGAGGAAGACGGCAGCAAACACAACAAACAGAGCGTCACACGTTTTCCTCCAGCCGGTGCCGTAGTTGAACATCTTGGCAGACTGATTGAATTGATCAAGCAAATACAGACTGAAGGTATATGTGAAGCGAACTCACCAGAGTGAACAAAACATTAGTTAAAACATTACTGATGGGGATCGGGACAATAGAATATAAGATGGGGGGAGTAAACACAAGCGTGTGTGTTTAATGTCAGCTCCATGTCGAGCCTGTAACATGATCAGACCTCCGTGCAGTGCAGACCGACGCTGTGCTCTAGTCTTTATTGTTAGATTTACTCTGACGTATCACAAAGCAAGAATCCAACAAGGTTTGGGCTTTATTAATATTCTTTATATTGCTTCTCCTGTGCAAACCTTTGTACCATCAGGATCCTAATGTGCTTTCAGCGGTCAGGACTCAGTCACAGGTTCTGCCTGCTGAGATAAGATGAGCGTCCTGCAGGCTGCTACAGAGATCCCAGACCAGATACTGGTTTTCTAAGAACAGCCTCAAGCACAGCAAAAGTCTTTACAGAATTTAGACAGACTCACATTAGTAGGGCTGCACAGAGGCAGAAAAATGGCCAACGTAGAGGTGAATCTATGGTGACGTGTTCTGAAGGGATTAATTATATGTGTGAAGTCCCTTGTGCTTATTTGGGTTTGGCCTTAGACACACGAGACTCTTACTAACATTAAGTCTTCTTTTAAGTCCTACCAAGGTACGAGAGAGGAGACTTTACCTCCAGCAGGATGTCAGAGGAGTCGTGAAGCAGCATGACCAAGGTGCCGATGCGAATGTAGTTGGCACAGTAGGAGAAACTGAGCAGGAAGATGGTGGCCAAATGGTGGATCACCTGCTCTTTAAAATCCTGGAAAACCAAACACACGTAGAGTATCTGCCCAGTGAACTAAAATAACCTTCGTATGTGAACAGAGGAATTTAAATCCCGGCTCCTGTAATCACTTATTAGCCGTGTGCTGAATGACGATTCTCATTAAAGCAGAAGTGTAAGCCGCCAGGTATGAAATACGACCCGACTGAAGGCTAATACTTTCACATGCGTCCTTCTTTAAAGGGCAACTGTGTTGTGAGCTAATGAAGTTTGGAGAATCTGTTTTCTAGGCTTTTATCAGTGAATGAATGTTGAGGTCCTCACCTTCCTCTTGATGTCCACAGAGATCCGGAGGAGCAAAGAGCCGTAGAAGCCCAACTCCAGCATGTAGTACCAGTAATGAGCTCTCTCCATGGGCTGTGGACCAAACATGACTCAAACTGGTTAATGACCAGCGATTCAAAAACACCTGGACGTTTACTGGTGGCTCCCATCAGACGGCAGCGGTTAACGCCAGAGGAACAACAGGGGAGTTGTAACATTTTTAATGAACAAAACTAAAAGATAACGACTAGGAGTCACAGTTAGTAGCAGCAGTGCATCCTTTCAGCTAAGATTTGTATCATCAAACTTGGCCTTTAAAGCCCTTTTTAAATGAAGCTGTAATGAATCTGAGCTAAAACATCAGCACATTTATCGATTAAGTTCTGGCTTCTGTAATATGAATATCTGTTTTTCTGTGATGGTGAACTGAATATCTTTGGGTTTTGGATTTTTGGCAGGACAAACGGAGACATCTGAAGACGTCCCCGTCATGCCCTGTGGACAGGGAGCACGCCTGTCACTAGAAGATGGCCTGAGAAAAGGATTACAGTGTCAGTGTGAGTATCAGGATACACTTGGTGAGGGTGGTGTAGCAGCACAGCAGAGTGGCGCAGCGGAAGCGTGCTGGGCCCATAACCCAGAGGTCGATGGATCGAAACCATCCTCTGCTAGGGCAACCGTTTCTTGCAGTAATGGAATATTTTAGCTTTTTTTTTAAACACAGTTTAAGTTGTTGTTATTTCATTGATTCATTGATAATGAAAACTACTTGCAGCTCCAAAATGAAGGTTTACTTTTACAAGTATATTGTGAGGGCAGAGTTTCTCTAGATGCAGAGACAAGATGAGTTTACTACACCTGATGAGCTTAATGAGCTTAATCACTCCTCACATCCTGACCAGGCTTCATAGCAGCCTGATTCATTTCTGGTCACGTTTCCCTCAGTTTTTGGTTTAGATGTCTTTACCCATAGGATGAGTAATTGGATCTAGATTAAAGCGAGACAGAATATTCATTGTTCGCCGTAGTATGAACGAGGAAACGGATTCATTCGCCGGACTGTGATTATTTTACATTTCCTCCTGAAAACAAAGTTAATCTTTTTCCTTTACGCTAAGATTTCAATCAAATCAAACAAAAGTGACCACTATTAACAGACACCGCATAACACAAGGCTTTCCTCATTGTTGAAGATGCACAAAAAAGATAACGACACAGGCACGCTCATTTTCCCAAAGCAGCAAGATGATGCACTGTAAGTCGTGTTTTCACCTGAACTGGATATTTCCTCCAACACTCCCTGCGGTCCCAGAACCACGATCTCTGTAGAGAAAAGATCAAGTATAAAGCTTCATTAATTACTGTAATTATTGGATTATATTTGTAAACTCTGATTCACTGACACGCTGTGTTTTTTGCAACAATAATAGTGTTTTGTCAGGAACATTGAAACTCACGTCGATCAAACAGGCCAGTCCGGCTACGAAGGCCGTCAGGTAGAAAAAAAACCTCCAACTGCAAAATAAAAGATCAGAAGTTTCGAACACTGAAACGAAATGCTCTTTAAAAATGTAAACAAAGCCCACAAATGAACGAACACAGCCTGAAGTGGCGACTCTTGCAAAATGATTCTAGCTCCCAGGGCCTTTTTGCAGTGGGCGGTGAAGGAAAGCGCTCTTGAGGGAAGTCATCTGTAAAATGAGCAATGAAAGGGTTTCGGAGAGAAAGCACTTACGCAGCCTCGGCAAACTTCTTGGTTTGACAGGGCCTGTCCTGGTTCCTGCGAAGTCTGAACCAGGTCTCAATCTGCCGCTGGGTTTTGCCACACAGTGACATCAGACTAACAATTTCACCCTGAAAACAACAATGCAGGAGATGAGTTGAGGACACTGAGTGTAATGGAACCAGAGGTGGTGGATGTTATTTCTTTCACAGCGTTACCGTCCACTGAATGGACCCTGGTGTCGGGTTACTCCCAAAGTATTGTTGTAGCCAAATGTACAAGTGTTAGCTGGATAAGTGAAGCAATCTTTGGCCCTCTTGGTGTTTTTGATGTCTCCTGAAGCAGCTTAATGATCATCTGCAGGCTTTAAACAAACAGCCCTGCTGGGATTAATTAAACTGGGCCATGTGATGCAGTAAAGCCTCTTTATATTCTGTGTTACTGTTTTGTATCTACACAGAGAGAAAGCAAATAGGAATCATTTTCTGTTTATCCAAAAGCTCAGAGACAATGACGATTGTGTGCGACTGTGTGGGGCTGTTCTCCTCCAGGCTGGGTTTTCCAGGAACAAGGATGTGCTGTCGCCACAACACTCGTGTTCCCCTGTGCCGTTCACTACTAGCAAGAGGAAGTAAAATGCTCAAGATTAATGTTTAGGATATTATCTTTAAAAATCGCCTTGATCGTTTTTTAGCGCAATCAGATAACTTGATTAAATAAAAACTGTGCAACAGATGGTGCACTCAGGCTGAGGCCTTTTCAGACTAACCTGCGTCGGCTTTCTGCTCCTCTGGGTGTAAAACGACTCCAGCTTCGGGGAGGGGGCAGCACTCACTTGGAGTCTATTCTTCACCCCTAAACAACCGCCCATGGGTGGGGCGACAAACCTGGGGGCAAAGAAAACAAAAGAGGGCTCACACAAATGATCTAACACCCACTGTGGGACAGCCAGAGTGCCCGTCTGAGGATCTTTAGCCATGTGTACGTTATAGCTCATTTACAGCAATCACTTTACAACTGGGATTACTGTACGTACAATGGATGGCAGGTGACAGAGCAGGGTGTGTGTGTATGGACGTACAGTGTTGCCGCTAAGTGAGGGAAGCATTACAGTCCAGAGGAGTATGTGGAAACAGGAGGCACATAAGTAGAGAAAATATAAAGGGAGAGGTTACAAAAGTACGTGCTTAACATTATTCTAAACCAGTGGGCAAAATGTAATGTGTGTGCATAACCAGTGGAGTAGTTTTCTGATATTACAAAGCAAAGTCACTGTAAATACAATATGAACTCTGAATGTAATGTAATAAAACAGGATACAGCAGAATAAAGGAGCATAGTAAAGGAACAGATTAACTGGGTTTAACGAGCCATTTGATTCCTCTAATTATTCACTCTTGTGAATGTTAAACAGTGAACACTACCAGTTACAGTGTGTGTGTGTGTGTGTGTGTGTGTGTGTGTGTGTGTGTTCCTTTGAGGCTTGTCATGCAGTCCTCACAAGCCCACAGCACCTTTTACTCCATCTTTACTTCCTGTAGTTTCTCTTACAGATTATTTGAAGTTAATAACTGTTTATGTGTTTCATTAGATTTTGATAGTTCAAACTGATAATCTTCATCAGATTAAGTAAAACCATTTCATACAATATTCACATTATAATTTACAACAACTTTCACTGAAAATCCTTCATTTAAGATTTCTATTTCTCCCCCTCTCTCTGTCTCTCCAAGACAAATAATACTTTTTCAGAGGTGATAAAAAAACATCTGAGGTGAGAAACATTGCTACAGTGTCCAAAACATCTCCCAGACCTTCACAGAACAAAGAGCACAGGTGTGTTTTACCTCTCAAACAGGCAGCGTAGGGCGACAAAGCCCAGAGCGAGGGGCAGAGCTATGAGGAGGTCCTGGGGTCGGGGTCGGTCAGAGTCTGCCAGCTGTTCCACGTCCTTCCAGGTCACACCTGGAGGAAGCCAGTAGTCCTGCCTCCACACGTCGGGCAGCAGGTCCATCCTGCAGAGGGAGAAGTGGCATGAGGAAGCCAAAGTTTAAAAACTGAGGTTTACACGGAGTTCAGCTACTGGTCTGCTACCTGCATTTGATTTGGTTCAGGGGAGTATTGAGTGGAGTGAGACCTCAGGGGCCTGTGAATCACGTGTTTGTGTGGTTCTTTGTGTGTGTGTGTGTGTGTGTGTGTGTGTGTGTGTGTGTGTGTTAGTGCTGTGGGTAGTTAAGGTAGCACTTCTTTGAGAGTGTGATAAAAACGGAAATACTATGAAAACAAACATTTTGAGGGACAACAAAGTGTGATATGTTTCACATTTGATATCTGTCTCCACCTAAACTACAAAAATGCCCAAACTACAATAATTAATGAGTCACATCAAAGCCATAAACATAAAGTTTAACATCCTTTAAAAAGCTTACTTTAAAAAGGCTCTGAAACAGTAGTAAATTATATTATAAATACCAGAATAATAATAATTCTACACAGGAATATAGAAATACTATACTTAAACGTGTCTGAGTTAAAAACCAGACCAAACTGCTGCGAAGCTACAAATACAGTAGATTAATTTCCACAGTCACACACACACACACACACACACACACACACACACCAAGCTGCCCCTAGAATAAAGAGCATGGACTGACCTGGCTGCAGCTCTGGACAGGAGGACAAGACCCACTTAGAGCTGTGGACCTGTTTGAGCCTCAGTGCCGCAGGATCCTGACGACTGGTCCGCCAGAGGAGAGCCGCTCACACACACACACACACACACACACACACACACACAGCTCAGGGACGGAGGGGGGACAGCACCACCGGAAGCACGGCTGACCCCTTTCAAATTAATACACACCGAGGACACAGAAATACGCAACAACAAAAAAAAGATTAACGAATACGAGGCTCAGTCATAAATTATCAACCAGTCAAAATCAGTTTTTGTTTTTCTTACCTTCCTAAATAATGACTTTAATTAATTTCAACCCGTGATCCTGCTCAGTAAATCCACTGTACGTGCCCACAAGGATACTGTGTGTGTACCTTTACTCTGAAGGGCTGTGTGTGTGTGTGTGTGTGTGTGTGTGTTTTTCTAACAGGAGGGTGTAACTTGATGTAACTTGATGTTTGAGTGGCTAATGAAACACCTGGGGCGTCTCCAGCCCATAAACCATTAACTCAGCATGGGAACAAAGGAGGCACCAGGCTGTATAGGAGGCTATTATACAGTTCACAATGTCTAATAACACAAAATGAATTGGTTCAGACAAAAGCTGGCTTCATCTTAGCCTTATTTACACGAATATATGGAGTTAGGATTTAAATGCTAGAAGTCACACAGCTACAACAAACTAAAAGCTAAAACTATGAGCTAAATCTCATGTTCAGTCCCTGTTGATATTAAAGTGATAGGTCTACTATGGAGCTTCTGGCTAATGTGATCTTAAATCTGAAAACTTTATGCCCTTTCTGGACTTGTGCTATTGTTATGCTGTGTTTAAGCATTTAGCCTCAACCTGTACCTGCTACTTGGGGCCACGTCTCAGCCAAATGTGCATGGGTTTGTTTTTAATCCTAATTTCACATGCTGTGCAGTATGTTTGTGCCTTTCATGTTGTTACAGTGAAAAGATCAACTACCTGGGGCAGGACTGAACCATGAAGAGAAAAGCCTAATGCATTATGTCTCATCGTCTTTCCTTATACTCCATGTAGGTTATAGCCGACTAGTGGCAGAAGTCGCCTGGGTTCGCGCTCTCTAAAGCAGCCAATGACACCCACAGCAACCATCCCGGACACATCCAGGACATCAGAGTTTGAAGGTAAACACACCTCTCCAAGTGTGTGCACAGCCCAGTTGTGTGTGCTGTCATCAAAGGCTCTGTGTTTGACTGCTTTAATGCAAACTTTAATGACACTCACACACACACACACACACACACACACACACACCCGTCAAACACACACACAGGCACACACTTCCACTAAACCCATACCCACAGACACAGACGCACACTCGAGTCCTCCTCCAGCCTCCATCGTCTTCTCCATCCTCCAACACTCTCAGCTGATAGTATTGTCATGGAGGGAGATAAGCAGGCTGTTTACTGATAACACCACCACTGTTATGCAGATGAACCGCTGCATCAGTCAGCACCACAGCTGTGTTATGTCTCAAGAAACGGTGTATTGTTCAGTCGTGCATGTACAAAGTGTCAGATAAATGTGGTAAAGGATCTAGTGTGTGCTGGGAGAGACAGAGTTTATGTACGTTTTACAACAAACAAGCATGATTTGCATGTGTGTGGGGGCTATGCTGAACTTCTGTTTGTGTGTGTGTGTGTGTGTGTGTGTGTGTGTGGTTTATGTCTGTATGTGTGTTTGTTTGTGTGTGTCTGTGTAGGTGGTTTGTATGTCAAAGTGTGTCTGTGTGCATTTCTGTGGGATGGACTGACACCAGCAGAGAGCCTGTGCACCCTCAGGAGGATATTTGCATACTGAATGCACCTGCCCAGTCTGAACGTCCATGAAGTGTCACAATGATGTCCTGATGCTGCGTGAGAAATATAAGAGAGTTAAAGTTAATCTGATCAGCTGAGCCTGTGACCACAGCCACCACAGAAACATTAAGGAACTGGTGTCTTTTTAAATCTGTAAATTTCAGTTTTTGATTAATACTTTACAACTATATTACAGCAATTATAGAACTATTACTAGTTACAGTCGTATTTATATACACCCTCAATCACATCGTTATTGTGACATGTTAGAAGTGTCCTGGTGATACAGAACAGTTTCTGCCATATCAAGCCTGAGGACAGGTTTTTCTGTAACCCAACCTGATTTTCATATCTGTGTGAACATGCACGTGTGTGTGTGTGTGTGTGTGTGTGTGCAGTATGTGAGCGGGCGATGGGAACTGAGTGCCTTTGTTCTTTCACTAAGGAAGTAAATTGTCAGAGCCCACTGAAGCAAACTGTGTGTTGTTAATTGGCAGACTAATGAGGTGGGTGTTTCACTGTGCGTCCAATCATCTGTTGCAGCCTGATGAACTGTAAACTGTGGAGGGCTGTTTTAGTGTGGCTGTGCTGCCCTAACAACTGTTCCTCACTAATACCTTTCTTACTGACAGTGGAAAACAGCATTAACATAATTAAGGCTCCCATGCTCTATGTCGCCATATTGATGCAATAAATATATTGATTCATGCAGTGTTGACAGCTTTTAACACTTTGGCAGTGTAGGGGACTCTCAGATGAACTGTATGCACTCTACATATATATTTCATCATTTATCAGCATAATGAGCAAATAATCGATAAAGGATTGTATGCATGTATCCATAATGCACTAATATTGACACTTATCTTGTCTCTAAATAAATAGAACTATTCATTATTTCCATACTTTGCCCACACTCAAGTCACTAGCCAAACTTTTCTGACTCTCACACATTTCTCACTTTTTCTTTTCTCTAAAATTAATTTTCTTGGAAGTCGATTCCACGAGTTTTACCAAAGGCCTTTGTTTCCTGCTTCCCTACAGCGTAGAAGCACTGATTGATCCCACAGTGATAAGTGGGCTCTTGTGCACTTGTAGTTCTTAAAGTATCCAGAGGAGGTCACAGCTGGCTGTGAGTCCTCACAGACTGAAACAAAGGCCAGAGAGATCGACCAGGACGTTGGGGAAATCCCTTTTGAAATGGATCTTAAGGACTGATTCATTCTTACTTAAATCACTTTAAATATCCCAAATTCTTCTTTAGTTCTTTTGCTGCTCTTATTGTGATGTCTGATGTGGATCTTTAAAAAAAAAAATGTTTCTCTCGTCCAAACAAGCAGAGTGCTGTGATGAGGCTGTAAGTCACTTAGAGTGGGGGTATATTTCATTGGGGGGGGCAGGTGATCTGACTCTGTGATGGAGAGATCCTCTTAAATTAACCAACTGTGTCTCTTTACGAGCCTCCGATTGATTATTCGATTGATTTCATTTGCTCTAAATCTTGCTTATATTGATTTTAGGGCAGCGGTGAGGACAGCCCCTGCTCAAATAAAACTTTCTGTGTGTTGAGCTGCGTTTGTGTAAATTAATGAAACTTTCTAAAATCAAGACAAGACAAAAGCTTTTATTTCTTTAAAAAAACCGAATGCCACTTCAAAGAAACATTAGGAAAATATCTAATTTTTACAAGCAAGACTCTACATCCAGGAAGTTAGACAACAGTTTGGTATCAATAAACAGTTTTTTTGGTCATCATTAAGGTAACAACTCAACTTTTTAACAAATCAGTAAAATACCAGTACTAAACTTTATTTATAAAGAGCCTCTCGTAGCCACATTTCAAAGGATTTACAGTATAATAAGGGCAGAAACAATATTACAAAACAAGTGGCAAAAGGAGCACTAACGTCATTGGTATGAAATAGATATTATCTCTCGTATTCCTACAGGCACTGTTGAACAGATTTGGCTGGTGCACTGGACGGGGCCTAAAGGCAGGAGGGATTAGGCGGAGGTGTACATGCATTTCATAATCATAACTTTATATGACACATATTCAGCCAGTGCTGTGACCCTCCACACTGAGCCTCATAAGCCTCTTAAAGGGAGAGCGACATGAAACAGCATAACCCCAAATAAAATGCGCTGTATTAACTGTTATGCATTAGAAACTTTAGCTTTTATGGCGGGATGAGATTGAAATTTAGGACATGGTGAATTTGAAAGAAAATAGAGTGATACAAGCAGCCGTTAAAGCTCAATTTCAGGAGGCAATTGGAGTGATTCCATGAAATCATAGAGGCTTTGGTTGAATAGAAATCGTTTTACCTGAGGATCATCTTAGAGGTGGTACAAATGCCTCATAATATCCAGCATGGTTCACATTAAAAATTAAAAAAAGTTTCCAGTTCCAGAGAAAATATGACATCTTGGTTTAGCTGCACTTCCAAAAGAACTTTTCAACAGTAAATCAACAGTCTTGTCTCTACATCTGTGTGTATTAGTTCTGTCTAAATGACGGCCATGCCTTCCATAAACTCGTTTATTTCTCTTTTATTCAATCAGGACCTCTCTTGCAGCAGCTCTGCTCTCTATTAATACTTCAGCCCTGGGATTTGTAAAAACATTATACAATTACAAAATGACATGATTTATAAACGTTATGCTGCCACACTGATCCGTCTTCCTGCAGTGTTTGTTACTCTAAAAGCTGCAGTGTAACATCGCACACACCACAAGACTCCAATGATAATGATTACTGTGAATTTAAATGGATGGAGGACTTCTGGTGTGTCTGCTCCGTTTCTCTCCGCCTGCTGCATTTAATCCTTGCACAGATGCTGTTAAAAGGTTTTTATATTGTTGTCTTGTCTGTTTGCATTGCCCCAACTAAACAACAAACACACTGTATCATACTGCAGTTTCATTTTCAGGAGCTGACAGAAGCCTTTTGGTGGGCGGCAAAACAAACATCATCAATCAAAACTTCCTCAAACGAAACTTTATATATCTCCAGATTCATCCCTCTCCTCATCTCCTGACTGCCCCTCACCTTTACACCAGTGCATAATCGAACTGTCCTCTGTCCAGCCCCTCCTTGTGGTCCGTCCATGATGATGCCGGCATGCTGCTGTAGGGGTCTAACAAGATACGGACGCAGCGAACAACGAGAAAGAGCAGCAGCAGCACGAGGAGCCCCACAAAACACAGGGCCGTCCCCTGCTCAGGGTGCCCCGGCATGGGCTGCAGCACCGTGGGGCCCCTGGGGAACCCGGGCGGAGATGGAGAGGAGAGATCATAGTCCACAACCCAGTAGTTTGTGTCGCTCATCTTGGACGTGAGGGGATGTTTTGAAGGTTGAAGCGGTTTACTGTGTTAAGCTTTATGTTGCAGTCAGACGCTATGAGGAACGGCGCGGCTCTGCAGGATCATCTTTGTCACTGAGTGTGGCGCGAGTGAGGAAGATCACATAGTGAAATCTGCGAGGATTCAACAGATTGAACTCAACCACAGTGTTTCCCACCACCCGCAGGGCAAAGTAAGTTGTTCCAGCAGAAATAACACGGGGCAAATCAGCAGTGCAAATTAATAAGCCCTCTGGTGGACTGAGCGGCAAGCTGAGGCATGCTCAGTGAAGGTTAATTAGATTTAACTTGCTGGTGTTCACGTGTCCTTCTCTCCAACGCAGATCCACTTGCTCTCAAGAGATGCTAACAATACAAGAGCTGAGGTCACTACTTCAATTTCAAATCATCTGCACGGCCTCACTTCATCTGTCAATATTTTGAGTGTCATCCAATAGCAGCCCTAGAGGGGCATTTATTGTGATTACAAAGCATAAATCTCAATCGAGTGACTGAAGATGTTCCATGCATCAATCTAAGCGCTCGCAGGCTGTAAATGATCCGTGTTGCGGTGCTTCAGAGAACATTTTTGAATCACTGCAATGGTTTGGCCGCGTTTCAATTAGTTGTTGATTTACCAAAAGAGCTTGTGTTCTTATATCTTCATCTTCATCCTGAGTCACCACAATCTTCTTTATTTGCAGCGTCGCTAACCGAGATACCTAAGAGAAAAAGGCAAAGATAAGACAGAGCATGAGTGAGTGAGTTCCCATCGTGCAGAGGTGCTGAATAGAGGAAAAAGTCTGATTGATTTAGGGGGTTCAGAGCTCAACGGGGGCCTTGGAACATATCAAGGATTATAGATTTTTACTCTTTCTGGGCCCGATGTGAGGTGTTTGCAGGGGGCCCAAACCTAGCAGTGCCCCTGCCGACACACACATCACAAGTTAAAAACAGTCTCATTTTAAACTGTTATTACATGTCCTGTCCAGTCCTCTAATCTTTCATGTGAGAAAAAATAACAGAGACAAGGCAGAAGCACTATCCCTGTCCTGAACTCAGGTAGAGCAAAGAACAAGATAAATAAATCAGACAACTGATGAGGGAAGACAAAAATGTGGAGAAACCCCTCAGAGAGTTGCTGCACTCTTGCAGAGAACCACTCTGTCCGTGGCCTCTTTAATGGGCTGAGGAGTGGAGAGACATTTCCTGTGGTAGGTGCACTCCCCAGTCAGCAGATTCTATTCCAGGACGCTTCATCTCCCTCCTAACCACCCTGCCCATCCTCGCAAAGACACGTTGATAGCTCCCCCTGCTTTGCGGGTGATGGGACTAAAGGGCCGAGTGAAGCTTTATTAGGAGACTTCAGGACATAATGAAAGAAACTGGCTGCCTGAGAATCGATTATCAAATGGCCTGTGGTTACATCAGGCGGGACAGCTCGGGTGGCTGCATGTAAAGAAAGAGAGCTGAATGAACAAAACCCAGATGTCAATAGAGAGCCATGAAGTTTACACACCAGGGGCGACACATTAATCAGAGCCAGTATGTGCAAACCACTTAGAACAAGGCCGCTAATGAAATATGTTGTGGAACAACATGAAGTTGTTTAATTACTTCTAAGAATATCACATTTTCCACAAAAGACTGCATAACCAGAGTTTTTATGCTTTTATGAATATGAATATGTTTATATATATTGAATATGTTGTACAGGGAGTTAGAAATGTTATACTAGATGCTGAACGGTTTACTTTATGCTACACTGGTAGATTATACTGTGGTGGGGGAGAGTTACATTACTTGAGCTCCTTCCTACATTTCTATCCCATGACCAACATTCAAGTCAGGAAGTTAAACAAAATCCTCTTTTATGTCCCAAACTTCTCCGTGTAGGAGAAAGTCACCGAATGTTTTCAGGTTGCTCCAGTTCATAATGATCTACGAGCTCTCAGAGCCAAGAGCGAGGACGGAAACCCAGAGAGGCGAAGCAAATGCAGCTTTAAAGAATATAAAAGAACGCACAGCATCAGTTTCATAGCTCATCGATCCTCATTGAGAGACCTGCTTTGGCTCCTAAGCAGCAGATAAATCACACAGTGACACCTGACCGCATCTGATTTACACATACAGGGGGAAAAAATGACTTTGAACTATTCTGGACTCTAATTTTCAAGTTAAATGTGGACAAATGTCAAAGATTCACAGTTTAAAAACAGAACAAAACAGGGTAAATAATAGAAAAGCCTCAGGCAGCCACGGCAATGACTTGTGACGGCAGAGCACATGCAGTGACATGTGGCGTTCCTCATGGCTGTAATACCTGTAATACCTCCCATCCATACCTGTGGATTATGACATCAGCTTTGAACATGTCAAGGTCTTCTCTGAAACCATGTTGTGAAAGTAAACCCTGAGTGCAGGACTGTCAGGCTGAACACACTTTTCCGATTGTGTGGCATCGGAAAATGTTAAAATAACCTAAAGCAACATTTCACCGTCGTCTCCTCCATCTTTCTCTTCTCCCTGCTCGTAGTGATCTCTAATTTTTGATATCCAGAAGACTTTCTGTCAGTTTGATGTTTATTCTTCTGCTAAAAATGTGACTGAAATGAGTTTAAAGACTCAAAGACAGGCATTTAATACTTCTATCTGATGGCTCTTGAAAGAAATCAGGATGAAGCAGATGCTTATATTCATTTATCTCCCTTGAAAACTGAACTACTTCACTGTAATATTGTTTTCTGGCTGATTCCACGAGTACAGTTTGAAATATGGATGGCCTCTCAATCAGTAAAAGAAAACACAATCAAGTGGAGTAACGTTGAGCATTACTGAATATTGCCTGTTTTATTGTGATGCTGTCTCCACTGGATCACCTGCATCAGGTATGAATAAGAGATACATCATTAACATCATGAATACTTATGAACATCTATGAATTCTCCACACATTGATCACCCCAGAGCAATGTGACATGAAGTTACACAACAGCACAAACTTACAGCCTCCATAGGTCAACTTGCAAACGAGGGATTCAACCCGCAGCCACGCATGACGTAACAGCTCACAGCTCCACGCGCACCTCCAGCGACAAAAGTTCACTTCTAACGAGCAGCGACAAAGTGATCAGATTAGAGAACTTACTTTCCGGCTGGTGTCACAGGTGAGGACATGTGATCAGAAACACGGTGGTGGTGATGAGGATGAGGAGGAGGAGGAGGATGATCCCGCAGCAGCAGCAGCAGCAGCAGCTGTTCAGCACCGGGGACAGCTCCGGGCTCGCTCAGCCTGCTCGCGGAGCTCCTGAACCCTGTCACATCCTGCAGCAGCTCCTCTGCTCCGGCAGGAGCTTTAAGTCCGCTCACCGTGAGGGATCCGCCCCACCCCCTCCCCTCTGTCAATGCACAGACTGCACATATAATCTTTTCGTTTGGATGAGTGAAGCGCCCAGAGTGTGTGTGTGTGTGTGTGTGTGTGTGTGTGTGTGTGTGTGTGGCCTCTGCATTATGCAAGAGGACAGCACAGGGCAGGGGCACAGACATGGTACCAGTTAGTTTGATCTTTTTACCTTCAAGTTAATCATGTCTTAGAATGATCTTGAATAAACAGCAGTTCATTTCACCAGCTGACAGGTGTGGAGGTAAAAAATACCATAAAGGTAAATCCCTCGTTAGTTTCCCACTTCCTTTATCTGTTTAAGCTTTTTTGTACAATTGTTCTCACCTGAAACGAGGGTCTGTGCAAAGAGGGTGTTGTATTTGAGATGCATTTGTAATCCTATGGCTATATAAATGAAATTGACTGGATCTGAATATAACAGCCTCCGACAATAGAGGGTGGGTTAAGAGATATTAAAAGACAAATGCAAACCTCTGTACTGATATTATAGAGGGCCTCAGGCACAACTGAGGTCCTCTCTATTTTCTCTATTTTCTTCTTCAAGTGTGGGAGTTTTAACAACCCTGAGGAAGCTTTCATACAGCTATACAATTATACATTTCTAGGCTGATTTCAGTAACTCTAGTACATTTTCCACCAGGATTCAGTAATTCCTCAGAGAGGGCTTTGAAAAAACTTTGTTGAGTTATTTACTGAAAAGAGCTCATTTTAAATAAAACTTGCAGGAAATATAATTGAACATGTAACAAAGAAAGGCGTGTTCGGGCCGAGCTGGGGGGGACTTAAAATGCTGGCTATAGCTCTGCTTGGCTATGAAACACGCACGGTTTAATTAACTTTCCATCAGGGCAAAAATGAAATGTGGGCCCCTACTGGCCAACCTCCCCACCCCCAGCTTTGATGTGCTCAGTGCAGTTTGTAATCATTTTCTGAAACACAATACTATTTGGAATAAGCATCATGTAAACGGAAAAGAAACTGCAGATAAAACTGGACTTAAATTATATCTGATTTTAGATGGAAATGTTGACAAAGCCTGTCTGCAAAACAGTGCAGTGCTACATGATCACATAATAATAATCCAAGTAACATACTTTCACCTCTTTAAGGCCTTTTGATTGTTCTATATCTTCCTAAATAAATAGTATTTTGATCTGTTTGGAAAAAGTGGGTGCAGGCATAACCTATCAATAAAGTTTACAAAGGAAGTCCAATGGATTGCATATTGTATAAAGTCTCTTTCAGTACTGCAGGTTGTGTAAGACCTTATGTCAGCTCGATTACATGTTTTGCTGAACTACAAGAAAAAAAAAACATGATCAAGATGTGGATCAAAACAAGTGGAGCTCCACACACCCACTGTGAGAAGTAATTAATTGACACAATTAAAACCGTACAAACACCGGGACAGATTGCAGTCCGTACACATCCACATCTCCCCTGGCTGTGGCCACATGGGATCTCCCCGTAGGTTTAATTAATAGTCAGTGGATTGTAACACTGTCCTGAAGGGGCTCATAATCAAATCACACTGCGCAGTGCTCCAGCAGGCCACCCACTGCGGTCATAATTGATAAGAGTCTCCAGCCTGCAGGATAATGGAATTCACCATTTCCTTCACTGTCCTTACTGTTACAGATGGTACACCGGGAGGTCAAGCTGTGGTTCAGGGAGCGGATGTAGATCACCGCTACAGGATGTATCCGGACCCCATGACAGCAGATGAGTGTGAGTAAGTAAACCTGAGCCAGATGAACTCGTCATTTTACCTCCTTCACTGGGATTTTAACCAGGGCCCAAACCTTATTATCATTATTAACCTTTATGTCAGGGGAAATACACAGCTAGGGAGTAATGTTACCATAACAGTATAAATGTAATGTTTTATACTGTTCTACTGGGATGTCCCATAAACTATTCTACCTACAGCTTAAGGACCTTCCAAATAATTACAAATAAGTGTCTCTCCTACAAGGCAAATGTTACCTTACTCATGCTGTCAAGGATGTTAATCCATCTCTTGTGATAACTGTACCAAGTTTGAGATATTCACTTGGGATTAGTGTCCATATGAAACAAAGTGAAACTAGTTGGAGTGAAAGAAAGCATTGCCTTAGTGGCAAGCTGACAATATGTCAGAAAAATTAAATCAGTTGATTTATTGCAATCAGTCATTACACAACAAAGGCACATAAAGTTATATGTATATATATATATGGTTTTGTGAAGGGTTAATATGTTGAACTATTTCATGGCTGGGTGCCATGAAGTCCATCCAGTGATGTATAAGTGTTCAAATATCTAACATCAAAATATTTGATGTTAGTTATGGATGGTGGTACGGATACCCATCACATATTTCTAATATTTCTAAATAAATATTGTCCTATACGTGAGTTAAAAAGAAAAAGTGGCGCACCAAAGTATTTCAAACCGAAATAACCACAAAGACCAATGTACGTATCAAAACAAGCAATATGAGTTCATAACATTGTACTATAATATATAGTGTAATATCTGCTTACATAATGGACTAATGCTGCTGCATATGTCACACTGAAAGCCTTTTTATTATGTAGGCTGGAACACAGCTGGGTGTATACATGCTAGTGTGCAATCAGGAACATCACGTAATAACTTAAGAGGGCGATAAAGGAAAGCACTGTTCTGCCTCCAAGGCCTTTTCAGCTTTCATTGTGTTGTGTTGCTGCGTCCAACCTCGTTCATTCAGGCCAAAATAAGAGCGCTCATAGCTCAGGGGGCAAAATGTCAATGCTTTCATGACTGTACATCCTGTGATTTAGATGGTTTTAGAGTTAGCATTAGTATTTATTGACAAGGATTAACTTTCCTTTAGCTTTAAAAGCTTTGGTTGGTTCATACAAAGGCAGCAACTCTCAGTCGCAGTTCAAGAGAGGCGAGTAGACTTCAGAGGACCGAGGGAGGTTGGTTAGTGTAAGGACGTCCCAAGTCATTCATCACAACAGACAGCTGTGGGATGAGGTCTCCTACATATTGGCCCTGTGTGTGAATCTACAGGCATGTGTTATTTAAAGCCTGATCTATCATCCCTATACTACCAAATCCATAGGTTTATCAACTAGTGTCAATGGCCAGATCCATGGACATCTATCAAAGGATGTCAGTTTTGAAATGAGAAAACAAAGGACACACACACACACACAGAGCGTGCAGAGTTTAATTTTCTCCAGTGAGCACAAACACACACAATGCATACAAAGCTGCTGACTCAAAGAAAGCTTCGACGAAGCAAATCATAATACAGCACTCTGTTCTGCAGACGGACATATTACTGGGTAAAAACAGAAAAACTAATGAATATATTTTCCTTTGGTCAAATCAAAGATAAAAAATAATAATGGATGTAAAGTGTAAAGTTGGAGGATGGATGTAATGTGTAAATCTTAGTGGGAACACATCAAAATGCAATGTACACTGTACAGAACGGAGAGTTTATCACATTCAGGCAGCAGCAACCAGGTCATTTTTCAGGTGTCGCTGTTTTCTACAACATTGTTGACACAGTATATTTCAGACGGAAACTCGGCCTGTTATCACGTGTTGTAAGTCAATCTGCTCCAATCTGGAGAAGTTTTCTTTATTCTGATCAAACAGAAAGACAAATAATCTTACAAACAAACAGATTTGATCTGGTAAAATATAATTCTTACACAGATTAATGGCTGGAGCATATTTGTGCCATGACATAATATACACAGTAAGCCTAAACCTGCCCTGCTAACGACCTCTCAGTGTCTGTAGTGTTGCATGGAACAAACGCACTGGTGATCTGTTGAGCCTTATGAGCTGAGCACCATAATAAAGCTTTTCCTCAGACTGAAACACTACATGGTCATTAAATCAGTAAGATTTATCCCCTTGGACATCTTGGCAATCTTCCTTTATGAACAATGAGAAAGTGTTTTGTGCACAAAGATGGCGTTCAGGCTGACAGCAGCACTAGAGGTAAACTTGTGAATTGTCCAACATGGAAAGTGTTTATCCTGAGAATGAGTTCAGTAAATTTCATGCAATCTGTTAAGAAGATTGAGATATTTTGTGAAGATTGAACCATTAAAAAAATATGTTTACCATATTTAATTCTAAGCAACAATATTTTGCTGTGGACCAGCTGTCAGCAGGAAGAACCTCCTCCGTGCTCTGGCTGAATTACAGTGATTTCTTTTCACCAGCAGTCCCTCACCTCACAGCTTTTTATGCACGTTTATCAATGACTCTTCTGGTGTATTGTTTCAGCAAGAGGACATTTTATGGTGAGCTTTACCCAAACCCCAGCATGAGCATGGTTCAGCTGGGAGGGGTAGTCATGAATTCTACTTGGTAAACAACTGTCTCACATCACATGCTTTGGGCATGAATCATACAAACAAAACAAACTGAGACATTTGTGGCAATAAATATTTCATCAGAAGCTCAGCCTCTCTTCGCACATATGGACATTTCTGTGGATGTCCACCCAGCGCTGAAGTTTTCACCTTCGGCACGAACCTCTTCAAATGCCACGTGCACAAAAGTAAACCAAACATTTTAGTAAAACAAACAGCTGACAATGTGCAATATGACATGGCAAATGATCCTCAAACAATAAAGCTGCCATGTTGACATATTTGAATGTGGTCCCAGATATGAGCTTACAAAGAAGCAGAACTTGACATTTAATATATTTACAAAGAGTTAACAGCTGTAGATACAATACAGTTCTTTTTTTTGAATGTGCACAGAATCTACAGTGACCGGGGGCCCAATGCACTGCAACTTGAGAAAACAGATACTGCATTTCATAACACGTTGCAAGTACAAACACAGGGTTGTGTGTTCTCCAGGTACTTGTGGTCTCTGTGTGGCAATGGATGCTCTGAGCTATGAGCACACATGACAGCATGGACCCTGACTTCACAGATCATTACATCCTATATTATATAGTTTAAACTTCATCTTACTTGTCGTACATGTATTGAAGATTCCATTTCTGACGTGAAAGCCAGCAGGAACCACCATAGCTAACTTTGGAAACCAATGATGTAATACCTTAAGATGCATTTCTTTTTAATGGTCAGTGGTAATTTGGCCTAACTATTTCTGTCTAAAACATTTAAGACAATGCCTCAGTGACTAGTTTCATCCTCTATTATGTGTGTTTTTATGTTGAATAAAGTTGCACTGCATTGCTTGCATGTGTAAAATTGGTGTAGTGCCCCTTTAACTTAGAGCGAGGGACCTGCTTGCCTTGATTCACAAGGTCTCTCCTGCTGTCCTACTCAGCTATGTTGGTTGCTGCAACAATGCTCCATGCTGCTGCCCAGAGTTTCTGTAACATTTCATGACAAAGACGGTGATGAGCTCTCAGATGTCCCTCTTGAGACCAGCAGGTCAAATTCCCAGCACAATATCCATTTATTTCCACTGATCTTCTAGGATCTAGCCAACAGGTTGGTATGGATGGACGGAAAGTACCATTGGATGGACTGTACCACTGGATAAAACCATGAGGGAAATGGCACGGGTTCCTCTTTTAGCCAGCTGGTGAAAAAGTTGGTTCCATCCATTCCAAAACTAACCTAAGTGTTTTATATTCACGCTTCAACTGGAAACTCACTGAGTTAACCAGTGCAAGAGACTACGCACGCATGTCGATGGACACATACTGTGGTTTTCTACTGGTGTATCATGTAGTTAATCTCTATGTTCATGTATATTTTCTCACCTCACAGAGAACGAATATATACATATACAGTCTGTGCAGAAACAGTCTCTGGCATAACGCAAGAGCAATGGTGCACTCTGCCCTCAGATGTTAATGTGTAAATATATATATATGAGTTGCAGGTGTCCCAGGCACACACTGAATCTTCTGAGCACAGATTGTGTGTCCCATATCGATCTTTTCACCTGCATTTCCTCCTCCTAGAGGACCTGCTCGGTGCTGGAGGCAGAGATGTCCAGGAGTCTCCAGGCGGCGTTGGGGTTCAGCTCCTCCTGGTCACGACACAACGCCCAAACATACATCATCCTCATCACCTTCCCCTGTTGAAGGAGGAGAAGAGCAGAAGGTCAGGAAGAGAAACACAGAGAAGGAGGAGGGCTCCTGGACTCATTTCAGAACTAGAAACTCCTGTAACTTCCTAGACAGACCAGATGCAATGAGTCGAGGTGTTTATTTCTGTCATCACTTTAAACTCACATTAATCTAACAGTGAAACAAGCCGAAGCCCTATCGCTGCATCCCACTTGTGAAATTCAATGAAGACAGATATGTATGAGGCACATGTTAATAGAACACTGATCCAATTTCAGCCATTTGAGTTGTTTACTTCCTCTGATTATGTCAGATTCACTATGCTGGTGCAGTAATGATGACTTCACAGACCGGATCTCCTTCCACAATGTCTCCTTTGGGGCTGCGGATCACCATGACGACTTGAGCCTGGAAGGTGATGATCAGCACCGGGCCCTGGTCCATCATCTTCCCCATCGCCAGCTACAACACAGGCAGAACAATGGACGAGCAAATTAAACAAGAAGAGCTCGCTCACCAAGGGTTGTTATCAATTGCTGCAGCAACCTGGTGTCTTAAATGCCATGTAAACAATAAATGATGTCTGCTTCTGTGCACGCACTTCAAGTTAGTTGAGAAAGAAAAAGGTGAACAAAGAAAAGGTTGAATAAAGAAAAGCAAACAGCAGATATTACTTTGGAAATCTTTGAACACAGAAGAGTACAACACTTTATGTGTGAAACACTTACATCAATGTTATCAATGTCAAGGACTTTGGACTGGAAGAGCAGCCCCAGCGCTCTGGCCTGCTGGATGGGATGGGCCAGCTGACTGTACGTCTGAGGAACAGGCACAACAAAACACACGTGACATGAAAAATCATGCTCGATGTAAACTTTGTGCCAACTAAAGTGGACAGACTAACAACAGCTAACAACACTAATATAGTAATTCTGTCCATTTGTAATCACATGAACATTGTCAGACACACACAGACGGTGTTCCCTGCTGCATTTGTCCTCTGTCATTTTGTTACAAGATGTTTAAGCATATGGGGGGAAGAAATGTAAAATCCTTCACCTTCTGTGGTGTATTTATTTAGTGGTGTTTGACTATAAAAGTTATAGGCAGCTGCACTGAACTTACAGCTTCGTAGCACCAGTCTTTTAGTACATCCAGTTCTCCACGGATCATAGCCTGCAGGATAGTGACACTGTCATTGGTGAATGCATACAGCAGAGGGGTATTTCACAATCTGCGTAAATTAGACTTAATGTATTTACTGGTTAGCTCTTAAGTTATTACAGTGTACAATGGTAACTTCAGTCAAACCTGGTCAGAATGTTTTCAGAATGTAAACAGACACCATTTTAATAAATAGTCGTACAGTAAGGTCTGATCTTGTACTCTAAATCACAGATCTTTATCTAATTATCTGATCGAAACTGGAGCAAAAATGTACAACCTTCATCAACAAGTCTTAGCCTCTTTAGTGAAATAGCCTCAGATACAGAGCAAAGACAAGGACAAACTGAGAGGGTGGAAGAAGCTGCTCACCTCCAGTATGTTAGGGATGATGTCTTTCTCACACTGTTTGAGAAAAGTGTCTTTGTCGAAGGTGGGGTCGGCCTTCACGATCTCTGTCAACACCTCAGACATTTCTGTCTTGGAGAAAAGACCACCTGGAAAACAAACACCAACAACATCAACGCCAGCAGCAACAAAGAGATCATTCAGTACAAACTGGAAATGAACAGTCATTGTGGTTAATATAGACAAACATCTTCATGTATCTTCAAATATCTTCACAAACGATCTGTTATGTCACATATATGTTCACATAACAAACAGTAAGTAACATAATGACAGAAGAGTTTCAGGTTTTACTCTCTGGAGCAGTTTGGCCTCTTATCACGTGAGAGATTATGCTAATGACAAATAACTGCTAAATCAATGATGGTGGAGCATTACCTAGGAAGTCAGTGACTCTGTCAGTCACGGCTCTGGATGCTCTGATGAGGGCGTTGTCGCTTTCATCATATTTCATCTTCATCTCAAAGAACCCTGTAGGTAACAACAGGAAAAAATGATGGTGTTGAGAGCAAACATATGAACATTTTGGAATCATAATGGGGTAGAAACCCTGCACCTGTGAGGGCATGTGGGCCTCTATGAAGATCAACACTTTGCACCTGAACTGAGGTAGTTTATAATGCAATCTGCTGTAATGACTCTGGTGCCACCTGCTGCCTTTAATGGGATATTACACACATGCGCACTGTGGATAATCCACAGCATCTAAGCTAATGAATGCAGGGGATTTTTCTTACTGTTAAAAACTACGTTGTTGTCCTTGAAGTCCTTCCACTGCTGGAACCATTTTGAATCCTTGTGGAGAACGACCCCCATAGCCTCTCTGACCACAAAATAAAAGAAAATCACTTCCTTCATTAGAGGGTAGAGATGACAGCGAACAAACACTGTCCAGGTAGAAATAGATCTCCTCACAGAAGACAGACAATCAGGTTTCACTTCTGATAATTACTCACTCGTTGGCTTCGAAAACTCTGGAGTCGCTGTTGGCTCCTTTGGAGGAGAAATCGCTTCTCTTCCTCAGCTGAGAAGGAGCTCTGTAAGGGCCGGCATCATCAACATCGATCTCCTTCTTCATGGTCTCCACACTCTACAGACAGGACGCACAGGTATAATAGTTATAACATAACAGCAACAACAGGGATGAGGATGATGCTCCTACAGAGATGTCGTCATGTCGAGGGTGAAGCCATGTGAAACTTCTGACTATTCTGTTTTCTGCTCTGACCTGTGAGATGGCCTTAAACGCACTGGTTCTGCCAAATTTTTCTCCTCCTTTGGAAACGGACTCAGCAGAGTGCATGGCTGTTCTGGCCGCCTCCTCCACACCTTCTTTTATCTTTTTCCCGATGTCAGTACGAGACACCTCCTCGAGACCCTATGGCCAGAATGCCAATACACACACACACACACACACAGACAGATGCAATTGGTCAGTTGATTATAGAGTCACTTTTCCAGAAACCAAGAAGACTTAAAATATTTTACCTGACACATGAGGGAAAACCTTTAATTAGACAAAAAGGCTAAATTTCCAAACTGGAACTATCCATCACAGATGACTGTGACCAGAGGACATGCTGATACCTCACCTCCTTGACGGTCTCTGATAAGGAGCCAATGGTCTTCTTAAACACCTCGGATGTCTTCACTGTCTCTGCCTCTATAGATTTCTATTGAGGAAATGTTACAAAAACAATCCTGGTTGAAGCAGATAAATAACTTTTACAAAAATCAATCATAACTCAAAGGGACATTGTCTAATATAAAACCACACAAAGCAAATAATGTTCTTACATATTTCCTGCGGGCTTGTTGGAGAGCATCAGACTCCTCAAGCCTCTTGGCCTCTTCTCTAAACTTCTTTATGTTCTCTTTCATCTCCTGATTCTTGCTGAACTCCTGACGCAGGTTATCCACAAACTCTCCCAGGAAGCCTTTACGTCCTGAAGCATATCGCACCTGATGACACAAACAGAAAGCAGGACTTCAGTCAGACAGACAGACACAAAGATAGAGTGAACAGATCAATCACTGGGAAGTCCTTCTTCATCTGTCGGTGACATTGAGAGGAGGAGTAAACCAAAGTCTGTGTACTGTTTAATGTGAAAGAGGAGAAATCAGTCTGTAAGTAAAAGAAAAACAAGTTCCAAACTTAAGTGAATTCTTTTAGGTTACACAAACAAACAGCCATTTTCTTTGACGTAATCAAGAATGAGTATGTGTCTTTTCCAGGTGAGTGGGAGCCACCGGTGTGTACCTGCACAGCTGTGGCTGGGCTCCCATGTAACCTGTAGGCATCTCCTCTCCACCCTGAGGAGGCCAGGGACCGGGAGCAGAGGGCCAAGGCACGTCTGCCAACCAGCTGCAATGGAGAGAAAGCCGCTGTTAGCAACAAATCAGACAACAATCAGATCTGCCTGCCAGCACGGCAATGGACGGTGAATGAGTGGGCGGTGGTTAATGAGCCCCGCACAATAATAAGCAGTGATACAGAATAGGAAAATGGGGCTAAATAGAATTTGTTGTCGAGTCATGCTGTGATGCTTTCTGTAAGAACCAAAGAAACATGCCAGAAAGTGAATGAAAATGAATTTAACCCACAGCATAACAGACTATAAGGAAGCCAGCAGATTCAGATCTGAAACATTCACACAGTCACTGTTCCTGTTAAAACATTGGAGACTTAAGTCTTTGTTACTGAAGCTCCAGTCATCTGTGCCCTGTGAGTCACATACTGGGCCCAATTGAAATGGGCCCAGCTCATTGTATTTGCATATAAGTCACAGGGAATGACAGGATGCTTGGTTATTTGATTTCATATTTCATATATTCAGTGTTGTATTTCTGTGACAGGTCACAGAATGTGACGGGCTACAGAATTTGCCGTAACACCGGTGTTTAAAATAAAACCAAGAGATTAGCCTGTGCCACCACTAGTAAAAACCCGGTAAGTTATATATGGGCTCGTCGGCACCTGGCTGCACACACTCACAGAAAGCTGAGGCTAAATGTTAGTTTTAGATGCTGAAAGGTGAAGAAGAAACCTGACGTAACGTTACGTCTGGTGCAACAAGGCCTTTACCTAACGGACATCTCTCGCGCTAGCTGAATAAAAACACACCCCTCCGCATAACTGGACACAACAACATTAACCACAGAGCCGCGTCCGTCTGTTCCCTCCGCCAAACTACCTGCCGGAGACCTGAGGGCTGTAATGAAGGACATGTTTGATTGTCTAACCTCGTAGCACCGACACACGGAGGCTGCCATCTTGATCTTGAAATGCGCGGAGCCGCACGTGCATCCTTGGTGCAGCAGCTGACCTTCGGCTCGACCAATAGGAGCAGAGCTGGAGGGGCTGGGGGCGGGGCCAGCTGTCAGCACGACTTAAAGGGACAATCCACGATAAAAGGAAAATAATGTCGCCCTGAACAGGACATCAGAGACTTTCAGACTTTAATTTATTCCCTCACTTGTTGACACTTTAGGGAGCTGAAGCTGACTGTCTCAGTGGATTATTATCAAAGACACTGCATCCAAATGTCCCAATATATCCCAATAAATGTTGAAAAGTGTTGCCTATTTCAGTTTGTATTCCCTCTTTACAGTCATCTTATTAAGATATTATTTTGTAACTTAAGATATATGGAGCCTTTTCTCGTGTATACAGCCCATGCAGACGGACTCCTGTCGATAGATGGGCCTTCTACACAAAGATTTAACATAAATCATGTCCAGTGTCTTTTCCCTTTTCAAAAAATACATTTTCATCGTCATCCTCATCATACAATATTTGAAATGCAAGCACTTAGGCAGGCTCAAAGATTACATTTAGATAACTAATACATTACAGCAATGAACGCACGGGAAACACTAAACAGCATACACATAAAGACCAAGCAAAGAATGACTTGCTAGTTTTCCATTTCCATTTTGTCTATTCGTCTACTCCATCATAACATTTTCCATTTGTCTATAATTGACCTTATCTACTGTGAATGCTTGTTTAACTTTTAATCTTTTTAATTATAATAACGACATTTCAGATGTGACAGTGAGCTGAACTTTAATGATGTGAGCATCCTCTGTGGCCTGACCCCGTTATTCTTTTCATTCAGGATTAAATGACTGTCAGTGTGTGTGTGTGTGTGTGTGTGTGTGTGTGTGTGTGTGTGTGTGTGTCCGGGCTCTCCAGCTGGATGCTGTCTGCTGGCATGCCGGCGAACAGCGCCCCCCTGAGGCAGCTATGCGCGGCGCAGGGACTCCTCCCCTCCCTCTGCAGAGTTGGGAGCTCTCCCCTTCTGCGGCCAGCTCGCCTTGACAGCCAAAACTGGCGCAGAGTCTCAGCACAAACCTTTACCACATTTTTCTGGCATATAACGACAATTCATCCCCTGACTTTCCACACATCCTCTTCCGGAGACAAGCGTTGGAGCGGCCTCGTCTAGAATGGGGAACCGAGACGATGAATACGATTTCTTGTTCAAAGGTAAAAAAAAAAAAAAAAAAAAAAAAAAAGATGACTGCATTCCCCCTTTACACAGGCTTTTACCGACGAAGCTGTTCTTTATAGATGCCTTTAAATCTCTTATTGTGTCTGTTAGCTGAGCAGATGTGTAGATTTTCCAGTGAAACAGACTGATGGTTTTCTCAGAAACAGTCCGGATGAGAATCGCTTGGTGTTATTACAACATAATGCTGTCATTGTAACATTACAGCGCCTGCAGCTATATTTATAGGTGGAGGATGCAACACCCTATCCGCGCTGCTCTGCCTTTGTATTAAACTTTCATCAACTCATAGAGCAGGATTGCTGGTTTGACTGCACACTCTCCTGCGTTTACTGAATGACATTTTGGTGTTTTCTTCTCCGTCCATCTCACGAGGTTGATCGCGGGCCTATCAGCCTCTACCTCTCCTGATCAATAAGCTCCATCCTCGGATTGCCACTCGCAGCAAACGCTGCAGCTCATAACTTTGTGCCTCCTGCGCCGTGTGGTGAGGATCAATAGGCCTGGTGGGTGGAAGCGGTGCCAGGCTCAGGTCCATGTTTATCTTTAGTGCTCCGCTGGCTCCAGAAAGCCATGCTTTGATCGTGATATCAGCTCCTGTGGCACATTAACATCCTGGGCCTGTGTGAGCCAAAGGGCCATTTAGATGTAACAAAGTATCCTCTGTGGGATGAATGGGGCATCTGCCGGAGGCTCTCCCTCTCTCCCTCTCTCTCCCTCCCTCTCTCTGCCCGAGCCATCGTCTGTGTACCCGGCTGAAACAGGAAGGGCAAGGCGGCCTGAAACTGTCGATTCAGGTTTTGATGAAGCCTGTTATCAGCTTCCTGCAGCCCTGATGTGGACAGGGACAAAGTTCGGCTCTATATCCTTTTGTCGGGGGAGAGAAAACAAAAGGGTTCCACCTCTGCTGCCCCATCCTCTGCTCCATCAATCACTTTCCCACAGCTCAAGACAACAGGGCCCGTTCATAATCAGTCCATGTTGTTAGATTATGCTGTGGATGCTGAACAGAACCTGTTCGGACCCATAGCAGGCACTCCACTGTGCTGTAACTTAACTTAACTTGTGTTTCTTTTGGATGTTTTCAATATAAAGTCCCATATGTGTGCTCACAGTGTGGGTGTCTCGTCCCCGTGGTTCTCTGTGGGAGAAAGAAAGAAACTAAATTAACATCAGGTAGTCTAAAAGTCTTCCTACCTGGGTGCTCTCAGGAGGATTTTGTTTATTCTCTGAGTATAAGCGCCCTCAGGGATGGTTTAACTCTTGATTTGAACGGTGAAGAAGTGTACAGTCAGTTTGAGATGAAGGGCGAACAGCAAAAGTCCTCATTTATTGAGCACATTCTGCTCAATGAAAAATGGCTCCTAAAAACCTTCCCTTTTACTCCATTATTTAGCTTTTAGATCCACTGCCGACTAAAGCACCTCTTTATTTAGTGGATAATCCTCCAAGAACTTCAAGGCTTTAATTCTGGTTCGAGTCATTTGATGGCATGAATTAAATAACGGTGGTTTTGCTACAGCGACGTCCAAAACAGGCTGGAAATGTTCAGGTAAAAGAGTTCATTTGGTTAAGTGTCAGTGAGGTACAAAAAGATGACGCATCAGAAAGTGTTTAGTTCACTACAGCATATTGTTCAAAGCTAAACAAATTAATTCATCAAAAATTCATCACACGTTTTGTTCAAAGTCTGTTCAACAATGTTGTGCTCTCAGGGCTCTTTTGTCACCATCTCACGTGTGATATTTGAAAAAGAAACTACTTGAAAAGGATCAAAAAAATGCCTGTGTTTGATTCCAAAAACCCCAAATTACACTTCTCATTAAGTGAAGAGCTGTAATGAATTTGAAATGAATAAGGCACATTCTCGAGCACTGTTGAGTTGTAACACTAAGGTCATGAATCAGCTCAGGCCTGGTGTTCTGTGATGTGTTACAATCCCACTCCCAAACTGTTTTTTTTTTTTAATATGCCACATGCTGCTGTATGTTATATCAGCATGTCCTGGATCTATAAATACATACAGCCCATCTCCTGCCCCTTCATCACACTTGTAGTGTACAAACTCTCCTCCTCCTTGCCTCCACAGTCGTGCTAATTGGAGACTCGGGCGTGGGGAAGAGCAACCTGCTGTCTCGATTCACACGGAATGAGTTCAACCTGGAGAGTAAGAGCACCATCGGGGTGGAGTTCGCCACACGCAGCATTCAGGTGGACGGCAAGACGATAAAGGCTCAGATCTGGGACACAGCGGGACAGGAGCGCTACAGAGCCATCACCTCGGCGTGAGTCCACTTCTGTGTGGTACAGATAGTCCTGCCTGTCACCTGAAACCCCTCAGCGTGGGGAACTACTTTTCCTGTGTCACAGTCACAGTCGACACTTTAACCTTCAGACTAGATCACTTAAAAGAGGCAGATGTTTACACTTTCTGCAGCGTTTAATTAGAGAGGTGGATGATGAAGAAATAGCAGACGTGTGTGCCGTGCTGTCACCTGTGTGTCTGTGGTCCTGTTACAGATACTACAGAGGAGCGGTGGGGGCGCTCTTAGTGTATGACATAGCCAAACACCTGACCTACGAGAATGTGGAGCGCTGGCTGAAGGAGCTGAGGGACCACGCCGACAACAACATCGTCATCATGCTGGTCGGCAACAAGAGCGACCTGCGCCACCTCAGGGCCGTCCCCACAGATGAGGCCCGGGCCTTCGCAGGTACTGCAACTCACTGAAGGACCCAGGAAAGGCTGAATAATGGAGTGAGGGGAGGGATTGTATAGATTAATTTTTAAAAAGCTATTGTTTGTGTTTTCTGTTGTGCTGCTGTTGAACTGATGTTTTCTCTTTTACCCCTCAGAGAAGAACAATCTGTCATTTATAGAAACTTCAGCCTTGGACTCAACAAACGTGGAGGAAGCCTTCAAGAATATACTCACAGGTATGCGTGTGTCCCACAGAGGTGGGACGTCAGAGCTGTGCTGTTGATATTGTTTGAAAATGTCAGCCTAGATTTGACCTCACCAGCTTTAAGACACTAAACCTTTGTGTGATTAAAGGTCTGAAAGCGTAAACTTAAAGTCTAAACTAGCTGCTGATATTAACAGGCACAAATGATTGGTATCTATTATTGGTAACTAAACTCTTCCTCTGTTGTACAACTTCCTCTAACTGTGGGAAGTTGTAAATGATGTATCAGGTTGTAAAATCTGTCATTCATTGGGGGCGTTTCTCTAACATGTTTGTACTGGCGTGGCTGTGGGCCGCATCAGCCAGGTTGTTCCACGTTGTTCCAGACACTCCTAATGTGGTCAGAAAGGTGATCCTGTAAGCCAACTAATTGATCCGTTTCTCTTCCATCTCTTCGTACACAGAAATCTACCGCATCGTCTCGCAGAAACAGATTGCTGAGCGGTCTGCCCATGACGAGTCCCCAGGAAACAACGTGGTGGACATCAGCGTGCCACCCACCACGGACGGCCAGAGGGGGAGCAAACTGCAGTGCTGTCAGAACCTGTAACCCATGGCAACCGTCCCTGCTCACCTGGGTCAATTATTAATTGAAATCCACAGTGTCGACATGCTTCCACCTGGGGTGCAATATTGTCTGAATCTGCGGCGTTTAGATCAGTGGAGTCAGTTCCGTTCTGCCACAAACGATCAATCCCGGAAAAGAGGTGTTTGAATCGATTTCAAATTATAATATGACCCAGGTACAATCTGCTACATCCCAGTGCAAAAACAGGACTGGTGGTACCGCGTTACCCGTGATAGTGTAGCAGAACAGCTTTGCCTGAGAACTCGTAAGCCTAGACATCTCCCTGGTAGATGGTTAACGCCACGTGTTGGAGGCCCGGGTTTGACTCCTGCCTGTTTCAGTCATACCAGCAGTCCTGTTTTTGGGCGTTCCTCCTCCTCCTCCTTCTCCATCATCTCAAAAGTGGTTGTGACGCTGCTGATGCTTATTTCATTTTGTGTAAAATATATTCTTTTTTTTGTTTTGATAGCTTGTCTGCTCACATACATTATATTAATGCCATGAAATTAAATTTTACATTATGTTGCCGTGTCTTCTTTTCTTTTAACAACACATATGCAAAATAACATACTGTAGCTATTAACTATGCCTCTGAAATGTAGTGGAGCCGAAGTATAAAATAGATTACAAAAGAAGTGATCAAGTGCAGTACTTGAGTAAATATCAGATTTATAGTAATCACTGTTACTATCCTCCAAGTGACGAATGTTAAAGGTCTGCCAGCAGCACAAATATAATAAATGGGAAAACATTTCTAAATATTTACACAAGATCGTGAAATCTGAAGGCATGACACCCACAGTGAGTGATCATAAGATGCTGAAATACCTCAAACCAGCAGAAAAGTCCAGTTTCACATTGATTTAGTCCAGGAGTCCCTTGTGTTTTATTATTGCACAATAACCCAACTTTCCAGGGGACGCAGCAGGAAGACTACAATGACACAAAATACTTTGTTTAGCGTATGCTGCATACATTGATTGACACCTCAGAACGCATTTCTGTTTTTTACCTTTTCTGAGTACCAGCCTGCTCTGATACGTCTGTGTTTTCATATAGGACAAGAGTCTGTAGTCTCACTATTCAGAACACTGTATCTTCGCTATGTAAAATTGCATCTCTTGTGATGTAGGGCATAACTACTGGTCATTGCTAGGTAGCTCAATTCATGAATGGTGCATTTACAAGTGGAGCAGGGCCGTTTGCTAATGCACTTTTCTTTTTTTTTTTTCTTCATGAGAGTAGAAATGTCATCCAATTAGAATGTAAACACTTTTCCACACCTTCAATACTTGTTCCTTGTACACTACTGCACTGCTGTCAAACGTCTGCAGATAGTATTATCCTGTATACGACAATCCTCACTGACCCCGTGACAAGCGTGATAAACATGTGATGCCTTCTCCTAAACAGGAAAATGATTTGATTTTCACTGTTCAGACAGCAATGACAAAGCTTTACCAGGACACTTTAAAAGGGTTCAGATTATAGACAAGAACGTTGGTGTGAGCGTCTGTCGCCCTCTTCCTGTCCGCAAACAATCTTCACAGATAGTGATGTTTTTAAGGTTTTCCTCCTCTGCCGGGCTTTTGGCCGCCCATTGTTCAAAACAGCTAAATACATTGTGAAGGGGCATGAGGGAATTATAGGTAGTGAATATGTTTCATATTATACTGTAGTAGCATGCTGAATCAGTTATATCCTGCTACATTAGCTTGTGTCTTAGTATTTCATAAGTTTGTGTCACGGACATATGGTTGGGCTGGTTAGTCCATTATCCACGTGTTCAGTCGTTCACGTCCCAGCACTGGCTGTCCGCTGACAACTCTGTGTTTCAACATCAACTATGACTCCGGAATGAGTTCCTCCCAAAACCACTTTTTGTGGTTGGCCAATATCGTAGTAGTTTACATCAAGTGCTTCAATAAAAGAAAACAGGAGGAGAAAGTAGCTCTCCTCTCTCAGAATGGTCCATATGAAGTGCAAAAGTTCATTAATATGATTAATTTTGTTTTTTAGAGAGTGCTCCAGTGGGCGTTATTTTAAATATTCCTCTTGGCACCACTCTGCACTCATACGATGGTCTCGTCAGTCATTTTCTTGGTCGACTTGGTCGGCACAGAGCGTTGGGTGGTGTGCGCCCCTTTCATGTCGGGCATGAGCAGGCGCACTTTCTGATTGGTCCTCCTCCACTCCGAGTACAACTGACAGTGATACCGAAATGACACCTGAGAAGAAGAGTGGGAGGGGACAAGGCAGGAGGTGACAACAGAGGAAAAGACAGACGTCAATACAACTGACACCAAGATATTTGAGACAGAGTAGTGTGGCAGCAGGACAGGAACAATACGCTGACTGAAGCTGCAGGTGCTGAATGACAGGCGCTAACAAGCTGTGAGCAAAGGCACTAATCTTTCATGAATTGTCATTTCGGATTATTCTTTAGCTCAAAATTAAAAAGGTGTCAGATTCTTTAAAGAACGCGATCCAGTTCTGGAAAAGTAATATATTCTTCCTTGAGAGTAAAGGCCATCTTATTCTTGACATTCTCAATAAGTTAACCATGTATGTGCATACCCTTTGACTTTGTTAAAGTGCTATTCAAGGTCATGCGGGGACCAGAAAAGAGTAGCATCATCTCTGTAATAATCAACAGCAGAACAGTAATCTGTGGGTTTGGGCACATTTGTGATGTGTCTGTGCCATCTCACTTTTGTTTTCCAAATCTATGTGGGACACCAGCACATTAAAACCAACTTGTGGGTGTGAAGATGCCAGAGAGAAAAACATTCACTTTGTGCCAGCATCTTCACAGAGGTACATAAACATGTTTTCCCTCGGTTACAGAAGAGCAACTTAAATAATACATTAGTTACCAGTGTCCAGAGGATGTAAATGGTGAAAAGGGCGATGGTGAGGGCGATGAGGCCAACAGCCTCCAGTCTGCTCTTCAGTTGCAGGTGGTCCTGGGCTCCCCTCAGACACAGCCAGCCGGAGATGGCCGCCAGGGGCGTGATGAGAAGGAAGCAGGCCATGTCGCACAGCAGAGTGCGCTTCTCACTGCGAGGGCCTGGGTCCTTCAGCCACTGAGCAAGAGCACAATGAAGAGGTCATTGGTCTGACTGAAAATTAGCTTTCTACATTATCACCCTAGTCAAACAATGAATACAGCAAAATTCCGCCAAGAAAAAGAGAATTAAACTGGTGTGAGTTTCCAAATATGAATGCAATGATGCTATTAAAAACTCACCCTATGAATAAAGACCACTTAACACAAGGTAAGGTAGTAATCTCACCATTATGAGCAAATCATCTCATGTCCTGAGGATGCTACACGTTGGCACACACTCAGCATGGCTTTATATTAATCTCATAGACACTTACAAAGACTCAAAACATCAGTACAAGGCCAAACAAAAATGTTCTCCATTACATTAGCCAACTTGTTCATTTCTACTGCTTTTTGTCAAAACAAAAAGGACAGTTAAAAACATTTATCCAAAACCCTCTAACCTGTGTGAGTGGTTGTGGTCGTCGTTCGATGGTGAATTCTGTGTGACAGAGTTCACAGTAGCTGGTGTTGGAGGAGGACAGCCACTTCTCCAAGCAGCTCTTGTGCACTTTACCCAGCGTACCAGTGCAGTCGCAGGGTGAGAGCAGCGTCTCCCCCCCAGCTCCCTCATGACAAATCCGACACATGCCCACATCACTGTGGAGCAGTAGACAAGACAACAATGTGATGATGAACTAAAGCACAATGTAATTACAGTACATTCATTAGGACCCCATGTGATTTCCTCCCACTCTTACCTCTGCAAGCTCACCGCTTTGACAACAGTGGAGAGTGGGCGGCCATCTTTAGCCGTAACCTTGGCAATGTATTGGGCTTGTGCGGTAGAATCAGACTCCTCCGAATCCTTGGAGGCATCAGATTCGGCATTTCCAGAGTAATCACAAAGGGAGCCGGGTAGGTGGCAGCACCCTGACGAAGACATGGCTCAGCTGAGGGGGACGAAGATGACGGAGGAGGCAGCGACTTCAACAGAAGGTCTGATCCAAAACCTGATGCCCGACTCCTCTCCTCCTCTGTCCACCTACAGAGCAAATGCCCGTTGAAATATGACCAGGAGATGAACAGGAGACTATGGGTGACTTCAAATGACAAAATAAGTACAACACCATTTCCAACCTCTCACAGGATTATCTAAAAGGTCTCAGTGGTGCTATGTTGATACATAGAGGGCAACATCCAATAGAGGCATTCGAAGTAAGCTCCAGGTTTAGGTCTCAACATGTTTGGTAGGAAAAAAAACAAGACACGTAACCTTCAATACGTCTCAAAGCAAGGCTCAGAATTCCCTGTTAACCAAATGGGCCAATCAGTATAAAGGTATGTAGTGAGGCCAAATTATCCTCCAGACTCTCAGAAAACTGTTGCTAAATATCCCAAATATTTACTGCTGCAGGGAGTGTAGAAACACACACACACACACACACACACACACACGTCAGGAAGTTTACATAGGAGTGAGAGTAGAGCCATAAAAATAGCAATATGTGCATTGGATAGATTTTAAGTACCTTAGAAGACTTGGAAATAATTAATTAATAACATTTCAATAAATAAGGGAAGCTTCAACAAACTATGTTGACAGGCAAATACAGAATGTAGCACACTGGTGTGCAAAGGGGGGAAAAATTAGAAACATGCAACCTGCTCCACACCAACACTCTCACTAATGTACTATTACATTAGATTTCCATGAAAAAGAAGGATTATAATAATAAGAATAATAAGAAAAAGCTCCGGACGATAAAGTGAAATTAACCAAACGAATGTAATTGCGATTAAACGCATTTTTAGGAGTCAGGTAGCTTTTTACTGCCATCATCATGTCACACACACACGGGCTGTCAGTCAGCGTGAGGGCTGTAAATATAAAGCTACTGTCCACTTTTATTCGATGATTACAGTTACAATTTCACTGCTATTTTTAACGACACTCTACATGATTGATAGACTGTCGTTGACGTGCAGCCGCCAACAAAGACAAAATGTACCTCAACACAAGAAAACCACGTAAAACAGCCGTCCACCAACACGCCCAGGTGGGATGTTAGTGTATATAAAAGCAGGCAAACAAGGCGAAAACCAGCAGTTTACGTGAATTTACTCACCCGACGGCCTCCCTTTTCTCGCTTGGCCTTGGCCTTGGCCCGTCGCTAGCCAGACACAGGCTAGCTGAGCTAACTGGACAGCCTTAGCTACAAACTATGACATTGACATCTAACCAAAGGCTGAGGATGTGAGGGGATGCGAGAGACGACCACATGCGCTGCATCCTCTCCATGGCGTGTAGAGTGTCTCCCTCGGGTGGTTTTGTCTGGGAAGGTGAGAAGAAGCGGAGGTTTCTGCCAGGATTACCAGACGCGGCTAACGCGGCTAACAGGCTAGCAGTGGGCAAGCCTACCTCAGCATCCCTCAGCTGTGCGCTGGTCACGTGACACGGTGCTGCCTTCACAGTCGTTAGTGGTGTTTTAATAATGGACGATTTACGTACATATCGGATATCAAACGCGACTACTACGCTTGTAAGAGCTACTGGTAATTTTCACACATTCGCCAAATGTGCTGTTAATGAGGTCAGCAAACATGGAAGTTTAGTAAAAGCTGATGTAAGTCCTGCATGCCAGTTAGTATGCCCAACACTTGTGTTAAAAAGCTCAAGAGCATAAAGTTCCTAAAACAAAGCAGCATTAAAAAAAAAAGCTACCAGCTACTTGTACATTATTATGCACATATAACGTTTTATGTTCATAATCAATGACACAAATACCATTTTTTGCCGATGCAATAGCAGTTTACGAGGAGACTTGAATGCAGCTCACGGTGCAAACAATACCAACAAACGGTGAGAGCATGCCTGTTTGGAGAAAACTGTGGATGACATGTTTCAATCTGTTTTCCCCGTTGATATTAGTTTGATTTCAACATGAAAACGACCTTCAACTCCATGTAGGAAACATCTGTAGTAAATCATGTCAAAGAAAGGCCGCTAGGTGACAGCATTTAGTCGACCCTCCTCAGGCTGCTGCAGAGAGTACATAAACTCATATACTTGGGTACTTAGCCTACATTATGTTTGAGTGTTTCCATGTTATGCTACTTTGGAATTAGAGTCAGGTTTATTGATTATTCGTAGCCTATTATGGTGCATAACAATAAACACAGTAAGAGAAAACGACAAGTAAAAAACAAACAGTGTAAAAGTCAAGAATCATGCATGTCAGCTGCAGCTTGGAGTTACTTTGTAGATAAATGGAAATGCTTTATTGATCCCCGGGGGGAAATTCTCGTAGATTGTAGATTAAGATTTCGAAAACCTACAATGAGCACAAGTTGTTTTGCATTCCTGTTGAGAAAACTGAATTAGCATACAACAGCCTACAGATAAGATCGATCAAATATGGTAAATTATATTTACAAGCAGAGGCCAGTGTGCCATACTTAAAACACTTTACATTATAAATTCTTGCATACTATCACTGAGGGAACATTTTAAATGCAGGACTTCTTTTACTTTAGTAACTGATCTGAATACTCCCTTTATGATCCACCACAAAATTACAGACTGGCACTTGTATTGTATTGCCAGAGGCACAAGCAAGAAATGATTTTAAAGTAGGTCACTGGTTCAAAACCTCAGTGATCAAACATTACAGAAGTAAACTTGGCCTGGCGTGGTTCCTGGTGACTTGTCTTCACCATTATCTGAGGTAGTGGTTGGATAAAAGGCCGTGAAAATGCTATTTTCCTTTCCTTTCCTTTCCTTGCTGCAGGGCTGACGCTCTGCTGCTACATTTACTATACTACAAATACAAGAATTCATATTATTTCTTATTGACTTGGTGAGTTGCACTTTGCTAAGTAAATGGCATTGGGAGCGTGCTTTGCTGAGCCAGGTCATTGACTTTTTTTTAACATTTCCCTTTTTAGCATCAGCAACCAAAAAGCAAACATTTTGAAAAGTCCACTTGACCTAGACCACCTGCATGCACAGCTCAGACAGATATAGTTCTATTTTTGTCAGCCCACTGTCACTTTAGGACCAAAAGTGAATATTTTTAAAAGAGATTAAAAAAAACAACATTTAAGTTTAGTTCTGCAGAAGTATGCAGAAACTATGTTACTTTTAAAATGCACCCACATGTGTCATGATTTCTGAAATGCCCCCTCAGTGTGACCTAACATAGTGACCTCCATGTGTAATTTTTAACCATTACTTAAACAATATCTATTTTTGACATATCGACCTGCCAGAGGCCTACCTTCTCCCCCCAGCCTCCTCCTTTTCACTCCCTTTGAACCCAAACGCTGATAAAGAAAAAGGTCCACTCGTGGTGAGTGTGACCTGAGTGCCTAACTGAGAATAGGGATCATCTCTCTCTCTCTCACACACACACACACACACACACACACACACACACACTAAAAACACACCTTAGAACGTGTTTCTCATTAGATTTTCCTACCCATCTGTTCGGTCAAAGTCCATCAGTAATCATGAGACACTGGCCCTCCGCATGTGTGGGATATCATGAGACATGTGTTAGTGGACTTTAACATTGAGAGGCACACAAATACACACGCAATTCACTTACACGTCACCCATTTTCAATGTTGGAGCAGTGAGCCATTAAAAAATAAAAAAAAAATAAATTAACATATGTATGGTATTTCTGAAATGTTCAGCAGTAAAATTCTGGGTAGTGCGTGAGTGTTTTAGCTGTAGGTTTTAGATTCATGAATTAAATTTTTTAAAGAACAAGCAAATCGCATTAAACTTCACAATGCGGGAAGTTTTAAACTGTTTAGAGCGTTAGATTGCCACACACACACACACACACACAGACATACGCAATAGTACCGCAGTACCACAGACAGAGACGGAGACGGAGAGACAGTGAGACAGCCACTGAGACAGACAGATAGATGCAGACAGATTGCAGAACTTATTCACAGCGTTTGGCTTTTAATAACAGTATAATTCAGTTGCTACAGTTGCATCTCATGATCCTTTATTCTGTCAGCAGCGGTCCTCATGAGCACCAATGGCAGCCAATAATTCACTTTCTCTCATTTTCCGGTGCACGTGAGAGGGTCACTAAATTGACCTTGCTGCTTTTCTCATGCTACAAGCACATGTGCAGGGTTCAACTGTACAATAATGAACTTTGGTGACCATTTGACACCCAGCTAATTAAAACCAGTTTAAGATAGTGTTGTGGATTTCATTTTAATTTTGAGTACTTTGGGAAATACACATTGTAATTAACTCTGCTAATTCCATTCAAATCACTGTAGTGATAGTTTTTTTTTTTACAGTGTTTGATTACTGTCCATTTTGTGACTGTTAAAGGTGGTATTTACTTCTTTTATTTCTTTCCCACTCGAGTGCCAAACAAAACTGCCCTGAAATTTCATAGAATTTCATTCGGGACCATTCTGAGTATCACCCCGTGTTTATCTATCCATCAGAGTGTTTATTTTGGATGATCTGGACTTTCACCAGGCCACTGATAGTATTGATTTAAAGATATGGTTTGAATGGTCCTGGAGTAAAAAAAACACAATACAAAACATGGAGCTGCTCTATTAACGACATTTTTAAAACTACATCGATCACATACAGTAGAAGTAATCCAAAGGAGACCAGTGTATATGCACTGAACCTCTGCTTATCACATGATCGTGCTGAAGAATTGGATGGACAAATTATATTTTCATTTTCCAGTTCATGTCCTGAAATATCCAACAACTGAAAAGAGATGGGTAATCCTACAAACTCCTGTTGATCTCACTGTTTTAGAAATATCAGGCAGCGCTTGTTTCTTTTCCATAAAATCAATGGAAGAAACACAGCATTCACTGCACATGCACTTGAATGTTGATATTTACTCAGAGTGGGGCTTTACTTGATGTACAGCAGAATGATTTTTGAACATTTTTCTCTATAAAGTAGTTATTAAAACCCATCCATTTAATCTGTTGCGTAATAACAAGAGGCACGCCATCCTCTTTAATCTGACACCAAATTATTGCTCTGAATCCGTCCCTAAATCTCTGAGTCATGAGACGTGAATCACGTCTCTAATGCGGGACATGACATTGATGGCTTTGACTTTACAAATGTGAACGGTGAAACCATGCACATGACTCCAACTTATCATACTGTGCTCAGCCAATTACAAAACTGCATGGCCCCTTTCACCTACGTTATTGAATCACTACCTGACTATTCTGAGTGCAGTCAGCTGATTGCGTGGCAGCTTTCGGAAAAATCCAGTTTTGGTACAGATCATCTCATTGGTGAAAGAGGAGAAAACTGCATGCCATGCTAAGTGCTATCAAAGTGCACTTAAACAAGACAAGTAGTGGCTGAATGCTAATGTGGATCCGCAGCTGCGGTTAGCTGCAACCGATATTAAAAGAACATATTACGAGAATTTTCATATTCAACGCCCCGTTATGAATACTTAAGTAAAGAGAATGCTCTTAATTAGAGGCCTGGTTACGCAACATATCTTCAACAGGTAGTGTCTGCTTTCATCTCTGATTTCCCAGATGGTCTGCATGTTTTTTAAAAGTGTGTCTGAAACAGAGCAAGTATTTTAGTTAAATCTAAAGATTATGGCCTTAAATCCAAGAGCGATACAGGAGTCTTTCTCAAGAGAGTGCAGGAAGTGTGCTAGCTGCAGCCACATGAATGTCTCTGTATCTCACAGTGACTGAGGTTAGAGAGCTTTAAGGGCATTGGGTTGAACATGCTCCGCTTTAGTGGGTGATAAGGGTACGTGACGAGTCAAGTCTTATCAAGGTATGAACATGTTCTTATTAAGAATTATGATATGGTAAATTCGATTGAGAAACCCTTAATATAAGCAGATATTCCAATAAATAAACTATGCGGTATATCAATCTGCTTGGATGCAAAACTCATGTAAATCCATTCATTTGATTACATATCCATTGCTTTTATCAGCTCTATTTGGCCACTTGACTGTTGGTTGTCCAGCCTTAGCTTGGTTGGTTGTGCTGCAGGCTGTGTGTGGTTGTCTGACGGTAAATGTTGGTTTGTTTTGTGTCCAGCCTGACGAGATTTTGATCTCAGCGAGACAACCACACCAGTGTTCACTCATTGCATGTAAAGGTGTCCTTAAGGGATCAGAAAAGACTTGATTCGTGCACCATGCAGCAGCTCTGGTTCATTCACTGTGAGCATGTGAACACTGCATGATCGGGGCGGGGGCGGGTGACGTCAGGCCCCGGACTGGCCAATAGCAGCGCCTGATTCCAGCCTATGGCCGTACAGTAAATACTATGAGCTCTGCCTCCTTCCCTCTCGCTGCAGCGATGAAAGCAGGCAGTTAAACCGAGACAAACCCACTGGATGTGCCATAAAACCGTCTGTCAGAGCTGAGATTCTCTCCTGGCTGGAGCCACCTTGCAGTGCTCGACTCGAGGACAGGACGCCATCGGTGTGAGAGTACAAACCTGAGCAAGCTGGGAAGCGCCAGAGGAGAGGGGGGTTTGTCGGCCCACTGCAGTCCCAATCACCGGAGACTCGCCCCACCGCTGGCTCATCATCGACGCCGTTTACCCATCGGAGGTGCACATCCTCACGGAGGCAGAAAGCAGCGGGAAGAGACGGGACCGGAGCCCCCGTGTGTTAGCGCCTCTGCCGCAGCCCCTAGCAGCGCTGCCCGGCGGAGCATGCTGAATAATGAGCCAAAGGGACACACTGGTTCATTTGTTCGCCGGAGGGTAAGTCAGACAACGACTCCGGCTCTGGGGTTGTAGGTGACCCGTCGCCTGGTTTCTCTAGCTAGCTAACAAGGGCCGTTTTTCAATGCAGCGCGTCACGTCAGGCACGTAAGAGCTCTACTTCCTGTCCGCGCTCCACAACATGGAAAATACCCTCACTGCTGTCACCCCGAAGCAGTCTCACCCCTTATCTCTCCGTGCAGTGCCAGTAAATAACGACTTCTTCTAATCACGGGGCGAGCTTTCAGGCTTTTTTTTTTTAAATCTCGAAGGCAGGTTCAACATATCATTTCCGGGCCCGTCGCCTTCTCTCCATGGATGATGTCCTGCAGCAGCCTCAGCAGTGCTGCTCTTCTCTCCACACACTCTGCACCATAAACACACGAGAGATTAACCAGATGAATGAAAAGAAACGCCAGTCTGTGTGATATTTGGTTTCTATTTAGTTTCAACTAATTTTTTAGGTTTAAAAAAAATAATTTTTATGTCAAGGACCCTCAGATGGAGCAGATGAACACCACCCTGCTAACATTCATCTGATGATGTTTATTCCAAATACTATCATCACAAGATCTTTGCTGCATTGTGTAACAGTCCAATAAGGGTGTGAAATACTAGTAACATTTATTGTATTCTCCTGTTCCCTGTGAGGCCTCAGAATAAGGGTAATAAAGTGTGACTACATTAGGGTTACACAGTAGCTTACACAATAGGTGATAGCAGTGATCCTCATTCTGGTCCAACAACTTTTTTCGTTAACACAGGCGTAAAATTCAGCCGTTTATTGACGCAGTGTGTCTGTTGCCATTGTCTTCAGTTTCTCTGAGTCTGTTACCTCTGCTTTTATCTCTGCACCAAAGCATTGGCATTTAAATATGGTAATGTCATCACGCCACATCTCTGCTGTTATCTCTCTTTTGTCAGGGTTAAAATCAAGGCAACGCAAGACACATTGTTATCTTGAATAAGCAAAATCAGCTTCTCCCCAAAAGCAGAGGTGGAGGCCTCAGCACAAGGCTTCCTCTCAGAGCCACTGTGAGACACACTCATGCAGCAGACAGCTGGAGCGCTGAAAGTAGGCCAAGGGTCACCGCTGCCTGTGAGCATGAATGTGGGTCGGTCTTTTGAAAGGTAAATATAGAGTAGAAATATAGACTGCAGCTAGAGAGTTTCTCATCCAACGGCCAGGATGTCGGCGCACACGACTGTATGGCTACAACCAGTATTCACTGAACCCGACCTATAGAGCATTCGCATGGTATGTCACTACGATAGTCAACAAGCACTTTCCAGCTTTGTGGTGGCTTGATTGTGAAGCTTTGTCTATACAAGTCCTATTGTGGAGGGCACCAAGCCTTTGGTGAAAGCGGAGAGGATCAACAAACGTGGGCATGTGGCACAGGGACAGAACATTGTTTTGAGATGACGTCTGGTAGCTTTGGCCTTATAAAATAAGTACAAATTGATACCATATCAATGAAATGGTTAATACTGCGATAACTATCTTAAATCGATGCTTGGTGTTTTTCAACAATGAGGGTAAAAATGGCTCCAAATACGTTGGCTTTAGTTTGTTTGCTTGGTAATTTAGTCAGAGGTCAGAGTCCAAACAACATGATCACGAGTTTCTTCACTGCACTTGGAAGCAGTCATGTTATTATTCACTGTGTGTGTGTCAGAGAACGTAACTTGCTACATTTTCACAATACCTCATTCTTTCCATCTCAGATGGCAAAATGGTTTTAGTTACACTGAGCCTTGGTCAATTTCTTCTGATCTGCATCAAGAAATTCTCAAATTCAAGTCATTCTCAGCTGGGAGAACATTGGGTGTTTATCTTCTTGTTTATCACAATGCCAGGTCACAGTGTCTGTGCCCGCTGCTAGATAAATTTAGAGCTGAAAGGAATAACAGATTGTGTTACCAGTGATAAGGAAGATCAGTATTGGACGATGGTTTAAAAATGAAAACTGGCAGAAGGAATAGGCAAATATAGATGTGATCTGAACCAACAACAATAATAATACTGTATTTATAGAGTACTTTTTTAGATAATCAAAGACGCTTCACGTGGCAAATTAAATGAGTAAAAAAAGAATTTGCAAAAGTAATTTCTATACAGGATATGTGATACTTTTGTAGGTATTTAAATATCATTATTTTGATCTTCTCTGTTCCCATCCTTAACCTCTCCTCTGCTTTCCTTCCTCCTAGATGTGGTGGCACAGTGGGAGCTATTTTGACTTGTCCTCTGGAGGTTGTGAAGACCAGACTGCAGTCCTCTTCCATCACTCTCTACATCTCTGAAGTCCAGCTCAGCACCGTCAACGGAGCCAGTGTGACCCGCGTCGCTCCACCAGGGCCTCTGCACTGTCTCAAGTAAGGAGACTTTACTTTATTAGAGATATTTACAAACAGGAAACGCACCAAGGTTAGTTTTGATCAGGATATGGGGCTACTTATATCAGCCTCATTCTGAGTGAATGTTAATGATTTCCTTTTTTCAAGAAGAATTGTCACATGGTGTTGTCATAGCGTGTAGGATTTCGTAATATTGTGATATAGCTTCAGTTTTGTGTTTTCGTGCTCTACGTTAGCTGAGTGATGATCAACGATTCCGGCTGACAGTTACAGCAAACCGAGCTAGTTGTGATTGATTGCTCAAAATGTTTGTGTGTACCTTTGGGAGGAAGGGGTATGTTTGGCTCATGTGTCACCATAAAAGAGGCAGCCTGGGTACGTACAATACAGTGTTATGGCAAGATGCTAGTCTGCAGCACAAATTAAGACAAAGGCGCGCCTCACTTAGTTGGAAAATGTGTCATCTTAGAGAAAAAATTTGCTGTTATCAGGAGCAGCATTGCACACGGTCTGTCAGAGCTGTGATACATAGTTGTCGTCTCACGTGTCAGCTGGTGACCTTGTCTCCACTTAGTGAATCCACAGTGGTAATGAAAGAAGCTGTTTGTATGGCCTGTAATGTTCCTGGGAGTTTATGCTGACTCTTATGTTAGACTTGGTTTTTACACTGCTTCCTAAGAACAAAAATGCTTTTAGGATTAGGTTAATTATATTTGCTTTATCACCATAAAAAATGGCAAAATTCACCGCAGTAGATTTAAAATACAGACAGTAGATTTAGCCTATTGCCAAGTCCCCACACCAAATCTATATGTATCCTGTTAATCCATTAAATTGCAAGTTATTTTTTGGGATTGACTTTATTTTAGTGTCTACTTGTTTAGTAGTTAGAGAGCAGATAAAATGTCCAGCCTCATGTATCTTCTATTAGTAACATCCAGGGACAAAATGGATCATTTTAAACCTCATTTTGACCTCATAGCTCTATGGATCTTTTGGGTACTTCCTCTAAACAATTACTGGGAAACCAATGTAAGAAATTCTTAATAAACCGTTCCTTTTTTATGCAACATGACATCGTCACCTCTCCTCTCATCAGACAATGGAAAGTTCACAGAAAGATGGGAAGTGAGAGTGGAGGGGAATGCAGCGTTGGTTAGGTGTTTATTTGGAACCCACTGAAAGCCACTGTGGCTGGATACTCAGGATTAATGTTGGTCGCTGAGGGCCACTGTGTTAAAATATATATTCAGCATGGCTACAACGCTCTGCCCCTGTTCTCTGACACCATATTTCTATGTCACAGAGCATGTCACACAGTGTTGAATATATTGCATAATGAGCAAGCTGTGTTGAATTTTCCAATGCCAAATGCGTTGCATTAATTATCTTACAAATAAGAAATCTTGAGACCAACAAATCATGCTTTAGTTCAAATCTAGGAGAGAATATTGTTTTTTAACATAGACTTTTAACGTGAATAATATACAGGCAAAACATTCATTGCACAGTTCACTCAAGATCATTATTTGTCACCAAAGTGGCGCACTAGAATTTTAGGATTTGTTTATTCCCCCTTGCTGTTACAGTGATTGGGAATGTTTTCTTTGTCAGCGTGCCTGCTGTAACAAGGCGTTGTCTTGAGGATTTTGTTAATAGCTTTTGCGTTAATGGCCCCTTTCAATTGCAGTTAATCAGGGCATTGTTTTGGGCTCAACACTGGTCTTGTGCCGACATAAACCGACTTCTGGTGATGTCCTTCAGATAAACAGCAGCCAGCAGAAATTGTACACCACTATAAGACGATACAGAGTGGAGCAGGGCAGAAGAGGGAAGAGCGGTACAGCAAGGAAAGGAAAAAACCCACATGAGTCAAAGTGGGTCAACGTGCAGTGCAGTGCATTGTTCCATTTTAGAGCAGAGCGTGTTAACTAATGACTGGAGAACACTGTCATTCATACAGCATACTGTAAATCGTTTAGCATTTTTGAGTTGAAGTATTTAACTGTGAGCAGAAGTTGGGAAAATCTCACAGCTGTGTTATAGTAGGAAGGCACAACCCACAAATCCACAATCTGAGCAAAATACAGCTGCATTCTGTTACTGCTACAAGGAAGATCGGGGCAATTTCAGCTCAAGAGTAGTCGCTGTCATAAGAATTTAATCTGATTCCTTTCCAGGATGACTTGATGCTTTTCTTTCAGTGTACTCTGCATCACAGTTAATGTGAAAATGTGTAAAGAGGTTACTGGGTTAGACAGGAGACGGATGAACAATCGTTGACCTGGAGGGACAGAGAATGAGCACATGAGCTGTCATGATAGCAGCACCATAAACACCTCCAGAGCAACAACGGCTGCCATCTCATTTATTTTGGGTCCTCCAGCATGCTGGCGGTGACCCTGTGTATAATGTCACGCTGTATCGAGTGTCGGATCTTGGAAGATTGCCCAAGAAGTGAGAATCCATGTGCTTAGGTGCAAATTTAGCTACAAACGAAGATATTGTGCCAAATGAAATGCAGCCTCTACGTTTTGACCTCTGCAATTTTTTTTTCTGTTTCTGATGGTACACCATAATTGTCAAAATTAAGTATTAGCTCTATACCTTTTCTGTCATCATACAGCATGTAAAGGATTTTATCCATACAAAAGTGAGGTAATGAATTGCTGCAAGTGTAACAATGGATTGTAATTGCCAAACATTAAAGGAATAGTGTGACACATTTGCTTTCTTGGGAGTTAGATGAGATGATTGATGCCAATCAAGTACCTGTAGGGGAAATATGAAGCTAGCTATCTTCAGCTTACAAACAGTAGTGGTATCATTCTTCTCATCTGATTCTCTGCAAGTAAATCAACTTACTTTGAAAATAAAAGCATTGCAATAGTTCTGCAAAGAGCCCTTTCTACTGAATCTTCCAAATTTGTGGTAGATATGAATTCATAACCTGAAATTTAACCTGAAGATTTTCTACAGTCACATGATTATTCACCCAGTTATATGGATTTATATTAAGTATATCACATGGATGTTAAATCTACTGTATGCTGGTTCTCTGTTGTGATGCAATAACCAAGAACCTCTCTCTCTCTGCAGGTTAATCCTAGAGAGAGAGGGACCCCGTTCACTCTTCAGAGGACTGGGACCCAACCTTGTGGGTGTGGCACCTTCCAGGTATGCACAGTATTATCTACAGTATTATATATCTTCCTCAACCTTTAAGGTGATTTAGGCAATATCAAGAAAATGTAAAGAGCGAGGCCAAAAGAAAGAGAAAAGAAAATAAGATAGACTTGCAGATCTGATAAGCAACACGGCAGGGTAGGTCACCACAATCTTTGATGTTTACTCAAACGGTCAGAATCAGCCACTGTTATCAGCACTAGCATAACCTGTTATCAGAGAATAAAGGCTTTTTTGCGTCATTTCTTTCCCACGACACATCAAATCTGGGGACGCATTTCTGCTGAGGAATGTAATTTCTTCTGCTGGATCTTACATTTTTTCTTAGCTTCCAGCTCATTCACAGTTTTTATTGACTGCAATGATAAAAGACCAGAACTACCGAAATTAATGGAGTTAAACTCAGACTTGTAATGGAAATCTGAGCCTCAAATCCCAGAGGAAATGAGCAGGTTTCCTTTTTAGTAGTTTGGCTGGTTAGGGTTGCATAACGGCCTGAGCTCAGTCAATCAAAGTCTGAATGAACCAGCAGCAACAGCTGGCGTCGGCCAGCTGTGACACTCATGTCATGTGACTACTGTTGTTGTTGTGTATTATCACAAAGGAGTCTCTATATTGAGATGGTTGTGTTTGTGGCTAATCCCCCTCCCTGACCTGTCTACTTCTCCCTAGCTACTGCTGCATCACATGGCCATTGTCATCCTCTTCCCGTTGGTTCGCTGTCTCTCCATCTGAGTCATCCTTTCCATACTCTTATCTTCTGTCTCTCTCGCCATGTTTGTCTTTCTTTGCCTATATTAATTCAGAATCATTCTGTCCTGTGGGTCCCTCTCTCCCTCTCTGTCTCTGCTGTTTCTCTCTGTCTGAGTCACACTCTCCGAGGGGCATAAAATGCCCGTGTGTGTGTGTGTGTGAGTCCCGTGGGCCATTTGTCCAGCTGTGGAAGTGGCAGCTTGCGTTCTGGCCATGACAGCTAAAACAAACTGTGCTATAGGAAGATATTGTTATATTGTTATATAAGAAGTGAGCGGATGAACTCGTTGGCCACATGTGCTTTCCTGCTGTCTTATGTGCAGCTTTGTGAATCACTTGAATCCATTCCAATATCCCAGGCTGTGTGACTTTAGAGGCACACTATATCATCATGGTGACATTTTGAAATCAATGGAAAATTCCAGATACCTTTTTAAAAAAAAAACATTTTATTGATTTCATTTTAATTCATTTATGTTTTTATATCTGTGGAAATGCGAAGATGTTTGAATAAAATTTTAATTACATTTTTAGGTCCATGACATTTGGACATTTTCATATTGCTTGCCAGTGGCATAGCAGACTTGTTTTTCATGATGCAAAAATAAATGCACAGAGCAGCCAAATTCATTACTTCAGTCTTCAGCTGCAGGCAGTAAAATCTATGAGATTCTTCTGGGAAGATCCTTAAATAGGCAGGAAAAAAGGCCAAATTACTGTAGGTTATTGATCAACATGCTGCCATCAGTGTCTCCACGGCTTATTAGAGATACAGTGGAAGATTCCAATTTTGAAGATGTGTGGCAGCGCAAGATGCACATTTCCACTCCATTTAATCACAGTTTAATTTAGGTGAAGCTTAAGCTAAAAGCTTCAGATGCAATATAATTGATTGAAATAACAGATTTATTACTTTATTTATCCATCAGGGGAGGTGAGGGTTGCTGGGCTACAGAGTTATTCTCTCCTGTTATAATTAGGAAACAGCACTCTGACGCTGGGATGCTAAAAAAAAATGTTCCGATGCTAATGAGAACGCGGTCCACTGGACATGCTGCTGGCGTTCATTAGCAACACACAGAACACATGAGCATGGAGAACAGCTTCAAACAGCAGCATCACTCATCGTGTGTGAGAGATGCACATCCAGACCCGCTCACGTAATTCATCTCTGATCTGCAGAGCAGCACGATTATGTCGTTCATGGATGCTTTCCGTTCAGTGCGAGGACACGGAGCCAAGGTCCCTGAGGTTAATTCCACTCAGCAGAAATGTTGACTAAATCCTGTGATTTTATTTAGAGAGGAACAACTAGAATCATGGGAGATAAATCCGCTACTGAAGCACGCTCTGGGATTGAGACACACACACACACACACAGAGGCACATACACAGTCAACCTAACCAGTGTTTTTCTTCTGTGCCACAGGGCGATCTACTTTGCGGCCTATTCAACAGCCAAGGAGAAGCTGAATGGGGTGCTGGAGCCAGACTCTACCCAGGTGCACATGGTGTCGGCTGGAATGGCAGGTAATGATGGCTCCTTCTCCCCCTCCCTTCTGTCTGTTTGTGACCGTCTGTCGCTGAGTGTTAAATCTGCCTGTCCGTCTGTCAGTCTGCCTGGGCAGTGTAAATCACTGGGTTTTATTAAAAGAAAACATTATTCAGTTTGTCCTCATCAGACGGATTTCATTTTTCATTATCTTCCCATCATTTGTTTTAGTACCCCTGAGTTTCACTTCATTTTTTTTCCCCCTCTTAACAACCCCCTCCTTTCCAAATACATGTGTGGGATGGTGGGATCTTCTCAAAGTTAATAGCTTGTGAATACCTACAGCATGCTAAAGCTAAATGATAATATTTGTAATAAGTAGTTATTACAAAGCTGTTTCATGTATAGAAATATTGAATATAAACGATAGGGGGTTTATCAGAAAGCACAATTTGAGACTCTCTGGATCAAATTAACCTTGACCTGGATTGTGGTGAAAACAGACCAAGCCATTAAAGATACACATGTTATAAATACTGTACTTTCTGTTATCTAATCAAATTATTTCAAAGAGTTAATATTTCATCTGGTCAGTCACATAGCACATCTTTACTACTTCTTCTCACCAGCTTTATTCTGAGCTTTGTCTTTCCGTAAATACACCGATGTACTCGGTACTCGTACAGTTTCGAGTCTCTTCACGGTGGCCTTGCTAGTCCACATAAAGTTGAGGAGACAAATCTGTGAATCAACAGTCTCAGACTTAAATGCACTGAAACCAAAGGAGACACAGCAACCCTGGAATCTGAGGCTATAATGTGCCACTGTTGGTATTTATGCCATGACTGTGCTGTTTGTATTTTTGAGACGACTGACAAAAAAATGAAAACCACATGGTCCTCAAAGTTTACGTTGTGCTTTCCTCCTCTCCTAGCCCCTTTGTCCCCTATGTCCTCCATTATTTTTATCCCTCCTCGCCCTTTTTTCTTCTTTTTATTCTTTTGTTTTGAGGCCTCTCCAGAGGACTCTGTAAATGGTTTAACATCCCAGTTGTTACTTAAACAGTGTGGTCTGGGCCCCCTTCTTTGCTCTGTGTGTATAGAGGAGAGAGCACGGCCCCCAAAGGTCAACCGGGGCCCCTGGCACTCGGGCGGACACGTCAGGTAGCACCCCATTTCTTTACACTGGTATGATGACAACCAAGTTTTATTAATATTAGAAAGTTCATAATGGTTATTGATTTGTAATGATATTACCATTGCTTATGGCAATGTGTTTGCTGCTGGTTTGTAGTTTTAGGTTCTTAATATAAGGTTTTGTCATTGCTTGGTCTTGACACACACCTCCTTCCCCTTAGCCTGTTGTCTTGTTCCATCAACATAGTAAAGGTAAAGTAATGACACATACTTCTGTGGATTTTATGTTGTCAGCACAAAAGAAATGCTAACCTTGTCACTGCTACAGAAGTTTGTAATCGATGTGCTCCATTTTGTCTTTTGTCATCATCCATCAACACCATTGATGTTGATGTCTCAGTCATTTCTTTTCAAGAGTCATTGTCAGGCCATCATCCAAAAGGCTGGCATTAGTTCGACACGACCACCTCTTTTTAAATTAGTTGAATTTACTAAAGAGTGTTTGCCTGGGCAATTTAACCCGTGGATGTATTATAACACATGGGTACTGGACTGAAAACGGCGCCTATTCAGACCAAGAAGAATTGCTCACCTGGTGCGTTTGCCAAAAAATAGCTCCTAGCTTCTGGTTTAGGTTGAATGGCTCATAGCAAAGCAGTGACACCATTCAGCTTTTTATTCAAGATTAAAACACCCATGTCTTGAAAACATACAATACAAAGCGTGACAATTGACTGTTTTTATAGCTGAAGGTGTCCTTTCAGTTTTACAGTCCCTTTTTTCTATGGATTAAATGCTTTTTGGGCTACATGGGATTTTCTTGTTGCCACTGGGAAAATTGGAAGCGAGGCTGAGCAGCTGTGCTATATCCAGGTGTTATAATACATCCATGGTTTAACCCCAACAGTACCAGCAAAACACACAAATTAGTACTTGAATGTGGACAAGATACAGCGAAGGCACCAACACACAACTGAGGGTTAACACAAAATATAGAAAAGTCAGTTTTTGGTCATTAAGCTTGGAGAACAGTGTTTCTTCACCAACATGGCAGCATTCTTTTATCTCTATATATGCTTTCATCCATTCTTAATGCCTTGAATGAAATACAGGCAAATATCTGCACTTGTTCCTGACTGTACAAATGAGCTACACTGATACTGGACAGATAAAAACCTATTGTCTGGTTTTTCATATACACACAGTGTATATTCAGGCTTTTTCCACATTGAGAAATAGCAGCGGTAGAGAGAGCCTCAGAGACTCAACAGCTAGATTTTACCCTGATGCCTTTCTACCAGTTGTATAAACTAACTTTGTGGAGTCACCGCCTCTCATGGCCCCCCTGATGTGAATTGTGGTCTCCTTGCACTCGGGGAAAGGAAGGTATTCCCTTCCAGCACTTAATCTAAAGCATACTTGCCTTCACTGAATGTAGGTCAACCTCCTCTGGAGAAATTGCACAGGGATAATGTTCCTATGGAAGGGTCATAGTCCTCAACATGCTGCAACATGTGCAGACGCAGCACTTCAGAGCTTCAGTTCAAGGACTAATTGGCCTGTTCGGGCTGCGAATGCATCCTCTTCATGGTTTATCTGAATGATCAAGCAGGCGAGTGTGATTCACTGCCATTTGCTCCATGTGATAGAGATTTCTGAAAAATCTACACTGAGACTTTTTATAAATATTCTATGTTATTGGCTCAGATGAAGTACTCTTGATAAATCTTTTATGTGCAGATACTTTAACTCATATCAGTTATTAATGGGCTCATGTTATCCTAATAAGCTGACCCATGTTATATAAGGAGCATGTAATGATAATAAACAATTAACAAATTCAAGTAAAACCATTCAAAGAGTTACAGAGACAGAGCAGGCCTGTCAGTTCTACTGCTCTACACATTTAGGAACAGGAAGTGTTAATTTCACAATCAATATTTAGTCTTGCACGTCAACATTCACTACGAGGTTTTCCAGTGTCCTTTTGCGTGACATTGAAAAGGACTTGTGTTGTTCTAGAAACACATCTCATGTGGGCACATGCTGCCCTGTAAGTAATTTGATGTGTTTCTCTAGAAACAGGCCGGGAGGTTTGGCTCGGAGACAAATCTGGGGCCGGCTGAGTTGCCTTCAACGTTCCACCTCATTGATTTCACTTCACTATGATCAAACACTTCATCCCTTATGTCATCACATATTCATAAACTGGTCTACTCGCTCTTTTCACCACCGTTGTCCACTAAAAGACAAGGTTAGCATTTCCGTCTGCCTCTCTAAATTTTCTACTTTATCTCAAGAAGCACGTTCTCTATTATGTAGTTCTTAAACTGATAATTGCAAAAATGACTTCAGTTTTATTTTCTGCCTTTGTGTTTGTACTGTACCTCAGTCTGGTGACACAGAGCTGGAGATTTGGATTTGATTGATGTCTGTTCAGTCAATATTTTCTTTATTCCAGTCGATAAACAGAGTAAAGGGAGGGATTAATTGTAATAAAGGCAAAGTCAAAAAACTGTGAAACAACTAAATTTAGTATAAGATTAAATTAAAGGGGATTAGGGGCTTTAGAGTTGGGATTAGAGTTTGGGGAAAGATGGGGGGAGGTCAGCCCTTCACCTCCCATGTCTTCTCCAACTACCTGTACAGTACCAGTGGGTTGGGGTGGGAGGTTGGTGGGGTTGGGGGTGGATGTGACTGCTGCTTGTGTGTGACTGTGGTACAGAAAAGCCTGTGTCTATTTTAGGGCTTTACTGTAAAGCTTTCACCCCTGCGTGATTGGGTGGGAGACCCCCGCCATCTGAGCCCCCCATGCAGGCTACTAGCTGCAGCGGGGAGGAGCTGGAGGAGCTTTGCCCCTCCCTCGTGAGTACACGCCATAGACGCTACTTCCTTCTACTTCCCTCTTTTTTCTTCTTCCTCTTTTTGTTCCTCTCTTCTTCTCTTCAACAGAACTGTGTCATCCTCTCTACTTCACGCAGTTGCCTTAACGTAGGGCTGTGTTGCATTGACACACTAGATGTGGCTCAGGTCTCCTCATAGACTTGCCCTCGTCTTAGCTGTTTCCTGCAAATGGCCATGTTTGACTTCTCTATGCGACATCATTTGGATCAGAAACTTTAAGAGAGACTGTGTCATTTCTTAATGACACAACGTGCTCATTAATTAGCTTTACATCCTACATATCAAACTTTACATTAGTGCATATTGCCTAGTGGTCCTATTTAACAAAACCACCATGTTTGTTCAGAGTAAACAGCTGTAGCACATGCACACGCTCACATCTGCTCAACATGTATTCTGTGCACACAAGTGCATTTTTAATGCATTTTCAGGGCCCCATTACTGACTGACCCCTGTTTCAAACTGAGCTAACATTAAGATGGGCTCTGAAGGCAGATGCCCACCAATATTAGGAAGTACTATTCACATCAGAGACTCTGCTTTAGTCCTGCTGAATAATAGAAGAACCTCCTCCAGACGCCATTTTGTTTCCGTCCTGTCTCTGATGTCTAACCAGTTAACAGCTGGTTTGCTAAATGTCACAGAACAAACATAAAGGTGTTAATTCATTAACTAATAAAGGAGCCACATTCGTATTGCTGAACCAACAGTGGGGGGAAATTTAGAGCAGTAACTAAGAATCAAACCCATTGTGTTCTGAATTAAAGTTGTTGAATGGCAGATGTTTGTAAAAAAAAAAAAAAAAAACAGACCGCCCTCGATAAGCTCTTTAAGATGAGCTTATGTTTTAATTGCAAATGATTTTTTTCAGGAACACAAGCTCTCTCATTAGCATTCCAAATAAATGACTGAGACTGCAGTATAATAACAACCTGCCACACTCAAACGCCTAAAATGAACTTGCTGCTTGGCCTCATTTTCAAGTGTTTGCAGTTAGATGTTTTTTAAGATGATAGGTGGAAAAAAAGAAAGCACTCACAGCTGCTGCCTTCATGAACTGTTGTTAGTGAAGATGCTTTACTTCAGGAAGACAGCTGTAGAGGATCAATATGCGAATAGGGAGCAGAATGCATTTTCGTCTGTGACTCAATTAATGCCTCAAAGAAGGTGAAATATCTACAGACATGGTCTCAAAACGTAAATATAATAGTATTCAAATAGTTCATATTCAAACGAGTTGATCCTGTTTAGTGAAGTGCTTTCTCACTGTCCTTAGAATATTTAGTATTGTTGATTAGATTGTGTTCTTCCAAATGTCTCTGCATTCGTCTGAACCTCTGACGTCCTCTGAATTTCCCAGGGTTCACCGCCATCACAGCCACCAATCCCATCTGGCTGATCAAGACCCGTCTGCAGCTGGAAACCAGGTGAGGAACCTCGAACCTTAAAGGCATTAGTCTAGAAGCTGCAGTGGCAAAGCACTGTCATACATTTGTTACTGGACTTCAGTTAAAAGTCTTTGTGTGATTTCAGAAACCGGGGTGAGCGGCGAATGAATGCATTTGAGTGCGTGCGGCGGGTGTACCAGATGGACGGCCTGCGAGGTTTCTACAGGGGCATGTCAGCCTCATACGCTGGCATCTCTGAGACTGTAATCCACTTTGTCATCTATGAGAGCATCAAGCGTAAACTGCTGGAGTCCAAGGCCCACGCCAGCATGGACGAAGAGGACGAGTCCGTCAAAGATGCCTCAGATTTTGTGGGCATGATGCTCGCAGCGGCCACCTCCAAGACCTGTGCCACCTCCCTCGCCTACCCTCATGGTAACCTCCTTTCTCACTCGCCTTTTAGTTCTTTCATTATTCATAGGATACGGCTACCAGTATACCGTATTTTCTTGTCAGCAAATCCCATGTGGCACTCAGCCCTAAGACCATTTGTTCCTATTATAATTGTAAAACAGGTCACGAATTTATGCTTTTAGTTTAAAAAAAGGCTCATTAATTTCCTGAACAGCTGGGAACTGTAGTTTTTAATAAATATTACTCAAACAGGACTAAATGGTGTGTTTGTTGGGGACTCTTTTAGCCTCCTAAGTGCTCCAGTAAGTGTTCATGGCAGCAGGAGGACATTAACCAATGTGGCTCATTAATCTTTTTTTAATAATTTTGTCTAGTTAACAGGGGAAAAAGCTGTATGGGGTTTGGTCACATGGGCAATACTTGCTAGTAGAATCAAATCATTATTGGATTGTTTTGTTAAAAAAATGAATATAGTAGAGTAAGACTTATTAAATTATACTTTCATACTTAGGTGTTTCTACTATGACATGTCTGTAATATGACATTGTCAAGATTTCAGAAAATATTGAGATCTAAAGATATTAGAAGATAATTTTTTTCCCATTTTGCCAAAGTCAATGATTCACTCTGTATATCTGTTTGGAGATTGTGACAAAACATCTGAAAATGTTGGAACTGGTTTGGTTAGGTATTTATAGTAATGACCAGAGAGAAAATCAAGCGGGAGGAACGGGGAGGAATCTTTACCACAAGTTGTATCTCCAGCGAGGCAGTGATTCACTTGTTCTCATTGCAAAATGTCATGGTCCACTTGTGCTGTTGTGTTTCTGTCATTCTCCACCCACACTCAGCCCACAGCTGAACGCAGCACTTCAGATACCTTCAGTTATGACTGTCTAAAGTCATTCTGGGAAATAGACTCTATCATAAACTCTCATATGCAAAGTCTGACAAGAATAACAAGTGGCCAGTAGTATATTTAACACACTGTTTTTCTTCCTCTGCTCTCGCGTTGCAGAGGTGATCCGCACACGGCTACGAGAGGAAGGCAGCAAGTATCGTTCCTTCTTCCAAACTCTGCTGACGGTACCCAGGGAGGAGGGATACCGGGCGCTGTACCGCGGCCTAACCACCCACCTCGTCAGACAGATCCCCAACACCGCCATCATGATGTGCACCTATGAAGTGGTGGTCTACCTGCTCGGCCGTTAGCCCACCAGGTATGTCTCCTTCCTGTTCAAAGAGGGACTCTGTTTAGCAAATGACTGAGAAGGAGTCCCTTTGGAGGGGAAGATGAGGACAAAATGTCAAACTGAAGACCAAAGGAAAAGAAAAGAAGATACTCAAGTGGACCAGAAGATGACTAATGGACAAAAAAAATGAAGAAATAGGAAGGAGGAAAGCCCTTTGTTACCATATCAGCATCATCACCTCTAGTTCCCTTTATCAGGCTGCTGGAGCAGATGGAGGGCGCTACAGCTCACAGAAGAGGTAATGTAGGTAGGACCAGAAGGAGGTGGAGGCACTGACAGGAAAGACACAGAGTTTGGCACCTGTTAAACAAAGGGTGCCTCTGAAGGAAAAGATTTTGAGCACAATTCAGTGGCCTTAACAGAAGTGAACTTAGTTTGTGTCCTTCTCTCTGAGTGAAGGGTGAAAATCAGCCTTTTTCGCTCTCCGATAGAGATGATATTGTGAAAGGGGAATGCTTGGAGGCAACTGAATTTGGCAGGATAGATGATAACCAAATGTAAGGCAAATTCAATAATCCGAGAATCTCTACTTGGCACTATTTGTCCGCGCGTGCTTCAGTGCTGTGAGACTACTGTCCGATTAGATGACTGGCAGTGAAGGAATGTTCATTTAAAGCAGGGTGTCAGAAGGACGTCGGCATTTAAAACAAAGACATCGGCCTGTTTCAAACCACCCATCTTTGCACTACAGAGTGGCATTAGTGGCTTCAAGCATTCTCCTCTGAACACTGCAATCAATCCCCCCCCCCCCTCTCGATGGCCTGAAGCTCATGCACAGCAGTGAGCAACCCGGCCGAACGCAAGGAAACTTAGTGATGAGCTTGTGACGGCCTCTGACTCAAAACCACGCCTCAGAAACTAGCTTGTGTTTATAAAGAGAGGGTCGAACAGCTGACCTCCACTCAGTGTTTTATCCCGCTGTAACTCAACGCCTGGTGGTGACACGCTGGGGCTCAAGTCGGTCATCGGTTTCTCTTTGTCACAACTGAGGTGAGATCGGCACACGAGGCCAGCTTCTGCCTGAAACCCGTCACTGCTCAGGACCTCAGAATCTTGTGTGAAAACATGAGACCAACGTGTCCTTTTTGAGATGTGAAGTGTGTGATTGTCCAAAAGGTACCAAGACTAAGTATCTACCATTGGAGTGCCACTACTTGAATATAATGTGACGGTGTGGGGAAATGTTGGAGTGGGAGAGTGTCATCATCACCCCATGACCTGTTTTCTGTGTGTGTGCGTGTGTGTGTGTGTGTTTATGCATCTGCAGTCATGTGTGCCTGTATTCTTAATACCTACTCCAGATTTCCCTCCACTAATGATTCATTTTGCAAGACACTGCGGTTGGGAGTGTGGAAAAGCTCCCGTAGGATACTGGCAGCTTCCGTTCCCGCTCTCACACCAGTCCTTTCTTCCAGTGGCTTCCAGCTGACCTGATAACATGCACTTTTGTGGCCTTTTAGGGGCTTGTGCTTTGCATTTTATTGTGTGGACAGTTTGAACCTGTACATTGTAAAAGAAAAAGAAGTATTACTGTATATCAAAATGGTATTTTGTTCTTATATTATAGCAAATATATTGTACAATTTAGAGTTGTCAGTAGTTGTGAAGGATGTCCAACTGTGTGTATATAATATAGATACTGTACATGCATATCACTTGTTGTTTTTTTGAGGCCCGTGTATGACCATGCTGTAGTTTGCATTTGCAAATTATTGTGTTCATTTTTGTGCAATTTAACCTTGTTTTGACATGAACTGTTGACATGAATATTGATATTGCTTGGCTGACTTTTCTTACAGTATAAGTTGTGGGTTTTTTGTGTTTGTATGTTGACGTTAGCTGTCATGCAAACATCAGGTGCGCACCCTAAAGCTGACGAATGCTGCAGGGCAACTACTTCGACGAAAGTGTTTGTGCTGGAGCGTTGGTCAGTCATTTTGCCGCGCTCATAAAAGGTGTTCCGTTTTGTTGTCAAGTTTGTAATGTTTACATCGCTCCTGACTTTCTGAGAGATTATTTTTGATCAGCAGAGCAACATGTTTTTTATCAAGATGGGATATTTTAATGTGAGAGTTCAAGAACTGGAAGCATCTTTCTGCCACAGCGGCGGGTTGGGACTGTTAACATCTAAATTTGAGAGATTTGAAACCACTAAACTGATCCATTACTGAGCAGGGTTGTTGGTAAGAGCCTGTAAATGTACTCCTTAAAATGTTATATAACACACAAAGAATGATCTTTTTGGAAGATTTGGCACACACATAGTATCCAAGCACCTTATTACATTTTCCTTTGAATACTTTTAAATGTTTGTTTTGTCCTTTTACATGATGTTTCTTTAAAAAAAAAAATAATAACTCCCAGCCTCCACAGCCTGTCTGACCCAGCTGCTCTGGTTCTTCATATGGAAATGATAAAGTCTGCACAGTTTCCATGTTTAAAAAAAAAAAAGATTTAGTGTTTAGTGCACATAGAAAGTAACGCATGATGTTCTTGAACGCTCTCATTATCCACCATTGTTGCAATATAATTTCAGAGCCAGACCGAGACCTGTGTAGTAACTCGTCATAGTTATTGATCTCCAGTCTCCATCGATATGTTGCCAGCCGATAGTTGCTGTCGGTTCTTGGGGGGGAAAAAAGAATTTGCTGACTCAGTTCAACGTCCATGTTTTCCTGTATAACACTAATAGCTTTTAATGTCTTTGGCTCCATTTCAGTAATACTTGAGGTCAAATTACCCAAATGTGACACAAACAGACAACTGGACAAACAGTGCAAATGTTTCGTTTCATGTTGTACCTCTCATTTCAGTGTCTGTATGAATTTTAATATCTTCATCCTGTTGTTTGCTTGGACAAGATGCAGCCTCAAGCAGGGTTGAATGATACCTGGAAGATTGGTTTTTGCCAGCTCAGTCTTTGATGTATTTTTGTTTTAATTTTATTTTTTTTTTGTCTGTATGTTTTTTAAACACAAAAGTTAATAAAAATTCACTTGCAACTGAAATGATATCGGCTTGTTCCCGTTTCTTTATATATGTATGTTGTTTTGCAGGTATTTGCAGTTTGTAGTGCAGAGAGTTAGTAGGAGGACACTTGATAAGATAACAGGATAGTTAATAATGAAAGAACAATATTGGCCTGATTTGCTGTACATGGTAATAATCGGCTGCTCTCAGTGGACATATTAGAAAGTGTTCATCATCTTAAAATAGTCTCATTTTAAATGAAGAAACTCAAAGATTTTCTCTAGTTTCTCAGGCTTTCGTTAAGTCATCCCTCAGGTAATTTACTTAATAAACATAAACATATCTAAATACATGCACACATGCATGTATATAAATCTAGTATATACCAGTAAACACACTGTATACAAATGCTCATTAGAGGAAAGGAAACAAAGTTTGATGGTGCAACTCATGAATTAAACTGCTGTATAGGTACCAGCTTCTACTTTCTCAGTTACAAGGTATGAAAAAACGGTACAGAAGTGTGCATCACTTGTTTCAAAGGTAGAAATTGAGTAGAAATTGAAAAATGAAGTACATAAACGACGTGTATTGACCTACTAGCGCCATCAGGGGGAGCCAAAAGGCTCCTGATAGATCTGACCAGTGCTCGAGTGCAGAGTACTGAATTCACTCTTTTCGGTTTTTATCTCCCAAGACTGTGATCAGAAATGTCATAATTAATTTCAATCACTTCAACAGGTCGAGATAGCGTCTTCTATCCGGCACACACACACACACACACACACACACACACACATAAACGCACCTTGCACATTCCTTTATGATTATTTTCATGATTCAACAATAAAGACAGTAAAGGCCAATAAAAGCATCGATTTCTCTCTAATGCACGTGTAATACCTGCAGCAGAATTAATCAATGAATGCGGGTAGATGGAAATTGGAACAATCCATCATCATGCATGTCGTGCTTGTGACTATTAAAAAAAATGGCCATGAGACATTAGTTTGTATTGATTCAGTGGTGCAGCTGCTAGGGTTGTCACTCCCCCTATTACAACCCGATGCAAATCAATCACTCATTTCTCTAATTAATTCAACCAAAGAGGCAGATTCTCAGTTTTAGGCTGCAGCAGATCACTCCATTGATCTTGTGGTTGTGTATTTGAATTGACTTCCACTTAACAGGCCGCTGATTTGTTCATTAATAAAGCTTCTGTTGAATCACAATCTGGTATGTAGGTACATGTCATCGCCTGTATAGAAGATTGTATAAAAGGCCTTTTGTTATTCAGTCTGTGGGAGACACGAACACAGAAATAAAGCATGGGCATGATGATAGCTTCAAGGGCTGTTGGAAAATTAGAGGCAATAATATACTAGAAATAGATTTTAACTGAGAGTAAAAAAGAAAAGGCAGTAAAACTATTAGGGAATTAAAGCTACTTTTCAGAATATGAATCTTATCATTAAAATAATAAATATAACTATGACACAGAGATTAAAGAATGTTACAGAGATTAAAAAATGTCTAAAACAGGACCAAGATAGCATCTAGATAACTAGAACATCACTCATTTGTTTTCCTCTTGTGCAATACTTGCAATATACACTTCCTGTGCAATACACACATGTATATAGTTAATGTTTCTATGTATTTCTATATGTTATGTTTTCATATGTGATTTGTACTTATTTTTACATTTGTTATATCCCTTGTTTTTGCACTACTCTCACTGACACTTTGTTTCTGCACCTTTTCTGTCTCTTGACTCTCTGCTGCTGGAGCATGTGAATTTCCCCAGTGTGGGATAAATAAAGTCTCTCTTATCCCTTATATCTCACCTCTTATCTTATGATGTAACATTTTCTGAGTTAAATTTGCATGTGCTGCTGAAAACTTGCAACTGAAACATCTGAAATATCTAAAACACTTAAAGATCTTGAAGTTAGTTGGAAGTTGAAATACAGTTAAAGAGAGAATTTGATTATGGCCAATTAAAACAGAAGTTTTGAAATAAGTTGAAGTTTCAGTATAGGGAGTGAATAAAGTGGCTGTGTCCATCTGTGATGAAGACTTTGTTTAAGCTCAAGCACTGATAGATGAAATCATCGGCCTGAGTAATGAGCTGAGTTGTGTCAGTGATGGTTTTTGTGTTATCACTAAAAGCAGATAAACTCTCAGTTCAAGAATAAGCAAATAAAACAGTGAAGTAGCAACAATTCAGATATGACTAATGAGATTATAGAATTTATGTATGATGAGCAGTTACCACTGCAGGGAATATGAAAACATGTGGGCTTCACATGAAGAACAGACTACCAGAATGTATTAAAAGTTTAAAACCACCTTTGCTATTAGTAGTAGAACCTATATTAGTGGTAGTGACCGTGGTGGTTGTATTATTTTACACAGCTTTACAAATTGGCACAATGGGTGGTCGAGTTTACGAGTAGCCTGTGAACGCACCATCGCAGGCTGAGCCAATAGCGTCAGAGCCGAAGGTTGTGTTGTGGTGGAGCCGACCAATCAGCGCCCGTCCTGCGGAGTAAACGGACACTCCGCTTCGGCTGCCCGGACGTGTCGAGCTGCTGTTTACTGCAACAAAGAAACCGTCGCTCCATCGCGGAAACACATGTAAGAGCGCCGGAATAACGCTGCTGTCATCGGCGGAGAATTGGAGAGGCCTCGTCGCTTCTTACCTCGCTGAGAAATCCTCGGAGGAAAGTGTCGTTGGGCGGCGAGCAGAGTGTGTGTTCGGTGAGTGTTTGTGTGTTTACACCGGAGGAGCGGACCGCAGGGTCTGGGGCTCTGGGTGAACTGTGGCTGTACCCAGAACTGTTGTCCTATAAAAAGTACCCTCGGTGAACTGTTGACTGATTGTCTGAATTTAAAGTTCACAACGAGTAACACGAGGTTTTATGTCAGTTTTCAGTCTGTCGCCTCGTCCCTTGTTAAGGTGGTTTACTAAAGTTATGACTCACATCAGAAATACATGTATGTGCTTGTAATGTGTGTGTGTGTGTGTGTGTGTGTGTGTGTGTGTGTGTGTGTGTGTGTGTGTGTGTGTGTGTGTGTGTGTGTGTGTGTGTGTGTGTGTGTGTGTGTGTGTTCACATGGTCACTTCTGTTCATACTGCTGTCACCTCATCTGGCATCCTAAAACACAGAAATAGGATGGACAGGTTGACTGAATCTCAATGTGTGTGTGTGTGTGTGTGTTATAAATGAGCAATGAGAGATGTTCATTTATTAGGAATCACAAAGCACCATGCATTCAGCTCTCTGTGTTGACTGAATGATTATCGATCACAGCAGTGGTGTGTGATGTGGATTCTGAGCCTTTAAAAAGAAATGAATCAGTCTCTGCAAGTGAACGCTACACATGTCTAAGTTGTCAGTAGATCAATTAAAAACTGATGTTTCCTACTGTTGAGGTCTGATTTAAAGTTTTCAGAGTACTAAAGATGCTAAATATCCTGATAGAGGTGCTACAGGAAATGTTACTCTAGTACTAGCAGCTTCTGTAGAGTTATTTTCATAAGCAATAGTGCCTTTTCTTGCAGTTTCCTGTGAGTGTTCAGTCCTCTCTGTAGCTACACCTTGACATTTACTCAGCTGAGATGAGTAAGGTGACAAGGACGTGGAAAATGGAGGGAAGGGTGTAAGAGAGGAGAGGAGAGGAGAGGAAAGATGGCAAGGAGAGGAGATGAAACAAGGGGTACTTGCTCCTTCCTGACATGCACCAGGTGCAGTGTCGCTTCATTTGGTTCACTAAAAAGTAACACGCAAAAATGTGTGTGTGTGTGTGTGTGTGTGTGTGGAGTAAGGGTGGGTGGAGTCTGCTGGTTGATGGATGACCTGTCGAGGTAAGTGAGGGGGGAGATTGGTGGGGACCAGGGAGAGGGATGCAGGGATGGAGAGATGGAGGCGGAGGCGGAGGCGGAGGGGGAGAGGGAGGGGGGAGCATTGTAACATTGAAAGGGGGTCATTTATCTGTCTGCTGGATCTGACCAGCCGGTCACTGTGGGGGAGCAGGCTGCTCACCCACATCTCACCTCACCACCTGTGTCTCTTTTTGTTCCCTTTCATCTTCTAACCAACTCTCTCCTACTTCCCAACTCTTCCTCCTCGGCTTCCACTCCACTCGCCCTGGAGTTCACCAGCAATTTTCCTTGTAACATTTCCTCCTCGCCTGTCTTTCACCACAACTTTTCGCCCCCTGTCCTCACCCTCGCCCCGCCTGTTCTGCTTTCCTGCCTCTCCAGCTCTTGGACTTCATGACACTTCAACTGTTTACAGTGCTCACACTTCGGCTATCTCTGATGACGCTGGTCTCTGCTGCTGTCAGCCTCAACTGACTCTACGAACACATTTTTACTATTTCACTGACAGCCCAAATGCTCCAACTGACATTTCAACTGCCGTCACGCCTTACATACAAGCGGACACTTCGACTATTCACAGTGCACTTCCTCCAAACTATTTGCAGATGTGTTGTTTGTTGCGCTGCTTTCACTGCTGACCCATAAACTGATAATTCAGCTGCCTACAGGCCTTAAACTTGAAATTAAAATTTCAGATTCCTCTCAGGTGCTTTCAGCTCTTAAACGCCGCTGAGCCCTTCAAGCATTTAAAAACATATTTACCTGCACGCACCTGCAGTTTTCAGCACAAGCGAGCACACTTGCACTTTCCTCCCCACACTTAGCCTTTCCAGTCTTGTTGTACATTCTTTGGATTTTTCTCTCTTCTTTCGCTCAGCTCTCTCCCTCTTAATCTGTTTTCTCTTTTCTCTTTTTTCTGTTTTGTCTTTATTTCCCGCTTTTCCCCTCCCTTTTTAAAAATCTCCCCTTGTCCCCTTTATCCCTCCAGAGGGACTAATAAGCAGCATTATGAGTCAGTGTGAGGAGAGAGGCAGATGGGATTCAGCTCGTAGGCCAGATAAGGGTTTTTAACTCGGCTGTGTCTTATCACACTCTGTCACTGCTCCTTAAACTGAACAGATACTGCCTGGTATTATAGAGTAGTAAAAATAGTGAATTGTCTGAAGCATGTTGGTGTAATCCCCCTACTGAGGGCTGCCATGATGTCAGAGGACTAATTCAAATGCAGTGTTGCAGAGATGAACCACTTTTTCGGGCAGTTCACAAAGGCAGCAACCGGCCAGGGGTTGACTTGGTGTGATTGCTCATCAATTAATCAACATCTTGATCACTCAATCAATTTTTCTCTCCACTTGCCAAACATATTGCTCATCTGCATTCTGCTCAGTGCCCAGTGTGTCGCCCTGCTCATCATTCAGTGACACATGAGCCAATTTGGTGACAGACAACATTTTGCAGTCAGTATGAGCTGTTTTGCATCAGCCATCATTATTTTTAATTACTTTATTTCCCCACCTCCCCCACTGCGTGTGTTGCCACAGGAAGCAGGCTCTTACAGGAAGCAGGCTCAAAGAACTGAACCTGTGAAGCCTCAAATTAGACTAAATCAAGGCGCAAAATAGATCACAGAGTGTTGTGTTTCTAATGGTTAGAGTCACAGGTTGGCAAGCCGGAGCAAGGTGTTAAATCGGTGCCCTTAAATGATTTCAGTGTATCTATGGTTGCAACCAGCAGTTATTTTCATTACCGATTGATAATTTGACTGTAAAATGTCCGTTACACTTTACCAGAACTGAAAGTGATATATTTAATTAAATGGTTTGTTTTTGTCTGACCAGCTGTCCAAAACCCAAAGATATTTGATTTATTAACAAAGAAAATCCTCATATTTTGTGAAGCTGGAACCAGTGAACCATTTCAAGCCATGCTTGCATCGTGGCTCCAGGGAGGATGGCAATGTCAGTCAGTCAGTAGATAGATAGATAGATAGATAGATAGATAGATAGATAGATAGGTAAATAGATAGATAGATGGTATAGTCCTTTACATCCTTCCGTTCTCTGACTACCATGTTAATGTATGTGTCACACTCTGGCAGATGGAGTGGGAATGGATTTATATTCAGCAGCCTTTTGTTAAGTCAGAGATAGACTGCTGAGCTTACAAAAAATGCACACAGGCGCACTCCCCGACACATGCACACACACGTGCACACACACAAAAACAAAGATGTCACTCAAGAGAAACAGCACCCCCATGCACTGCTGTGCTCTGAAGTCAATGACATCAACTGCTGCATAGAGAAACAAACAGGAAAATGATGTGTTCCTTCTGCCCTTGACAGGTGTTTAGTGTCTAAATGCAGTGTACAACCTGTGTGTGTGTGTGTAGACAGTTTTGTGCCTGCTGATGCACTGGTGACTCACAGAGGCCATTACAATGACAGGATAACTCAAGTAACAGTGCACTTAGCAGTAATGTGGGCAGATTTGCTCCTGGTGCCCGTCAATACGCTGAGTGGCAGTGATGAATTCAGAATGTCTTATGTTCCCAAAAATCACTTGGTGTGTGCAGCTTCCTTGTGTTTTAGCTTGCTCATCAGTTTATCAGGGCGAGGTTGATGCTGCTTGTCATCTTGTTGTCATCCAGTGTGATGTGCGTCAGTTCGTTCAGGAAAGACGGCAGCAGCGAGTCGTTAGCCATTGTCTTCCTCACAAGGAATGAAGCATGACAAGCTGGAGCCCATGGGGAGACAACGGGGAACACGAAATCATTAGTGTTTTGACAAACTTTATGTCCGCGCCTCATGAAAACCTCATCATCTTAGTTCATTTCACCTCGTTGTGTCCCATCTTGTCAAGTATCATTTGGCTTCACGTCGTTTTCAATCATCCCCTCTGACAACTTGTCTGAACTGATTGGAAGTTTGCTCTATCTTTTGCTTTATGGAGAGTAAAGAGGGCTGCAGAGGTGTGTTCATTTACATATAAATTACTGAGCCGTGTCTGAGATGCTGTGCTCTTGCTCATTTGTCATTTTGTGGTGATTCAGTGTCCACGTATTTGTTTGTGGGTGTGCGTGTGTGTTGCGTCATTGTGTGTCAGTGCCGGGACGGTCGGCTCTGAATCAGCTGCCTCATGCTGCAGTCTTCCTGTGATCTCATGGCTTCCTTGAGACTATCTGATGGCTTTTCCAGTGGGATAAAATCAATCGAATCATCCTGGAATGTAAAGCAGACATGTGATCGTGTTGGCTGCAGCAAAAAACTTCAGATAATTGTGAGGAAAATGTGATGGAATGAAAACTAACAGGGTGTATTTACTGCTCTGATATGTTCAGGGTGAACAGCACATTTCTGGTTGGATGTTAATTTTTTTTCTTCTTATGAAAAGAAAAAAGCAGAATTCCCTGCCAGAGACTCTCTTTAAAAGCCTGGAAGTCTTCTCACGTACCAGGAGTGTTTTGTAACAGAAATCCTGGCTGGCTTCTCCAACCATTTTCTTAAAAACCCAAAAAATAGAGCAGACAGCACTCTGAGGCATGGTTACCACACATCATGTTCACACTGATACTAGATGTGATATTTGTCCTCAGACTTTAAAGGGAATGCTACAAACCCAGTGCTGTGACACTCGTGGGGAAACCCAGCCAATGACACGTTTGTTTTACTGTAACATTGCCTCAGGGCAGGGAAATATGACCAAAGTGTGGATAGCACACTAATTTGAGGTATTAACATAGATACCATCAGGGCTCCCAATGATATGAAATATACATTATATGATCATAATTTTAATAAATACACTTATTGTATCCTTGCAGAGAGTTAGATGAGAAAATTGAAACCACTCTCATGTCTGCACAGAGAATATGAAGCTATAGTCAGGAGCTGGTTAGCTTAGCTTAGCAGAAACACTGGAAACAGTGAAGGACTGCTAGCCTGGCTCTGTCAGAAGGTAACTGATTCAGTAAAAACTACTGAGCTGGTGGTGATAAATGGATTCTTTTATCCTCGGGACAGAGCAGCTGGTTCCCTGTTTTTCCAGCCGTTATGCTAATTTAAGCAATAAGCAAATAAATGTCAAACTATTCCTTGAGGGCGTCAGTATGCTTCCAATGAGGTGGTTGTGGGATTGTCACAGAGTGTGTGAAGCACCCTTTCTGACAGTATAATTGGGGCGGCTGTGTACGGCGATGAAGCATTCTGAGACCAACAATCTCGCCTACTTTACGCAATGTTTGGTCAGGTGTGAATTTAGGCAGGAGTTCTCCTCTCGATTCCTGACACAACTACTGCCATCACTTTTCCTGTCTACAATAAAACGCGACAGCATGAACGCCTTTGATGAGTGAATCTGTGCTCCCTTACCCTCATTTACATGGTTCTTCCACACTCCCTTTTGGTGTGGCTATTCAGAACAGGTCTAAACCTTTAGCACTGACACTCATCACATGCATGCAGTTTTGTCTTGAAAGCAAAGGCAAAAAGAGTTAGTAGCGTATCACTGGATGCTGACGTGGTGTCTCAGTTTTTTAGCTGACCTCTCTCTAAAACATCGGGAAAAGCTTTTACTGGCCACACCGGCACAAGCCAAATTAGAGCAGTCACTTGTCGGTCGACTCTTGATGTCAGCCTTAGTACATTTTTGGTTTTTCGCCCAGCTCTACTTGGCAGATACTCCAAGCCAAGTGGGAATAGACTTAGGGAATCTGTTTTTTTGAAGTCATCACAGAAACAAGTGCTGCCACAACTGATCAATGATTTTTGAGTCCTTAGACCGTTGAGTCTAAGTGATTTCTGTTCACAGCTGTCAGGAAGTATTGCCACTGTGGCACCACAGCTCCATATATCCACCCACCTATTATCACTGCAACATCATAAAGCATCAGTCACGCTTGAAGTGAGCTCTCCATATCAAATTAAGAAACTCCAAGTGCAGCAAATGGAAAAAAAAAAACAGGGGGGAAGTGTTTTTATTGAAATGATGTTGCAGCAAAGATAATGATTCAAAAACAATGGAAATCAGAATATGTCCAGCGAAAACAATAAAATCCCTCTAGACTCTAGAAATAGCCTCTAGCTTGTGTAGTTTGAGTTTCAGAACTGCACAACACTGTTGATATTATCTGCTAAAACTATGGGACAGCCTGTGTTTAAAAAGTGCGAGGGCCTTTCCTTCTCTGCCTCCCACTCTCTCCCTCTTTCTCTCTTTGTCTCTCTCTCTTTTCTGGCCATAATTACAGAGCTCATGAAAGTGTTTAGGGTCTCATGAATATTTAGATCTTGGAGGGGAAGTGTCAGGGGAGACCCATGTGTGGCTGGTCTGCCCTCATTATGGAGATAGGCCTCCACACACACACGCACTTAAAATGAGGGAGGAAGGCCGGAAAATGATCAAAAGCTTCCAATTTGGGAAAAGTTAATATGGGCTTAAGCAAAGGTATAGGCGTTCAGAGAAATTGGCACGTATGCATGCACGCACACACACACACACACACACACACACACACAGCAGGGAGATAATAATAGCACAGCTGGTTATGACTCGCAGCTGGTTCTTTCTGCTCGCTATTGTTTTATAACTAGCTAATGGTAGACACCAGCCTGGCACATTAGTCAAGGAGACTCTGTGTGTTTGTATTTGGCATTCTGGGGGCTGTGGTGGGTTTTTCATGTCACGCTAAGTCATGGCAGGGATGAACAGAAGTGTGACTGATTGACACCATAGAGTCAAGTGGAGACAGGAGGGAGGGGGGGGGGGCACACTTTTGGCTGGAGAAAGCTGGAGAGGAAGGAATGGGTGCACTAAGCAGAAACACAAATCCTTAATTAGAGGTAAAATAGGGATGGAAGCGGTGAGAGTGAGAAGGCAGGGAGGGGAATAAAAGGCGGATGAGACAGATGTGGTGGAAGGGGGAAAAAAACGGAAGAAGGGAGCGTTCGATGGGGTGGGCGGAATGAGAGAGGAAAGGGGAAATAAAGAGGGGTGTGTGTGAGAGAAGGAACACGGATGAAAAGAAGGTGAGAAAGAAGCAAATGAGAGAGACAAGGAGGCGAGCGGGAAAGAGGTTTGAATTTTGGAGGAGGCTTGTATTGTAATGAGTCATCTCAGACAGGGAGGCAGGAGATGGATGGACATGAGTGGTGAGAAGAGAGGAGGAAAATAGTAAGTAAAATAGACAGATGAGAGACTTAAACCCTGTGTTAGGAGGAGAAGAGGGAGTAGGGTAGAGAGTGTCACTGCAGATGATGATGTCTCCGTAAAGGTGAGAAGCGAGGGTGGTGAATTTAAACATGCACATGTTTAGTCCTAGAATAGAAAATAGCATGATAATATAAATGAGTCATTGCTACAGTTAGCTGTGTTTTATAAATTCATTACGCTCGCCTAATGTCGCTGAACTGAGAACAAGAGTCAGAAAAGGCCCCTTAGGCTACAGTTCACATTAGCATTCAATACTGTGAGATTAGAGCAGACTGAACAGCCAAATTACAACAAATACGACAAATTACAGGGCAAACCAACATGATGCGTCATAGTAAAATGGGTGGGCGTGCTTGAGTCTTCTGAGATTCTCCAAGTCTCCAGATTTTATTCCCTGAGTTGGTGTTTTGATGGCGATGGGGGAGAGAGTTGACTGGTCACTCCGAAATCTCCCATCGGTGTTGAATTTAATTGAGATCTTGTGACGGTGAACATCCAAGATGGCCGTCATGTCGGACTGGGCAAGACTGGCCTGTAGACAACTACAAGAAAACAGGGGAGCTGTGGTTTATGTAGGTAAAAAGCATCTTAATGCTTCAATTTTTTCAAACAGTTCTTTTTATATTCATGGGTTTGTGAGTAGAATACATTATTTTTTCAAAACTTTTTTTCCCCACTTAAATCACAAACCCATGAATATGAAATGAACTCATTGACATTGGTTGAGAAATGTAAATGTTCCAGTACTTTTTATCTTTCACATTTTATCATTTACTTGATTGGCCAGTCTCAGCAATATGGCGGTGGCCAATTTGGTGTCTATATATATATATGTGACTATATAAAACTGTGAAGACCATGTAGCCCATGAGTCACATCATTTTCATACTTATGAAACCATTCAGTGACCCCTTGTGTGCTGTATGGAACCATCTGCATTTACTCAGGTTTTTCCTTTAATCCTCATCTCTGCCATCAGTCCCATATGACGGGAATGAGGCAGGAGCAATGACAAAATGGAGCTGACTAGACATCAGAATATATCCTGCTTGTTTTTATGGTCAAATCTGTCTGTTGTGACTTTCCCAACTTCATAGAAGGGAAATAATATTTCACAGTGTGGATGAAAGTAAAGCATGACTGAGGTCTTTTTTTTAAGTGAAACATGCATTTACTTAAGGCAGCATCCAGACATTAAAGATGAGCTCATTTCCATCAACATGACTAAAGTGTAAAGACTAACTGCCTTGTCACTGTTAAATGTCTGCAGCAGACCGGGAAGTTCTGTCGTCCAGCCGTTTCAGCGCTGCGGTCTCGACAGGAGATCAGGCTCGTCTCACCGCCACCATGTGTGAGCTTTCATCAGGCCACTTCACAGCCCTCTGAGCGGAAACCAGACCACCACCACATGCTGCGAAGGCACGCTGCGGCCGCACAGACAGTGACACACACACGGGTATGATTATGAACACAGGCAGACACTCAAAGACACACAAACACACGTGTCAGCACCACTTATAACAGACCACAGTTTGATGAGGTGTGTCACCAGTCTGAGAGCAGTGGAGCCCCCTCTGCATCTATGTGTGTGTGTGTGTGTGTGTGTGTGTGAGATGGAGGGAATTGGTTAGCAGTTAGTAATCGCCTAATCACATAATGGCAATCACTGTTGATCAATCAGCAGACAGTCACTGCACTGGGCGGGTTTATAATGTTATTAAGCAGCTGTGTGTTTATGAATATTTATGTTGAAATGCCAGAGGAAGGCGGGAAGAGGTGGCAGAAGTAATGTATTTATTTATATCTTATACTGTATGTATATTTAAGTGTGCTGCATATTAGAATATGAGAATTGAAATGGATAAACCACTCCAGCAGCCTGCACTCTGCCAGAACACCTTTAAAGAGTGTCCTCAGTGCCGGATCTCATGGAGATTCCTGGCTTTGTTTTGTTATTTTAAATGTGATGGAGGGCTTTTGCCACTTCTTTCCCGTTTCTACACCTATGTTGGTGGATATTTTTGAATCTATAAAGGAAAAAGTAGTACTTACAATGAAAATGTCAACCAGTACTTGTCAAATATCCACCCCCCCCATCTTTCTCAGTCAGAATGCCAATTTACGCTGGCAGCACAGTTGAAAAGAAAAGGAAATGGAAAATGGCATATTTTTACCACTAATAACTGAAGAGGGAAAACAAGCGCCGCTCTGGGCTTTGATTGTCACAGTGTGTGTGCAGGACCCCACTCACAACCTCATGCGGGTCATGTGGACAGTGTGTGATTAGTTTCTCCTTTTACCAGAGGGCTATCTGCAGGTTATGTTTTCTACATTTGGGAGATGAACCAATTGTCAGACCAAGATTAGTCTTTTTTTTTTTTTATGTGGCTTGGGAAGAAATCTATTCTTTAACCAGAGCTCCCTGAATGGGCTAAAATCTACCAGGGCTGTTGCTGTTTTGCACACTGTGGAGCTTTATTTTCAGAGATGCGTGATAATATTCTGTGGGTTCATTACTATGAGTGATCCTTTCATATGACGTGATGCATTTTTAATACAAAAAGACTGAAAGCTTTAAAGAACTAATGCAGAGAGCAGCGAGTCAGTACCTGTGCAACCTATCAGGTCGTGTAAAGTAGAGCATGACTTACACTGGATCTTTGAGGTTTGTACAGACATCAGTATTCCAGATTTCAGATTATCAGATAACAATAAGTAATCTGATATTCATTTTTAACAATAAATCTCAGAAACTAGGGATGCACCAATCGACTGGCTGGTGACCAGAATCGGTAACCAGGGTTCACCTCATGCATATAGTGCGCGAAGAAATTCTTCATTGTGAGTGAAAAAAATGTAAAGCTCCCAATAGCATGGCAGCGACATCATCGGTGGCACCACGCTTCGGACATATGGGACGGTGATGGATTGAAAAATCCAGTTAATACAAGTTGAGGTCCCAGAAGTGGTCCGCTAAATTTGTAAATAGAATTGATTGTCACAGTGTTGTTCAATTCAAAAGACGGATAAACTGCCAGTGCGGACTTCCTATTGAAGGAAAGAAAGAGGAGCCGATTGACAGGTTAGTAAAAGGAGGGACAGGCAGTGGGAACAGCAGTCAGCTGACAGCGTTATCACAAGAGTAATCAACAGTGAACCACGACCATCAATCTTTTAAATTTCTGCTTCAAATAAGTTATATGAGTTTCTGTCTGTTCTAAACTGTTTATGATCAGCTGTGCTATGAATGACAGTATACTACATGTAAAGACAAATTAAATCGTGGAGGAACAAACATAAAGATATTCGGCTACTCTGTTCAATTTGAGTCTGATTTATCGTCGGACAGTAGCCCAGAGTGTGGAAGAAGCACTAGTCATCAGGATTAGCATGCAGTTATCTCATAACATTCACTTAATAATTTTGCGACTGTGGTGTTTTTAAAGGGGTGAGATGAAACTTTAATGAAAGCGTAGTGGTCTAACCAGCTCACAGTTATCTCCTCATCCTTTCTCCTCATCTGTTGCTGAGGATGAGGAATCTCTCCCCCATGCCATCTTCTCGTTTGGTTTAGGGACTGAAAATGTCTTGTCCGCTGTTCTTTGTTGCGGTACAAGTGTTACTAGAATCGATTCTAAATGAGCATCTTCCTCCTGTATTATTAGCAGTGCCTTTGAACACACCCGGAGCATGTGTTGTCTTTGTTTTGGATTCCACCACCACAACTATTTCCAGGATCACCTCATCTTTTGTCGCTCTCTCAACAGCCTGTGCACACACCAAACTCAATTCAAAGTCAGCATACTGGAGCTCTTAGAGAACACAGAGAACAGGAGCAGTGTGTCATCCAGTCAGCACTTTGTGCTGCATTAAGGAAATGATTCAGTGCGAAATGCAGTTTGTGTAAGAGAGAGAGGGAAAGAGAAAGTGAGAGGAGAAAAAGTACACTAACTCTTGTGGAGAATTACAAGAGATGATGAGCACTCAGTGAAGCAGATGTGGGTGAATGAGTGGAAAAATGAGTAAAGGAATGTTTGTGAGGGAAAGAGAGAGACGAGTAAAAAGCCACTGCTGGAGATAGGAAGGGCATCAGGTTCATATATTTTAGACCATCCCCCACTTATAATTTATTTATTCATTCATGTTTTTCGTTAAGTGAAGATCTGGGTCAGACACAGGAGCGTGTGTGTGTGTGTAAGGGGGAGAGGAAGAAATAAAGAACAGGACAGATGTTTTCTGTATAGCGAAGAAGAAATCTGCGAGTTTAGACTGACAGATGAGGCTGTTGGCAGATCAGTGGGCAGATGCAGGATATGAGACAGATACAGGGACATGAAGACTGGCATTCAGAGAGACAGAAATATGTGAGCCAGCTGTTTGCCATCTTCCTCTCCACAGTGTCTTCGGTTGGAAACCAACAGGTGCTTGCGTTCAAATGACAGATGCAGACAATTTGTTGTGACACAGAAAAGCATCAGTTTGCTGCAGGGTTTGAGCCTCCGAGCCGGTTTATCTGCGTCTGTAATGGATCTGACTGATCGCCTTGAATTAGTCAAAGAAACAGGAGGTGGCTGTGAAACTGGAGAGTCTGTACGTCCAACTTACAACGTGTGTGTGTGTGTGTGTGTGTGTGTGTGTGTGTGTGTGTGTGAAAGAGACAGCAAGAGTGTTGATTTGAGCTAAAAGAATCAGTCGATTAGATTTAAACCAATTTTCTGTGTATTATTTCGATAATCTATGATTCGTTTGAGCCAATTTTCAAGCAGAAATATTCCTTGATTACAGCTTCTAAAACTTTTGCTTTTATCTGCTCTATATGGTAGTAAATTGAGTATCTTCCAGTTTTGTCCAGTCGGACAAAGAAAGATTGTTGGTTGGACAAAGAAAGCAATTGAAGGCAACACCATGTCTTCTGAGAAGTTGTGTAATGGACATTTTTTGTCAGCATTTTTGAATATTTTATAGACAAAACAGTTAGTTGTAGAAATAATCACCAGATTAAGTCAAGGATGTGTTTGGCACACTCAGTTGAAGCTCCTCCTATTCACTTTAAAACTGGAAGGAGAGAGTCAAAAGCTTTGAATCGAAGATTATCAGATCCTCCTTTTTTGCTCGAGCAAGCCTTAAAGCTAAATCACGCTTTGGAAATGGCTACTAATCATCTAACCACATAAAGGCAAAGTGCAAAGGTAGTATAAATTATTTAAGTTTGAATGTTCCATGTTCAACAACTGTGCTGATTTAATCATTAGCTGGATCCATGAAGTACCACCATGTGACAGACACAAGTATTCTGTGCTTGAGGTGAGGAAATTGTCCAATATCCTGACAGTACCTGTAGCAATTTTTTTTTTCAAGAAAAAGCTTACCGCCATCGTATAATCGAAAATTCCTGGTGTAATATATCTCTTTTATATGGGAGAGTAGCCCAAGGGAAATATTTGGTCCATTCAAGGCGGAAGGAAGAGAGGAAAAATGACAGGGAGATGGAGCGATGAGGAAAGCAGAAGAGATATGGAAACGATGGAGCAGATGATAAGAAGCTCATTATTCTGTGCCTATATTTGGCTCTCCATACCCCCCTCTCTTATTCTCGCGAGCACAGTGGAGACGTCCTCTGCGTAGGCCTACATCCTACTGAAATCTGTCGCCTGCACGCCTGTCTGTCTCTGCGTGTGTGTGTGTGTGTGCGTGCGTGTGTGGGCCTCCTCAGTACTTGTGTGGTTGTCATGGCAACATTACATCGTCTGGCATAGGAGCGTGTTTTCACTGGGGTTGATGTATAATGAGTCGAGGTCTTTTGTTTTCAGAAGGAGATGTTCATCAGTTTGACCTTTCCCCTCACCAGAGCTGATGAGCAGTTCGAATATATGAGCCTCTTTTTCTTTCGCCACGTCGAGTTTTACTCAGTTCTCTTGTTTGTAACAGCTCTCGTCTGATCACAGTGAGGTCTGGCTTCATTTCACTTGCCAGCACAAAGCTGAAACGCATCACTTGGCGCTTGTAGTGTTTGAATGTTTACTGACACTCTCGTCCGCCACTGTTGGTGTTGACTTTGTTTTGCCTGTGGGAGAGAGAAAAGAGGCTCAGATACATGAACACAATAATGAGATTTATGGGCCTCATTCAGATTCCAATAAGGTTTTTTATTTTCATTTACACACACCAGAGTAGGGCTTCAACTAATGACTTTTCATTGTGGATTAATCTGTAGAATATTTTTTCCATCAGTCATGAAGTCTACAGTTTTTGGGTTTTATAGTCCAAAACCCAAATATATTGAATGTTTAAGCAGCAAATCCTCTCATTTAAGAAGTTTGAGCTGGCAAATATTTTGACATATTCCTTAATAATGACTTGTTGGCTAATTGTTTTAGCACTACCACAGAGTGTAGTCTTATTATTATATATTAAATATTATTATATATTATTAACCACATTGAAGCAAAGGTTGGACATTTTGCAAAATATTCACCTTCTAAGAGGAGAGAAGATAGATACCGTTCCCCTTTCTGTCTGTGAAATATGAAGCTGCAGCCATCAGTTAGTTATTTTAGCTAGCGGTTGACAGAGCAGCTGTTTCTCATTGTTTCCAGTCGTTGTGCTAAGCTAACCATCTCCTGATTGACATTTCTAACAAACAAACATGAAAGTAGTATCAATCTTCTCATCTAACTCTCCACTAGAAGGCAAAGAAGCAAATTTCCCAAAATGACGAACTGTTGCTTTAAACACTCACGGCTGAGTTTCCCTCAGTTTTCTTTATCAGTTCCCACCTGGCATCAGAATGAATCACCACACATCTTGATTGTGTGTCTGAACAGACTGTGACTGGTCTAGAGCGCTGGTGGTGGTATCGGCTGATACCAGGGGTAAGAGGGTGCTTGCTCAGAGGGGCTTTTTCTTCCAGTTTTCATTGCACCAACTCTTCAGCCCAAATAGTAATCAGAGTGTGTGTTTCAGGGTACCCCATAAAAGTCTAAAAGTCTTTCCTTTTTTGCAAACAACTTTGCCAAATGTTCTGTTTGTTAAAAAGTAGGTGTAACAAAGTTGTTATCCTGGTTTGATCTGTGAAAAGTTTCAAAAAAACAAAACCGTGTATGAAACTAAATTCAAAGGTTTTACAAATTGGGATCTTTTTTCATAGAACAAACACTGCTGGACAGTTTTACAGTGACATGTACAGAGTATCACAAACCTGAGCAGCATGGTTAAAGCGATTTAACCAGCCCATCTAAACCTTTGCCTTTGGTGAAGAATAGTGAGGATGAAAACAAAACTTTCAAATGAGGGAATTGGACATATAAATTCACTAAATTCCCGTTACCATCTTAATATGAGACTGTTTGTTTGGTTTGATTGTAAATATAAAATACATACAAGCAGGACTCTGTGAATGAGTCGTAGAGTGTGGGAGAGTTGGGGACGTCAAGACAGAGCTGGACAGACTGACGGATAGAGAGTGACTCTGAGTGACACCTGCAGAGGGCTGCTAATCCCAAAGTAAAGTAGATTACTGTAGCAGCCTGGTGCTCCCTCCCAGTCTGTCTGGGGGAAATGGAGCTGCCATAAGCTGCTAAGTTGCTGTGGGCTGAGAAACTGCTGGCTGTGTTGCTGTGTTGACCAGAATGCTGCTCGATATCACTCGGCTCCACTCTGAACTCCTCAACTCGTCTTCAACCCATCTGTCATCTCCTACGCGTCTCTTAACCTGCTCTGCTGAGTCCTGCTGTCGCACCAGGTCTGTGTGTGGCGCCTGCCACTCTGATCTGATCTGTGTATACATGCCCTTGAAGTACGACATAGAAACCGATAATGATGGTAATGATAGTATACTAGATCATAATAGTAAATAAATAAAGTTGATAATAGTGAGCACTCTTGTCCTTTTTCAAAAATACATCCAATAAAACTATCAAGTATTCAAAAACTTCCACAAAGGGCAGCTTTTTTTGTCATGCCCACATTGATGAACCTGCTTTAGCATTAATTTTCTTTTTGCTAACATGCTGTGGAATATATAGTATCGTGCTAGCTGATAATCAGCATTTAACATGAAGCGCAACAATACCACTTGTATCTTTTTTGTGTAGTTTCATAACAACAGTACAATGCAACACAATTTTGTTATAAAATGGACAAAATCTGTAAGCTTATATCATTCATATATATATTCATATATATAATTCAGAAAAACTCTTTTTAAGCTGATTTTTCTTGTCTTAAAGGGACATGTTGAGATTTTGACCACAAGTAGCGCTGTGGAGCAGTGTTTTGATGAGTGGGTAGATGTTATGCCTGAGCACATCGACAAACGTGACAGCTTTCAACTTTGCAAATGTTACGCCTACAGGAAACACACAATGCTTTTGTGAGAAACTTTGAAAAAGAAACTCAGCAGGTCATTTTTGAATTTGAAACCTCAGACAGCTTCATTGTCATTTGTTTGGTTTTGATCTTCACTTTGCGACATGTGGCCATATGACCATAAAAGATAGTTGGCCCTGGCAGTCTTCAGCTGTATGAGAGATGCTGCAGGTGTTCCAGCCTTGAATTATGGGTAGAAATCATATTTCATTATGATATGTTTGGCCGAGTAAGACATAATCCCAGAGAAATGTTGACTCTGAGTTAGACAGATGAAAACAACACATACATTGAAAAAATAAGAGCTCTCTGTGGGCGATGGCAGCACTGTCTTGACACAGTATGGCAGAACAACAGAGTGCATGTCATCTCGTGTGACAAGGCTAATGTCACATTTTGTAAATGGGTCTATTTGCACAGCGTGATATACGGTAAATGGAAAATATGGAACCCGGGGTTGATGGGAACTTGAAATGCTGCTTAGCAGACAGATTTTATGATCCACTGTGACACAGCACCGTGAAAAAGATGAAAGGAAAAGCAGTAAGGAAACTAAAAGTGTGTTTTGTAAGAACACATGTGTCTCCATGTGCCTACTTCTATTGTGAATTTGCAGTGCAGTCCTAATGGCTCAGTATCTGTGTATGTCTGTGTGTATCTGGTTTATTGATGACAGACAACCATATAGTCTACGTATCTGACTGACCTTTCACCTTTGGCCCTGGCCTGGACAGACACATCCAGGATGAAGACCTGACCATGTGGAGTGAACTCTGGGTACTTTTCACTGTGAATAGGTCCTAAACATAATTTCCAAAAAGTTCCACGTACAATAGCTGGGCGCTTTTTGAACCCATCAGCAACTGTAACAATAGTACTCAGGTTAGTGGTGATTTACACTCCCATACATTTTGCTGTACAAGAATGATTTTCTATAAGTGTGTGGTCAATTTGTTCATATCTTCTATGACTTTTTATAAACATGTTTCACAGTAGATAAAAGCAAATCTATTTTGCTCCATCAGTGTGATAGTGAACAACATACCCTTAAGCGTGCTTGCTGTTTCCTTTGCTCATATGTTCAGCAGCACGATTCTGTGTGTGTGTGTATGTGTTCATGTGTGCGAGTGTGTGTTTGTGTGGTTAGATATAAGGTATCTGTATCTCCACCGATGCTCTGTCTCCATTTTTCTATCTGATCGTCTGTCTGCCCGACTCTGACCTCATTTCTTGTTTTGAAGTCATGACTCAGATTGCGAAACAGTGGTTTATTCAGTAGAAAAACGTCTATTGCAAATCTTCTGCACAGATTTCATAATAGTAAAATAAAATGTGCTTGCGATGTGGTCTGCTTAAAACACACACCTAATGTATCAGGTGCAGACAAGAAGACTAGCAGATCTGCCTGCACTCCAATGGGATGATTAAGCGATGCTCAACATGTGTCAGTGGTTTGTAAGCTCCCACTTCCTCCTCAGAGTTCTCGGACTTTGATGTGAATGAATTTCACACAGTATGACACATGTATGTCATGTTGACAATAAAAAGTAGTCTAGACTGCGATAGAAAAACAAGTAAAAAATCTGTAAAACAGCATATCAGGGAGAGACTGCACTGTGGTAGAATCAGTTTTATGCTGTGGACACGTTTCTGTCCCTGTAGTAAGCTCAGTGTGTTGTGATATGGCAGGAATTTTATTGTTGCAGCACAAGCTAAATCTACAATGCAGCTTTTAGGTGACACTTCAGCCAGTAAAAGATTTACCAATTCTAGTTTAATACTACTGAGTCCTTAACTTGTCAACTGGTAGTGACTCACAGTATGTTTTGCGACACAGTTTTTCTGAACAGCACAAACTTTCTCATTAGCTTGGTCTCATTGAGCTTTTAAGCTAGTTTGTTTTAACGTTAACCCCAAAACCAAATGCGACTGTCAGAGCTGTTCTGTCTGTAGCTGTAATGAAATCAGCACTTTAAAGTAACAATCTTAAATCTGTTAAGATTCTCTGCACATGTTGTCCAGGTCCCTTTTAATTGAAGTATTTGGCCTTTTAAGACATTTAATTGACAAATGATACCGCAATGTAATAAAGGTCTGCAATCAGAGCTTCAATGTGTGTGCTTTTCTCGCTCTCTATAGGTGGGAGACGGCCATCTATCACACAGCGATCTGTGTGAGTGTGTGTGTTAATGATTTAGGGTCTCTGTGGGACACTGAGAGGAGGACTTGGCACGTGGCAACGAGAGGTCATCAGTGACAGACGCAGACCAGCAGATGTTGGGGAAAAGGGAGGAGGAGGGAAGGAGAAGGGAGGGCACAGAGAGGGGAGACACGAGCAGGAGGATTGGCAGTGGGAAAAATTGTAGGAGGGGAGGGGTGGCGAGGGAGGCGCTGGATTGATGGATGGATGAGCAGAGATAGAGGAGATGTAGAACACATAGAGAGGCAGGAAGAGGGTAGAGATGAAGGGCTGGAGGGAGTGGGAGGCAGAGAAGAGGAAGAGGGGAGGAAGGTGAGAAAGAGGCCATCGGGCAGCTATAAAAGAGCGCAGGAGAGGCATAAATTCAACTGAAATACATTTGAAACATCAGTTTTACACAAACTAAGACAGTGGTGAAAAGAAATATTTTTGAAAAAACAGGAAACAGTGGCCTATGACTGTCATGTGATCTCATGCTTCTTATTGTCATGTGAAGTATTCTTGAGAACTTTGACTTGCTGACACGCTCCATTTGTCAGACTTTGAAATAACAAACAACCCTTGAGAGACCCAACGATTCAGGAATTCAAAATTAAGGATTCAAGAGTCCCCACATGAGCAAGCATCAGATATTGTATTACGCAACAGTGGTAGGAAAAACCCCCCTTTAACGGGAAGAAACCTCGAACAGAACCAGGCTCAGAGGTGGGAGGCTTTCTGTCAGGGTCCGTGTTGGGTGGAGGTTGAACAGAGAGAGAGACAAAACAAACAGCAACCAATATACTAACAGCAATTATAGTACTGACAGTAGGAATATGACTAATAATTAGCAATATGGTAACATTGAAAAACATGACAGTAGTTAATATATGAATAATGATAGCATGACTAATATTGGTAAAAAGTGGCGGTGGCCGACGATCCGCAGCAGTGATACATGAAGCCAGAGAACCACATCAGGAGAACCAGGACCAGGATCCACAGGAACCTGAGAGATGAGAAGAGCACAGAAAGGCTCCAGGGAAGAAATCAAGTTAGTAACAGTCATTAAAGAGACATGAGGCGTAAGGATGGAGAGGAAGAGGAGGAGAGAGGGGCCCAGTGCATCATGGGGAGTCCCCCGGCTGTATCGGCCTGATAGTTGAAAGCTCTGCCTCCTGCACTACTTTTGAGGACTTTGGGAACCACCAGTAGGCCTGTATTCTGGGAGTACAGTGCTCTAGTGGGGTAGTATGGTACTATGAGTTCTTTAAGATATGATGGAGCCTGACCATTAAGAGCCTTGTAGGTAAGGAGAAGAGAAGCCTGTATGGGAGAAATATGATCTCTTCTCTTAGTTCTCCTCAGTACACGAGCAGCAGCGTTCTGGACCAGCCTGATAATAAGGAGCTGTAATAGTCCAACTTAGAAGTGACAAATGCGTGGACTCATTTTTCTGCATCATTCATAGACAAGATGGGCCTGATTTTAGCAATGTTGAGTAGATGGAAAAAGGCAGTCGTGGAAATATGTTTTATGTGGGAGTTAAAGGACAAATCCTGATCAAAGATAACTCCCAGATTCCTCACAGTGGAGCTGGAGGCCAGAGTAATGCCATCCAGAGAAGCTGTATTGTTAGAAAATGTGCCTCTAAGGTGTTTAGGGCCGAGCAGAATAACTTCATTTTTGTCTGAGTTTAACAGCAGAAAATTGCTGGTCATCCAGGACTTTATGTCCTTAAGGCAGATTTGGAGTTTAGTCAACTGATTGGATTCATCTGGCTTTATTGATAAGTATAATTGGGTATCATCTGCATAACATTGGAAATGCATAACAAAAGCTGAATATGAGTGTGAAATGCAATGCCGGCGCAGATGGAAAATGTTGCACATGTAAACATGGTCTGCATTAGTGAAGACATGGCCTTTTTATAATGAGAGAGTTATACGTTGTACAGAGAGTGGACATGATACCCAGTGACTGTGTAATTGAAGAGCCTGAAAGAGAGAGAAAACTGCATGTGTGCTGTACAAAGTGAGACTGTGACTCACTTACAGAGCTTTCCCATAATGAAACAAGACATGGAAAGGTTGTGTTTTAATGGAGAGAGAGGGAGAGAGAGAGAGAGAGAGACGGAAATGAAAGCAGCAGATCGCTGTCTGTCCCTCCTGCTGCCTCCATTTACCGTCATTGATTGTGCAGCAAGGCTGAATTAATGCCTACCTGCTGTACTCAGATGGCCAGCAGCTGTATCGATGTGTGTGTAAGAGGCAAAGGAGTGTAGTGTCTGTGTGTTTCAGTGAGCCTTTCCTTTGTGCTCACACAGTATGGCAGCTGAATGTCCTTACAGGCAGAGAAAAAGAAGGACAACCCTCTGATATGAGGACATTTTTACCAGGCGTTGCTCCTTTATGGGGCTCTTAGAGGGTGAGGACTGGGGTTTATTGTAAGAGGTAGAATTAAGAGTAGGGTTTTGGCTCTGATAGAACTTAAAGTATTAGATATTATTATGCTATCATATATTTTATGAAAATAACAAAATGTCTTCAATGCTACAGAGAGTTGTTTTTTTTAAACACACACATTTGATGAAAGCTCAAAAAATGTCGTAATACATCAACAGCAGATTCCAAAAAGGAGGCACAGGTCAATCATTCAGGAGTGGGAAAGCCATATCTGTATGCTAAATTTGAAGCTACAGCCAGCAGCCTGTTTACTTAGCTTAGCATAAAGACTGAAAACAGGGGGAAACCAGCATGGCCCAGTCCAAAGGTAACAAATCCTGCCTACCAGCACATGTAAAGCTCGCTACTTTTTGGGTGCATTGGCTTCCAGGAGTCTCTGATATGCCTGGAAAGCTCAAAGTAACATTGAGACACTAAGAAGTTACTGTGGCTGCCAAGAAATAGTCCCACAAATACAAATGGCGTCAATCTTCAGAAATTAATTTTTTTTCACTCCATTGTACAGTTTTACACACTAAAATGGGTGAGTGGTGGGATGGGGCTGCCACTTTGGAGCCCTTGGAGCAATTAGAGGTTCAGTGCACCGTTCCTGGAGGTGCTAAAATACTTGGTCGATGATACACACACAGGACACAACAAGATTGATTATCTGACTATTAAATCAATTTTGGGGGCAGGGAGATCAAATATTAAACTGATAAAAACAGATACTTCACTTGATCTTAACCAAACAACAGAGAAGTGATTGAGCAATTGAGCATATTTACCAAAATAATGAAGTCTTCCTTTTAAATTTTAAATGAAAGCTGTTTTAGTTAAGTATAATTGGGGTCCTCACAAGTACTAGAAAATGAATGTTAGAGTGTATTTGGGTCCTCTTATGAAAACAACAGCTGATCATTTGAGCCAATGTGTCCTTCATCAAGCCTCTTTCACTGTTACCTCGTCCAAACGGCCTGCACTCCTGTCGCTCTTTCTCTCAGCCATCTGTACTCAGTAATACACCATCTACTGTTTCTTTTTTTTTTTTTATTCTCCCTCCAACTGTCCTCACCCTTCACCCAGAGGCTGCACGTTTCTGACCCCTGTTCCTCCCACTTCCTTTCTTCTGTGCTCCTGTTATCTCCTTTCATCCATCCATACATCCATCCATCCATCCACTCGTCCGTCTGCCTGTCTAACCCTCCCTCTCTGTCGATCTTTCTCCCCTGGGCCGTGTGGACAGTTGGATGGCTTTGTGTTTGACACGTGTGTTGGCAGGAGGCAGCGCACGCATACACACGCACACATACACACCCTCAAATGCACGTGCACACACACTTCCAGTTTCTATTGTCAGTAAGCTGCTCAGCTGTGAGGCCCCCAGCCCTAATTCTCTGTGTGTGTGGTGAGGACAGGGCCCCCATTGTCCTGCAGATTAACTCTCTCTCTCTCACACACACACACACACACATACAATCTCTCTAGACCCCATGGGGTCCCTTAAGTGTGAATGTGCCTTGAGGCAGAAAATCAGGGGGCAATTTACAGCAGGGTCCATCAGAGAAGATGGGGGATGTACCTTTGGCTCAATCCTCCATTTGAAGCTTTAATGTGAAACTGTATCTTTGGTTTGATGGTGAATCTGAATCTGCTTACAAGTACAATAACTTAAGAATCTATAGAAATGTAGGCAACAATGTGCAGTTCACATATTGATATACATGAACACTGACTCATGGACACGGACTGAAACAGAAAATGGTGCAGAATGCATAAAAACAGTAAAATAGAGAGATTCTCTGCATATGTACTTTAACAGGGAATGTGTGTCCCCAGATGAATTTTAAATACAGTATGTTATTGATGTGATGCTGGACAACACCATCAATTCTGGTGATCACTGGTTTGAAGCAAAGCCTCCCAAATTAAAACCCAGAAAAGCCTCTAATCCAGCAGAACTAGGGGGATGAATTTATGGGTTTGTTTTACATACAAATTAAACTGCAAATTAGCAGCAGTATATGAGCTGAGCCCTCATATACTTAGAAATTCAACCTGTCTACAGCCACACTGTCTTTTAGGCTGATCAGTGCAGCATCGCCAGGTTGTGTCTCTTCACGATCTTACAGATTCAGACTTCCATGTTCCTTTCCTGACACTGGGAAGGAGCAACACTTAATTGGCCATTGTGATGAATTTCTGCAGCAAACAGGGTGACACAATAGAAGTGATAGGATTATAGCAATTAAAAAAGTGTATAAACAGCCAAGAATTGTAACTTATTGCCCATGCATACAACTGACTAAAAATACAAATAAAGCATCACTTTTTAGGTAAATCCTTATTTTACAGCAAATTCCTCAAACCACCGAACCTGGACTTGGCCTCACGGCAGCTTGGCTTTCATGGAAACATGGACGCAGATTCTTTGCCAGATTTCTAACCTCTCTTCAAAGCCCCCTCCACCCTACCTGTGTGTATTATGTTAAGTCTACAGTGACTGCTTACATTCAAAACCATTGACCTACATCGACTGCTGTCTAGAATAACAGCGAGTCAGTTAAGAGGTTGAGGTTAGTGTGTGTGCACATGTACGAGTGTGTGGGGCAAAGGTAACGCGTCTAACCCATAAGTCTGCTTCAGGTGTGTGTTTGTACAGATCTGCACATTTCCTCTTTTCCAACTCTCAGTCTGAATGAGGCCAATTGACTGGCTTTGACGTGTACACTCTGCGTGTGTGTGTTCTTGTGTTGGTGAACATTAGTGTTGAGTAGTTTTCAGCTTTGTAAATCAAAAATATATATTTATGTTTATCAGACGTACATGCCTATTTTACTTTTTCTAATATCTTAAAGAGTTCCTAAGTGTAGGTGAGTCCTACAGATGGTACAAATGAATTTAATTTAAAGCAAAAGTTCAACAGATTGTGAAATATGCTTATTTAACTTCTGGCAGTGAGTTAGACGAGAAGATCTAAAGCACGCATTGTCTGTTAAATATAAGGTCGTGACCGCCTTTTGCCTGGCGAGAAATAACACAGCGCCCTCATTCATTTAAATGAGGCCAGTACGGCGGTGGAGCAGAGGGGTCAGGCAAAACAAGGCAGGGTCGTCCATCCAGGACTTCCTGGATTGTATTTCATGTCTCACCAGTACCTGAAGCTACACACCCCCGCCGACCCCCACTAACCCCCACCAACGCAGCCCCTTCTGTTGTTTTATCTCAGGGCTGATTTTGGTCTGAATGCACGCTAAGGTTATTGCCAGCAGCTGGTTAGCTTTGCTTAGCACAAAGAGCGAAACATCAGAGCCTGACTCAAAATGACAAAATCCACCTCCCAGCTCCTCTAAAGCCCATTAATTAACACAATATGTCTTGTTTCTTTAATCTGTACAAAAACTGAGGTGTAGAAAACGACAACTCGCTGTTTTATTGAGGGTTATGTGCTGCAGTGTGTCTTCGCTCTCCTGGTGAAGAAATAGTTCAGCACATAATGTCTCTGTAAAACGACAAATTGTTGTTTTTCAGCTTGGTTTTGTAAAATTTAATCCAGCAGCTAGTTAGCTAAACAAAGCTCACCTGACTGTAGCTTCACATTTTAAAAACAGATGTGTGGTTTCACATCTTGTGCAACTCTTCACCAGAAAGTGAATAAGCGTATTTCCCATAATGTCAAAATATTCCTCAAAGTTAGAGATGTGCATTTGTGTTTGCGCGTGTGTTTATTGCTGCAGCTCCAAATTAAATGCATCCTCTTTGTTAATTGTAGGATCCTGAGAACAAAAACCAAGACAAAACTGTGATTCACCATCCCACAACTCTTTCTCACTGCATGTTACATTTGAATGCCTCCGCAGACGTGATGTAATGACATGGTAATGATATAGTGGGAACAGTGATGTTGTGGGGAGCTTGGTTCCCCGGTGGTCGCTGCAGCCCTGAGAAAAGGAAGTCCATACAGGAAGTGAGCTGGCTGGGCCTCAGTGCTGCATGACTGCAAACACTAGTCTGCCTCACCACTGCACATGGATGTGTATGTCAAAGTAAATGTGCACATGCTTGTACACACATACAGCTGCATGGGCATGTTGGTATGACTTGTTTTTAAATGCCACATGGAGGTGAAAAGTTCTAGGGGTGAAAAAAGAGAAAAGATGACCACATGTAAGAACAGTGTGTGAGCAGCGTACATGAGTACATTTTTTTTTTTTTTTTTTGAGCGTGCACGTGCTGCTCCGAACTCTTTTTCACCTCCCGGTTCTCTTTGTGAATAACTGATGTAGCTGTGGGAAAAAGGCTTCACAGCTAAAGGCAGATAAATGGACTTTGTCATCACATCACCTCAGAGCCAAGTTATGCAGTAATGTGCAGATGAGGGAAGATATAGAACGTGACGACAGGAAAGGACAGAGAGTAACAGAGCAGAACACTGCAGAATAGGTCATCACACAGACAGCGCTGAATGTAACGTGTCAACTACAGACATGTTAAGTCGGAATACATTGCACATTAATCTAACATTCCTCGTAATGACGACTTAGTTAGTTTCAGGATTTTATTACGAGTTTCATTCTTCTGTGATATTTGTGTTTTTGCTTCTCAGCTTTCCTCTACCTCACATATAGTTGTGGTAAACATGACGTGACATTTTTCACCTTGATGCCTAAAATGTGCACATGTGCCACTCATGGCATGTAGCCTGTGTGGCACGTGTAGGTGTGTGTGTGTGCGTGAGAACGTGTGTTAGTGTGTGCCTCGAACAGAAGGGTAGGCGGGGGTTGGTTTGGTTGGTTGGCTCGCTGTGAGCTCTTTGTAAGAAGGGGAGAGTCAGTCAGGGAGGGGGAGGGAGGGAGGTGAACCGGGTGTTTCTCTCAGCTGCCTGCCGGTCTGGTTGCTGTTGGTAACTTTGCTTGATGAGATCAGAGGGGATCGGCTTTCAGCCCTTCATCTCTCTCTCTCTCTCCATCTCTCCCTCTCTCCCTCTCTTTCTCTCTCTCTCTCTCCCTCCCTCTCCCTTTCGGAAAGACTGAAGTGGAACTGAAACTGGAGTGAGGCTCAAAGTCTGCTCGGAGCTGTAGTTGTCAGCCGAGAACATCGTAACGGGGCTACCGTGTAAACCTTCTTTGGAGTTGGAGCGCAAGTGTGTTGCGGGAAGGTGGGGAGGGGGGTGAGGAAGAAGTGATAGCCTCGGGACACATAAGCTCCAGGGAAGGAAAAGAGGGAGGGAACAAGGGAGGAGGAGGAGGGATAGGTGGGCAGCTCTCTGAGGAAAGAGGGAGTCTCTCTGTTTCTCCCTCAGTCAGACTTGCCGGCTGCTGGTCTCTTCTTCCTCCTGTCTGCTCGGGGTCTCTCTCTCTCTCTCTCTCTCTCTCTGGCTGGAGGAGTTTAGCTGTGTTTTGGCTGCCGTCTGGATCTGAACATGGACTCTGGCTGAACAGCTACACGCAGCGAGACATGACAAGAGCCACTGGAGATTCACTGTAAGCGGCTTGATCTGTTTTGCTGTCTACAAGGTGTAGTGTGGTGTGTCATCGCTGAGATATATGACTGGGATATTGTTGCTATTTCAGGACTGTGTGTGTGTGTTTATGGAAGAAATAGCGTTGCTGGTACGGCTGTATGCGATGTGGTGTGATAGTTTATATAGGGTTAAAAGTAGCTGTAAGTATGATCAGGTTTTTCATTGTGCTTCCATTGAACAAGATGAGCCCACACACTGCTGCTGCTGTTAACCTTCTGATGATATACTCAACATTTTGTTCTCCCGTGGATGCTACCATGCGCTCAGCCTCTCCTCCTCCCTCCCCCTCCTCCCCTTCTTGCTTATCTTCTGTTGCCTTTAATTCTCTTAATGGTCTCGAGGCCCCAGCTGGCTGGCTGGGATACCCCTGTGTGAGTGTGTGAGTGTGTGAGTGTGTGAGTGTGTGAGTGTGTGTGTGTGTGTGTGTGTGTGTGTGTCTGCTTTTGTTTTTTGTTGGGGAGAGATAGAGTTGAGAGTTCTGGGATAAGCTACTCTAGGATTTCCCCCGCTCACATACAATAATAGGATAGATCCTGCTTTCTATTTTTAAACACACTGTTTGTCTATATGTTACAAACACCCCTAATCTGACGCCTTGCTCCACGCTGCCTGCAGTAGCTTTTCTCACAGTATTGTGTTTAGTCTATGGATCAGGGTGGGAGGGTGTATTTGTGTGGTCCATCCTGGGATAGAGAGATAGCAGCTCTCCTTTCTGACTTTATCCCTTTGTTTTGTCAGCTGGTGACCTCTCTCTCTCTCTGTCTTTCTCTCCCTCTCTCTCTCTCCTCCATCTCTTCCATTGTTTGTGTTCTCTTTATTTCTGTAAAATCTATACAAGCCTTCCTCCACTGCAGCCTCTGCCTGCTTTTTATAGTTATTCCTTCGATTTAAATAATTGCTCTTTTTCGGCACTGTTTTTAACGCCCTTCCTTTCTTTCTGTCTTTCTCCTTTCTTTCTCTTCATTTTCTCTCTTTCTCTGGTGGCAATTTGAGAACAGTAGTGAGATGAGGTGTGTGTGTTTTTGTGCGGATGTACTTTTCCCTGTCAAATGTCCTGGCACAGCACCCTGTGTTCCACTTTGCACAAAGCAATTTTGGATAACACTGTGGTGAGGGAGACAAGTGCCCCAATCATTAAAGATGTGCACCTGTGTGTGTGTGTGTGTGTGTGTGTGTGTGTGTGTGTGTGTGTGTGTGTGTGTGTGTGTGTGTGTGTGTGTGTGTGTGTGTGTGTGTGTGTGTGTGTGTGTGTGTGTGTGTGTGTGTGTATGTGTGTGTGTCACAGCTAAGGCTGCAGGACCATTATCTGGTGATTTACCGTTGACTAGATGATTTTTTACTGTTTTCTAACTAAGCTACTCATCGCTTAAAGTAAAGAGCTCAACGTGACATCTTCATATTGCTTATTTTGTTCAAAACTCAAATATGTTTTTTTTTAAAATGATATAAAACAGGGAAAAGCAGCAAATCCTCACATAAGAAAGCTGGAAACAGCAGATATTTTTAGCCATGCACTGTGGCCCTGGAGATGACTGTGTCTGCCGGTCCACCACTTAGGTTCAGACTGAAATATCTCAACAACTGAAAGCTGGAGAGACATTCAGGGTGCTGATCGATCATTAGAATGATTGTTGATGTATTTTTTGCCGACCAATTGATAAACTTGTTAGATTCTCCCGGTTCTTTTATTGACAGTCCGAGGATTTCAGCCCGAGAGTTCTGCAGTTCCCAATAGCAGTTTTATTCCAGTCACAGAAGTCACAGGTAAAGTACATACAGCGCTGGGCTCGGAGTGACAGAGGCCTCATGGACCTCTGGCAGTGAGCCCCGACTCTTTCATGCATATGCTTTTTAAAGGGTTGGCTGGACCTAGTACTATCCGTGACTGTCTCTAACTGGCCATTTCAGTGTGTGCGTCACAGATAGTGCATCCCTGGTGTGGTCATATAATATTCAAACACTTGTGGATGTTGTTTGCGTAGGCGTGTATCTCTAATCATAACTTTAGAATATGATTAGCACAACAAAATTATTACAATCAAGGTCCGTCTGGTACATTCTGTCTATCTTCTTAACAAAACGATACAGGAGAAGCCACGTCTGTGGAGGTCAGATTGACATATTCTGTTCACTCTCATGAGGAGAGAGTAACTTTATTTGAGAAGGCCTGAAACATTCTATGGTCATATTAAATTCTAATTCAACAATTCCCCTTTTGACATGATTTTATCATGTCAATCCAATAAGAAGTAGGAATGTTGTGTGTATTGTACTGTATTCTTCAGCAGCGAGTTGTCTAGCAGGGCCCCAATCTGCAAACAACCAACCACATCAGAAAGCAGCACAATTACATGGGAGACTTGTCGGCGTCCCTTTTTGGTATACCTTTACTACAACAATATACAATATGTAGGAAAGGCAGTGCAGATTAATGTGACCTATATGTGGGCAAATATGTGTAAGCTGGTCTTCAATTGCAGTTAATAGCAGCAAGCAGTCTTCCTTGCACAATGCATGTGGAAATTTCTAAACAAAGTGATTAAACCATATGATTAAAAGCACAATAAGCAACAACATCTATAAGTATCACGCCTCTAAGTGTGTGGATAGCTATATATGGGTATGTATTAAACATTAGAAGTTTATGGTGTGTGCAGCCAAGGGCGGGATCCTCTTCATCCTGAGAGAGAAATCTGTGGAAGAGCTTCATTAGAATAGTGGAGTAATTAATAAAGAGGTGGTGGAAAGCTGTAATACATGTTAGACAGCGGTGCCTGATGCAAGGAGTACAGCAGCAATCACAGAGTTACTGAAAGAGTTACTGCAACCACAGACTAGATAAAGATAGAGCTAATCAGTGTTTTTCATGTGCCAGATGTTTTATCAAAATAAAGTACAAACACCACCTCTTTCTGCTAAAAGAAAATCCAGGGTCATTTTTGTAGTATATCAGAGTGGACTTAGTTAATCATGTCCACATTTTTGTTTATAGTGACCCATCAGTAGAGAAATTATTCAAAACCAGTGGCTAACATGTCGGCTAATTTATATTCATCAGGCACACCTCTGAGAATGTCAATTGCATCTATGTGGGTGTGTGAGTTCTAGTAAAGGTTAAATGTACTTCTCTGGGTGTGATAGTGGTGGTGGGAAGTCGTCCCCAGGATCAGGGTCAGTAGTAGAGTCTTAGGTCAGGTGTAGAGGTTCTTAAGTCAGTCTGAACCTCAGTCAACGTCCTGTCTTTTTAGGCCTTGTGTCAGGGAACAGTGAGTCTCATGGATCCAGTCATTCAGTTTGTCTGTCAGTCCTCTCTTTAGTGTGAGGCAGCCTTTGCTACCATGTGGGGTCCCTCCCAAAGGGGTGGGAACCAATTGAGCTTGTTGACCTCTCTTAAGGTCCAGTCTCCCGTTTCTACAGGAGAGTTGTCGTGGCTTTGTTCCTTTGTGAGTATTTCCGTTACCTGTTGGGAAATACTCATCACAGTGTTTTTCAACTTTGACATATTCATGTGTACTTTCATACTGTAAGAGTAATGGTGGCATATCAGTGGTAAATGGACAGGGCATTTTTCTTCCTGTCAGTATCTCATGTGGACTAACATTCATGGTGGAAGTTTGTGTCTGCACAGACTTTCGCTAGTCCTTTTTGATAGTTCTGTTTGCTCCTTCAACCAGTCCTTGTGAGGCTGGGTGGTATGCTGCCCTTAGATGAGTGCTGTAACCTTAGAGCTAGCACAGTGGCCTCCACTGTGAGCTTCTTGGCACAACATGTTTAGTAGTCCAGTCCTTTATCTCTCCATACTTGTTTTTATCCTTTATTCATTTGTTTTAACATAGTGAAATATTGTATGCGTATCTGTACAGAATCAGTGAATGGCACAGTGCCCCGTGCCCAAGTGTGGACCTAATCAAGAAGCTTCCACACAGACTCTTACCAGTCTTAGTGCTTGATCGGTAGGGTTTCCCCCAGTCTCACCACTCGTTTTAATTCACAGTGATTCTGAAACGCCCAAGCCGAATTGTCCCCTTAGTAATCCATTGCCCCGACAGAGCTGCTTGTTGACCTGGATCAGGTGTTGGGATCCCCAATCAGTAGTGACTGATCAATGCCAAACACCTCATTCAGTTAAAACATCATCCAAGCAGGGAGTACAGCAACAGAGGAGAGAGTTACTCTGTAGTTCTTTAATGTTCTGCACACACAATTCCCTCTGTGGTTTGTCCGCAGGGGTTATGTGGATCATTTTTTTGTAGGGGTTGTACCCTGCTGTTGTCCTTGCTGCCATATCTGACAGCTTTGTGTGACATGGTGAAAAAGTTGTATACGTGCTTTCACAGAGTCTGTGATTGCCCGAGTGAGGACCCAAACAAGAAGCTTCTACACAGATTCTATTAATCTGTGCGCTTGTTTGCTGGGGGTTCTCCCAGTCTTATCACTCGTTTTAATTCACAGTGACTCCAAAACACCTTAGTTTATGTGTCCCATTATTCAGTTGCAATATCATCCAGGCAGGAAACTGCCCACATTGTCATGGAAAATAACAAACTTGTCCCTGTGTCCTTGTTTGTTTATTATTTTCATTTTATTTACTTATTTGTTTATTTTTATTTTTTATTTATTTTTTTTAATTTTATTTTATTTTTTTAAAAAACCATCACTCTCATCAGTGGCATCACTCTCATCAGTGGCATCACTCTCAACAGTGGCATCACTCTCAACAGTGGCATCACTCTCAACAGTGGCATCACTCTCAACAGTGGCATCACTCTCATCAGTGGCATCACTCTCAACAGTGGCATCACTCTCATCAGTGGCATCACTCTCAACAGTGGCATCGCGGCATCACTCTCATCAGTGGCATCGCTCCTTAGCGGCATCGCCCTTGCGGCATCGGTTAGCTACCCGGAAAATATATACAATAGTGTACAGTATGGAGGAAAGCAAAATGTCCTGCCCTAAAATTTGGGAGACAACTCTCAGTGGTTATTTACCCAGTGAGTTCTGTCCCTTATCAGGCCAAATTAGCTGTCCTTGGACACTTATTTTCTTTTCCCTCAACTGTGACTATGTGGTTCTGTACTTTACATGTGACTACAACATTTCAATGTGGTTTAGTTATACTATACTATTTTGGTTTACGTTTTAGCGAATGTAGGAACAACATTATTCAGACAACTTTGATTTGAGTATGGCCAATGTGCAGAAATTCTATCTCAAAAAGGTTTTCTGCTTACCCTTACTCAGGCGCGCCTTGAAGTTGTCTGAAAAAGTTTTCCTCCACTCACTCCGGGGTTCCTCAACGGGACACGTCTCGGAGTTTGCCAATCCGGGTCACGGCACCAATTGTTAGATTCTCCCGGTTCTTTTATTGACAGTCCGAGGATTTCAGCCCGAGAGTTCTGCAGTTCCCAATAGCAGTTTTATTCCAGTCACAGAAGTCACAGGTAAAGTACATACAGCGCTGGGCTCGGAGTGACAGAGGCCTCATGGACCTCTGGCAGTGAGCCCCGACTCTTTCATGCATATGCTTTTTAAAGGGTTGGCTGGACCTAGTACTATCCGTGACTGTCTCTAACTGGCCATTTCAGTGTGTGCGTCACAGATAGTGCATCCCTGGTGTGGTCATATAATATTCAAACACTTGTGGATGTTGTTTGCGTAGGCGTGTATCTCTAATCATAACTTTAGAATATGATTAGCACAACAAAATTATTACAATCAAGGTCCGTCTGGTACATTCTGTCTATCTTCTTAACAAAACGATACAGGAGAAGCCACGTCTGTGGAGGTCAGATTGACATATTCTGTTCACTCTCATGAGGAGAGAGTAACTTTATTTGAGAAGGCCTGAAACATTCTATGGTCATATTAAATTCTAATTCAACAAACTGATGTATTGTTTTAGCTCCACAAAGAACTCTTTGCTCCTCAATCTCCATCTCTTTAAGTGAAGTTAAAACCATCCAGTGAAATCAACAAAAATTAGCTTTTTCAGACTTAATTCCTTCATGACGGCAGCGAGCGAGATTAATGGGTTGTGTTTGACTCGTGTGGGTGGGACACGTTTCATCACGCTTTTGTGCAAGCGGTTTGGACGTTAAATGAGTGAGGCAGCAGCAGTGCGTCATATTCAGGCAGACTTTGATTCAGTTTCATTACTGCTGGGGTTGTGAATCTGTCACCTGAATCTAGTGCGACCCCAGAGAGCCTTATGGATGGCACCGGCAAGGCCTTCTGTGTCTATGTGTGTGTACCCATGTATCCGTGTGAGAGAGAGAGATAAATAGGTTTTGCGTAGGTGTCCGTAAAGGAGTGCTCAATCACTGTAGCACTAATGGTCTTCCCTTAGGGCACCAAGGATTTTAAGGTGTCATAGCAGGAGTGAGGAAATAGAAGAACTTAGCAGCAGACAGACAGGAAATGTTTGTGTATTCCCACATCTTCTGTGTTTTAATCTGCCTGAATACACTGCATCTTATTTTTAGGTAACTACTAGTTTCAATTCCTAGATCACCAGCGATGCAAGTTCAGCACTGAAGGAAAAGAGTTTTTGGGAGGAATTTTTTCAAGAGAAGAGCAGATTAATGTAAGCAGAGGAGGAAGATGTGGGAGAAGGAGTATGATTCATTAGGGAGATGGTGACTGGGGTTTCTACATGAAGAGTTCAGACTAATATGGCAGAAGAAGAGAGAGACTCTGACTGGAGTGAGAATACAAAAAAGTGATGCATCAGGGGAATTTCTCTAAAGGCAACCATCAACTTGTGTGTAAAGGTCATTCCTTCCACAAAACATATGCATACTCAGTTTCATCTTGTCGGTGAGCATGGCGCTAGTGTGCAGCTGGCTGTGAATCTGCTTGTGTTTGGTGTTTTGCTGAACGTACTTTTCCTGCTTGCTGCGCTTCTATTGATTGCCGCATGGCAGGCGCTGGGGCGTTCGGTATCAGGCCTTGGATAATTTGTACCAATTGAGAGGGTGTCAGCTCTGCTGTGGTCCCCATGGATTTACTGGTACAGTAAGACAGAGTAAGACAGACCGAGAGACAGGGACAGAGACAAATGGTTAGGGGAAGAAAGTAGAGGAAAAATGGACTGGAGGTGGAAAAGGAGAGAAAGCTGGTGAAAATAGAGTAGACAAATTTGAGGAAACGGCAACAATAAGAAGTCAAACCTACAAAGAGACTGTGATAAAAGGGGATAGATATTTCTACATATAACTGCCTAATAAGTCTAAAGATGTCTTTATGAGTGCACCACTTCTTTTCATCAACTGCAAGACAGGTTTTAAGTGCCAGCCTGGAGTCTGTACTTTGACGTCCTGTTAGGAGCCAGACGCTACAGTTTATGTCTAGCTCTGGCATCTTCAGCTACCCAGGGATTCCCTCAGTAGGAATGAATGTCAGCAATGTAGAGAGGATGGTAGTTTGTTTAATCTAGGGGTTGCTAAGAAGAGATGTAATATAAATGTGTGTGTCTGTTTTTCTGCGTGTGTTTGTGTGTGAGCTCTGTTTTTATACGCTGCGGTGCCCAAACGTCCCCCCCCAGGAGTGGAAAGTGGAAGAAGTGACCACTTTGTGATTCATTTTTCAGACACAAGAGGAATGACGGTAACTTGGGCTGTAACTTAGCACGACAGTTAAAGTTCAAATAAGGTTGCAGTGGTTTAAAATCAGTTGTGCGATGGTGGTAAAAAGTGATGTGGTCTAAGTTTAGGATAAGAATAAAAGCTTATCAAAAAAACTATAACACATCTGTTACAATAAGACACATGAAAGTAGTTTAGTCTTTGCCTTTTCTCAAACTTCACTTGTTGTAACAGTTCTGCTGCTCTCCATGATGAATTTCAAGCTTGACCAACATATCAGCGCGTGAGCATTCTTTTAAATTAACACACTACCTAATTCTGCTCTTAAATCAGAATTCACTAGGACTATAATCATTTGAGTTCACCGACCCTTGAAAGGTGACTCAGAAAATTTTGCACACTGCCGATATATTTTAATGCAGTCTCATAGCCGTTTCCTCTGAAAAAGACACCTCAATATTTCAGGAGGCGGCTGCTGAATTTCTCATGTGATAAGAGAAACAGACGTGAAATGCTGTAGTTGCAGTTCATTAAATGTTTCATTGCCTGGACTGTCTCTCCAAATAAATGTCCCTGGTGTTTCAGTGGTCTTGAGGGCAAGTCATGTGTACTAACTTTAGTAGAATTCCACTTCAGTAAAGTTGTTTATTCAAGGAGGATAAAAATGTATTAAAGGAATAGTTTGTCATGTTGGGAATTTCGCTTATTCAGAGTTCTTGCCAAGAGTTAGATGAAAAGCTCGATACCATCAGGCTTGCTGTTCCCCCAGTTTCCAGTCTTTATGCTAAGCTAAGCTAACCTGCCGCTGGCTGGAGCCTGATATTGAACAGACAGATATGAGAGTGATATCGATCTTCTCATCTAACACACAGCAAGAATAAGTGTGTTTCCAAAATGTCAAACTGTTCCTTTAAGATATCCCCTGAAAGTTTGTGAACGTCTGACTGCATGTGATTCAGTAGACGAAGCCACCCACAGTCTTAGTGGTGCAAGACAACAGCTGTTTCTGCTGCTGTCACAGTGTCTGCAGGTGGCTAGGATGATAACTTGTGGATAACCTGCTGATCTAGGATCCAGGACACGCGCACTCTCATGCCAGACACTGACGCATTAATACAGGAAAGCTGAATGAGTGTTCAACTTTTAACTCTGATCCTGTGTGGCCTCATGGGTCTCTGGTTGTCCTTGACTAACCCTCTCTGTATGCATGTATAGTAAATTCTACTGTATTCAAGATTACTTGGAAAAGTTTGGAAGACTTTGTTAGTCATAAGTTCATGATTAAACAGAGTGCTTTGGATGGGAATGTGGAAAAGTCCGCAGACATCACTAGTCTGATCTCCAAGGGTGGTGCAGTAATGAGTGAGAGGGGAGAGGCACCTCAGCAGTTTCCTATCCCTGTGTGTGTGTGTGTGTACGCATGTGTGTGACTCAAATACCTGTCTGCCCATTCACAGCAGACAGGCAGACGCACACATTGTTCTCCTCTCGTACAATGTCACACACTTGCAGACACACACACACACACACACACACACACACACACACACACACACACACACCATCCTTTCATGCTTTTTAGTTACTGGAGCTTGTTAGTGGTGCAGCAGGAGAAGCCAGATGAAGATAGCCTACACTTCAGGTGCACACTGCTGTCTGTCCCTCTGCCTGTCTGTCTGTCTGTCTTTCTGTCTGGCTGTGCTCTCCCTTCTTATTTCATCATTTTTTTTGACAAGGCTTTTAAAATACTATTTTAATGTAACTTGTCGGTTCCTTTTTGTCTCAAATTCACTGACCTTTTTGCTGCACTTCTCTCTGTGCCCCCAAATCCATCCCCTGTGGAGCCCATGTGTGTTATTTGATATTTACAAAGCAACAACCAAGATCAAAATCATAGTGGAGCTGGCACAGTTAGTCGGTGAATTGATAAGTTGACTGATAGAACATTAATTTGTGTTGATAATCAAATAATTGCTTAAGTAATTTTTAATGCAAAAATGATTAACATTGTCTAGTTTCAGCTCAATGTCTCTTAATTTAATACTTTTGTCCAAATTATTAGTTAGTTAAGCAGAATATTATTATCAGATTCATAGATAATGAAAATACCTTTTAGTTTCAACCCTAAATTATAGCATCACCTAAATTTTTTTGGTTTTCATGCGAGTGTATCTTTACACACATGTGGCACTATGAAACCCTCTCTCCCCTTCATACCTGTCTAACTCAGCTGAAAGTAGTTGAAGGGACGGGAGAACGAGTGCAGTCCTAAATGAGTTGGCTGCCGAAGAAGAGAGAGATGGAGGGAGATGGAGGAAAAGTAAACAACAGATGGCTAAAGCATGTTGCTGCCATTCGCAGCAGCAGACGCTCCGCTAGCCCACCACCAGCCTCTTGAGAGGTTACTACGCAACGGCGACCGTGACGACACAGGGTCAGAGATCAAGTGCCTCCTTGATGACAGCCCATAATGCCAGATTGTCATCCACATGCTGTGCTAGACTAGGCCAGCTGACGCACACACACACACACACACACACACACACACACACACACACACACACACACACACACACACACACACCACACACACACACACACACACACCACACACAGACACACCACACACAGACACACACACACACACCACACACACACACACACACACACACACACAGTGAGAGTTTGTACAGTGTTAAATAGTGCTGTCTTTGGCTTAAGTTTGGAAGTGATGACTCTGGAATCTTCCATACAGCGTCCACCCTTAACCCACCTGCCAGCCGTGATGACACACAGTGAGGCAGCTGTGTGTGTGTGTGTGTGTGTGTGTGTGTGTGTGTGTGTGTGTGTGTGTGTGTGTGTGTGTGTGTGTGTGTGTGTGTGTGTGTGTGTGTGTGTGTGTGTGTGTGTGTGTGTGTGTGTGTGTGTGTGTGTGTGTGTGTGTGTGTGTGTTTGTGTGTGTGTCCGAGAACTGAACCCTCTCATGTTGAGGAGTGAACTGAGTGGTGGTACACATTGGCTGCCAGCTGCCATGACCTCATTCACATTGAGAGAGACGGAGAGAGAGAGAGAGACAGAGGATGGGAAAATGCAACTGTCCAAAATGAGATGTGTGTGTGTGTGTGTGTGTGTGTGTTGGGAAGGCATTGAAATTTCACACAGAATTACACCATGACCTCACTCTGTGGTGTAGTGGCTGACTGGTCTGGTGGTTGGTTTGCTTGTGTCATCAGTCTTAAGTTAACACAAAATGAAAACACTGCATGTATTTTTGTATTAACTTTACTGCACTTTACATTTAAGAAAAGTACAGACAGTGGCCTTTTTGACATTGTATGTTTTCAAGGGAATTTTCAGCTCAATATTATTGGCTTTTCCAGTCCATACATAGATTAAGACAATAAACTGAGCAGAGATACACTAACAAACATTTCAGCCAGGACTTCAAATAACAACACTGTATTATGAACAGTAGAACAAGGTTTAAAGGATAACTCTGGTATTTTTAAACCTGGTCCCTATTTTTACATATTTTGCCTTCGAACTGAAACAGAAATGAAATGACTGACTGCGCTAGGGGCTGAGAACGGGTGGCAAATGGGCTGTCATGGCTGAAATGTAATCCATCAGGGCAATTGCACTCGATGACAGTACGTCCGCTACAAATTCTTGTTTTTGCCACAGACAGGCTCAGATTGTTATTTGAAGTGTCTGACAACATTATGGAAAGGATCCCTATAGAGGCTGGCCTGTTAGATCCTTTTGTTGTACTGTGTTGTTCAACCTCACCAGATTCCATTGACAAAAACAGTAATTTTACCTCACAAACCACAAGAGTTACTGGTCTACTGCTGCCTCAATTGGTGAGTTTATTTGTGTCATTGTTATTACAATTACTATACAATTTAAAACACCAAAGTCACACATAATAAAACAGACAAACTAATTGTTTGAGATAAGGGTAGACGTAATTTTACTGTTTTTGTCAGGGATCATCTATGTAATGTTATCAGGCACTTCAGATAACAATCTGAGCCTGTCAGTGGCAAAAATAAGCACTTTTAGTGAACACACTTCGATCAGACACAATTGCCCTGAAGGATTGCATTGCAGCAAAAAGTGCCTGTTTGCTGCCTGTTTTTGGCTGCAGGCAGAGGAGGTCTACTGAACCACTTCCAAAAGTTTTTGTACCTACCAGTCACCTCGAACCCAGCACATGTAAAAATAGGACCCAGTTTTAAAAATACTGGATTTATCCTTTAACCTTCTGTATCTATCTTTTATACTTGCAGCTTAAATGGGCTGTGCATCACCCCGCTCGAGCTGTGAGACATTCTTACCAGAAGAAGCATCAGCTCAGGTTTGCTTTGCTGTTTGTGGTGGGTGAGGTAAAAACAAGTAGCAGATAGATGAGACACATACAGAGTTGTGTCATCCACTTCCCTGTCTGCCAGAGGTGTGACTGAGTCTTTTCCGGTGAACAGGAAGCACCAGCTGTTGTTCCTGGAAGAGAACTACGTCAGATTTACCACACAGAACTGTGTGTGTGTGTGTGTGTGTGTGTGTGTGTGTGTGTGTGTGTGTGTGCGTGTGCGTGTGCAGCTTTATATGCTACAATATGGTGTTAAAACTAATGATTGTCAACTAAACTAACAATAAATATTAGACTATTAAATTAATATATATGAACAAATTAAAGTATATATAGATTTTTGCCAAATTAAGTCTATATTTTTTAAATTAATATCAAAAGAAAGAATTGGTGTCACCTCTACCCCAAATAAACCAAACGTCAAAGTGAATTCAACTGAAACTGAATAAGAACAGAACCGAAACATCCCCACCCACACTGGAAACTAATACATTGTACTGAAAATGACATTGGAATGGAAATTAACATTCTAATAAAAATAAAACCACAATATCAACCATGGTTATTGCTCACTAGGAGTTGAGCTGCCTGCTGCTGTTATGGCACTGTGTGTGTCCCATACTATACTATCTTTCTCACTATCTATATACAGTGAATATGTGTGTGAGGGTAAGTGTAAGTCAAGCTGACTTTTTCAACTTTGTTCACTAAGGAATGGTGATAAATAATTACCTGGTGTTGTTGTTTTCCTCCTGTTGTGTTGATATTTTTGCAGACCCAGGCAACTCTCATTAAAATTACATTACCTAAATGAGAGCGCGTCGGCATCAAATCTGGGCAATGCTGCACAACTGGGGAGTGTTTGGAGGGTTGCATGCATGTGTTGGTGTATGACTTTCTTGGGAGGATGCAGGATGAGTCAGAGGAAATGTGAGTGTATTTGTGCCAGTGTGTGTATATGCTTGTTCATCCTGTTCATTGTTTATTCTCATCCAAACAAAGCCACATGACGAAATCTGTGAAACATTAAGTTTTGCCAACACTTACCACCAGTGTCATTCTCTTTCCGTCCTTACCTCTCTGCATCTTTTGTTCTTGGTTCATTTCTGAGACTATAGTTTGCTGAAAACCCGTAGTAACTAATGATTAGAGGGGTAAATACCTATTTTTTTTTACCATTTCTTTCTCTTGTCCTTCTCTCAACAGGAGTAACAGCATCTCTGTCCTTCTGAAGACTTCTGTGGCATGAAACCAAATCGCATACATCTTTCATTCATCACCTCCTCCTTCATCTCCCTCCACGGCTCTCCAGTTAGGAAGTCTCACCTCAGCTCCACCGCATTGATGAGGTAACGTCAAGCTCTACACAGCGCAGCACCCACCTGCACAAACACCACCCTCCCCCTTTATTCCCCCTTCTTCTGTCAACCCCTCCATCGCAGCCATGGGACAGAAGATCTCTGGTGGCATTAAATCGGTAGATGGCCGCGGGGAAAGCGGTGGCTCCCCATCCTATCGGCCTTCGGCTCACCGCCGGCAGCACCCAGAACTGAGAGATCCAGATTTCTCCAAACCCCCCAGGCTCGATCTCCTACTGGACATGCCGTGTGCTGGACTGGACACCCAGCTCCGTCACGCGTGGAACCCTGATGACCGCTCGCTCAACATATTCATCAAAGAGGAAGATAAACTGACATTTCATCGCCACCCGGTCGCTCAGAGTACGGACTGCATCCGAGGACGGGTTGGATACACACGGGGTCTCCACGTGTGGAAGATCCACTGGCCATCCCGGCAGCGTGGCACCCACGCCGTGGTTGGGGTGGCAACCTCGGAGGCTCCTTTACATTCTGTTGGGTACACAGCATTAGTGGGGTCAGACTGTGAGTCCTGGGGCTGGGATCTGGGACGCAATAGGCTCTACTACGACAGTAAGAACAGGGCCCACAGCTCGCTGCCCTCTTACCCTTGTTTCCTGGAGCCGGAGGAGACTTTCACCCTGCCGGACTCTCTGCTAGTGATTCTGGACATGGACGAAGGGACGCTGAGCTTCATGGTGGATGGACAGTATCTAGGAGTCGCATTTAGAGGACTGAAAGGCAAGAAGCTGTATCCCATCGTCAGCGCCGTCTGGGGACATTGTGAGATTTCCATGAAGTACATCAACGGTTTGGATCGTAAGTACCATACATGACACTAACAACACATAATGAGCATGGTTGAGTGCTGATGAAGAGTACTCATGATATGTTGGTATACAAGAGTAAATTCATGGTGAGGAAAAGCCAGGGTTTTTTTTTCGTTTAACCAAAAAATGTATCTGCTCTGCAGAGTTAAGTGAGAGGCGTAGTAACGCAATCAGTTGCATGTCCAAGGCTTTGGTAAGAATTTAAATCTGTTATGCAACTCTGTAAACTCAGAGATTGTACATTTGACACACTTTTGTTCGAAGCTGGGTGAAAGTTAATTTGGCAACAGTGGCAAGACAGAAAATCCACTTGCTCTGCAACATTCAAAGGCAGCACCAGTTTATGCTTATCGGTAAACTGCTCATGGTGTGTCATCATCTTACAGTCTGTGGTCTCTCTTTTATTTATATTTTATAGAAATCTATATTTATAGAAAGCTAATTTTTTCTTCTCCCTATTGGAGCTTCTCTCAGACTCATTTGTCCAGATATCACTGTGTGGTTTCAGGGCTCAGTACCTGAAGAAGAAGCACAAACACATCCTTTTCTCCTATGTACTGGAGTCCTATAAATGGTACCTTAAGGCATCAAGCCATATTATCGTTTTTTTGTTGTTATTTCTTTTGCTTGAGGGGTTTCTTCTGCATTAAGTAGTTCCTGGTTGTAGCAACACCACATCTTGGTGTGGAAATGTTTCAAGAGGGTGTTGTGTCTGTGCGTGAAACAGCTGCACTTTTAAGGGAGATGAGTTCAGAAAGAGCAGTTTGGACGTTACTCTGCCTGCTTTGGGTTTAGGTATTTGGATGTGGTATGTTTTGTTCTCTGGAGATGTTTGACTCCCACTGTCTGTCTACATGTGTGTGTTATGAGAGAAGAGACATGCTTTCCCTCCCATTACAGTCTAAACAGTGGCTCTTTGAAGAGCTCGTTATAGGAGCTTTTAGACACACATCATGGACACCTACACACACGGACACACACCTTCCAGGAAGGGAAAGTGTGTGTTGTGAAAACATGCTTATGATTTGAATCTGGCTGTCTCCCTCCCTCTGTGTTTGCAGAACCCCATGGGTCTTATTTGATATCAAAACAGGGAGTGTTTGTGCCTGTTACACAACAGACAGCTGAAAAGAAACTGTCTGTCTCTGTAGTTTGTTACGTCTGATTTTTTTTTGCCCAATCACCTCAAATACCTCAAATATTTGCTAAAAGTTATCTGCTCTCAAGGGTCACCATGACATCCAGGGCCTGTTTTCTATCCTTAAAAAGAGGTCACAAACCTCATCCTAGCTGTAAACTGGATGTTTTGGTCTTAAAACCGCAACTAGAATATGAATCACAATGAAACACAAAAACTCTTGGCTGAATTTTAAGACTTGAATTTTTTTTAACCGCTGGTTCAAGTCCTGCCCGACGTTTGTGTGATGTATAGTAATCTCCTACACTCAGGCTTAGTTCAAAGTACATACTTTGGCTGTTTAAAGCACCTCACATCAGCCATTTTCCATTTATGGAGCCATCTGCTGGATTTCATGGTGAGTCCGTATGATGGGCCACCAAGGAGAATATGGAGGATATTGAGTCTGCTCAAAGCTCTCACTTCTACAAGCATGTAGACCTCATCCTGTGAAATGAGGTTTGACTGTTTCAAATGTGCACAGTCTAATACAGGGAGGAAAGTGAAGGTTGAAAGACTCGTCCTGATAGGTGTATCATAAGGAATAGAAAGAGATGGAGTAGGTGGAGAGAAGCAGGCAAGCAAAGGTGTGTGTGTGAAAGACGGACACAGAGACAGCAATAAATATAATAAAAACACATTTTTGATCACAGTACAAAGACTGAGAAAGAGTGGGCTGGGCCACAGTGAAATTAATCAGTGCATCAGCTAGCAGGCTGGGAACAGGCTAGTGCTAGACAGTCACCATAGCTCCCAGAGCTTCTTCCTACTTTCTCTATGGTGGGCTGTTAACACTACGCTGGCATTTTGTTCTTGCAAGTGTCGATCATTTAATTCCTGAAAACAACCGTCAGTAGGTTCAGATGTGGACTCCTGTCTCGTAATGCTCAGAAGTTTATATTCAAGATGACGGTCAAGTGAAAGTGGGTGATGAAACACTGCTAATGTGATACAACAGCCTCCTCTGTTGAACCGTCTGCCTCTCTGTTCTTCTAATTGATCGGCACTGTCGAGGTGGTTTGCTGCTGCAGGTCAAAGTTCACCTAACGTGAACATTTTGTGTGAATTTGCTTCGCTTGCATGAAAAAATCCACTGATCGCAGCACACATGTTCTCCATAACGTACTGCCCCTTTAAACACTGGTGTGACCACGCCTTAGAACTGTTGTGTTCTGTTAGCAATCAGACTCTAAAAAGGTACTTTATTATGGAGTTATGCATTCCAAAACTCCAAAACTCCTAAACAAAATAAATGAAATCATGTGTTTGTATGTGTGTGTGTGCAGACAGATGAGACAAAGGCTCACAGTACTTGGGAGTTGGGCCTCAGGTAGGGGAAATCCACTTTGACCACCAAATCTAAAATGATGCTTTTGGTTTCTCATTCTATTCACACATAACCACATTCATAGCAGAGAGTTCTTTTGGGGTTATTAGTGCCCCGCTCGTTGCTCTGAATATGAAATAAAGACTGTGATGAAAGTAATACCCCAAGATTTCATTCAGAGGTGAAGTAAATAGCCTCAGGTTTGTTGCTGAGGAGGCAAACAAGGTATGATTACAGTCTGCGTAGTGGCTTCCTTTAATATCAGTTTTGAAATGAATCGGCTCGTCTGCCCCGCCGATGACTCGAATAGTGAGAATGAAGTCATAATTGCTGCTTGCCTGTGAGTGTAGGAGTGTGTGAATGGGAAAGAGGCAGTATGTGGTCAACCAGACTACAGACATTGTATCAGATTGTCCTTTGCTGCTTCCTGCCTTGGTTTCTTTTTCTCAGCACGACATTTGAGATAAGTGTAACGTGTAAATCTGTTCGGTGTGTTTATGAGCGTGTTTCTTAATGACTTAATCTAACAGGCCATTCCACGAGGAGCGACTATTGGATTGTTTTATGAATTATTGTTGTGAGGGGAAACAACATGAGTGCAGGGTATTAAAAAGAGATTTATAGAAGCAGCGACTCCTCGCCACAAACTGTTTGTTTTTCTCATCACTCCGGCTCAGGCCCCGTCGCACCACGAGCAGTCGATCATCAATTTGCTCCACCTTAGATCACTGCTCTTACTCCTGCAGTAACGCACTACATCTCCGGGGAAACAGATAGCCAACAGCACTCCAGGCTCAATTTAGTTTTGGGAAGATCACACAAAGCAATCAGGGTCAGATAAGTATGTGTTATAAGCACTAATGCAAAGAAATGCTGAGCAAGGTTCAAACTGCATTATCCTGTAAATGTGATGTAAATTATTCATCCTTCCAGCACTCTACCTCTCAATGGAAGAGGAGAAATTCTTTGAAGTCAAACAGATCCCTGTTTGCCAGAAAGAGTATATTTCACTTAATTGTTGCTAAATTACATAAACATGTGTACCTAATTCATTTTGCTACCTCGAAGCACACTCTCATCTGCCTCGGTCTGCATGTGTGTACAGTCTCTCTCTCTCTGTGTCTCACACAGCTCTGTATTCTCACTCGTACTGTCTCTATAATTGTACCAATTAGCCGTGCTTTGATTCACTACAATGGGAGCTGTCTTAGCTTCAGCCCTGATATGTGCCACTTCCCCTCTGTCTCATCTTCTTCCTCTCTTCTCTTTGTACTCAAGCACACATCATACCAAACTCCAATGCAGAATCTGGCATTTTAACGTTGCCTTCTTTATCAGCTAATATACAAACCACCCAGAACATAATTTCAGACCTTTTCTGAACCATTACAGGCTACTGTTTGGCACATGTGACTGTTATCAGGCAAAAACCTTGTAAATCCAATTTGGGAGTTGGTTTTAACTTCAGTTGAAGGGTTATGTAATCTTTTTCTTTCCTGGTAGCGAAGATAATGTTGGTGCATTTCTTTCCAAGTTGCTGAGAAGCTGACATTAAAGGTTCTTTATGCAACAGCTGTGATATGATTCACCAGCGCAGCCGCAGACTGTTAGCTGACCAGATGACAGCACCAATCACTGAAAAGTCTCAGACAGTGAGGAAAGCAAAGAGAGGAGAAAATGGTGCAGAAAAGAGGAAAAAGAAGTTTAAAAAAAGATGATGAAGACAGTGACCGAAGAGAAACTGAGTTACAGGAGTGAGAAGAAAGTCAAACTAGGATAAGATCTGAAAGTAGCCAGGATCATACTGAAGTTTGACGAGGAAAAGGATGGAGCCAGAACACAAAGGCATTGAGAGGGAGGGTGTGAACAATAAGGATGGAAAGTGGAGAGATAGCAGAGACGTGCAGTCATGTGGGATGATGTGAATGAGGCAGCGTGACACCGACACTCAGCTGATCAGCTTCCTGAGCTGACTTAAGATGAAAATTTGTCGTGTTTTCAAAGAAGTTCCAAAACTGCACCGCAGTACACCCACATCGCTGCACCATCACTTTGTTGGTTTTCCCACAGTGCAGTTAAAAGAGACAAACACACATAAAGCTGCTGGACATCGAAAGAAATGTGACATTTACAGCTTGCAGACACAAACACTGGGTGTTGGATGGGAGGGATTAATTCAGATTTCATAGTTAAAATCACAATTGCAGGCTTATTCAGGCATGACATTCCAGCAGTTCTGTCAATGAGAAGTGACCCACATTTTGTTTTTTCCTGGAAGCCGGCGTGACACTCTGACCTCCGTCACTCTTCACTACTATTTAGTCTGCATCACATGAACATACACACTCCAGGTCAGACCTAAACCAGCTACTTCCGCTGCTGCTGCATGCACCAAAGCTTAACACAACACTGAGATCCATTCATGACCAGCTAGTTCATATGAAGGCCATAGCACCCTGCGGTATTAGCTTTGGTTACATTTAGCATGGAGGCTTGGCCTGCACAATAATGGCCATTTTGTCTTTCCCCTGTGGAGCACACACTATACTAGAATAGGTACGTTCTTAAAACATCCAATCCTTAAAAAGTGTATCAGGCTATGCTGTCTAAAGTATCTGACATTTAATAATCAGAAATTTCTGGGTTTGCCACTCTCACTGGCGCAATGTATCAGCTTCCAATTCCAATTTCCAATCATTTTAATCGTAGTTTTCAGATCTAGATAATTTTGCCTCACCCAGTTCACAAGAACATATTTTCTCAGGCGCCCCTTGTGATATTAGGTCATGCAGATAGTTTCGGTTTTATCTGCCGAGGTTTTGAGATATTCATCTCTCAGAAGCCATCACAATACAATGGAGGGGGAAAAGTTTCATTTGTGCTACTCATACCACTGAAGAATTACACCAAGAAGTCGGAGCAACATGTCCTTCCAGAAACAACTCTGCTACTTCTGTCTCCTGAAGGAATAGGCTCGAATGAAACTGTCCACAGGGACGGGGTCAGCACAAACCAACACAATCTATATGTTTGGACACCATTTACATTGACGAAGAAGATGTTTTGATTTGGGTGAACTGATCCTTTAGTACCCGTTTGTTTCCTGAAGGTTAGGTTTACCTCAGCCGCTTGCTTCAGTGCACTTAAGTGTCACTCGGTTCCATTACAGGTGTGTTCATCAGTGTTTAAATTATAAATCTTCCTGCTGGACGCAGTGACTCAGCTTTCTAGTGGCAGCCTCGCTGTGCGCAAACTAGCGGTGAGAGTTTCACACAAACTGCTGGCTGTGTGATATGTGGGTCAGTGGGTTAGTGCTTTAGCTTAACTTAGCTGCTAGCTGCAGGCATAACGGCTTGCACTCTGCTCTATATGCCTCCCTGATTTTTTCCCCCTCTGGTTTTTTACCGTCACGTGTGTGTGCTCGTCTCTCTCTGACTGCTCCTTTTCCTCTTTCTTGTTTGTTTCCCTTGAAGTGTTGGCTTCTCCACATTTAGACAAGCCTTCAGCAGCCTCTCGCAAGAGCCCACGCATTGTACCAGCACAAAGAATAGCATATGTTGCGTGCTTCTCTTATACCACCCAACCCTGATTTTTGAGGGATGTTAACACATCTGCTTGGATTGATTAGTTAAGATTCAGACTATTTTTTTTTTAATAATCCGAGAACACCTACTAGATGCTAATTGTGCTCATTTCATAGTGGCTAGTTTACAGTGCCTACATAGTTACTTAATAGCTTCTGTAAAACGTCTGAGTCAAAGCTTTATCAACCAATATTCTCTTCAAATTTAATGTCCTTGTTGGATACATGCCTCTGTCTTTACGACTGTCTCCTGTGACCATGCTGTTCTTGACATAATCTAACAAATTGTCTCAAATTGGCTGTTATGAGACCACACTACAAGGTTATGTGACACAGAGAAGGCTCAGATGTATGTTTGAAAGTTCCCTGTGTTTCCGTCCTCCTCCTCTGCTTTGAGATCTAGACACCCTCAGCTCTAGCAGGGAACAGCAGTGTAATGTCAGTGCACTCAGAATCAAATATTTAACAGCAGAGATGAATAGAGGAGAGGGCAATAGGAGGCAAAGAAAAAAAAATACAACAATACAAAGAAAGAAAAGAATAGGAGTGGGGAAACTGGTGACATGTGAGAGAAGAAAGACAAACAGAGCCACACATATAAAACAGAAAACTTAAAGAGAGAAGAAAGCAATTTTTTTGCATGCTGTCTTTGAGTAAAGACGCCTTCTTATGAAAAGAGTGTATGAGTGAAAGAGCAACGAGTGAGTGAAGAGCAGACGAAATGGAGAGAATGTGAGAAGATATATATAATATATGGACACTGAGGCAGTGGCAGCAGTGAGATGACGAATGATTACAAATCAAAGCATAGCAGCTAGAATGAGGAGTGAGAGAGACGGGATGATACAAGACAGAATGGAGACACGTTAGAGGTGAAGAAGACGAGCTGTGTAAAGAGTGAGCGAGGGCCAAATTGAAAGTCACATCAATTGGCTGGTGTGGATCACATGACGTAATAAGTGATGAAGGTATGAAGGCCTGCTCAAAGAGGGAAGTTATTGAAGGACTATGGTGAAGGCATGAGGGCTAGAATATGAATTAATGTTTTAGTCACTTATTCACAAACCCACATAGTGGAATGGCTACAACCATGTGTGCTACTGTAGAACTCATGCTAAATGTTTAATTCAAGGAAAAAAGCCATTTAATTTTATTGCGCTATCATCGAAATCATCAGGCAGATATGAAAATAGTTAATAGTTCATTTTAATAAAGATCAACAATAGATGAAAGGACAAGGGGACCACCTTAGTTATTAGGACTCCACCTCTTTGGACTGTAAATGTAGTCATTGAGACATTTCAGACTGGACCAAGACAGCGATTTCCAGACTGCGAGTAAATCCAAGTTCTAGACTTAATGGGCCTTTGAAACCAGCTGCTGCAGAGAACATTGGTATACTTGTAAAACCAGATTAACCTAAGTTAGTTTCTCAGATGGTTTCTTATAATCCTTGATTCAGCCCAGTGTTGGATTAATTAAACCAATTTCCTAAAGGAAGATTAGAGTCACCCCGGGGCTCCAGAAAGCTGCTGTTTATCCTCAGTTATTTGATGGCTAGACACTACCGTTCTTCTGTTTTCACTCTCCGTTTCTGCTTCTATTGTTTTATCTGTTTCTACTCATTGATTCCACCTCATTAATGAGCTTTCATTGATCCATCCCTGCTTTTATGAGCGTCTTGAGGCCAGAGCCCCGTGCACCTGCTCTCACTAATGAGCACTAAAGCAGGTGCTTGACATTAATCTTGTAAACATAAGTAATGAATAACAATTTGAGAACTGTTTCAAAAAGCTGTTTTTTAAACCAGGATAAATGATTACAGATTAAGTCCTGCTCTTATTTGCACCCCGTGCAGGAACCCAGCAGCATAGTTATGATGGTGATACAGGTGTCTCTATAGTAACCTGACTGTAAATACTTTCACCTGATCGCTTCGTAGACAATAAAAACTGGAATCTTTTATAAAACACAAAGACAAAAAAATTTAAAATTAATTTTTTGGTTCCCATGCTTCATGAATGAACAAGGCAGTCTCTCTCAAACAATGTGAGATACAGTGTGTTAAACATTTTTAATTCATACAACGTTAATATATTCCTTTGCAATAGAACAGCTTGTTAGATGGACTTTTGTGTCGCATGTGCGTAAGCAAACCTGCTGTAACTCTCCAAGGAGTCCATGTGCAACACCAAATCTACTGTTTGCTTTCTGCCAGTCTGCTGCCTGCTAACAACCACATAGTTGCAGGCATGGTCAGCTTAGTTACCAACTGTCAAGTGAATATTTTTACCCCAAATTTTGGATTGTTGAATAAAAAATGGAAACTTCAGAAACACACCCACGGGGGAAAAATGTTTTTCTACATTGCATCATTTTTAGTTGACATTACCATATATTGCATAATTTCCGTTTCGCCTCTGTATCTTAAAGCACAGTAAAACAAGCTCTAAAACCCGAGCTATAGAGAGGCAGAAAAGGAGGGCTGCAGATGGGGGGTAGAGAGGGGTAAACGGGCAGAAGGACAGATAAGCAATGAGTGATCAACAAAAGAAGGGAATAATACGAAGCTCAAGGGGAAAGGATGAAAGAGTAAAAATGGACTAAAATGCCACGGTAGGAGAAAAAGGCTGAGAGAAAGCATGAAATCCTGAATGCTGGTCCCTCCCTGAGACCAGTCACATACCTGTGGGAGCTCACTGCTGAATATTTCCTTACTGTACCATCAGTATGTGTGTTAAAAGCCCTGCGATTAGCACTATTAGTTTTGTGTAGAACAGACATGTCTGTGCACTGAGGAGATGAGAGAAGATGAGGAACCGACTGAATTACTGCAGAAAGAAAACCAGAGTGATTTCACACCTGATTATCCCCCCATTTATCCTCGTTCTCTGTCAGGACTGATCCATTTCCTCTCATCTGTTCCACCCTGTGTGTGCGTGCATGTTTGTGTGTGTCATAGAGACACAGTATTGGTAAAAAGATATTGAATTCACTGCATTTGGCTTTTACCCTTGTCATTCATTTTTAGGAGGAGGTCAGTCTGTGAGAGACTCATTTGAATGCTATTAATTTCCAAAAGCACTCTAAACAGCAATAAAACCATTTGATGGATCAGTTTTGCTGTGCAGTCAGTTATGTACCACAACACCAGCCACCAGAGACTCAAAGGAAATTTATGCGAGCAAGCAAAGCCGAAGAGCTGAAATCAGTTTTGAAAGCTCAGCAGACGCTTTTTACAAACCCATAAATCCCACGTTTAGTCTTGCCACAGACTAGACTATGACTGTGAGCCACGCTGTTCCCATACACAAGCGCCCTTTTACCTGTTTGCCATGCACTGAAGAAAGCGTGGTGACATGATGGTTTTTCATTGCGAAATTCATTTAAATTCAACTAAAAAACAAAGTGAAAATTATTATATATATACTACTAAGTGTTTGGTGACTACAGATGTAGAAGGTCTCTGTTGTCATTTATTAAATATGCCTCACACACACACACACACACACACGCATACATCCAGTATTATTAATGGGACGATCTAATCATTCTCTGTCTCAGTAATGAATACGAACTAGATAATCCTCCCCAATCTTCATCTTCTTCTTTGTTCAGGAAGCTGTAGGATCGGCCTCTAATCAACACTTCAATTTGGCCCGTTGACATTACCAATTTACTGACAGGCTGGACTCCTTTGTGTGCTCTCATGGATTCAGTTCTATTTAAAGGTCTCTCCCTCTCTCTCTTTGACATTCTTTTGTGCAACAAATGATCTGTTACTTCATTCACTTCACTTCTTCCTCTCTCTTTCTTTTTTAGATGTGTGTGTTTTCTTCTACTTTCTGTGCCTCTGCTGTCTTCGACGTGTGTTTTCAGTTATGCCAGTCAACACTGTGTGTTACAGTCAGTTTACAACACTTTCTCTCCATTTGAGTCAACCGTTTTTCAACTGTTGTTTCTCATGCGACACATAAAGGGGAACCAAAGTCGGTCTGTGAACTCGCTCTGAATTCCATCCGTCTGTTGCCGTTTAAGACAAGTTGGCCGTTTCCATGACGACGCTTCTCTAACATTTCCTGTTTGCACATCTCATGAGGATGATGTCATGACTTTGGTCAGGTGAAGCGGTTTGTCTTCGTGCTCAGGAGTCCTGTCCTTTGCAACAGAGAGCAGAGACGTGACGCAATGGATTTTGTTTGTGTCCATGAAAAACCTTTTAACCTTTTTATAATCATGGAGAGTTGACAGAGGACATTTGCTCTTTTCCAGCCATTTACTAATTCACACTTAGCTTCCCACCTTCACACATGGTTAGTCCTCTGAGCAGTTCTCTTCTTATTCTCCTAAGTGCCATTACTTGTTTCATTTTTCAGTTTTTTTTTACCCATCAGTCATTATGTGCGTTTACGTGCACACAAGGATCCAGGTCATTCAGAGAAATGAGGTTTGCAGGTTAATGGAAAACGTGAATATGTGACTTCCACGTATGAATGCAGCAGGTCAGATCAGGTTTTTCTTCTACCTACTACTTATTCTAACATACAGTGATGTAAGACACACCTTTCATTCATCAAACTTTTTGTCATGCACATTCACTTGTAGAAGTAAATGTAAAAATCCGTGTACACATGGCCAGTTCTTCAGACTGTAAGCCACTGGCTGCAGTACGGCACATTAATGATTCTCAGGCTGATGTTTTTTTTTTTAATCTCATAAAGTCAGATATCAATGCACGTCAGGTTTTCATTTCTGCCCACATTATATTTATTTGACCCGTGATGAATCACACCAGCTGTTGTAGCCATGTTGACATTGTAAATCTAATGAAGCCAGGATGATACGTGCACTGTTCACCTCAATATTTTGCTTGTAACATTTAAGTAAATCAAGAAAGGTAAATAAAAGCAAATCATCTGTGCCTCAGTGTGCAGCTGGCCGACAGTTTCCACTGACATTGTTTCTGTTTTCAGTTCAGTGAATATGCATTGTGCACGCAGGATTACTCTTTACTTATGTCTACAATTAGTGTCTGTGTTGCTATGAATATTCTAACAACTATTTTGAACTTCGTAACCTTGGAGACCAGCAAATCAAAGTGTCTGCGCACGGCCTAATCTGGCCTCTGTCGCCGTTCTCTGTAGGAGCATGCGCTGCCTGCTTTGGCCTTTCGCTCTCCTTCATAACAAATGAGACAAAAAAGCAAATTAGGACATTCTTTACAGTTTCTTTGTTGTTTGTGTTTCAGTTCAATTGTTTTTCTTAGGTCAAAACTTTCCAACATTTTGACATTTTCTTAACCCACATGTGCTGGGAAGTCAGACATAGCCTGAAGTTCATGTTTCAGTGACAATAAAAAAATCCAAAGGTCACAGCATGGTGGATCCAACACACTGATTTGTGCCCACCAGTGGTTGAGATTCATTCAAGCTGCTGTCATAGTGGGCCCAACTTACTTATCAAGCATGTAGCGACTTGTGGTTGTAAATTAAATCTGTGACATGAATTTCAAAAAATGTTAAAGTGAGTGTTGAACAGCAGAGGGCATATTTTCACTCCTTGACTGACATTGGTCATCTCTTGACCCTCTCACAGTTTGAGGTTTTTAAGCTGAAAATGACATGATGCCATGTTCCTCTGTGACAGTTCTGGATAGAATTGGTCTTGTTTGTCACTGTGAATGTTGGGACTATCGGATCATTCCGGGACTGCTGCTTAAATAATGGATTTTAACACTTATTTGGAAGTGGAATCTCACAGTATCTCACAGATATCAAAGTGGTTGAACCTGCACACTGTTAAATCTGCTTCCACATGCTGCTCAGAGATAGAGATAATCATTGTTTGGAGGTAGATGACCTGTCTGCATGCCTGCAACTGAGCATCACAGTGGATATGTTTTCTCTACATTTGGAGGCATAACAGATCTCAAAGATAAGCTTTTTATTTGATTCTGCTCCCTTAGTGAAACACCATAAAGAATGCTTTCTAATGCCTGTCACACCTACAGCGATAACGTCATACTGTGTGCTTTTCCTGGGAATGCTGTGGAAACCCTACTGGGTCCTGAGCGGGCAAACTGATGGAGCATCTGCCTCAGAAGAGTGACTCTGGTTTCTCTTCCCACATGATGCCGACACAGAAAATTGCCATTTCAAGGTTGAGGGTGCATTTAGGAAAGAGTTTTTTTTTTTTTTTTTTTTTACAAATGTTAATCTAACTCACGTAAATCTCTTCTCTCATCTTCGACAGCTGCACACCTTTGTAAGCAAGAACTGCATGCTTTATTCCTGAATATAGTCAGGATCAAGTATGATTAGAGCCTTATACCAGAAATAAATAAGAGCAAATGCAATACAGATGCTTACTTAACCCAGAAAATGCTTTCATCCCACATGTCCTTTTATTGTACTATGAAAGTCAATTAATTCAATCTCAATTTCTGCTGTTTGTGTGTTGTGAGTATTTTTATTAGCACAAATATAAAAAGATATTCAGTGCAGGAGGGTGTCAGCCCCCACACAGTAAAGTAAGCAGAGCTGAAGGTAATATAAGTATTGTGAATCATTTCTTTGAAGATATTGTTTTCACTGTCTGGCACCAATCCCTTTAGTGGTCCCCTCAGTGTTTTTGTTGTTGTTATGATCTCCTGTAGAATCCATCTTTGTCTGCGTTTCCAATGCTGTTTTCCTCTCAAAACATGTCCTCCTTTTTTCCAGTACTTATCTCTGAACTTGATCATGGACCTGCACAGTGTGTCCCTCCTTGCTACTGTATGTCCTCTCGTTACTTTGTCATCCTGCCTCTAGTTATCCATCACTTAATCTCCATCTCTCTCTCTCTCTCTAATTCACATTGCCCCTTTGTCCCCTCACCCTCGACTGGGCTCTGTGCCCAGGCAGCTACTGTAGCTCGCTCTGCTGGCTGCTGTACTGCATCAGTCCAGTCCAAGCTCACACTGCCGCCCTGTCCTCGGTCATGCACTGACTGCTGACTTTACTGAGAGCAAAAGAAATGTTGAGACTGCTGTCATAGATTTGTAGTCCTGGTTTAAACTTCATTACAGTGTTGTTCAGACATCCTTATTGGGTTTTCTGCAACGTGGTTGTTTTAAAAACTCAATCTCATTCTCTACCCTGTTTGCTTGAGAACTTGATTGTGACAAAGTGTGTGTGTGTGTGTGTCTGATGGATGACTGTTACGTAGTAAGGATATCCATTGAGGAATGTGCCAGAATAAAAAGAGTAGAGGAAGTCACCTTGCACTTAATCATCATAGACTGAAAGTGTAGCAGCTCGTTTCACCTCAGCGGCCTTAAGTTGAATAGTGTGTGAGTTGTTTATGAGCCTACATGTAAACAAGGTGAGTGAGTAAATGGAGGAATGTCACAGAATTTTTTTTGAACAATGTGTTGTATGTTTTTCTAGCCTCAGTTAAAGGAAACACATCTGCACTGAAATTTAATACACACAAAAACTATAGGCAGTAGTATCTCTCCTGTTATTAGCTCACCTCCTCTGTAGGCTCCTACAACAGCTCATACAATTGATTCAGTCAGATGGTAGGAGAGAGAGATTCCTGTTTACTTTACACTTGCAAGTGTTACCATATGTAGGGCAGTGACAGTGAAGGTGGTTTAGGGTGGCTTAATAGCATAGGTGTTGCTAAGGGTTATGACTTGCAGCTATGATCACGGCAATAACATAGAGGCTCCTGAGCAGATGATCACAGCTGTAGAGAAACACCTGAGCAGCAAGCAGGCTGCTGACACCATTACAATAAACAATAAAACTCAGTAAAATAGCTTACATATTGTTGCTTTTTAAATGCACACATGCACACTGAAGGAATTGAAATCGATGTCATCGTCCAGTACAAACAAATTTCTTCCTTTCCCCTGTTGATGCTGCATGACCACAGACTTATTTCTCTGAAGCTGTTTCATGTAAACTAGAGAGAACGGTGTAGACTTTGTATCTAGTTGTATCTAGTTCAAGTTTATGGTTTTGGGTCACTGGGTCATGCTGCCATGACCGTAATTATGCCGCATGCTTGGAAACAGGCCTATCACGAGCTGTAAGTTAGAATGACATTTTATCATATCAGTACTTTCATGTATATTTTTTTGGTTGTTTGTCAGATTTAGTGTTTGATGAAACAAAAACACTGAGAAACACTGCGCTGGGAAAGGAGTGTTAATTAGAATTCATTGTCATTCTGCATGCTTTATATTTCATTTTTAGTTTACTTTGTCAGTGGCTTTAAAAGCTTTATAGGTGACATTAGTTTGAGAAGTTGCTTCCTGAAACCTCTGGCCTGCTGGCAACAACTACAAGAACTGATTGTATGCAGTATAGGACTAAAGAAGAGTAGCCACTAAACTCACCTTGAGCTGCTCTTTTACTGCGTACACTGAGTGTTGATGTTGTACAGATATGCAGAAACTGGCAGATGAACACGTTGCTAGGTTACCTAAAGTGAGAAGTGCCACGCAGAATGGGTAAAGCTTTATTGGATTGTGTTCAGACCACTGGCTCCGTCATCTTGTGCTTTCTAAGGGAAGAACATGCTGATGTGCACCCTGTTGCTGCTCTGAGCAAAGAGCATTTCTTGCACTCAGGAAACGCCCGGCGCTCAAAGTTAAAATCTCTCAGCTTTTAGCTGAAGAATGCTGCACATCAGATGTCAGTTGTCTCATAGCAACAGCAGCAGCCATGACAGGCATGTCGCCCCAACAGTTGTTGCATTGCCAGATAGATAAAAAGGAGCCTCTGCATCCAAGAGCCAAAGTTGTTTTAAGCTCCATGTCATTATTTTCTGAGAGAGCATTGTGTCACTATTAGCTCATTGTTTGAAGGGGAAAGCCATTACAATGTAAGATGGGTAATCCCTCTATTTAATGAATTTACTTTTACTCTGTCACAACATAGTAAAATATTACATTAGACAGATTGCTGATTAATTCAATTGGCCCTGACATAAGCTGAGATGAGTGCTATAAATATTGTGTAATACATAAAACAGTTTGTGTCCAGTGTGTCATAAACTTGCACACGTATTTCATGGCAGATATAACATAGATAGTGCGAAGCTAAAGCATCACCTGACCTTGTTGTGAGATTGCATCTTGTGCAATAAAGCCCAATAAAAATTATAATATGATATCAAATTCCAATTGATTCAAGACCTTGAGGGAGTTTTTACTGGGAGAATTTACTGTTGTGATGGGCTGGATGGAAACACATTTGGTGAAGGCAACAGTTAGATATTAGGAAATGTTTGTTCGTTTCAAGTCAAATCAAGTCACACTAAGATTAACTCCTAGAAATCTCAGAAATGTTTAAGAATTTTCTATATAACTAATAATTATTCATGGTTCAACCAGCTGAGTCTGAGATTCAGGTGTGTCACACTAGGAGCTGCTAATGTCGCCTTGAGCCACTCACGTCAAGCCGAGATGAGGAGCAGGCTGCAGCGGTCTGGTATCACCTTCACTCCTTCTTAACTCCACACCCTCAGATGTCTTTCTGTTTTCAGACCCGTAGTCTGCAGCCCTAACGGACCACTTTATCAGATTTCATGCTGCTCCCTCTGGAGCCACAAAAGGCTTTATTCAACTTTTTTTTCACATCATACGGATGTGGTCCCCAAGACCTGTAAATAGACTTTGATGTGTAATATCAGTCGTTCCCCTTTAATGCTCAAAAACTGAGCTAATCTGCTGCATCACTTCAAACGGATGAGAAATGAACACAAAGCACTATTACAGAAATCTTTCATGTAGAATAACTAAAACTGTTCTGATTTTGGCAGATAAGCATGTGTTCATGAAGAGCCTATTGTCCTTAGACAGAAAGTGACTGAGAAAATTAGTTTTTAGCACTTTTGATATGAATATTTAAAGGGGTAGCAGGGTCCAGCTACATGATCTAAAGTATGTGTGTTTTAATTACATTTTGGCACCAAACTCAGACGTGCTGTCCAGAGACATGCATGTAGGCTTTGATCCCAACCAAACACACTCGCAAATAAATCCACTGATAGTTTACACAGCCTAACCAGAAGGAACTGACTGCTGAAAGCATCTGGTGTCGTGTTAGGTTGCAATGAAACCCTGTAAACATACTGCTTCTCTCAGTGGCTCATGTGTGGAGACACACAGAAGATTTCTCCAACCAAATTAGTGTCACCGCGGCTTTCCATGTCTAATTAAAGGAAGCAGCTTAAGGAAAAATGTATTGTCTGCACGCTCTCTTCACTCTGATGCTCCTCACAAATTAATACGGTGTTGAAAATCTTTTTATTGCTCCAAAAAATGAGAAAGCACTGACTCCGAGGCTTAGGGCGTTTGGGCATTTTGGTAGCGTTTCATAATTACTGTACAGTTTGGACCAACTGAACCAATTCCAGTGTGAGGGATAGAGATATTTTTTAATCTGATTTTGTGGATTTGAAATGGGCTTTTCGGGCCCTGCCTGATGTCCTGGGCTGAGACTGACCTCGTTGGTTACAACGCAACTGCCCTTGCATGGCATCATGACTGTGAGCCAGAGATGAGGATTAACTGTCTGTGTCAGCCGAGGAGAGACAGCAATTCCCTGAAGCCAATTGACAATTTGTTCAGATGTAATGAAATGGGTGATAGACCACACGTTCCTCAGTTCTGCCAAAAAAAAAACATGTATGCAGTGCAGTGACAGTGATTACCTCAGTTTTGCAAATTGAAAATGCAAAAATTCTAAACGAGTAATGATTACAACCTCAATATTCAGCAACCCTTCTCCTGTTTAAGTTTATTCTCTAGTTTTTGTATGATAACAGCTTCTTTTTTGTGTTTCTCTCACAAGAAAATTAGGTTTTAATTACTGTAGTACGACATAATGTTGCATATTCTCACCTTTCATAAGTCTTCCCAGTGTCTGGGAATGAGCTGTACATAGTTCAGGAGAGAGATGAAGTCTGACATCACACACTGATGATTTTAGAAGCAAAACCAATAACATTTAAGCAGTCCTACTATGAAAGCCTGCCAACAAGAGTCACCACAGAGCAGAGAGTCCAAACACAGGGCATTGAGCAGAAAGGGATCTTTATTTATTATGCAGGGCAGATGTTTAATTTATGATTAGCTGACTGGCTGCTAGCTGTAGTTTCACAGACAGTACAGACACGATGTCACAAAATGTCAAACTACTCCTGTAACATTCCACATTTTCATACAGGAAACGGCTCTTATATGATATTTTAAGTCCTGCCTCTGAAGCAGTGTGGGGATCCACAGTTGTTGTGAGGTTTTAACGCTGGTTTCAGTGTCACAGCATGAAATAAGTGTTTCACTTGTGACTGCAGGTGTTACAGACCCTGCAGCAGTTCAGCTGGACAAAAAATCAGTGATTTTGATCATAGTTACTTTAGGCAAGCCTCCTGATTGTACTAAAGGGTAACCTTTGACCCCCATTAGGCCGACATGGAGCCATCATCCCAGTTTTCGCCTCCTTCTCTCTCTCCTCTCTATCTTCTCCTCTATTCATCTTCCTTTCCACACATTGGTCCTTGTTCCTTTGTTTGGTCCTTAAGCTATCTTCCTCCTCTTCCTCTTTTGTTTCTAAACTCTGCTTCTGCTCTGGCTCCATGTTTGTCTTCATCTCTGCTGTCTGTTGTTTTCTCCTCACACTTCCCCCATCTGTCTCTGTCTCCAGTCGAGCCCTCACTTTCTGCTCTCTGCGGCTCCATTGCTCCTCCAGCTCTCGGTACATGTGCAGGGAGAAGTGCCATCCTCCGTTCTGCTGCAACATGTTCTCCACTTTCCTCAGCAGCTCTCTCACCTGCTCCTGCTCTCCTTCCCTTTTCCCATCTGTCTCACCTCCTGCGCTCTTCCTTCCTGCCCCCTTGTCATTTTTCTTCCACCAAGTCGCCTGCTGTTTCTTCGCACCTCCATTCACCTCCTGTTTTCTTCCCTCTTGCTTGCGAATGGCAGCTGTCTTGTTATCGAACACATGGTATCGATAGCAGCACTTCTCCATCAATGAATGCAGCGCGGGGCCTCCCGATTCGATGTACTCCTCCACGCTGCGCCCCCTCCCCCTCAGCCAGTCTCCACCTGTGAACAGCACCATCGTGTGTCTCCAGACTGCAGGGGTCAAGATCTCCATCCTCCTCTCCACCGCTCTCCTCTCAGGCTCAGTGAAGTCCAGCAGAGGGATCACTAACAGAACAACATGAGGCCCTCCAGGTCCACAGAGAGACAATGCTCTCACCAGTTCAGCTTTCTCCTCTTGGGGCACAAAGTCCTCAGATAAAGCCCAACCTTGTGCGTCCACAGCAGTCACGTGACATCCAGCGGTGATGGCACTGGCAGCTGCACTGGCTGCGCCTCCTCTGGTTTCAAAAACCTGCCCCCGGCCGAGCAGGGTGTTACCCGAAGAGCTCTTGCCGGTCCGTCTCGGGCCAAACAGCAAGATTTTAAGTTCACGTGAGGCTGAAAGAGATGGACAAGAGAGGAGAAGCTTTTAATCTGCAGCAGACCGCTCAAACCGTCTTTGATTCCAAAGATTTGTGAGCGTGGCATTTAGCCTTGTCTTGTGTGCTCATTATAGACTGATCAATTACTGAAGTTATGAAAGGTTGAGAAAAAACGCTCTGACTGGAAAGAGTAAATCTATCCATCTTTATCTTGTACAGATTTATTGTGATTTTTAGGCTTATTTTTTTATTCCTCCTCCTTCCAGTGTCTTTGCAGAGGACGTGGAAGGTTTAGTAAAGATCACTTTAGTGAGAAAACATTTGTTCCTAACATATTCCTGCTGTTGCATTTGACTGCAGATTTGATGGGCCTGCAACTGCTTATCCTTAAGGGTTGCGGGGGGGCTGGAGCCAATCCCAGCTGAAATTTGTTGCATATGGTGCCAGCATTTGAGAAAACTTTGTATCTCAGGTTTAGAAATCAACATACCTACATTTCCTGGTGGGTTCCGGCTTCCCATCGTGATTTTCTTTCTTCTGGATGATTCCTTGAGGAATCCTCCACAGTAAGGGTGGCACTACCTCAGAGATGGATAAAACTGGTCTCACAGGATGTGAACGTGAAGTCTTGTTTGAGTATTCTCTCTCTGACTGCACTTTCTTCCTCACTTACTTTACTATCTGATGGCCTAGCTGATACACTTTCCTTTTATCAACACGTTGACTGAAGCACCTCCCAGTTTTTATGGCCGACTCTGCATTCTTGAGGAAAATAAAACAATCAAAACTTTTATGATTCTAATAAATGATGATTGATGCTCAGACTTTCAGGAAGCCCAAGGTCTGTCATTGTTAAACTCGTGTTGCGTGCTGAGTTGCTTTTGATGAGCAGCATGGACTAAAGTTTGTTGCATTACAGCAGAAGATCTTCTATCTAGAGTTGCGTCAAAGGTTTTGTCTACATCCTGACAGTAGACATGATCTTATTCAGTGCTCAGTAACCAAGCACAGCGTCTTAATTCAGAGCTTAAATAGACGGTAAATTCAAGGGCAATAAGTTAATTGCTCGATGTAATACTCCTGTGAAGACAGTGATCAGCAATAATGGAATAATTAATGCGTTGATTACTTAAACATGTTGTTATTTTAGATGAACACCTAACCCAGTGCTCACAGTTTGTATGTGAGTCTCCGTGCGTGTAGAGAAAGAGTGTCACATGTAAAAACTTGTTGCTGCTTTGTCTTTTACTACTGAATGAATTCAAAGCCCCACCCTGGATGGCAGGCCGAGCAACAGTATAACAGTGTAGAGCATAATTTAAATGCTCTGACACACGCATGCACATATTTAGCAACTATGACATATAAGATGCCATTAACTGTAACCTTTGACCTGAATTTTGACAAATGATGCATCAAAATATAGTCATTGTAACAAAAGGAAGTGTAATTTTCTGTTTTATAATAACCAAACGAAGTGATGTGAATCTTCATTTCCTCAACATGTTGATTTCTCAGCTGTCTACAGTAGCCTCGTGCTACTTATCTCCTCCCACCATCATGGCCATAACATCGTAAAACAGTTCAGTGTTTTAAAGCAGCGCGGCTCATTTATCTCAAGGCTCGTCCACATGATCTGTTTATGTGAATTTGCTCTTGTTCCCGTCTCTCTCTCATTCTCATTCTTATGTTTGGTCTGTCTGCAGCTGTAATCCGAGCCAGAACGCGTCACAGATTATAGTTTACTCTGAACATGTGTGTTTGTGCATGTGTCATCTTTTGTTTTTGTGCAGTAGTCATCCTTAAGTGTAGGAACTTTATCGAAGTGCAATAATAAATTGCTGCAATTGCAGTTTAAAGAAAGGTCCTCACTCATATTTAAAAGTCAAGTACATTCATTTATGATGAGATGCTGTAATTTACCTCTTTGTATCCACCTGCATCATCAGGTTGCTTCAGTTAGTGATTTCCGACATTACTCAGAATGACTTTGGGCAACTTCCAGACAGCATGTGTGAACATGTTGTGTTCAGCTGTCGGTTGTACTTTAGGTGGAAGTGGAGGTGAGCATTAGTGGTAATGACACATAATGCACAGTTGTGTTCTACTCTGAAGTGAAGGTATTTCACCTCCTCCTGTAAATCAACTGATTTCTACCCTCTCCACCGCTTCAAGCCTCACTCTGATCTCCCTGTGCTGCTTCAGTGTGTGTGTGTGTGTGTGTGTGTGTCTGTGTGTGACAAACACACACTGTTGACCTGACAAGTAAAGCCAGCGAAGGATCAGCCAGGTTTTTATCTGTCAGGTTGGTGGTGTGAGCCCGCGTGTGCACATGTGAGCATGCGTGTGCACACGTGTGAGAGCTCATGCCTGTGTACGTGTTAATGCACACGTGTGTGTGTGTGGATTGTTTTCCCACCTTCATTTGAGCATAATCCACTGAAGCAAAGGCAGCAGGAGCAAAGTTTCCCCCGTGTCTCTCCTCTTTTTCACCTCTGACTTTTCTCTCCTCCCTCTGTGTGTTCTTCTCTGTTCTGTCTGGATCTTTACTCTCTGATCTTTTCTGCCTCGTCTGTGTCTCAGCTTCATCTGCTTTGTCTTTGTTCTTGCATCACACACACACACACACACACACACACACACACAATTTTCTAATCGTTCATATCATCAGGTGACCTTGTCTAATGAGACTGCCCATCACACCTCAACACTGGTCTAATCCACAGAATGTATGTAGATTTAATGATTTATTTATTCCCACATTCTTGAACAGTTTTGTTGTCCCTGAATCATTTTACCTGCTATAAATTATTGATGTTTCTGCTTTTTAAAAGGTTATTTTTCTACCCTCTGCACTACCAAAGACATAGGAGGAGAACTTCAGCTTTTTGCAGCAATTTCTAATATAAAAAGAAGGCTTTCATGTGCAGAATACACATTTTCGTTCAGCTCTTGAATGAATTAAACGGAAAGTTATTGCAGTTTATTCCCCTCTATCTTACCGACTCTTAACTCTAACCACATTTTTATTCCAATTATTTACGGTACACTATCATTTAAACACATAGCATGCATATGTAACTGATACAATGCTGCCCTTTATTCTCCAGCTAGCTGTTGAAAATGAGGCTGATGAGGGCTGCAATGGGAAAGTTGTGGGCAGTAAATCCAAAACAACAAGCTTCAAGATGCTAAAGTGCTATGTAGAGCTGAGGCGCCTGGTGATGATCCTGTGTTGTCCTACAAGTAACATACTTCAGATTTCAGACGCTTCACATCGTCACCTTTATTTTTCATATACAAACATTAAGGAGTGCAGCTTTAATTACACTAGCTTGCCCTTTTCTTCTCATCTTAAAAAGGTTTGCACTCATTCACTGTCAGATTGTGTTATCTTAACTCATTTTGGCATTTTTGAATCATGCACACTAATAAAATGTCACAGTGGATCAGCAGCAGCAGTTTCTCTGCAGATTGTTCAGGGATGAAGGATGGTTCATCATGTTTGATCAAGTGGAATATTAATTGTGTGCTTAGTAAATCATACCAACAGATTTCTTCTGATATTGACATTTTTGTGATTAAGGTGCACCTCCCTGTAACGAGTGACTGTCAAGGATATCTGACCCTCTCTCCTCTTTGTGTCCGTCCTCCTCTGTCATATCATCAAAGAGTTGCTTCATCTCCTTTGCTTTTTTTCTCTTTTCTCTTCCTCACCCCAGTCGTCGTCCTCCTCATCCTCCACTGCTCCCGTTAGTTTCCTGCCCTCTCCTTCACATCTTTCCTCCTCCTGTTTCTCTTATCACTTTGCCTCTCATCCCAGAGGAGACGGTGAGCCGTGGATTTACAGTAATGCAGGACGGTAAAGAGAGAACAGGGCTTAAAAAAGAAACACTGGCATGGCTTATATTACCACCAACTCCTCTCTACTGGCCAGCTCTGCCCACAGTGCCCATCTTTTTGTGTGACACTAATGTGGCTGGTAAGATATGACTCATACCACAAGATCTGCACAAATAATTCAGGCACCAAAGTTAGCTTTAGCCAAATATCTCAAGATGGAGTTTTCTCAGGGAGGACTTCAGAAAAAAAGGATTATCACACCCTCCTCTCCTAAATCTGTGTGGGACGAACTTAGTACAACTAGGTTTTTTTGTAGCCATTAGTCCTCCCACCCTGTGGCTGCATCCTTTTTAGTACAAAAGGGTTTTCTAACAAATGCTCAGTGGATTGTAGCAACATAATTGCATTAGAACTGCACAACATGCTGCCCCAGTGTGTCTTTAAGTGTGATTGTCCTGAAAACTGTTGATGTTACACGGTGTGCTGGAGAAGAGGATACAGGACACCACCGGAGGTACAGTAGTTACAGATAACACCAACTTCCCTCAGTGGCTTTGAAGGACGTTGGCGTTTGTCAGAGTTCAGCGTCTTGTGTGTTGTGAAAAGGAGGGCACTGCACTCAAAGAGTAAAGCTACACCTCCTCCTGCTAATCCTTTCCTTTACTGTGCTGTTTTTGTTTTAAGTGAAGTTTGAATAAGGTTATAGGAGGAACAACTCACTTTCTCAATACAACTGTATATACTCAGAATTTACTTTCCTGTCATTTACAACTTTATGAAGCTCTTTTTCCAGCACGGCTGCCATTCATTGGTAGATCTTTGGCCCAGGCTGCATAGTTATCACACTGCATTATGTTGCTCTACATTCAGTATTAGAGTCATGGTCTCAGGTGTGCATTCAGTAAGGGCTGTTGACTGAAAGTGAGATCAGTCACTGGTCAGCATGCAGTGCTGTAAAGTAGAGTAGATAAGGTTTAACTGGTCCCAAAGTGCATTTGATAATATTTCTGGTCTACCTTTTACTTAAATTTTAATTTGTGTAAAGATTTGAGGCTTTTAGAACTAATTTTTTTGTCTTGGTGCAATGAAATTCCTCCCCTGAGCTCCTCACTTCTCCAGTTCCTGCAGAGGATTAAATGAAAAGTCAATATGACAATTTAAGATGGATTCTTATCAGAGAATTGTTGAAGTAGCTACCCAATTAGCTAACTTATCCGTCTTTCTTGTGAAAAGGTTTTTATTTGGGTCAAGCACAGGCCACCATAAAGTGACAGACATATGCCACATCTGTAGAACTGTCTTTTATGGAAACAGTTAGCTGGAGAATATCCTCTTATATTTGTTTCTTCTCTTGTTTTATTGTTCTTGTAAGCTAGCGGACAAATACTAATGGTATCACGTGCTATAGTAGCTGAAACAGTGGTACCCTGGAGTGTCTGCACAGCTCCGAGCTGCTCTGATGGGTACACACAGGTAAAACATGATGATCCTGAAATTCTCCTCTAAATCTCTTATTTCAACATCTGCCATGCAGCTGTGCCTGCTATGATTTGAGTAGTCTTACCAGATAGATCATGCCAAGTCCAGCTGGGTATCATCTCACTTTTTTGATATGTTTTTTGGTACTTAAGAGTTTTGTTGCTGAGACCAAACCTTTGAAGAATATAAATGTAAACCTTTCTTTTATGAAACCAGGGAGCCTTTCGGTATTTCTAGTGGTACCAATAATTAGTGAAATTCAGCACCCAGCCCTGAATGCGACTCTATCAGGCTCATTTGCCCTTGACCCAGCTCGCGGCATCTGCATATGTTATTTACTTCACACTATTTGAGTTTCTCCAAATCCGCTGTGATTTGGGGATGTGGGAGTTGGTCACTTTGATTTCCTGTATTCATGACCTTGCATGTATATGTGCCCTTTACGTCTGTTTTTCTACCTGTCAACAGTTTTGCGAGACAGCTTGTGGATTTTCTTTGTGTAAATGTTTGTCCTTTTTATGTGCTAAAAAAACATTGCAGTGGATCGATAGTTTGGCATGAGATCAGGAGAGAAACAGCTCAGCTTTGCTGTGAAATACACCAGAGGTCACATTATTGAGCTGTTGGTAATTTTAACCTTTAACTGATTACTCTGTGTTTATGTACACATGCCTACGAGCAAGCACTGGGGTCGTACATAAGTCCAACTTTTACCACTGTTGTCGTGTGAAAGCCTCGTAATTACAGTTTTGTTCATTTCATATTATATTGACTTTAATTAAAGGATTAAAGGATTACATGCTCCTCTAAATTCTTCAACCTCTTGGGCTCAGAAGCACTTCCAAACCCAACCAGATAATGATAAAAACTGCATTGTCATCTAGCTAAACACACCTGTTTTCTGTCTCTTGTTGACATTTCGGAGATAATACTTTCCCCCAACATCGATGATTTGTAATGTGCCAGAGAGGATTGGACACTCTGACCTTGCAGAGTACAGAGATGGAAGAAGAAGAGTATCAAACAGGTTCAGAGAAGAAAAGCAACAAATACTAGAGAAGAAAGCAGACAGAGGTTTCTTCCTTGCTGGTGAAGCAGCATTGCGGGAGGGAAGAGGAGAGAAGTGTATTGTTACAGATGAGATGGAGCCGTGGCACCAGGAGGAAGACTTCAAAGAGAAAGAGGAGAGGATCATGTTTTCCTTTTTTTCGGGGGTTTTGCTTTATGCGCAGAGGCGCATTTCCTGTTTTCATGTTACCTCTCGCAATTCCAATTTTATTGCTTGTTTCCTGTTTTTGTCCTCTTTTTCTTTTCTTTTGAAATGTTATATTTGTATGGCTGGCATAAAATACAGCTAAGAGCTCTCTAAGCAGCTTTAATGATCCACCAGAGAGTTTTAAACAGAATTTTAAACGTGTTACCTTTCATTATCATAGAGGGTTTTATTGACACTAGTGTGCTGAGGAATTTTTCCCAATTGGAAGAATTACAATATTTATGGCCAAGCACAGGGAGACCAATTTGATTTGGTGAACTATTTTTACTTTGCTCCAGACCATAAAGGTTAGTCTCCACTTTGGGCTGGTAGGGCTTAACTTTGACCCCTACCAGCACCCTGGCCCCAGAGTATCTGGTTCATGTCCTGGTTTCCAGGTATGTGTAGGGGTGTGGTGTTAAGGGATCTTGCATCAGGAGCCCTCCTTGGTTGGTATTTTGCTGATCCCAGCGGATTATGGCTGTCGCCTGGTCGCAACACATACACTCTCCTGGAGTTTATGGTCTAACAAGGCTTTGCTGGAAGCTAGTTAGCCTAGCTTACTGATTTTCACTTTCTGAAATACAAACTTAACAGCAGTGTCCTCACAAATGTTGAACATTTTAAAGCAATGGATGTCTTAGCAGTACAAAGCCGACACTATGTGGCCGTGTTGGAGGAAGGGGGAAAATGTTTTGTATCAACATTCCCAGGCTTTACCCTGCTATGACATCCTCCAGCCAGTAGCTGCATGTCTCACTCTTAAATGTCAGACACCTGAAGCATTGATGTACTAATATGTCAAACCACTTGAGCTTCTTCTCTAAAATGGATAGTAGCTGCAGTGTATTTCCTGCAGTTTGATTTGAAGGTTTTCCTCTCTTCTCCTGACTCTCTCTCTACTTTTTCCTTTAAACTCACTGTTCATCTGTCAGGCTTTATTTAGCTCCCAGCCCTCCCCTCAGGTCAGTTTTTACATCCATCATAAAAGTGATGCTGTCGTTGCCATTTTCACCCTCTCTCCCATTATCATTGTCTACAGACAGTAAATCCTGCTCTGTACTGCTGTGCACTGCATCTCATTACAGGCATCACGTCGCTTCGTGTGCCCCTATTACTTCTTGTTCCCGTCGCAGCAGACCCGGGGTCACAATTCATATCCATATAAAATGTCTCATCAGAGAAGAGGTTCTTCACTCGCTGGGATCACTTCACACATTGTACCAATCTGATGTTGTCCAGTAGTGCTCATCAGTAACACCCTCCCTGCCTCCGTCCTATAAATGAATCAACTGCAGCACTTTGTGGAGAAAACAAATAGTTGCTGAAAGGTTGCCTGTCTGATTCCCAGTGCCGTCAACAAGGGCTCAGACGCAAAGAAGCGAAGCACTACTGTGATTCGTGTTCATCTTCTCCTTTTTAATGCTTTTTCTTTTAATTAAGTCTGTAGAGATCAATGACACTCTAAAACATATTATCTGGCCTAAGAAACACTAACAAAGTAATCACCGTCAGATCTTCTTTATCTCACCGGTGAACTATAGGTAAAGAAATGCACCCACAGTGATGATATTCAGTTCTGCAGCATTTTGAAGTGTAATTCTTCTTAATGCACTGAATGTGTAATGATCCAGGGATAAATGACCTGCTACTGATCATCCTCAGTTTTGCTCTTCATTAGCTTCTCTCACCACTTGCGGAGATGCTGGCAGGATGAAACATGATAGAAAATGTGTCGTTAAGAATAAATCTTATCGTTAATGCACTGAGTATTGCTATCGGAGTTATTAAGTCCAGCTAATTACTCATATAATGCTATACAAGGCCATTATACACATCTGGAGGGCAGCAGATGATTGATGTAGATTATCAACGATGGCAACTTAGCTAGTAGCAGCTACTGTATCACCCAGAGCTTGTTGGAGCTAACAATGTTATGAACACGCCCTCTGGAGCCCACTCTTTCATGCATTTATAATGGAGGTAGTTACATATCACACTGTAACATGTGTAATACATATATAAGATCATATAAGCTTTTCTAATGGAATATGATGCCTTATAGCTGCACCAGTATGGTCACTGTAATTCACAAGGTTAAAACATTTATGCTGTTATAATCATTATGTTCACAGTGACAGTGGATCAAACTACTTACATATGAAAGGGCTCAAAATGACAAATAATTTTCACTTGACTCAACCTTTCCCCTTTAGTTCAACCAAGAGTTTCAGGGTTTTGCAGCTCATTGTTCTATTGCTCAGTCTTGCTACTCTCATCGCCATTGTTTAAACCCACAGCACAGGCAGCTGTTTTTGGCGAAGACAAAGCTCCAAAAACCTTCCGCACACAACCTGCCCAGCAACCAACAGCACACAGACACAGTAAATATTTATATTAAAAGGTTGGTGGAGACTGGAGCTAAAAGTCTAAGAGTGAATATTGGACCTGCAGTCATCAGGTGGCCACAAACACGATGTCATATGAATGCTCATGAGGCTGCTGTTTGCCATTAACTTTGCAACGTAACATGTGATAAGTCGATCTGTGACACTTGTTTCCAAAAATCTGATTCCAAAAATCAGTAAATGCAGTATTACAAAAACATCTGATGGCCGTCATGCTTACACCTTAATGCATTATGATTAAGCCTTATAGAAGCTATTATAATACATTATATAATCATTAGGAGTCACTGGATTAATGGAGGTATTAATAATACATAGATATAGGCTCCATAGAAAGTAGTCCTGACATTATCTGGTAGATAGAAATGTCTCCTCCTGGAGATTTGGGTGTGCTTAGATTTCTTCCTGTCCTCTCACTAACGAAAGCTCCAGAATTAAATCTCTATTTTAAATCTCTGCTTTGGTCGCAGAGACCAAAATTACTGAATTTGTACTTTTCACGTTTGTTATTTTTTAAGTTCTCCAAGAGTTTTGTCCAGATGAGACGACATTATCGTCTGCTGAAATTTTCTCTTTGTAACGGAGCTCTTAAGCCAAAATGAATTTGATTTGGTAAAAAATTGCTCCCCCTGATAGAGCTCTCACCAACACTCAAAACTGTTTTAGCTGCAATAACCTCAAGCAGACTTTTTCAGAGCCTTCACAGTCTTCTGTGGTTTCATTGGACTCTTCCACTTAATTAGCTGCTAATAATAATCTGGGGTTTCCCTGTGTTTCACTTCTACTTTACTTAAAAACATCAAGCGAATGCCAGACACTCAGTTTAATGTAGCTATAAACTGAATATCTTGACAAAACAAGCAGTCTGAAGGCAGCACCTTGGCAGCACTATTTTCTGAGACTGAATACCCGAAATGAATAATGAATTTGTCAAAAGATAATCAACAGGTTGATTCATAATGAAAACAATCATTAGTTGCACCCCAGATGTGTGCATTGTACTTCGAGTACCCACAATCACTTGTCGGCAGCTCGCTGTCTCTGATGCCGCCACACAAACGCGCTGGTCTACTGTACATCCTGTTAATGTGATGAGAGCAGCTCTCATAATGGCAGCGTAATTGACAGTCAAACGGAGGTCGAACTAAAATCCAACACTGGCGACGGGTCATTGTGAGTGAAGAGCGGTGGTTTCTCTGAGTGTGGACGAGCATTAATGTGACAGTCACACTGCAAGGACACACATGTAGAGATGGAGTGGATGTCTGGGTTACCCTGTTGGTTTAACCTTGAATACACACGCAGACACGCACACACACACACACACACACAGTGAGGTGCAGGTGGTAAAGGACGTCCCGACGTACGTCAGGTGATGGCAGTGTGTGTTTTTTCCTAAACAAGAACAGCAGGGAGACACTGACTAGCTGTGCTCTCATGTTGCTCACGATCCTCCCAAAGCACTTCACACGTCCAAAATAAGATACGCACCACTAATTACAGCCTGCTACATGATGAAGATAATATGTTGGAGGGTATCTCCTCTTCCAGGAGTCCTTTTTCTGCTCCTCAAGTGATTGTAGGCTTTCCTCTGTTCTTTTGCCCATTATAACCTGGAACCTGGCCTTGAAGCTGTCTTTTTTCGTCCCTCCTCTTTACTTCTTACTGCTTCTCTCCCCCCTCTTCCATCTGAAGGACGTCCATTGTTGTTCTGGTGATTGGGTGCCGCTGTGTTGGTGGGGGTCACGGTGCTCGGGGACGTTTGAATGTACAGTTCAGCTCAGAGTGTGACTAAGTGTTTCCTCAGGTGGCAGGGTTTGAGGTGGTGTGGGATCATGGAGTTCATTTTGTAACGTGTCCCTCTCCTCCCTCCCACTCTGCTGTGTAATTAGGCCAATCAGACACGGCCATTACTATTAATGGAAACTGATGACACTATAAAATCCATGTGGAAGAAGCTACAGTACGAGGCCAAGTTGTTAGCACTCAATGAAGGGAGAAGGACAAAGAGACGTCAACTGGTGTTAAAGGAGCAGGTTCATGTTTGCAGTGTGTGTTTTGTTGATTGATTGATTGTTTGAATGTAGAAAACGGGATACAGGAACATGATTATAATAAATCCACTTTTTCACTAGATTTCAGACAAATCATCCTCTTTGATTCTGTACTTCTCATTATCTAACTTAATTAAAACCTGATCATCTGTGTAGAGGTGCACATGGACTAAACCACTGATATGAGTAACGATCAGTCATGTTTAACAGTGAAATAGTTTTTAGTACATGGGCAATGGACAGATATGGAGATTTCAGAATTTAAAAAAATCTGATAATTAATTGATCTCTTGCATTTTCTTAGTAAAGAATTGTGACTTGGATATCTATTATGTGGGACATTTAAGAGATGAAAAATGATCTTATCAGTGCTGGGTTTGAAAGTTTGGATTTAATCCAAATTCAAAATCTGATGATATGATGAGCTTAAAAGATTTGGGGAAATTGTGAGTCTTGTAGGTAACATTGTACAAGAGGAGATGCTCATTAATGCCACATAACGTTCAGACCGAATGACTGTGGACTATTAAACAACTACACGACTCAGGTACCATCTTTCCGCCTCCTCCCCTCTGCGGTCTGTGAGTCCTGCAGCCTCAGAGCACAGCCTCCCGTATCTGTTACCTCCTTAACCCTGGTGGGAAAATGAAGGTCAAAAAAAGGCTGACAGGAAGCTCACAGTATCGAGGGGAAAGTGAACATGTAACACAAATATTTATACTAGTTTTCTAAATCCCAAATATTCCCTAGAAAGTAGATAAGACTGTCAGGGTGACATTAAAAGTAGGTGTCACTGGTAGCGAGTGTGTGTGTGTGTGTGTGTGTGTGTGTTGGGAGGACATTGAAATATTTAAAGGTGTGCATCATCACTCTCTCTTCTCCTCTCGCAAGTATCAACAAACCCAGACATGACGTACTGCTCCCCAAAAACACATTCTAACAATGCACCACATCCGTCCTGTCCTAACTTCATCTCTCTCTGTCCGTCTCCTCAGCCGAGCCCCTCCCCCTGATGGACCTGTGTCGCCGTGCGGCCCGCCTGGCGTTGGGTCGGGAGCGGCTTCAGGAGATCGAGAGCCTCCCTCTGCCCCAGTCCCTCAAAAATTACCTCCAATACCAGTGACTGCCACCAGCAGAGCCAACTGGGAGTACAAGGACACACACCAGACCACCAGAACGTCTAACGATGGAGGGATGAAAGAAGTTAATTAAGGGGAAGCAAAGAGGGGCTGCCTGGTGGGAGAGTGTCCACAGTGGGAGCGTCACAGCTCTGAAGATGGATGGAGAGGAAGGTGGTGGACAAATTGATGGAGGAGGTCCAGGCTTTCCAACAGAGAACAGGACAGCACCAGCTTTCTTTGGATTTCCAGCTGCTTTTTCATTTGTTTTTGACTTGAAATAAATTATTGATGATGGTGTCCCATCAGTGTCTCACACACCCAGAAAGAAAACCCATCCTCCGATGGCACGGTGTGGTTAAGAGGTGACCGTGTTAAGACTACCACCGCCACCTAGTGATGAGAATAAAAACTGCGCTGAGGAAGCACATTAATCCTATCCCTGGAGGCCTTTCTGACACACAGTCAGTGACCATATCGTTGTCGTTGGACGCCGTAGTGTGCATTCATAGTCTCCACTAGCACAGGTGACAGGCTACAGAGCTCAGAAGTCCAAAAGTATTTTAGCACTAATTGTGTTTTTATCTGATCGACTCGGGGCCCCGACCAAAAGCTCACACGGCACACAGAGCAGATCAAGGTTTAGTAGCAGAAATTAGCACGTCGAACTTATCTCTTGGCTTTATGCAGACATTTAATGAGAGTTAAGCCCCTTTCAGACTTAGAATAAGTGTCACCTATCAGCGACAGTGATAGCTTTTTGTCATTCACAGTTGGTTACGTAAGAGTTGGTTACGGCCACGTTCACAATGCTCGTACAGTGTTTAGCAGCTGGTGCGTGAGAGGGAGCAGTGGAGCTGAAAATTAATGATATGAAGGATGAAAAGTGTATCACTGATGGATATTAACATTTATTTGGTCATTTAAGTCCTAATTAATGACCACTGTCAGCATGAGAGAAGTTCACCACCAGTTCCCACCTATGAGTTTTATCATTTATTACTTCATTTTAGAACTATTCTTTTAGTCTTCTGCGTATTTTATACTGAAATGTCCAACAATGCACAAGCACAGAATAACAAGACGTCACATTGGGATTTATGTAAAGCATTTCTGTTTACAGAATAGAATACATTTATTCATCGTGTCCTTCATGCAGTTAAGCCTGAACGAAACTTGAAAACATGAGGAGGGTCTCATGATCACTGTTAATGTAGAAGAGATTTCTTGTTTTTTTACTTCTTTTGCTCCACGCTGAAAGGTGAAATAATCCTTTTTATAGTCTGATCTGACACAACAATCTGCTAAACAACTTAAAGTTCACTCAGTTAAAGTGTTTCAATATCTTTTAAACAGATTTCTTTTTTCATTGTGCATGTGAAGTGATAAGTGGTAAATTTGTTACAGTGCTCTTAAAGCTCCTGGAAACTTGAAAAATTCTCTGTAACATTAAATATTCAGAACCGAATTAGCACTAATTAAAGTTAAAAAAACATTTAAAAACTCAGTTAATCTGCTTCATCGGGACGTGACGACGTCGTTTGATCAGATTTACCCAAACAACCCACCAGTTTCAATCCAATTTGACCTTAAATGTTGCATAATCTTGATTGGTGGATTGAAATCAACTTGTCTAAATAAGCACAACCCTCTTTGGAGCGGACAGAAGAAGAAACACACACATCTGTAATGTGAAATAACAAAAATAACTCCAATTTAGGCAGGAAGTTGACTTCTTCCCAGTTATGAGAAGCTCAATGTGAAAATCATTTTAGGACCTTCTAATAAGGGAATAAGACTTGAGTTTAATCCTTTAATGTGCATACTTTGTGCTGCTGCGGCCTTTATGTTAATAGGATGATATTCAATTAAAAGTCGCGCTGTGTGGGGAGAGTTATGAAAACATTTCCAGGTCCGACTTATTAGGACCACAGTCAGGACTTTTACGTAACGAGCTGCATGTCTGAAAGGGGCTTTAACACAGACAGACCAGAAAGACCCTCTTCCTGTTTAAGGTAGCGTAGAGTTGCACTGAGAACGGCTCCTCACAGGACACCAAACCAGGCGTCATCATGTCGGTGACCAAAGTACTTGGTCAAAGTCAAAGTCGCGGCCCGTCGCAGTTGAACTCGTGCTACCATGCTGTTGGCAGTAAGAAAGGTCTCACCTGCTGTCGTAGCACCCTGCTGTAGCTCACTGGTACCAGACAGTATCTGTCTGCTCTCCGCACAACTGTCTTAATGACCACAAACAGACAAACAGGACGACAGCAGATCTAGTCTCACTGGATCTTTGATTAAGACTGGAGCGTTACTGCTGCTGCTGCAGCGGCAGAGCAGATGTGTTTGGCCCAGAATAGGATGCAGATGACGAATACACACACACACACACACACACACACACACACACACACACACACACACACTGTAGACCAATCATCTTTTCTTTCCTAAAAAAGGCTTGAGTCACTTTTTTACTTCTGAGTTTGTATCCTACGTTATTATTAATGTTATTGTGAGTGTGGAGTCTGATTCTGATGATGGCAGGATGAGGATGATGATGATGATGAATATTTATCACAAGCTAGCTCTATGTTTGTTTTTTTTTAACTGATCATTGATGGTTACATTCAGGTAAATTTAATACAAAGATGCTGACGATGAAGGGAGAGAGAAATCAAAAGATGTGTCTTCAATGCTGCTTTTATTATTATTATCATTATTATTATTATTATTATCATTATTTGTGATGGTGGTGTTCTTTCCTCCTTCTTTCATCAGTTAGGATGGGGAGAAAAGGAGCATTTGGAAAAGTAGTGGAATGTACAGACAGACGGTCGAGATGTCAACAGATATGAAATGTGAATAAAAGCCAAGTGAATTTGAAAAATGTCGGTAAAATATTCTTTGTGCTTGTTTTCCTTCATCCTCTCTTGCTGGGGAAACTAGTCCCAAGACTCATTTTGGGTCCAAAAACAACACGCCTGATGATGTTGAGGAACACTCATTAAAATATCCATGTTAAAGTCATCCAAAATGCATGTGACACTTTAACCAGAGCTGCAGCGAGACGCGAAACATCCTGATGGCTGAACTGACACATTTTCAGGCTCTTTAATTGTGTCTGAGGGAGCGTTTAATCTGTTGAGGGATCTGGCGAGGAAAACTGGGCCATAAAGTATTTGGCTGTAAGTTCTTCCCAATTGTCAAGTGTGCGCTTTCCACTTCAGAAAGTAAACAGCTCATCAGCTGTAAATACAGCTCACGCTCTGCCAGCGAGACATCGATGCACTCAGAGTCTAAAAGTGAAGACTGCAGGGCACCGCAGAGTGAACGAGCAGACGTTAGTGCGGCTTGATGCGGTTACAGGCTTCATATTTCCTCTGCACACTGTGGGGTCACGCTCATCAGGTCCAGGTCACCAGATCCGAACACACGGGCGACCGATGCTTGAGAAATCAATAGCAGGCAGACGGTGTAATGATGCCACTCACAATCCTGCCTGGGACGGATCCAGCACTCAGTATTTACCACCTCCTTACCACACACACACACACACACACACTTCATGTCTAAAAGCAGTCATCAACAGTTTCTCCGTCACATGCTGACAGAGAGGTGACGGCCTCAGGAGATAACCTTTGACAAGACTACCAGATTTACAACAAAGTTTTAGGCCTGACGACAGATGGCAATAAACCAAGACAGGCTCATCAACACCTCCAACAACAGCAGTCGACATGTTGTAAATATTATAGCGCAGTGGTGGGCAAACAGCGGCCCATGGGCCAAATCTGGTCCTCCAACGACAATATTTGGCCTCAAAACAAAGTTTTTCCTTTTATAATCTGAGTGAAAACTTTTTCACAAATCTATTGTAGGTGATGGTGTAAAGACAACACGTGTAAATCCTTAAAAACATGAGCTAATAGCAGTAACCAATGATTTATGTCTCAAAAGGAAATCAGCAGCAGACTGACAGGCTTATGAGTAGAACACATTTAAAGGCAACAGCAGTGCTTTATTCATCCAGCCATGAATAAAGGAGCTTTATTGAGTGTCGATAACTGATTAATCAAAACAAGCTGCTCTCAGATCCTAAAACAACCAGTGTCATGTTTGTTTTATTCTTAAAAGTGTTCTTAAAATACTCCTGACACAGTAGAGCAGTGTCTCCACTGTGCTTCTTATCATTTTCTGAGAGACATATCATGTGTTTGTAAAATGTAAAATAAAGTATAGCTGTTATCAGAGTAATACAGTATAGTATTTTCAGGTGTAAAGATAAGTTGTTCCACTGAAGAATAGCTGAATAAATGTCCCTGCGTCAACAGAACAAAATCTATAAAACTCTTTGAAAAAGAATAAAACATCTGAAGAAAGCCTTGGAGGAAAACACCATCTACTGTAGCTCTGCCTGCTCACACAGCTGCTGCTGCTGTGCTCATTTCAAACACCAACGCCAGAGAAGACAAAGCTGCACTTAGACCTTGAAAAACAAAGACATTTTAGTATTTCTGATTAACAGAAGATTAAGAGAAAGAATCAACAGCAGTGAACTTCTTCAATATTTTGCCTTTCTGTCAGTTTTGACATGAAAAAGTGACTCACTGGAGTCAGTGTGTGCCGACAGAAACGAATACTGTGAGTTGGGAAGGTGGCTCAGTGAGCCGGTGCACTCGTCAGATTAAACCGTAATGACTGAGACCATCTGGGACTGCGAGGCCCAAACTCTGCTGCCAGAGTCCTCCTGTACGACTAACCACCCTGAGGACATACCTCAGAGGCAGGTCAGCATGTTATGATTGAAATAACGTTGTTTTTGTGTCGATCAAACCCTATTTTATTGATGGTTCCTAAAGGTTCCTGGAGGTGAGCTCACCGTCCTCCTGCTGCCAACAAACAGGGGGAAGTGCGGAGGTCCAGAGTGAATATTAACTGTGCTGCACACACTCACATCCACGACATCGACAGTGTCTCAAGCTCCTGCAATTAATCAACACCCTGACAAAAGACAACACATGCAGCAGGGAGGCTGTGTGGCTCGTTTCCAGAGAAGAAGGGATGATACACACACACACACACACACACACACACATAAAAATAAATAAGGCAACAACATTTATCTGGTAGCTTTAGTTACTGATTTCCAGACTAAGATTATTAGTGCAAAAATATAAATCACTTTATAAACAATGATGCATCACTACCAGTATATTAAGTCCTTAAAATGACTTTACATTAAAGTACTACACATAAATGCATCTGTAATTTTAATCCCTTTAGATCCCTTTACAGACATCGTTTTGAAATGGGCCATTCTGCTTAATGAACACTTTTACTGTTGGTACTTTAAGTATATTTTGATGCGAATAGCTGAATACTGACTGAAAACTTCTCCTGTTAAGTAAGAGGACTTTCACTGGTAAGATAAGACGCTGTGATGTTCCTAAAAAAATGAATGGCCTTCTTCTAACTGTGACGTCGGCCTAAACTAACAATTTAATCTGACTTCATGTAATGTTGAGTGGTCCAACTGGCTCAGAGGCTCCAGGTAGGATTAAAAAGTCAGCGGTGACGTCGACCGGAGCAGAGCCGCCTCAGTCTGTGTATCCAGTAACCTGCAGGATGATTAAACAGCAGCAGCTCAGAGATGTGTTAAAAGTTATCTAACGTAATATTACTGTCTTCTGTTTTTCTACTTTTTACTGTCTGTTCTTCTATGCAGGAGTTTTTATTTGATATGTGCCTGTAGAATATTGATCTTGATGTTTCTGGTTGTTTTTCCACCATGTGGGAGAATCAGTGCATAAGAATTTAGAGAAACCACCAGGTGGAAGTTTTTCTCTTTCAGATATGAATCCCAAGATTTTCTGTTTTTCTAAAACATAATTTGGGGCCAAGTTACATGTTAGTGTGTTCTGTTTTTCCTGTGTATTTCTCTATGGAGTCGTTTTGATGTTAAATGTTTTTTTTCTGGATAATCCATGTGATTTATGGTGGATATTTGACTCAGTTTCTGATGTGTTGGATTTCTATGAGCCTGTGTAATATTGATCTTGATGTTTTGCCCCTAGAGACACGCAATCAGATGGACTGTTGTTCAGGAGACGGACACTCAGTCATGTGGATCACCTGAGATGAATGTGTGTGTGTGTGTGTGTGTGTGTTTGTCTATAAAGCCTGCAGTATTTCTTCTGATCTGCTGTGTGGTGACAACGGCAGATGAAGATCTCTGTGAGATGGAAACGTTGTTAAATGAAATTGCCGGGAGCTCTGAGTGTAGTGTGTGGGTGTTTGTGATTCTTGTCTGCATTTTGCTTTTTGATTCAGCTCCTGTAAATGTGTGTTTTTCCTGGTTGTGCAGACCCTACACCCTGTTAGTCTGAAGTTACTTATCCAGAGAGGGATTATGAGTTTAAAACTGCCAGCAGACAGAGAGCAGTTAACAATGGCAATGTGAAACACTGTTTTTAAAACCAAAGTGTGGAGGCAGGCCACTGAGTACAGTGGGTCTATGCTGAAGGAGGGCAGCAGTCAACATCAAGCTCTCGGAGTTCTGTGTTAATTTGCTGCCACTATTGTGCCGTGAAAGTAATGAAGTAATGCTTCAAATCTCTCAGGGGAGGATATAAAATAAGACTTAAAGAGCTAGTGAAGAGATTACAAAATAAAGAAACAGTAAGAAATAAAAAAAACACAGCACTCTGCAGACTTTGAGGCTTTTTGCAAACAAAAATCTGAAGAAACTCAATAGCAATTAATCGCTGTATTGCCTGTCTGAGGCTCTTTTCTCCAGTTTTCTCCAGCACAGACCCATTAGGCTGTTATTGAACATGTGGCGCTCATCAGTTAAAAAAGCACATTAAGCCACTAATTAGCCGGTTGTGTTTCTTCATCCTCTGGGATCTGCTGAGTGAAGAAATGAATAGTCAGCGCTGCTGTGAGCACGGAGCCGAAGCAGGGCTGCAACACTTCATTTACACAACGTTTAATAGATGAGCTCTAGATGAAGTAAAAGCTTTATTGGACTGACTGAAAATCCACACGCTGAGGTTTGTACAGCAGGAGGGTTTTGGTCGTCAACTTAAATATCTGGTGATGTTTGTCAGAAAAGTGTCAATTCCAAAAACTAAATGTTTTTTCTTGGTGCAAATGAAACAAACAAAGTTATGCAGAAATGAGAAGTAACAAACTGTGGAGTCTCTCAGCTCACCGTTGGAGTTTCTGTGGGATATTCACAAACTTATTTTCTTTTTTTTTGAGGGTTTTTGTCTCAATGTATTTGAGTTGGTCTCTGTCCTTCCACCAGCAGGGGTCAGTGATGAGCCACAACTGAGTTGGATCCTGTTGTTCAAAACTGAGGCTCGTTATCACGTAGTTTCTCTCGTCCTCCCACAGTCCACCACTATTTTATATTCATATTTGTATCGAACCACTTTTGTTGTTTCCCTCACAGCAGCCACATCACCTTTAATTCACCCTCAGTGTGTAATAACTTTTCTTTACGCCTCGTTCACCACATTGTTGTCTTCACTGTGGGTCTCTGTCATCTTCATTTTTTTTGGTCAGTATTCATAATTGTGATCCTAAGACTGACATCAATGCAGAAAATTTACATTTACTTCAAATTCAAGGTACTTAGTAGTATGAGAGTATTTCCTTTTCTATCTCCTCTATTACATCTCAGAGGTACTTTTAGTACAATACAGCCTTAGTTACTTTTCAGATTACAACTTTTCACACCCTTCCTGTCCACTGGAAACCACATATGTCCAGATTTGGTGATTTTAAATTGAAATGTTTCTGATAAACTGAAGTGTGAACTGTTCCTTTATGAACTGAGAAAATCCTCCCACTTCTTAAGCTCCATAAACTATTTATAACCCTCTTGGTTTAGCTGTAAAACGCATCGTCACAAGGCTGAAAACAGGCTGTTATCATGATGTACTGCTCTTAATCAAACTACCCAGTGTATAAAATGGTTAAATTCAGCTCAACTGTAAACATCCACACAAGGAAAATGACACTCGCTCGTTAAAGAGGCTGTAATATTCATCCAGAGACGTCTGATACAAAAGGAAAACACTGTATGTTACTGCAGAGTGACAACTTTTACTGTGATACTTAGTGCTGACTTTGTCTAAAGTAAAGGATTTGAATTCTTCCAGTGACGAGCAGGACTTCTCTGCTGGTTGCCTAGCAAAGACAAGACTCCAAGCCTGGCCAAGAAATACCTTGGCACACAACCCCCCCATGCATAGTTTGCACACTTTGCATTTTGTGCAGATTGTGTTCTTTCTGTGCAGTTAAGTTGTGAGAAATTCTGCTGAAAAGCAATCTTTCCTTTTCAGATTTCATGTGAAGGACGTTCAGAGGCAGAAACTGCGGGAACTCTCCAGACTTTTACAAATAAAGGAGACAAAAAAGGGAGAGTGCCCAATAAAAAGTGCAATTTAACAGTATGTTTTTTTTTCTAATACCTTAACTCGCCTTGTAATCAGATTTATTCTGGGGCTGTTTGGGGAACCTTTCAGCCGCTCAAACAGCTCGTTTCATACGTGAGCTCAGACTGTCACAGATGGTTTTTGGAGCTCTGATAAAATGTCATGAATCGAGGCTAAATCCTATTATGCAGAAGTGCCTGGAGTTCAAACATGCAGCACCTCAGACGTGCTAATGTTTTTTCTTCTGAGGCCTTTCGGTGATTTAGGTTTAACTGATGATAAATACACACTGAGACGAAGGAGCTGACATACAATGAGGCTTTAAACCTGCTTCGCTCATATGCTGCAATAGAAAATCACAGGAAATACAAACACCGATTCAGTAATGCCATGTAAACAGTAGCACCCCCCCCCCCCCCCTAAGCTTATTATGGAAACAAATGAAACACCCAGCCTGCTTCATCCAACATGTGATGACTCCAGGCAGCTTTCCAAACATCTACAATGACGGCTTATTAATTATGTAAGTCTGTTAGTTTTCCAACACACACACACACTCACACACAAACAGGAAGCAGAGCGGTGTAGAGTCTAAAACAAGTCTTTATTGGTCAATATACAGAAAGCAGTGGGATGACCACTAAAGAGAGAGAAATCCCAACCATTTTGTTTACAAAAAGAAAAAGAAAACGGATATATAAAATAACTGTCTTGAACATTTTTACAGGGTTTGTTTTTATATGTAAAAGAATCTTTTTCTCTTTAATCTTTCATAAGCACAATATGACAAAGGGGGGACGAGGAAAACAAGGCAGTCGTTTCACAATGATGACATCACAATCACGGGTGATTAAAGGCCAACAGAGGGGGGGGGGACGGTGAGCGGGGCATGTGTCAGTGCTCACTGACACTGTCTGGACATGGAGGGGTGATTTCTGTGAGCAGAGATGGGAACGTCAGAGGGATCTGGAGCTACTCGGAGGTCATTTCAATGTGGACAAAATCCTGGAATTACGTTTTGTCCGAGCGAGTTAACGAAGGAATTAATATCAGTGAAGTTTCCACTTCTGCTTGCCGGTCTGGTGAAGCTGTGCAGCAGTTGCGACTTGATACCTCCGGTGAAATAAACTCTGCTTCTGTTGTCTGGCATTTAGCTCTGTGACCTGACCTTAAAGGGGCACTCCACCAATTTTTACACATTAAACTCAGTTTCCTCGTCAAAAGGAGCACCACTCAGTTAGAGCGGTTGTATGATGAGAAAAAACCCTGATGGTGTTGTCACTGGTTATCTTTGCTTCCACATTTCTTTTTTTTTTTACAGAAAGCCTGAATTGAACTGGAGGCGTGGGGTTCAAGAAGACCTGGGGCCAGTTTCACAAAGACATTTGAGACCAGTCTGCAGTGTTAGGCCAGTCTTAATTTAGTTCTCAGACAGTTTCACAAGAATAAGACTTATTTTAGCCTATAAAGTTAGCCACCCCATCACCTGGTAACCTTGTTTCCATGGTAGCAACCAGTGACACCTGCTAATCAGCAGCTCCCAGTGATGAAGAAAGTGATGAAGGTACTTTGTCTTTTTGAGTCTTTTTGATTTGATGATGAAGCTTTTTGATGGACGAGTCAGAAGAAATACATCCTGTCCCATAAAGAGACCTCAGCACCGCTTGGATGGTTTTTGTATTTTTACAGTTTTACTAAATTTTCTGTGTAGAATTTCCTCTAGAAGTCAAATATTTTCTGCTGGAGTGAACTGAGCTCAGTCAGCCGTGTGTTTTAGTTTTAAGAAAGTCTTAAATTTATCCAGAAACCAGACCAAATCAGTGTTTCCTAAGATAGTCAGGAACTAGACAGCTTTATGTAACAGAGGGCCATTTGACAGGCAGGCCTGAGCAGAAATGTTACTGAGTTGCATTATGGGAAGTGTAGGATCCGGTGTTTTTAGAGATCGACTCATACTAGGTAATAAAGTCAGGATATATCAGCATCTGCTGAAGTTCTGACCTTTTTTCAGAAGTGCAGCAGTAAATTGCTGGAGCGCCCCTGTTTCTGTGTACTGGTCTTTTATACTGGGCCCATTATTGCATAGAGGGCTCCCTTCATTGGAATTAAACACAACGGAAAGACAGAATATCAGTCGCATACAGGAACATCTCGTATCACTTCATCTGCTGAAAAAAGAAAGATAACTGATCTAACCCCGAAGAGCAAAGGCTACAATAGGCCACAGTATGGACAGATTTGGTACAGACAGATGTGAACAAACAGGCTTTTGTTTCTGAGAGTATTTTACAATCAGTGTTTTCATTAGCTCATTAGCTGACGGAGCAGTGATCATTTTAGCTTTCTAATACTTTTGAGAAACCAAAGGTGGAGGATATTAAACAGTTAACACAATATTCAGCTTTGTCTGTATATGAAAGAGGACAAATGTGAAATGTTTACTGTCAGATTTAACATTTCCAGGATCACGTTTCTCTTTAGTGTCCAGGCCACAGAACCACAGCACTGTGATGCATTCAGACTGACTCAGCACTGATCACAAAGACTGCACGGACAGAAAAGTGACTGTTTGAGTTACAGATGACAACGGAGGATATACACTGAGTGACAGCACAGCTATGTTACACCTACTATATAGGCCAAACGAAGTATATTAAAAACGCTTATGGATACATTAATTAATAAATATGTATATGGATGCATCTCACTGCTAAATCTGTTAATAACCTTCATAACAATCATTTTGCAGACAATCTGTTTTAAAAAAAAATAAAATACAAAACTAATCTGAGGACACACGTAATAGCAAGCTTTGAATGGTGGCATAAAGCCCTCGTTATTTCTGAGTTAATGTAAGAAATGGACAGAATTTGTGTCACTATATCTAAGATCTGAATCATGTTTGTTGCAGAGTTTGGATTCAGTTTTATCAGCAAAACTCCAACTAATTCTGCACATGTAATGAGAAGACTGTGCTTGTTTGATGTTCGTCACATAATTTGCCTCATTGGCTGTGATGTGAATAATAATAATGTACATACAGACAATGTTTTCCAGCACTGTGGGACTGCAGCTGATTCTGTACTTCTGACTTTGTCCAGCAGAGGGAGATGTTTCATCATAAATGACAATGTGGGAAGTGTGTTTTTTTTTTTCCAGCAACAGATTGTAAATAATTTCATCAGAGATTTTGTTTCTGTGTGCGAATGTGGAGGAGTGTCTGCGTGACGTGTGTGTGTGTGTGTGTGTGTGTGTGGTTGATGGAGAGAGGAAGAGATGAACATATACGGAGTGTTTGTATGTGCAGGTTAATAATGTGTGTGCGTGTGTGTGGTCAGTATGTTGTGGAGGAACTGTCCCACTCTAGTTTTCCCTTCTGCTTCGTCTCTCTCACCTCTTCTCTCTCATCCCCTTCATCCTCCTCTTCGTCTTCATCACTGTTGTCTGACTCGGCACTTGTCATTCCTCCCACCTGTTCCTCATCCTCTTCTTCTTCCTCCTCCTCACGTTCTTCCTCTTTTACATCTTCATCAACCGCCTGAGCTCCTTTTATGTTCTAGAAAATAAAGAGTGATTTAGTAAAGGTCACCACAGATTCCACAGATTTAACAAATACAGTTGAGCTATTTGTAAGATTAAATAATCTTTTATCCTCCATTCAGCCCCTCTGCTCTCTAGATGGACTTTGGGAATTCTCAAGGAATAAAACATCCAGAAATTTCAATGACAGTGTCATCCAACCTCCATGGGGTTGACAGTGATGGTGAGGGCAGAGTTGTCCCAGTCCTCCTCAGGGTCTTTGGCGCCGTCCTCATCTTCTCTGGAGCCCTCCTGATGTGTGGCGTGGATCCTGTACACGCCAATAACCACAATCACCACCAGGGCGGCGATACAAACCACAATAACTACTGTGGCTGCAGGAGGTGCTGCTCCTAGAGGAGAAGTAGAGAGGCAAACAAATCACAGTACATTGTTATTATTAATTTTAGACTTTTTTTGTTGAGCATTTTGACCTTAAATCTACTTTCTTTTCCATCATACAGGCTCATTTTGTCACACAGTGTGGTACAATACAGGATAGAGAACAAATCATAATGTGAGTAAAAAACGATAATAATACAAGTAATAAGTAAATAAATCAGTGAAAATTTGAAATTTATTGATATAATAAAAATTATATTAATTAAGAACTAAGAAATCAAAAGGTAAATCGAATCTGATTGCGAAACAATAATAGAGAAAAGGGGTTACAGGGTAAGTCATCATATTGATCCCCCTTACTCAGCATATGTCCTCAAGGATCAATGTAGAGAAAAAAACAACAGAACCTCAGGCTAAACTGTGACTCAAGATCTCTTTATATTATATTATATTGTATTATATTGTGTTATATTATATTATATTATTGCCATCACTCTTATATAACATTTACTCTTTTAACATTTTACTCTTAAATTTGATTGCTGAGATCTGCAGATGCAGCAACGATGCTTTAAAAGTACAGAAAACAGAAAAGATGTTCGTAATGATCATCCATTACATGTGGAAATGGATGTGAGGCCAAACACTGTATAGGAGCAGCAGAGCAGGTCTAAGCTGAACCTGTGGAAAGGAAATCTAATGGAAGATCAAATGTGTGGACTGTTCACCTTTGTTTTCATTTCCTAATAGTGGTCTGATGGACGAATAAACCGCCCTGTTAAGCAGTATGTGACAGAGAAGTCAGCTCTGGTTTTCACCACAGAGTTTCATTCACATTTCAGTTACATTTGTGACTTACCTGACATGTGTGAGTTGAGAGTGTGTATCATGAGCGGGTGATGGACGGGTCTCATGTACTGAGGCTGGGCGGCCATATGATTGGCGTGCTCCACGGGGGCGGAGTGGTGAAGAACACTGACCTACGGAGGCGAGACAAAGACCATTATCCTCAGGGAAAAGACGGTGAGCTAACCAAATAAATAAATATAAAGACAATGCAAGGCGAAGAACGATGAAGAGAGAAAAAACAACGGACTGAGCACAGGAAATAACAAGTTAATAACAAGTTTAAAGGGGGAAAACGGAAAGAGGAGATGAAGGAGCAGGGTAAAGTTAGAGATGGTAGATGAGGTACACAGTGCAGGACATGAAGAGAAGAAGAGAGGGAAAAAGACATCAAAATGACCTCCAAATTGAACTCATTGCTGGTGTAACGTCCGTTGAGCTCAGAGCAGGTGAGCCTGAACCTCCTCTCACTCAGGGTGGCAGGTCGCCAGTTCCTGTAGCGCACCTGTCTCAGTGCCTGCTCATAGTGGACCATGGAGTCCACGCCTTGTAACACACACAAGAAAAACACATTATACAGGCTAAAATATGTCCTGCAGCACAGTGGGGCAGTTTGTATCTGTGATATGTTATGACAGGAGGCTTTCGGGGACCTTTCCAGCTGTCTTACTGTATAGAGTGTGACTGTTCATCTTATTGCTGCATAAAGGGCAAGCCATTTTTAGAGACACTCTTAAAGATTTTAAGGTGGAAAGGTGGTGTATTTCATGATGTCGCACCACACATCAGCCTGGCCATCATGGTGTTAGCCCCTCCTACCATATATTGATATTCCAGAGGTGGAGTTGGTGGCATCCAGGTGTTTTCCTAACAAAGCACTGTGATGAAGCTCCAGACTCTCTCTCTCAGGATTCAGCTCTTCCCCAATCACCAGCACATCACAGTAGTCCAGGTTGTGCATCACCTCCATTACGCCTGGTCGACGGGCTGTACATGAGGACACAAAATGACAATAAAATAGGTGCTAAAATACCAAATATCCAGTCCACTTGAAGAGTGGTCTGTACAGAATCAAATTCCCACCTTAACAGGAATTTAAAACACACATTTTCGGTAACATAAGCTGAAACATCACTACGTGGCCTGTATGACATGAGAACTTCCTAAAAACACAGGCAGCGTCTCCACTCACATCCACCGAAGCTGTCTCCCTTCATTACTGTGCTGGTGATGTGAAGCTCTTTGAAGGGTGCCACACCCAGTGGGCCCCGCAGGTCGCCGGCAGGCCTGACGAGTCGATTAGATCCTGTAATGGTGATTCTCGGTTCGCTGGGCGGCAGGACCATGACTACTGCCTTGATTTCTGGGATGGAGAGACACGTGTCCTCCCCGAAACACCTGAACACACAGAAGAGGAGAGGAGAGAGAGAGGTTACAGGATGGGACAGCGCCAGCGTTACTGCTTCAATGCTGATGTGACTTGATTTAACTGTACTGGTGTCGTGAAGGGTTTTGTATATATTTGCAGCATTTTTTGCTAAGCACCATAAAAGGCAAAGAATATGCTTGTTAGTGTTGACAAATACTGTTTGTTAATATACTGCCGGAACAAGTACTTCTCTATGATATTAAATATTCATGGCAAAATAAGTGCTAAATGCTTCCATGGGATTGTGTGGGTGAATGTTTCATCATAGTCCTTGAAAAAATCTGGTATATGCTTTGGCGTCCCCATTTATTTTGAAGAATGCACTGTACACACAGTATGTACTGTATATTAGGTACATTTAAAAAAAAAAAAAGTAAATGGCTGTGTCGTCTCTCATGCCTGACAACCACTTTTGTTGTCCTGAGCTGTTTTAATATTTTATTCTCTGCTGTCAGAAAATCTAGCGGTATCAAAATATTCACATTTTCTACACTTCAGCAAGAAAAGTTGCACCGTTGAGTAAAAAAACTAAAATGTTGCAATAAAGTGACAAATGACTTTGAGGTGAGTGTGATTAGCCCTGCTTTTCCACATGCAGTAGTAAATCTCCAAATGGTAAAATAATCCATTTGAAAATAAGCATAATGTACAAAGCAGGACCTCCACTGCAAACAGACCCTGTGAGTACTGAAGTATCACAACTATCACTGAACTACTCCCGTTACTACTGCAGACTTGTAACACAGAGAAGAAGCACACAACTTTGAACAGAACAACACTTGAAAAGAGAATTCAAACTAAAATCATTGCTCTATGCCTCCGCCAACGAGTCAATGTGCAGTTCACATCTGTGTCTGTTCAGACCGAAGATCAGCGTCACCAGTTCAGTATTTAACCAAATGTGAAATATGGCCACAATCCCCCCTTCTGCTCCCCTCTCTCCCTCTGTTAAATAACGACCAGAAAAGAGCTTTTGCAGGATATTGTGACATCACAGTGAAGTCGACCTTTGACCCTTTGGATGTAAAACGTCATCACTTCATCATTTTATCCTATTAATCACTTGTGTGAAATTTTGTCATAATTAGCGAATGAATTGATTTTTGACCACCAAAATCCATTCAGTTGATCTGGCAGTCCAAGTGGACGTTTGTGCCAAATTTGAAGAAATTTCCTCACTGTGTTCCTGAGATAGCGTGTTTACAAGAATGGGACAGATGGATGTATGAACGCAGAGACAACCCAGACATAAAATGCCTCTGGCCACAATCGTCATCCACATGGAGGCATAAGAATATCAACTGTGTGTAATGGGACTACATATCACTGTTTTTGCCTCAGTCAGACTGCAGATTAATCACATCTGCTGAGTGTAAAGGCAGATCTATCTGTCTTTATCTCGAGGGGAGCTGTGAAGTGTTGTTCAGAGGTAGACAGCCTCTAGTGCTGCTCCTCAAGCTCACTTCACTTTATCGACCGGCACAACATCTAAGCTGATTTGACCCGCCTGAGTTTGCTGCCCAACAAATGAGCAGGTGCTGGATGGATGTGGAGACGGGGGCAGATACATAAAGAATACGCTATGAGACACTTCGACTACCACCCCTGTGCAGCATACAACTAAGCACACACACACATGGACACACACAGAGGCGATCAAGCATGTTACATTCAACGAGATGAGGTTTAGTGTTTTGAGAAGGCCCAGGACAGACCTGGAGGGGAAACCCACATCAGGAATTTATTTACACATCTAGTATGTCAGTCTGTAGTAATACCAATCAAAGTCACTGTAGCGTGACGATATACAAGAGTTTTCAGACATAATGGCTCTATGAGAGTCATTCTGTTGTTAAAGGTACATTAGGTGTTGGATTGTTTTATGATTTCCAGTCAGCAGTAGATGCACATGGTCACATCATGTGTTTTTGATTATGCAGTGAGAGGAAAATAAATCCAGTTACAGCAGCAGAAGCAAGTTAATGGGTCAGCTAATTTTAATAGATTTTCATATTTCGTGTGTAAATGGAGATTTTAGCCCGATGGTGGCATTGAAGAAATGTCAGAACCAAAAAGATTAGTATAAATCCTTTGAATATCCCCAGCAAATATCAAGGAATTCCAGTCATGTTCAAGGTACATTGTCGTGTTTGTAATTTGATTTCATAACAAGGTGGCTATCTGTTGTCAAAATGTTTTGCTTTGGACAAATGTTAGACAGACAGACAGACTGATATCCTTGAGATCTGCAGCTATCGGGCAAAGTGGACGAAATAAATTCAAACCTAATTACATCCACAGATGAATGCACAAAGTCACGCGGAAAAACAGAAAGAAAGAAAGACAGACAGAAAGAAAAGGAAAAGTAGACACTCAAAAGATGGTCTTTCCAATCACCAGAAGGCTTAATGTCCTTAATACTGGAGCCAGCTGGTCTGTTTAGTGGTTTGATAGTTTTTACACTAATGATCCATCCTTTGCCATCTCACTGGGAGTTCAGTTGCTTCAGGACAAAGACAGACACGCCACATCTGACAGAGCTTAGTGCTTTAAGCACCGCTCCATTATGCTACCATCTACTGGATCTAAGTTGACCAACTTGTTTGTATTGTATTTTGTCTATGCATCATTTCACATTAGTTTACTGAGGACAGTTATAGACCTCACACTTTTTTCTCCAGCTCCATCAAAAAGTCGCAAAGAGAAGGCTTTGAGGGCCATAAACTCACAACACCCCCAGCAGAGTTGCTCAGTGACTGTGAAAACGTGACACTAAGTGAACGCAAAGCTGGATGTTAAAACAGTCGAAGCGTGAGTTGAATTATATCATCGGAGCACGTGTGCACTCACTGTACTGTGGTGGTGATGTGTAGCCGCCTCATGCCCGGCGTAGGGAACTGGCGAGAGTTAATGTAGGAGACCTTGGTCATGGCTGTGTTGATGCTGTCCACATCCTCGCCTTCCACCACCAGCACAGACTGGGCAGGGTTAAAATGGAACTGGACACACAAACAAACACTATTTGTCCTCAAAGAAACTTCCAGAGATACAGATTCAAACAACTGTGTTCATGTTGTAACTATTTTACTGGACTTAAATATTAAAGGATGTGTGTTACAGAACAACATCTTATACCAAATTATACATTTAGACGTCTGTACTGCTACAAAGTGAATCCTGAACAGGACACAGTGTGGACAGCAGTTGCTATCCTACCAACCAGAGGCTGAAAGCATGTGTGTGTGTGTGTGTGTGTGTGTTGTGTTCCACATACCTTGATGTCTTTTGCGAGGCTTTCGAGTGAGTTAATATCAAGGCCCTCTTTGCAGGCCTGCAAACAGGAGATAACCTTCTGTGTTTCAATGCGGCCTGGTCGGATCGTCAGACCTGACAGGCTGCCATGGAAATACTGGGTAAACCTCGGGGTCGCGACCTCACCACCTAATCGGAGAGAAGAAGAGGGGAAGAGAAAAAAAACAAAAAATCACAATTGGATTTTAAATGACTGGTTATGTCACGTCAGCCAATTTTTAGTGCAAATGTCTAGTGCTTTGATCCCATCATGAATTAATCCTGTTGTTTCAGATCATGACCTCCTGCGTTCCCGCCGTTACCCATCATCTGACCTCCCGGCACACGTGACTCCACTTCCACATTAGTAGCATATATATCAAACACTTGCGTTCATCCCTCGCCACATCGTCTATTGTGCCTCTGCTTTGGTGTTACAGCCATGTTCTTTGCCTGTTAGGACCATCTGCCTTTCGGACTCCTGCTCTCCATCCTGACCCCCTGTTGGATGTGTTTGCCTCAGCTCCCATGTGAGCCTGGTTTGACTTTTTCCACCGTGAGTAAACTCAAACTTTATATTTTACCGGCCTGGTCTCAGATTTGCGCTTTTGGGATCTACCCTGTTTGTACTGATCCTTTGCAGGATACAAGAGACAACAACATGTATTATGTATGTTTCCAAGGGAAACGCACACACAGTTTGCTGAAAATAACATCTGTGAATCTGCCTCAGAAAAGCTTACCAGACCCAATGGATAGTGAGCAATGAAGAATTTAAGTTCACAGAGGAGGTGAGATAAGATGTGAAACAACACAGACACAAGTTTAGATGGGAAATACAATAAATGTAATTTCATCAGACAGACCGGCAGTGGCATTGTGTCTTCACAGCACTATAATGTCCACTGATATTTTCATTAATATGTTGTCGGGTGGAAATGTTAAGATGACAAAAATATCTGTTTTTTTAAATAAACAGATCACAATGAATATGTTAGTGAAAACACCTGGAACTTAATCACTGAATGGAAATTCACTTTCTGTATAAAAAAACATCCACATTAAGAGTTGGTTAATGTAAAGTTTGATATGAAGTTGCTCCAAACCAGGTGTAATTTAGTTGAATACAAAAAGCTACATAGAGAATAGGAGGCATTACACAAACACTCTCATTTAATCTGCAATACTCCAACTACTAAGATGTGACGCACTTTCAACACCTGGCACTGACACCTCCTGTTTATGCGTTGAATTTGATGTATGAGTTTGACAGATTTAATGTGCGCTTGACCTGAAATGTTTTGCATCTGCAGCAGAGAATGGGAATTACCACTCATACAAAATAAATGGAACCTCTGGCACAAGCCAGCGCACTGGCAGAATCTGTGTGTGTGAGGTGTCTCAGCACTGCAGTCTGTGGGGTCAGCTCCATCACAAAGTCAGTCAACCCTGACATCTTCTTAAGAGTGTACTTTTCCAGATTTTCCTGTAGAACTGGCCTGCTCTGCCCACTGGTGCAGTATCAGCACTTCTGATGAAGAGTGTCATTTCCACCAAATCACACAGGTCTTGTTTAGTTAACACAAATGGCTTCCAGTATGACTTTTAGTTCAGCTGTGAGGGTTGACATTCAGGTCAAGTCTCCTTAATGTGAATAACACCAGATTTGAAGTCTCTATTCACACTCTGTGTGTATCAGTCAATGTTAAATACAATGGACAATAGCCTCGTTCTCCAAATACATGTTTACGTGTTCTTTAGGCAGATTTAAGATACCATATAGTGCATTTCTGTCTACTGTCATATCTAATTTTGAAAAGACAAAAAAACTAAAGACCAACAGGGAGCAGTGTTTGATGATATTAATAAACTGATAAGTTAAAGGGGACTTAAAATAACAACAAGATAAAAGTGATCTTATATCTTCTAATGAAAAGTTCCACAGTAAAATACAGCCCACACAATACAACATCTTACAAGAAGGTAAAAACAATCACTATGCTGTCAATTTGATTCACTTTTAATATTTCCCATTCATCACCAATAAGCAGGTTTACCTGCAGGTCCTTTGTCAACATCATTATTTTCATTAGCATCATTATTTATCCTCCTGAATGTACACTAAATCATTTTGTTGTCTAAGGTTACTAACCTACTCCTGTAACACAGACAGGATGTTCTCCTTGTAGAGAACTATTGTGCACAGCGATAGACAGTAACAGCAGATATTATTCTGAACAGCAGCTACCAGCCACCCAGCATTTGGCTGGAGGCATCTACTCTCTCAGCTCTGTCAGTGTGGATCATACAGGGGTGTAAACATGTAGTGCTGAGACAAGATCCTGTCACAGAAACACCGAACAACTGCCTTCAGCATGCTATAGGGAGCAGGAGACTTATACTGTACACTTTACAGAAAGGGAGGTCGAATTCGGAAGCTGTTCAGCAAACAGTTGTCTTAAAGTTCGAGTACAAAAACTGTCTCACATATCGAGAGTAAAGAGTTGATATTGAAAAGTGGACAATTCATTTTCAATATCTGTAGACAGTACAGCTGTCTACACCATAACATTAACAAGTTAATGACTAACTAACTTCAGTATTATTTTGGGTAGCGATTTTTGCTATTTTTGCTGGCTTAGATCCTCCTCCTTTTAATCAGAGCACCAGTTCTCTTTCTCATGTGTTCCTCTCCTGAAGCTTTGAGGTGCTGAGAAATTAGAACCACTTCAAACAGTCAAACCATGTGAGGAAGACTTCTTAAGTTTGTTTAATGAAAGCACAGACAGACACTACAGTGGTGTTCATCCACACTCAGCAACACCAACAAGCTGTGCGGTATTGGGAACATAAACAAAACGTATCCCATCTTTGTTCAGTACATGAGCATCCCATCAGCCCATGAGCTTTAGGACACTCATTGGCCGGTCTGTATTTGTTCTGTGTGTGAATGCAGGGTCATCAGCTGAGCCACTGTGTGACGGTGCAGCTAGAAGTTATGCTTTTGTCATCAGTTCTCTGCTGCAAGAGCTCAAAAGGTCACACCTTGAGCCATTCTTGCTATTTGCAGAATAATTTACATCTAGATCACAACCAGGTCATATTAACACATTGCAGCAATACAGTGTATTGTTGAGCTGTGTTGATAACTGACTATGGAAATGCTGTGTTTGGATTTCAGTATATTGATCAAGTATAACACTCCATCACATGCATATAATATGATGTGTAAATGTTCTCTGAGCTGTGTGCTTTTGTGCTGTTGATCATGCTGTGGTTTGAATATGCTGCCTCCCTCTGAGTCCATCAGACACAGTGTGCTCTTATGTGGCCGTAAGCCCCAAACTACAACTACAAATATTGATGCTGTTATAGGTTTTATTGTTCTTAACCCTGCATTAGGAACAGACCTGGTAAACACTGTGCTGTTGTGATGACAGTAGGTGGCTGAGTGAGAAATCTTCCTGAGAGTCCATCACATCACTCTCTATCCAAGTTATATTCTGCCCTTTAGTCTCCTAAAGTCACCTTCATCTCTCTGACAAATACATTGCTAAAAGGCAAACTGATACTTCTGGCATGCACGTGTGTTTTAACAGTTTCATAAAAGAGAGAAAATAATAAAAGGACAGAGGAAAAGGAAGAGAAATCATCACACACAGCAGATCTTGCATACACTGTAAGAAAGAAATCAATGCTAATTTACTTTGTATAGATCCCTATCAAATTAAAACATTTACTTTTTGCTTCAATGCAATATGAAAAAAATCCATGGAATACATGGAACTACCATGTAAGCAAATCATAACTGTATTGACATAAAGTAATTTGTTTAATTCTTTGGCTACAGGCTGTCCTTTTCATTTTGGTTCCCTTTCCCTTCCCTTTGATTCACAGTCAGTTGAGCCCTGGAGTTTAACCTGGCTATGGTCTTACTTACACTCAGATATGCATTCACACACACACATTGTCTCATTGGATCAGTGTGTTTTAAGTCAGCATATTTATCAATCAATACTCTACAGGTTTCGCTTCAGAAAATGGCTGATGGGAGGCTTGGTGTACACACACACAACATTGATAACAACTGCGTTTCATTTGGGTGTTCTACTTCCTTGGTTCTGGTATTGTACGTGCTAGCTTAATGGCATCAGCGGGACACCCTAATGGAACAGCGTTATAATTAATATTATTAGTTACTGCTTTTCCAAAATGAGAAAAACCTTGTGGAATAATTTCATACTGTGTATGACTGTAGCAGCATAATGGGATATTAAAGGCAACTGTTTTCTCATTTCACTGTGTGCAAAAAGACAGCTAAAATAGCACACTGTGCTTCTACATTAGCTGAGAATTATCTAAAACTCACTGATTGTATAGAATGTCGACTGACGCCTTTCAATGTCAATATAACATTACCTCAGGCTCTTGATGCCTACTCTGTGCTTCGTTAAGTTAAGTATCTGTATCCGTACTGTACTGTGAGGGTTGCTTTGAAATTTCACACCCACTTTCCTGTTGCACATGAAATGAGATGGCAAACACACATTCAAAACAAATCCAAATTCAAGAGCAGCTTACTGCTACAGAAAACTGCCTACAAAATCCCCGACAACAACCAAACCATTTTCTTGTTAACCTTGTACGGCGACAACACACGTCTCCTTTTTTGCTTTCAGGGCAGTGAAAGTACAGTCTGAATGCCTCTCATTCTACATGTCTCATCATTATGTTGTTGATTGTGGGGAAAAGGGGATGAAGAAATGAGGGTCTGAAAGGCAATCTTGCTCGCTAATGGCCTGCAAAGTTATCAGTTGCGGCTTAGTGAAGCTTAAAGCGGCTTCATTGGGATGTAATAGCTGGCAAAGTTGTCCTCCATTCACTCTAGCTAATCCTTCCTTCAGGGCTTTCTCTCACAATCAGAGATTCATGGAAAGAGGCAGAAAGAGAGGGCTGTATGAAGGAAGAAAATGATGACGACAAAAAGAAAATTGCAATCAGGCAATGGATGAAAGGAAATTTAAACGGCAACCAAAATGCCATCAGGATTGAAGCTTTGGCTGATGCCGGCAAGTGTTATGAGCGTGATTCAGGCAAGCCGCAGAACGGATCACTACTGTTTCATTCCACCCTCCTGTAAAGCACTTTAGTATAATTATTTAAGACACAAACATGGCAGTAGGATGGCTCAATGTGATCACTACTCGCTCTCGTTCCGTGAACTGACACGCAGAATTTCTTGCTTGATATCCACTCAGCTAGTGCCTCTTCATTTTAAAGAAGAAATACTCACAGCCCCGGGACATAAAACTTAATCTTTTTATCTATTTTAACAGTAAGACCACTGCTTTCTCTCTCCTCCTCCATTTGTGCGTCAAAATCTAATTTTCAACATAATTTTACTACTTTGTTGATGCAGTTTATCTATGTTTGCAATATGTTTTTTTAAATTTTTTTATAGACATACAAATTCAGGTTATATTGGCATATTCAATAAAATACTACGGTTTTATATCAAGACAAAACTGCCCTGGAAAAAGAAAACACATTTAAAGAGATAACTGGAGTAAATTAGGCCCTATGGAACAACTGTATACCTTGGTGGGAGTGAATATATAAAGTACAAATTAAAGATGAAACTGTTTTTGTTAGTGTCTTTGTTTGCCACCAGAACAGCTTCAATGCTCTTTGGTACAGATTCTCCAAGTTTCTGAATTCAAAAGTTATTGATGTTTTTTTAATTTCTACTACTACAGCAGAACAAACTACAGTGCTTTCAAATGAGGTGATAAAAATAGTGTCTCCTGTCCTTGTGTGGCTCATTTTTGTAGAAATAGGCCTATGAATAACTGATTTCCTGATTTTGTGTGGAGCAAATACACATCATTACCTGCTGAATATAAAACATCAGTCAGGTTATAGTATAGCTGTAAACAAGCCCAACAACACCATCTAACAGCGTCCCATTCCTGTCTGATTTCAGCTTTTTTGATGCCTTGGACAAATTTCTGCAAAACTCAAAAGCTAAAGTAAATCTTTGGATAGACACACACACACACACACACACACACACTGACCTTGCCAGCAGGCGCCCACAGTCAGCTGCGTATCAATCTTTGAGGTGTGGATTGGCCAGTCATCCGTCACCAGGTAGGGTTCATAGGTCACACCATCCACAAACAGCGTCACTGCAGGAAATTCCACGTTGATCACATAATAGTGCCATTCCTTGTCGCAGATCTGTGAGGAGGAGAAAGAGAGGGAGGTTAATGTGTTATTGCGCTGTTGAGCTTTCTGCTATGTGTCCACTTATGCATTCAAATAAGAAAATATTCCTTGTTTGCACAGAAATAGGGCAGCTTTAAAAATACATCACTTCTCTTTTTTTGGGGTCTTATTTAGGCTAGGAGCATTTTTCCGTGGAGGATTTTGTTTATAGGGATGCAGTTATGAAGACGATGATGTTTACTCCAATCATTGAGCCGACACCGAAGGCGCATCTCTGCCTGTCTACCTTCAATGAAAGAGACGCAACAAATTCCTCTCCTCATCTCTGGATCATTTGCTCCCTGTCGTCAGACAGCTAATGAGGTTTTCGTCTAATGAGCTGTTCATTAAAAGCACACGATGAGTGACAAACATGGCTGTGGAGGACCAGAGTGTCTTTGATTATTTGGAGAATTTGTAAAGACGCATCCTGTTCTCTCTCTCTTTCTCCCCTGCCCCTCTACCCACCACAAACACACAGCCATACACTCTCCCTACCTGGGCCACAAGAATATCTTAAGAAAACATATTGGCTTCTTTGCTTTCATGGCTTCAGGGCTACAACCAATGATTATTTCGATTATCAATTAACATACAGATTATTTTCCCAAATCATCAATTAATAGATTTATCTAGAAAATATCAGAAAATAGCTAAAAAAAATGCCATTTACAATTTTTTTAAAGTGTAACTGTATTTCTTTTGTTCAAACATCAGTCCAAAACTCAAAGATGATGAAGTGATTAATTAAATTAGTTGACAATGGACTAATAGACAGATTATTTAAGCTGAACATGGCTTTTTCTCTCATTGACTATCGTGAAAGAGAACTGAGCAATAACTTGAGGTTTGAATTCAAGTCCAGTCAGTCTGGCGGCCGTTAATAAAACAAGAATATGGAAGGTGTGGTTCACTGATTTGCACTGTTGACTCAGAGTGAAGCTGACTGGTGCTGACTCCTGTGTGGAGTTTACAGTTTTAATGTCTTCAGCAACTTGCTGAAGAATTTCTATGGTTTTCACGTGTTTTTTTGTTCCTCCTCTTATGACCATAGCACCAGTCTGTCTGTACTCAGTCTGGTGTGAAGGATTCGGTTGAATTAACAATTTATTTTTGCACTGAGGAGAATATCTGCTAATTTGAGATGCACAGAGAAGAACAGCAGGAAAGGATACATCATTCAGATAGATTTTCATTTTGTTAGATTTTTGTTCTTAGGCTCAGTGGCCACACACACACACACACACACATGCACACGCACACAACACACACACACACACACACACACACACACACACACACACACACACACACACACACACACACACACACACACACACAGATTGGTAGATTATTCAAGATGTGATATGAACTAATAGGGTTGAGACCTGTGTTGGAGCAACCAGGAATCTCCAGGGGTTTTCACTTTGGAACATAGAGACTCAGGCTTTATGAGTGTGAAGAAACAGCAAATCCCACAGGACATCCCCCACAGTATCACATATCTAAGCAAATACCGGGATAACTATGCTGAGCTACTATGCTCTGCTATGGATTGCTTCATTTAATGACCACAAGTAGATCTAAACCTCGTGATTCCAGGCCCAGCAGTATCATCTGGTTGTAGCTACAATGCTTTGGTGCTATGTTTTTTTGGTGTGATACTAATTAATTGTCTCCTGTTTTGCTACAGTTTTGGGTCAACCTGAAGTGGAAATAGTTTGACTATTGAGAGTAGAATAAATTAAAAACTATGTAAAGATAGACAGTGTATAACTGGCTGTTCTTCAGGTTTCTGTACTGTACACAGATTGAGATATGATTCCAAGCATGTGTTATTAACAATGACAGTGTGTTTTAGTTTCATCAGCTCACATTCAGGATTTGTATGTGTACTGAACTAGACAGGCAGAACGAATTGCCACTTTCATTTAGCCACTGGCTGGCTGACTGCCTGTGGAGGTCATTGAAAACGACAGACACTGAAAAAGTGGAATCACACGAGGCATCAGATTTTTTTTTTTTTACTTGCGGGACTTTGACATTAGTTATAACTCTTTTGGTTTAGCATGATGTTTTTCCTACCATCATTTTGAGTTAACAAAAATGCTGCCAGAGCTAAAAATATTCATGATATCATGCGTGAAACAAGACTTTCGAATAAAGGTTTACAGCTCTCTGAGGCTGTACTGAGCTAAATGCTTTCATTGTGTATGTAAATGTTAGCATGTAAACATGTTCACAATCATCGTGTTAGCATTCTAACATTTGCTGATTAACATTATAACACAAAGTACAGCTAAGGCTGATGGGAATGTCATTAGTTCTGGTTAGTTCTGTCTTTAACTGGTTGCTTATAAACAACTAGTTAAAGTTGATGATGGCGCTCGGCGAAAATACATTAAATCGCCAAATGTTATTACAATTATTGCAAATCCTGATGTGGACGACAATCTGTGTATCAAATTTAATGGGACTCCATAGTTATCAATCTTAACCATGAATCAGGGGATCATCAGAGTCATTAGGATTCATCCTCTAAGGACAATGAGTTGTTGTCCAATAGTTGTTGAGATATTTCAGTCTGGACCAAAGTGGTGGACTGACCGATGATCACCAGAGCAATGCAGCTAGCATGGCTGCATAGAGTTCAGGTAGTATGGAAATATGACGGCAACAAACTGTGTTACAGTATTTCTCTCACACAGGGATACTGATTATTTCTCCCTTTATCTCTAATCTTTCGCTTTCCCATTCTTCCTGTCTATCTTTGAGCATAATAGTTGCTGGACTCAATGGCAGAAAATTGAGGGCATGAACAAATAATGCCCTCTATGTCTATACGCCTGTTTAGAAACACATGCGCAGTGACTGCATGCATGAAAGTTCTTACCAAGAGGCACTGAGGGCCAGAAAATTAATAGAAATACTATAAAACTAATATATATAGAAATACTATGTATATTTTTATCTAATATTGTTACAGATCAACTTTACTGATGTATGTGCACACACTGCATGTAACTGCTGTATTTAACAAAGGTGAAAGCCTTGAATCCAATCCAGCACTCAGTTTGTTTATGTCGTCGACTGTCTTAGCTTGAGAAATCAAACTCCTCAAATGCATACTGATGCCAACACATTCACAAACATCACTATTTCTGCATCTGCAACATCACTATTTTGCAGTGGTGACTCCAAAATGATTGTCGCCGCTGCTTCAGAATGACCCTCAAATTAGCTTTAAATTGCGAAAATTAGCTAAATTAGCTTCTGACTCAGGAAATTAACTTACTTATTGCGTTTTTTAGTCCCTCTTACTGTTGACATTAGACATTTCAGGGAAAGCTTTAATGCTACCTGAAATCCATGTTCAAATTATTGAAATTTTAATCTACTTGTGAAAATGCAAAAAAGGGACATTTCACTGCTTTTTTCCCCCACATCGTTAGTAGATACCACTAGCTATACTCTTTTTGCTGCTGAAGCATGCTTGTGTACACATTGCTTGTCTGAAGGCGCATTACTCAGTGGGAGCTTGAAAGTACTTCTCTTCTGCAACAGTGTGGCAAGACAATGAATGCTGAAACACTGTAATGAGCACGTCCCCAAGCAGGTTTCAGGCCTGCTTAGGATGAACAGAATCACTGGGAATCCCACAGAGAGACAGAGATGGAGAGAAACAGCTGCAGACGCTGAGAGACACTGAGGCCATGTCAGATGCATTTTAAAATACATGTTTTGCTCTATTTTAGACTTCCATTCAAATTAAATAGTTGCTTTCCTACACCAAGTACTTTCCAGGCGAGCCACATGATGCACTCGCAGAGAGAGGATAGAGATAATTCTTCCCTTCCCACTCTTTTTGACTTAAGTGGAATAACTGAGGGAGATAGTAATTCATGAAAAACAGCACAGTGAAGACCTGCACCCTAATGGAGCAGAAGTTCAGCTGACTACAAATTTCTCTTGATAGGATGAACAGGTGCTATTCAGACAATAAGAATTGTTGTAACATATGGCCTCCCTGGGGGACAGGATCACTGACCTCAGACAAAGATTAAAATCTTCAGTTGCACAAGTTGGCGACAGCAAAAACAGAAGAAGCTGGGAGACAAAAGACGGTACAGAGGAAAGGTGAGCAGTCTAGTTTCTGCATCCTCCTTCCTACATATGCAGGATTTGAGTCCAATCATTGTGTCCAGTCATTTTAAGCCTGAAAGGGTTCACAGAATACTAATGTGAAGGGTGTATCAAACATCGTCAAATATCAGAAAATATTGTTGCGACCAAAGAAAGATGATGTCAGATCACCTTTTTTCAAGAGGCTCACTTTTCTGACTATTTTCTGACTTTTAATTTCTATTAACACCCATGACACACCCACGCAGGTGCTTAGCCTCTGGCTAAACCTAATGATTTTGTTGCACCTTTTGGGGCTTTTTTCACTGCAGACCAGAAAAGCACAGGTGTCACCAAAACAATACCAGGAACGTGAGGCTGAAACAGCTAAATGGAATTCAGTCGTCATTCATTTTATTTTTTTCTACTTTTTCCTACTTTTGATATGTCAAAATGTCGTCTATGAAAACAGGAAGTTCTTTTTAGTGAACATTGTTTTGGTGACAGCATGTAACTCCTAGCATAATATGAGACACCATCAACCTAAGCAGAAGTGTAATTAGCAGGAATGGGTAAAAACATGTGCGAGTGTCCTGGAGTTTTTAATTGATCTTTAGCATGTCACACAATATCAGGAAAAGTACAGGTGAAATATAATATCAAATATGACTGCATTTCAGTCTAAGTGAGCTAGTTCAGGATCCTGGCTCTGACAATACTTACAGTACAATGGAACTGAGCCATCATTAACAAAGTTTGTTCCACTTGTGCTTCTCCTGCTATGACAGGTCAGGGTCAGCTGTGGTCTGTTAGGAAGGAGATGGCCAGGAGAAGTTTATAGCTCATCCTGCAACTTTAAAAGTATGATGGTAAATATTTACGCAATTTCTTCTTTTTTATCTTGAATAAAACAAGACCAGATAAGGTGGACTGCAAAGTACTTCTGTCTGGCTTCCTCTATGGGGAACAGACCATTCTCCAAACTATTTACACTCTGACATTATATACAAAGCATATATTTCCCCAAAGTTTCTCCCAGACCTTGCTGCATTGCTCTCTTCCTACACATTTCTTTGAGCTGACTTTGTGTTTCTAGACACTCCAACTCCCAGCTCCACTCACAGTAACTTTTTTAATGATCTGGATAAATACAAAATTTGGAGAGTGCTCCATCACTCAGATGGAAGAACATACATCCTCCTCCTTCTGGTGTTCTCTAAGATAGATTACTTCCCTACTTTTAAAACTGTGTTGGTCAGGATCATCGACTGTATAATTGGTACCCGTACACTTTCTTATCATTCCTCTATTACCATAACCATAACCATCTCCCATCTTTATAAAGTTCAGTTTACAGAATAAATATGGACTCAGATTTTCTTTGTTGAGTATATTACCATGCAATAGCAGTGTTTTATTGTTGAGAGTAAAACTCCAGAGATAAGCCCGTCTATCTTGTGGAAATCTGCCACGGGGTATTTATGAGAGGCTATTGCAACTTATTCATGAGAAATAAAGTGGGAAGATCTTCAGAACCAATTGGACCTCGAAAATACTATAGAATATAGAGGCTGAATTTAGGTTGTCACCCAAAGGATCTCTGGCAAAACAATTATATGCTGTCTGCTTTGCGTTAGACCAACTACTAACAAGGAGAGCATCTCAAATCTTTTTTGTGCCGGACATAGGTTATTCAGGCTTATTGTGCGTCTTACTGGGGAGAAAACCAAACATAACCCTTTATTCACAGATAGCAATGGGGCATTTTAAATCTGCTGACATAAACAGAATAATGAGGACACTCTGCTGGCTGCTGAAAAGCCCTTTAACGGGGTCAAGTTTATTTTGATGCATTGGAGAGGTTTGTCATGGGAGGAGATTTCTTTATATGGATACAAACCCCATATAATGGTGTTCAGATCTGTTTTATGACACCAACAGTTCCCAGCAGGGCTGCCCATTTAGACCAATGATCTTTGCTTTGGCATTAGAACTGCAGGCCAAGACTATTAGGCTTTTTGCTGATGTGACAAGTATAACGAGTGGTAATTATTGGTGCGTGAATTTTTCTTGTGTGCTGACAATATTATTTTGCAGTCCTCTCTAAACATAGAAATTGCTTATTTTCTGTGAATGTACCTTTCACAGGATAATTCAGGAAATCTGAGGATTTGCCTCTAGGCACCTCCACCCTTCTTTTCTCCTCTTCTCGTCTGTCTTGTTTAATGCCCCTTTGTCTGAACTACTTTCTTCTGTTTTTCCTGCTCCTGCTATCCCCACCTCCACCTCATCGCTCCCTCCTAACCTGCACCTGTCTTCTCTTCCCTATTTAATCTCCCTTGTTCCTATTGACATTCCTCACCTCTCCTCTCTTCTGCCACTATTGTGGCACTGCATTATTGATGCCAGCCTATTATGTTTCACTCTGGTGGTAAGGAATGACAAGGATGGTGACAGAAAGAATTTTTTTTTTTAAAAAAAGACTAAAAGAAAGAAAGTAAGGAAAAGAGTTTCGCTATCATGCTCAACAGCGTGTACTCAAAACACACCATGTCACACAAAAGCAGCTCATTTCTGATAGACACAAATGTAAGATGCAGATTACTGCCTAGCAGACCATGAAACACTCACATCTGTAAGAAACAGTGGAATGGATGAGCAAGTTTCTTACTAGTTGAATAGAAAAATATAGTTATCTAAAGAATGCATCAAGGTCTACTTTCATTAATTAAATATTTTGATAAAGCCTACTTGTATCTGCAAGACCTAAATTAAATCAGTGACACAACTGAAAAAGCTCACAAAGATGTGAGGTATCAGATTAAATACGAATGCAAAACAAGTCAAAAGGCTTCTTTGAAATTATGTTTTGCTGCAGTTTATTTTTTATCTCTTTTGTCTGTCTGTCTCTTCTGTAATCTCACTGGCTCTTACTCTTACTTGGTTAATACAGCGATAATAATAATCAGTGAATTATTTAAGTTTTACTTTTAGGGTCAGCATGAAATGTAAACACAGGGGTTAGAGAAGGAGGAGGGATAAGCAATGAGACAGAGGCATCTAGATGTCGAGATGAAGTGAGAGAAAATAGAAAATAGAGAGATGGAAGAAACAAACTGTCGATACATTAGTGTGCGATCTGAATGCTTATGTAGTGCTTACAGACCACTCAGTATGTCTGCTGAGTGGTCTATAAGTAGGAGATAGTGGCATTAAGTACCCTGCCGCTTACACACAGTCAATCCCGCTCTCTCTCGCACTCTAGTTTCAACACACACACACTGCAAAGACATACGCATTTAGTGAGATGCATCAACTACCGTAGGAGTAACACAGGAAGTGCCTTAAGGAGACAAAGTACAGCCGAGCTCTCAAATGAGTTCATTTGAAAGATAGAAGCCAGAAAGAAAATGAAACACACACACACACACACAGAAAATGTATACGCTAGAGGCAATGCTCAATATCTTTTCTGTTGCTCTCTGTTTTGCTCTTACAGAGAAGAAAAAAAACGTGTTAATCATTGCCAACTTGTGCTCTTACATAATTAAGTATGTTGCATACTAAAAGGATGTCATGCAAAACAGTAGCAAAAAATATTGATATGGAAGTGAATAAACGTGGCAAGCCTTGAGAACACATGACTGTGGCTGAATAAAACTATGGATTTGTGTGTCTTTCATGCAACAAAAAGCATGTTACCTCAAGGAGAATTTTTGAAATGACTATGTGACTGTTCCAAGGTCGCTTCACACCTTTTTCAACTGTGGTAAACAAACCCTACTTTTTGCTTTAACTTTAAAATCATACTCTAATGTGCACTGTTACACTGCTAACCATATTTTAAAGATTACAAGCATTGTAAGCACACAAATAACTTTTAAACTGAGCTAAATCATTCATCAGCCAGTCTCGAGTTAGAGATGGACCTTAATCACCCTCTGAATGGGCACTCATAATCTCTCCTGATATCTTCAACAAACAGATCGAGAAGGAGTTCACTCTGACATACACACCACCACCTCTACCAATTAATCCCTGTCACATACAAAAGGAAGCTTCTAATCAACACAGCACAGACAACAAGCCATGGCACAACAAGCATGGTAAAAGCAGGCAGATAAGGCAAATAATTGTAGATATTGCATAGATAAGCAGTGAGGGTAATTTTGTTCCGCTCCAACATTCGGTCCTTATAATCAAACTAAGGCATGAATGATAAATAGCAGGGGGTCCGCTGCTATTTTGTGTAATTGGTGAAATAGGAAAGTTTATCTGTGATTCACAACACCTGATCTGTGACCCCATGAATTGTGCATTTATCTTGGATTGATGGGAAACAGCTGCCAACACAAATAAATCTTTGGCTCTTGACTAATCTTTTCCAAATCTCAGGTTTCTGCTGAGAAAAACACTGTGTATTCTCCTCAACTCTCAACCTCCTGTTGGAATAGATATTTCCTACTCTACCTATAAGGACCCTGCTGTGAGTAAATAAAACCTCATTTGTAACGATTTAGATCAATGCCACATCGCACGCACTCACACACACTTTCTCTTGCTAAGCAAGGCAAACATATAAATTTGAACTGACAACTTCTTTTTTCACTTCCATTTGTTTTCTGAGTTTGTAAGTTCCTTCTTTTCCTTTTTCTCCTTTTTTGCTTTGTCACTTTGTCTGCATGTTTGATGCATTCCTTCCATCTGTGGTCTACAGGACATTAGAAGAGTGAATCTTGATTTGTATAGGACCTTTTGACTGCGACTGAATATCTTTTGAACACCTGGATTCAACTGCTCTCCAGACTCAGTGAGAGTGAATAATGTGCTTAGAGACGAGCGATCCATCTAGTCCATTACCAAGGCTGAAAAAGAGAAAAATAAGCATTCTGTATGGGTGTGTGTCTGTGTGCGTGTGCCTGTGGATGCTTGTGCTCACATACACACTCACAAGTAAGTCAGTGCTTGTAGATGCCTGTGAAAAGATTTCTGTCAGATGTGACATTCCTTCAGTGTGTTTAATCGACATGGAAAATGGAGGCCTCTTTCTCTGTCACTCTCTCTTTGCCAGCTTCCTTTCATCCCGCTCTGCCCCTCCTCTCTTGGGGTGAGAATTGCAAAATCAATAGAGCTAAATGGAGTTGCCACTGAAGCCATTGAGTGTCCTCTCTAAGTGCTGGGAGGAACAAGGACAGTAAGAAGCAGCTGTGACACCCTATAGGCACCTCTTCTCCTTCTTCCCGCAGTCCACCACAGTCCTTACTACTCTCTGAGTTTGTCTCATTATTCACCACAAGACACAACAGCAGCTCCTGTCCTTAGATCACAATTTGTTTAGTCTGGTTATTACATGACATACTGAACAAGAAAGTATTAATGTGTAATTCAAATAGTAAGTAATACAATGTAAAATATAAAGCTAAAAAAAATAAAGCTGATGAGGAAGGAAAAAATGTGGGGAGATGAGCTACAATATATCACTGAGATTAGATACAACACACTTAATCACTTTCAATTTCTAAGCTTTTCCATATAGATTTAGTTTTATTTATTCGGGAAGTCTCTCTGAGCTCAAGAGAGACCTAAAAACTAATTGCATATGAACGACATTATAATCCATTTTGATCAGGAACTGTGTATCTCCAAAGCGGTTTAACTTGTTCTGCAAACTATTTTTCATTGAATGATCAAATTAGATTGAAACTACAGTCTGTAATAGGAAAAAAAAAGAAAGTAAATGGCCAATGGCCCGATCTATCCCCCAATGCCATGCCTTTTGCTAAAATTAGTCATGCCACACTACATCCATCAGAGATGCTCACTATATATAGTGAACGATTGAGTGTCTATCATATACAGTAGTTAATGAGTGAAGGGAATTACGTTGCAGCCTTTGATTTGTCAAAGCAGCAAAAGCACTGGTGTAACTAATTACATTAACAATGGCTCTATTCCATTAATTGTCCATGTACCTCTGCAGTCAGTCAACATGCATAACATCAGGAACTTGAATTGGGTCATCTAAATGGAATACAGCCCTAATTAATATTATTGATTACATCTATTATGACATGTCAAAATGTCTTGCAAAGAAACTCCTGTTATAATCATGCATTTTCCAAAATGATCACATTTCTTTGCCAGTATGAACAGACGTGTCTTGAAATTAATAACAATGTTGAGGTTGTAGTGAAACCGAACCAAAGACAGCTCAGTGTAAAAGAGGTTAGCCTGGAGGGGAGGCTGAGGCCTCTCTCTTCTTGTGTAACTGTGCTCTGAGAAGTTAATGATGTATTTTCCCGTGTGTGTGTGTGTGTGTGTGTGTGTGTGTGTGTGCGTGTGTGTTTGGAGGAATTTAAGGCGTAAAGACAGGTGGTGAATGTTTGAAATGATGTAACTTAAGAAGGATAAGAGAGGAGCTGTGTTCTTAAGCCAAGAAAATGTCATGATCCAGTAAGAGAAGGTCCTGACGACTTCAGTAAGATCATGTGTGTTCTGTTCTTTTTCTGCACTCAGTGTGTGTTATCTCAAAGTGCTGAACAATAGGCCGCCTCACGTCTGTCAAATCTGTCTCGTGCTGATGATGGGTCTTAATTTGAAGCAATAAAGATCTACTGACAGATCTACGACAGTCCGCATAGCATAGCATAGCATAGCATAGCATAGCATAGCATAGCATAGCATAGCATAGCATAGCATAGCATAGCAGCTACATGTTTTAAACTTTATTGACCATTCAAAAGTAATTTTGTCCTTTTTACTGATAAATGCTGACAACAGATTTTATGAATTACAATTGAGAAACAATAACCATCTTCTTGGTTCATAAACAGTCATGGATTTAAGATAAAAGCATTAGAATAAGTATAAAAAATGCATGTGCCTGCATTTTTACTCAAGTTATGCAGTTCACTAAACCTTCTGGCATCTTCAAAAAAATCCTAAAAGATTATTGTATTTATAGAAGGCTGCAGCTGTTTTCAAAAGACACTGGTCATTTCTCTTAGACGTAAAGTACTGTGTGCTGCTCCAGGCTCATAATCGGTTTGATGTCTTCAGATTCAAAGAGAAGTGGCACAGCAAAAGCTTTAGTCAATAATCCAGCCACAAGACATGTTTTCTTAGCTACACAAGATCAGCTTCACTAATGTGCTGCTCTGTGCACCTGCATGTTAAACCAATGGTTAAGTGCATGGTCAGACATTTGTCAAATAATTATTTTTAGACGAATGTAGATACAACAGGTTAAGCCAAGACAGGTACACCAACCTGCGCTGTACATCACAGGTCAGCAAAATAAATGAGAATAGTATTATATCATTATTTTTTCATTTACATTTGCACTCCTATGATGTCATTCCTCTCATTAACCTCCAGAATTTCAGACCAGATTCCATTTATATTTAATAAGAGTCTGCACGAGTGATTTGCACTGGTGAGTAACTCATCACGTATTCTCTTTGACTGCACTACATGCTCCCTTTGTAGCCCTTCCCAAGATCCAACTAAAGGAGCAAATGGGATCCCTGCTACCTATGTAGTGTGTATGTGTGGGAGAGAATGAGAGAGAGAGAGAGAATAAAGGAAAGATAATGAGAGCCAGAAAAAGAAGAAGCGAGACTGAAATAGAACTGAGTCTTGAGGTTGTTTGCTAAAAAACTCAGCATTCTGCTACTTGGCCGCCCTTGTCACATCTATCTGTGCATCTCAGGAGAAAAGAACACCGGACTGAGAAAAACCTTTCAATCTACCTTTGACCCAGAACAAACAACCACCTGATTGGAAGGTAGACACAAGCACCAGCAGATATAGTGCCAAGAAAATGTACTGTGGTGTTTGCATGCACACAAGAAATAATTGCATAGCGCAAGAAATGTGACCCATGTACGTTTCCATGCAAACCTGCAGATAAAAATTCAGCATAAAAGTCATCACAGTAGACGTAAATAATGATACATGGTCACACAGCGACGAGCACACTCACACGGAAAGACTCAAATACAAATCTCTTGTAATCTGCTTAGTGAACAAAAACTCCTGATAGCTTGCTGTAATTATGAAGCATTTTCTAATAATTTCAGCATGAGGTGGATATATTCTGTATCTCAGGGGTAAACAATTAGATTAGAATTACGTCTACCATCCATTAATAGTGAGACCTCGTAGGAAGGGGAGTTGATTGGCTTATCATGAAAATCAGTTTGACTTCAGGGATTTTATTTTATTTTCACAGTAAATAAATCTCTGCCTGCTGAGCTAGAGCAACTAGACTTGTAGCTGGATGATTCTTGTTCAAGCGTCTGCTTTACTGAGGTGTTCTTGATCAAGACCTTTTATCTGTCCAGCTCCATAGTCTCCATAGGCTGACCCTGCATTGAATTGCCTTTGTAGGAGCGGCTAAAAACAGATATCACTTTCTAGACTAAAACTTTAAATCTTTTAATACTTGGACAACTTGCATCCTTAATGGGCATAATGTAATTCTGAGGTTACTTATATTACCACTGTGTACATCTGAAGGATTATTCCACTAGCAAAAGCACTGTACAACATGCAGTGAGAATAAAAATCTTATTATATGCATTTCTCTAGTTGAAGCCGTTTCAAATGGTGCAACTTTTTTCGATTTAAAGGCTTTCTGCGGAACTGAAACAATAAGCCTCACTGCAAATTAGTTCAACAGCTCTCCAAAGCATGACAGATAATAGAGATCTGCTGCAAGGTGAGCCATTACCCATAACTAAACAGACTTTCCACTATGCTTGTATGTATGTGTGTGTGTGTGTGTGTGTGTGTGTGTGTGTGTAGGATAACGGTCTCTTCTATCCTCTTATCTCCGGCAGTGAACAGAAGAAAGTGATGGAGGGCCTCCGGTAATTAGAATGGAGAGCCTCTCCCTTCACTACACAAATAATGATAGCCCTTCACCTGCTGTAGAAAATCACCATGAATCTATGCTGGGACGCAGACGAGCTCACACACAGACTCCTCACCTGCTCCAGTTTCCAGTGGAACTCTGCAGGTCTGAACGTGTCGACCTGAGTGAAGTCTCTTCTGAGCAGGAACACCAGGCGGCAGTTGTGAACATACAGAGAGTAATGGTGGCGATTTGTTTCTGCAACAGGAAGATCACAGACACACATGGTCACACAAAGACACAGAAAACATAATTTTACACTAATCAGTGTATAGGTGTATGGTGTATTATGCCGTCTAGAACATCCAAAAAGGTTCATACAGTGCAGCTGTCTGAAAGACTAAACTCTTTTGCAAATGTGTTCACATCAAAACACATTTGGCAGCATGACAGAAAGGCTCCAGTGAGTGTGGTAATAGTTTCCACTGGTATAAGTGCAAGCAATGACAAAGCAATATTGTTAAAACTTTTACTACATTTTTAATTTTTAATAAATGAATAAGTTCAACTTTCACCTTTTGGAACATAAAAAAATTTATTCATTTTTTACCATTTCACATCAGGCTGGGTGACAAATCAATACAGTAATCAATATCCAATAATCACTAATCTGTCATCAGCCATAAATTAATATATTATTCAAAAATATGTTTTTTGTAAAATACTTGAGAAGCATTTAAAGCTGTTTATTTTTGGTGTCACTGGACAAAAAATCCATAATAACTTATCAACATGTTATAATTCATGACGGGGGACATTAGAAAATCATGAGTCCTTTCAAAGAAAGAGATTTACCATGAAAGCAGGCTATTAGTGCTGAAGCTAATAGTTTAGCGTTCTGCTAACTGTACCAGAGGCTTGTGGTTGCAGCTAATTTGAGTTCATGTTTATGCAGCTAGCTAATGTGAATCACAGTAAATCATCTCAAAGGGCTTCCCCTGGTCCACTAGTTTGCAACAAAAACAGGAAGGCAATTCTTAGTGAACTGCTGCTACACAGTAAAACAGTGTTGGGATCACAATCACCATCAGGACAACTGAAGCATTTTCCTGCACATATGAAGCACTACATAAGCCCATGTGTGTTTTGTGAGAGGGACTTGTATTTTTCAAATTGTGGCTTTTTCTGTCTACCTCCGCTTTTACCAAATTATATGTTTTTACTTACATTTATCACTCTAGGTCCTAGAGTGATAAATGTAAGTAAAAACATATAATTTGGTAATTATACTGACATGTTGTTATCAAGATGTAATGCTTTAATAATTCAGTCATGATTGTTATTTTGTCCAGGCTGAGCTGGAGGAATGATAGGATACAATACATGGTAATTTTTCCACACAGTACTGCTGATCTGGCTTTCACGCTGAGCCTTCTGGTACCACTCACATCCTTAAGCTAAAAGTTGCAAAGGAAAAAAAAATGTGCATAAGATGGTCTGACATGAACTACTTTGCAGTTTTGCATTACACGATCAGACCGCACATTTCCTAAGCTAATAAGCCATCTGTGAGACCATTGTGAGAGCGTGCAATGTGCAGATGGCTTGCTTAATTACACAGTTCAGGCAGCTCAATTCAGACGCGCGGTAGGAAAAGATTTAGTAAAGTTTCAAAGAGCATTTGCCATTGTGGACTTCAGTCTTGGCTTAATTATCTTGTTATTTTGAATGGATGTTTTTGATCATGTTCATTGTATGTTTTTTTTTTTTCTTCATTTAGTCCTGTGGTATTTTATTGAAATTATGAAAGCACAATGAACAACTCCGAGGTTGGCTGTTTCAAAATTACTAAAGGATTTGAATAAATAACTTAAGTCGCATTTCCATACAAAAGGCTAAAAGAGGCATGCATTAACTTTAGCTCAAAGGCTTTGGAAAAAAAGCTTTTTGACATAAAGAAATGATTTCATAATTCCTCTGACTGGTGTAATACTTGTTAAGAGGCACCAGAAAAGGATTCATTGTCTGTTTCTATTGCTAAGGACAATAGGAGGTCAAAGTTTAAAACATTTTAGTAAAGGGTCTTGAAAATCAAAAGGTAGAAAGAGAAAAGCTGACAAAATGAAATTACAGGTGAGATTTAAACTCAGTGACAATGTTTTCTCTAAGTTTGTTGTCATGTGTGAAACAGTTTCCTCACCGGTCTTGTCAGAGTTACATAGTAAGGTTTCCTTTTCAGCTCTGAGTCCAGGACTGGGCCCGTGTTTCATCCATGTTGCTATGGTGAACTGATCTGTCAGGTTTTGGGGCACCACGTGATCTGGAACATTAGCAGCCTGATGCCCGTCGAATCTGTAGATGAGGTCGCTGTCTCTGCCGCTGTCAGTCAGCAGAGACGCCGTCCAGTTTGAAGAAGGGCCGGGGGCAGGAAGGAGGTCAGTGCTGCCTGATGCTGCACCTGGATGTGCCAATCAGAAGATGCAACACTGTCAGGACGGAGAATGAACCTGGAGAACCTTCTCCAGAACTCTCTCTCTCTCTCTCTGAGTAGTCAGCATACATCAGCTCATGACTTATTGTTGTATGTGCATGTGAGAATTCTGGATTAAACAAATATAAGTCTGTGAATCAATGAATGTTTAGACGTGGTTACTCTCATTGATGTAATATATTACTTGGCATTTGGTGTGGCCATGGTTACAACCTGCGTGTGTGTGTACATATTCCCTATATTGTAAATGCAGAGATCAAAATCAAAAGTCATTTTTGATGCATGTTTAGAGAGCAAATCATTTGCAAGTATGATTAACAGCTACCATCTGTAAAACCTCTAATTTAGAGACGTTTGAATATGATAATGGGGTGTTAAAAGGATGTTGAAAATGATCACTTTGCACATCACAAAAACAAATTAATTCTAATTTCTCTCTTTCTCTGTCTGCTTTAAATGTACTGTATCCTATATAGTGCAGCTCAAAGCCATGTTCTGGGCATGAATGGGAAGCAATAGTAATAGTCTTGAGGATTAAAATGGCACAGAAATTGGGATATTAATAGACTGCAGAGGCTGAGATGTCAAGAGGTAATTTCTTCTTTGAATTAAATTTTTCCTAGTCGCTCATTATTATTACTACCCTTTGCTCTCTCATAGCCCTCTACTCTTAAATAGCACATCACTATTTCAACAAGGCATTTCATTCCATAATTTTTCTCCACTCCCCGCTTCTACTTCAACTACTTTCTTCTCCCTTTTCCTTTCTTTCTAATTACCACAGAGTTTCTGCAGAGACTTCTCAGAGTACGTTTCGCGGTCGCAGCCCTTCCCGATGTGACTGGTCTGCAGCTCTACCATTGCCTTCACGCCAGACAGGGGGCCACCACACGTTTCCAAGTGCATCTTGGGAAACAGCTGCTTGCTTCCAGTCCCTGGCTCATAGTCCACCCGCTTGTTCCAACCTTTAAGGGTGAAAATCTAATTAGCCATTTGTACAGAAAGAGTAAACCATATTTAACCATGTCAACCTGGTAACACATAGTAAACAATGGTAAACAGTGAATTGTTTTTGAGTTATTTGAGTGAAATCCTTAGATTATAGATATGGATATATAGATTATATATGAAATGACTCCTGAATGAGTGATCCATATTAGTGTCAGAAAATAAAACGTTTTCTTGGCCAGGTCGTCATTGTAAATGAGAACCGGTTCTCAATTGACTTACCTGATTAAATACAGGTTAAATAAATAAATAAAGTAGGTGGTCTTAGATCTCGTATTCCTGTTGGCCCCCTTGAACATTTTACTTAAACTGACCTTATCTCATAGAAGAACTCTCACTAACTTTATCACGCACACACACTGGTGTATCTGCGCATCAGTGCCATATGTGGTTTCACTGTGGTGTGATAACAAAATTGACAATTTCTGTCCGTTGTGAGATAGTTCTGTTTGACCTGCCTCTAGCTTTTTTCTTTCTCCTGCCCGGTTGCACACCACTCTCTGTACTCTGCCTCAGATGTTTTAAGAAGCAGTGGCCACTAGCTATGTGATGGTGTCTTTGCCCTGTCTTCAGATGGTTTTTGATATTCGTGTCCTCTAAAACAACAACAGGCTGACCACTAACCTCTCACTTTGTATAATAACCCTTCAATTTAGATGTCTCTGTGATACTGTGTGTGTTGTGAGGCTGCATTTTGGAAAAGGTTTACAGTGTAAAACTTAGATAACAAGGAAATAGAATTACAAGTATGCACTTGAGTGCTGGTGCTTCAAGTGTTGATTTATCTATTTTAGAATATTTATTTCTCTAAACCTTGTTTACTGCAGGGACCCACACATCTCTTGCTGCTAATCTTGTTGTCTTCTCCTCCACATTTAAAGCATTATTAGACCAGTCCACAGAATGTGGGGAATAAAACTTAATGCTCCACTGTTGGTGATTCCATAATGACCATGCAGGTCTTGAGAGAATGACAGGCAACCACACGGGTTGGAATTTTCTCAGTGAAACCTTGCTCTGTGTCGAGCCAAAAGGAGACTGAAAGGGCCCAGTAACATGACAGGTCTGGTAGAAAGGGGTGCTGCCCTGCTTGTAACTGTCAGTCCTGTTGCTGGGTGTTATATTTTCATTACCGAGGTGTTATATTTATCCTCAGTGTACGAGAATCCCTGAATCATTGTGGTGAAAGGGATTCACAAGTATGATTGTGTACAGGAACGTCTTTGTGTACGTGCCTGTGTGTGTGTAGGTGGAAACCCGGCAGCTTTTGCCAAGCCTACAGAATACGATATCAAATCTCCTGAGACACATTCACAAAGACGGAAACAAAAGGTGATCAGGTAGGCGAGGAGGAGTGAGAGGTAAGGTGGAGCAACATGTATTTAGTCTCTATTTATGCCAGGAAGCCTTCTTTAAAAAAAAAAAAGAGCTGCAGAAGCGCTGCTGACCTTTACACACAAACAATAAATACGGTTACTTGTACAAAAGACTTGATTTTTGAATGCATCATTGTATTATGTTTTATTCATGGATTTAAACCACTTTGAGTTAATGGGTTTAGATCAGGATTATGTAGTGCAGCCTCTTTTATGAGCCAAATCACAAAGAATCATGCAAAATTGACAAGGATGTTAAAAGGGTATGATAACGAGCCTTTCTTTATGTTTCAAATGCAGAGTCGATAACGCCCATCTGGATCACAAAAATGATTTTCCAAGAGGAAGATCCAGCTGGCATTTTGTTGTCAGTGTTTTTAAGTTCATGTTTTGGATTAGAAATAACACATGTCTCTTCTATTCTTAAATTCTTTCTTTGCTAAAATCAGTAGCCCTTTAAAGCTCTTTTGTACATGAAGATGGCATTTACATAAAGCTCTAATGCCATTTCAAACCACTTTCTCAACATTGGACTGACTCTTTCTCTCTGTACTCTTCTGTGATATGCACTGACATTTCCCTCAGTGAGTGTCCCTAAATCATAGACAACTGACATTCACGTCATTTTCACTTTATTTCCATTCTCACTAAAATTACCCTCTCATATCACAGCACAAAATTATATGATACATAGATAGAGCGGGATATTCAGCATGTGAGATACTGAGCATCTTTAGGGTAGCTGAAAAACATCCATCAATTCATACCATGACCATGGAATATACAGACCTTAAATGTTCAAATCAACAGTCTAATCTACTCTAAACTCAAGATACTCACTAGTTTATCTTAAAAAAACAGATGTAAGGGTTGCAGCTTTGGTGAATGGTGATGATGCACTTCTATTGTTTATATATATGAAAAAAATTGGATGAGGATTTGAATTAGGATGAGAATTTCCATGCATTATCATTAACGAATGTATCATGTAGTGCTGCTCTCAGTCAAATCAGTCTCATGTGAAAAATTCTTGATCTTAGACTATGTTGTATTTCTACACATTGTTCATCACATACACTAACTCTATAGGTTTGTGTACTCCGTCTACATGTGGGGGGGGGGCTGTAGCTTAGAGGTTAAGACGCCACCAATGAACCGCACCATCTGAGTTCGGCTAAGAGCCTTTGTTGCATCTCTCTCTCTCTTTTGTTTCCTGTCATCTCTCCATTGTCTGTAATTAAAGCCAAAAGATGCTTTAGAGAATACTTCAGAGAGTGACACACACTCCACATGGTTTTCAGTGTGTGTTGAAATTGGCAAGAGAACAATTTGGTTTGTGAATAAATGAAAGGTGTTTTGTATCATCCTTGGCTCAGTTTATCTTGGAGCTTTTTAAGAGTATGATGGGGATGAATGAATCTGTTAAAAGGATCTGGTCATTTATAAATAGCACTTCTTACTCTAATGAGTAAGAAACATGTGCTTTCAGATAATAAAACCACAGCTTTGATGAGATTGTGGTTTTGCAGTAAGATATATCCAGGTCATGCCACATGTCTCCACCCAGGCCTATGATTTTTTTTCAGACTGTAGGAATAACCATCACCTCTCTCCTTCACTGCAACTTTCTTTCTTTCTTTCTTTCCCCCTTGAGCTGCCTGTTCATTTGGTATCTTTCTTTATCTCCATCTTCTTCCTTTCCCCTCTCCCCTCTTATCTTTCTCTGTCTTCCTCTTTCATTCCTGTGTGAGCTTGACTCCTGAGATGCTGTCAGTGCTGACAGGTGAAGCAGCGGGGGAGACGGGCTGGCTCGAATGCCAAGCTGCTAGCATGTTAAAGGAAGAAAAAAAAAACCCACTCTAGTCAACTTTCCCTCTGGAGGTTTTTGTCAGGTCTTCTGATTTCCTCGAGAGACGCTCATTCTAAAATGAGATTGAATTCCCCTGAGGGAAAACTTATGCTAAAAAATTGCACTGAACTGCCTACTTCAATTTTGATGGTATTTCTTTATATTTAAGTATGTTTAAATGTCAGTGCACTTTGTACCATCATAGTAATAAGTACATTTCTGTCAATGGCTGCAAGGTCAATTAAGGCATTTTGACATTATTTCAGTGGCTGCTTCTTTATCTCTGACCTTGCCATCCAGGTTTGCAGACAGGCTTAACATCAATATGCACAGCCACATCCTCCTTTGCTCTCTTCTGACCACAGTCAAAGGCCGTCACCATAATCTTGTAGCTCTGCTGCTTGTCATAGCTCAGCCGCTCTGTGTTTCTGATGTTACCTAAAGGAAACAAAAACAAAGACAAAATGTATTATTCACTGATATGAGAACATAAACTGTTATACTTATTTGAACATTACACAGCAAGAAGTACTTTCCATTGAGCAATAATTGAAACTGCATTAAAGAAACAGCTTCTTGAAAACATTTATTGAAGCTTTTGACTGAAAAACTCATGGTCAAATAACCTTGTGACGCATTTGAATACCTAAACTTCTCTATAAACAGTCAATGTAAAATTGCAATGATGGATTGTCTTCACCTGTCAACAGGGGATGAACAGCGGTGATGCTACATGTGCCTTGGGTACAAGCACTAGACAAATGTCACATGTGTATCATCATTTATATGTCAACTTAGCATTTTTAAGTGGAAAAATATTTGTGAATATCAACAGATTCCTGTGGATCCTGATTCTACTGCTAAAGTCAAAAACTACAAACATCATCAATGCAAACAAATGGATTGAACAAATATTGCTATATTGTTGTATGACACTGTTAACACTGCACAATTTGCAACTAAATAGCTGCCTAATAATAAATTAGTTTAATAAATTAGTTGTACAACTATTACTTTAGTTGTACATTTTTGCTGTTTACAGAAATCTGTGTTTTTTATGATCACAGAAAGATATTGTGAATAAATATCCACACTGAGATCCTCAAGGTGACGCACTCTTTCCAGTTAGTTTGTAGGCGGTTATGAAATATGGACTTAGAAGAGAAGGTTATCTTTGCAGTATAGAGTACTGTGGGCATGTGAGTTTGTTTTAAATAATCTCACTAATATCACTCCCAGATGGGGTGCGGTATACTTAACTGTAGCCACTAAGATTAGGATTGTCTATTTGTCAAAAGAAGCCAAAACTCACAAACACAGACAGAGAGGGAGACTCTGTACTGCACTGCATCACTGGACAATTTAGAAATTGGATGTTTCTGTCTCCAGACCTGTGAGGACAACTGAAGCTATTTTTGTTGTTTGCATCTCAAACCTTGCAGTATGAAAAGGAGAAGAGGAGACAAGAGGAGAGGAGACCAGAGGAGAGGAGAGGAGACAAGAGGAGAGGAGACAAGAGGGGAGGAGACCAGAGGAGATGAGGTGCTGTGAGCGCAGAAGAAATCGGTTCAGAGCGCAGCAGTACAAAAAAGAAAAGAAATGTCAAAGAAAGAAAGGTGAGGGGGTTAGCGATAGACGCTTCCAACACAAGTCTCCTACAGTGACTATTTAATCCGCAGCTGGTATGAATAGCAGTAAGACTTAAGACTGCGGGTATCAACCATTTGAAACTTTTTCAACAGTAAGTAAGCTGATGTTTCAATTTAACAAGACATTTTACTTCTTACTTGAAGTTCAGTTTCGTTCAGTGTGTTCTATAATAGACACTGGGCATACAAACCACATCCCCTAACATCACAAAAAGGTAGGAAAGAAAGATATTATAAAAATGCAGTTAAAGATGTCTCTCTGGTTCAGTAGAACTCAATATAGCCATAACAAAGTATTCCTTAAATTATGTTACAAAAATATAAGTAAATCTCCTACTTGGCACGCTGAATCTGACTGTAGCAACTGTGCAAACATCTCTTATTCAAAATTACCTTGTTCAATGAAATAGGTCTAAATCATGTGCTGTGACTTCCCCAAAGAATCGCCACCTTAATGCAGTGGAGCGATTTGTTCTCTGTGACCCTGGTAGTGTTGTGGGGGGAAATGTGCCACTGAGGTCTCCCAAGGCAAACTGCTCCCAGGGGAGGAGACAGACTACAAGCCATTCACAGACCCTATACGAATCAGCCAAGAAGTAGCTGTAGCACCTCACCCAGAAACCAGAGCTGGATGCAAGGAGAACTCACACGCAAGTGATAAAACTACATGATAGAACTACCCCGTGGACCCACCAACCACAGGGACAGGTATTGGGGCTGAGTGTTTTGTAAGGTGCACGGTAGGCAAAGGTGGGGACATGGGCATGCTGACCCCTGGAAAGTCATGGCATGGAAAGTCCCCTCTCTGGCAGGGAAGGACCTGGAGCTGGTACGGAGCATTACCAACCACATATAGTTGGGCTCACCCAAGGGTAAGGGGTACCAGAGTTTCTGGCCTTCTTCGAGTCTCTAGGTGGTGTCCTGGGAGACACTGGCAAGATTTTTGAGCATAAGGTTGTTCATAGGAGTACTTAGCACCAGGACACCTTAGGCCAAACACTGATGATTGACAATTGTCTTGGACACTTTGGTGTAGAGAGGTGCAACTGATCATCACTTGGTGGGGAGGTGTCATGACTGGGTAAACCCAGACATGTAGTGAGGTTGAACTGGGAACATGTGGTTGAGGCACCTTTTCCGAGAGGTCTTCAATTTCTCATGCATGCCAAGAGATGTTGAGGATATGGAATTGCTTCTGAAGACTCTGGATATTGTTGGGCATTCTTGGCTGACACACCTTTTCAGTATCATGTGTGTTCTCCAGTTTGGAGAACTTAAAATCGCCTCTATGCTTTTTCACAGATGATGTTCTGTTGGCTTCTTCAGACGGTGACCTCCAGCATGCACAGGGGCAATTTACAGCCAAGTGTCAGGCGTTAAATATGACAGTCAGCACCTGCAAGTCTGAGGCCATGGCTCTCTACCCAAAAACACTAGATTGCTCCTTCCAGGTTACAAGTGAATTGCCGCATCAAGTGAAGGAGTTCAAGTACCTCAGGATCTTGCTCATGAGTGAGGGTAAAGAAGAAGCAGAAATAGCCAAATTGAGTTTCCTCTGTAGGGTGGCTGGTCTCAGCCTTAAGGATAGGGTGAGGAGCTTGGACATTCAAAGAGAGCTCAGAATGGAGCTGCTGCTCCTTCATGTCAAAATAAACCAGAGATGGTTCAGGCATCTGATTAGGATGCCGGGGGTACAGCCAGAACTCACTGGAGGGATTATATATCTAATCTGGCCTGAGAATGCCTTGGCATCCCCAAGGAGGAGATGGAGAACGTTTCTGGGGAATAAAATGTCCTGAATACCCTGCTTTGTCTGCTACCACAGCTAACTAGCTCCAGATAAGCAGAAACAAAATGGATGGATGGATGGACTATGTTGTGTCTCTGAGTTTCTCACAAACAATATTATTGTGCCGGAGAGGGGATGAAAACAAATCAGCCAGACTACAGTGAACTACAGTGTGCAAAAGATCAGAAGGTTAAATATAAAAAGCAATGAGACAAGGTAATAAATACGACTCTGAGAGAGAAAAAGAAAGACATACAGAAAGCAGTGCTATGCTTCTGTCTGATCTATTGGTAGAATTCAACACACATATACACATACAAAGCCCTCCAGTCTCCCTTCAGTTTGGATTACGCTGCACTCAGATCAACACAGTGTGGATGTGGAAGCTCAGGGAAAAGGCAGCACAAATCCCAAAGCTGAAATTTTATATAGGCAGATATGCTCAGAATAGCTCTCAATCAGAAATAAAATACCCTCCTCCAGTCAACTAGGACCGGTGTGAAGCCACAAGCAAAACAAAGGAAAACAGAAAGAAATTGAAGAAGAGACTGTCAGAGTAAGGTGGATCTTTGTCAAGTAACTTTGAAGCTATGCACAGCTAAAAACGCTACTTCACAGCTCACTGCATTATTGCAATAAAAAGAGGAATCAGCCAAGGTTGGCTGCTTGCTTTTTTCTTTTCATACTGTATCTCTATAAGTTAACTGACAGAAATGTGTTTAGTGGAAGTTTTAAAGCAGTTTGTGGATTAATGAAATCTTTTCCACCACTTACAAAAAAACCGAATGTCCTGTGTCTTTTTTACTTTAAAATTTTCCTTGATAATATTATTTCCTTACACAACGTTGGTTTCTGTTGATGGTCTACTCTACATTCTACATGGTTCATCTCTACATTCAGTCGCTTGAGCTGTCTCTCTCATGTCTATCTTTAGTATAGACTTATTCATGCTCATACAAGGTTCATCTGGCTGAGATCATAAAGAGAACATATGCAAATTTGACTGAGGACCGTGGGTTTCAGCTTTCATGAAAACATTGACCATGCTGTTTCTGTTCAAGCTGGGCAAGAGACGCACTTCAATTAGTGTGTTTAAAATGTACCAAGTGTCTCCAGTGAGGCTGAAATGAGTACTAACTCAAATGATTAAGTAAATGATCCTCGATAGCCGTCAGACAAAAATAAATAAATAATGTAACTAAAAGCCATGTTTTAAAAAATGTTGGCAGAGATTTGCTAAATTAAATGTGCTCTCAATGTGGCAACAGTTAATTTGTTTAAAACTGTTTTTGGGTTAATTTGTCAACGGTTTGGTAAAATTATTTTGGGCCCAGTTATGGTAAATTAAAGGTGAATTATAAATCTTTATTATAAAAGTTAAGATAAACATTTGGTTTATAATTTAGTTTTAATTCATGTTCATGTCCTACTGTACAATTTTGTGTATACGTCACAAGAATAATGGCCCTTTAGTGTTATAAATTAAATCCTGCGAAAAAAAATCCTCCAGGAATGCAAACTGCCCCTCACGGTGCAATCCTGGTGTCATCACTCATAGTCACATCAATGATTATAATTACTATAACTTTCATTCAGCCAAGCCAGATTCAAACACCCACATAAACACACACACACTTACCATTGCGGTCTATAGCAAATGGCGTCCCTGCAGTGACAATTTCATAGTTGCAGATCTGGCTGTACTGTGGTGAACAGTCTTGGTCCCAAGCTTCCACCTGCAAAATGATAACATCCAATATCCTGCAAGTTCTTCAACAGCTGCCCAGCTGGCAACAACACTAGGCAGTTACAATATCCAACATTTTTAACTGGCTGATTTTTACTGGCATTGTTAAACCATCTTAAGCTGCACAGGTGGATTCTAACAACAAAGTAATTATATAAAATATAACAGAGCTGACTAAATATTGCCAACTTCACAAAATAATATCTAAATACCTGCAAGATACTGTCGTAGATCTTGCCCTCTGTTACAGATGCCTTGTACAGTGGCTCCCGAAACACGGGGCAGAATTCATTGACGTCATCCACCTGGATGTGAACCACGGCCCTTCATGGCAGAGGGAATGAAAGAAGCATGGAGCAGGGAGGAGGAGACAAGGGAGAGAAGGATGGTGGAAATGATTGATGGAAAGAAGAAAAAAGATATGACAGGGAAAGAGGAGATGGATGGAAGAGGGAGAGAGGAGAGAAGGAAAAACCTCATTAAGTCATTAGAGGTGATTAAAATTGATTAAGACCTAAAGTATTTTACTGTTTATCACAAGAACAGCGGTTGTTTTAAGAGGAGAGTGAGAAGAAAGCTTTATTCCTGAAAAAGGAAAGGTATTTCTTTGTGAAATTGGTTCCCATCATTATCTAATGTCAATCTAAGTTTTATTTAACAGGCTTGTCTACTGACAAAGGCTCTTCCGCAGCAGATCTTGCAAAGCAAGATCACGTTTCACCATTCTAATTTTTCTCTATACTTTTCTTTCAATATCTCCTACTCTCTTAGTCTGATACACAGAAACAAGGGATCTTATCTGCTGGAGGGGACTGCAGAGGATATTAACCTGGCACTCTGATAACATTTGTCCACTAAAGTATATAAATGGAGCAATAATTCAGATGTAGCAAGTTTTCTTCACTGGTGACCTTCTCTGACAACAACTCACTGTGTATATGAAGAAGCACATCTGGCTAATTAATGACATTAGCTTAATGAGGCCTATTTAGAATGTCATGCAGCGATAATGTCACACACACACACACACACACATGTACACACTGTGCATCATTCATCATCCACTGGTGAAATTCATCACAGATCCCAGAGCTGATAAATTTATCTCTCTTCTTCCCTTTAGCACCAAGCCTGCAGCATCTTATTTTAGCAGTTCCTTGCATCTGACTGACGGACCAGAGGGTTTGATTTGCTGCTGTCCGTGTCAGTCTGCCTGTCTGTCAATCTCGTTCACATAGCACTGCCACACACACATACAGGCACTATTGATGGGCCATTAGAGGGACATATCCTGAGAACACAACTGCAAGTCACAGCTGTCACTGCTGTACCAAGAGTTCTTGGGGAAAAGAGAACATAAAAAAAGAAATAAGAGAAAATAGAAACAGTAAAGATAAGATCTAATTATAATTGAAAGTTATTTGTCTTTATAACTTTGAGCTGTGATTGCAAAATGTTAAGTTTTTTATTTTTGAAATCATCTAAAAAAAAAACATTAGCATGTTGGTGTTTTTAATTAAGACTGAATTTTAAAGGAGTTTATAATATAGTAGATATGAGATATAGTTCTAATCTTCTTCTTCTCTATGCCTGCCTGTCTTGGATTGGGCATTTTCTCTGTCTAGACACCAAGAAAAATGACTTTAAGCACTACAGCAGGTCTAGGTAATGGGGTTCCTAAATCACAAAGAAACTCCACTTCATCCCAGTCCTCCATCCTGCAGGCTCTTGAAACCTTGCGTCAGCAGTAAGGGTTCAAATCCATTCGAGTCGTGCTTTAAAACCATGCAAAAACCACGAGGACGCTTCACATTATATTTTTGTAAATTAGATTCAGTCATTCAACTGTAAGTGTAAAAACGTAGCAGGAAATACATCAACAACATCAGTACAATGCAGTCCAACACAGCAGTGTGCTGTTTTGTAACAGTGTTCATTTTTAATTGTCACTGTCAGACAGATGTTATTTGACCTTCAGTCCTTATTAAGGTTGTATTTTCTAGTAATGTTGAACAAATTTCCTGCTGACTTTCTGTTTGTGCTGGTGAGGCTCAATCCGACAGTTAAATTTTAGAGAACTTAATGTGAGTCACTGTGCAGCTGCCTTTGTAACTTTGATTTAAATACTTTGAAGTTAACATTTGTTGTCATTTTTTGTTATTTTGTCCACCCACTATAATCTGACTTACTTTGACAGCTAAACAAATGAACCATGCTAATATAAATAATAATTAGCAGTATGTGACAGCTTTAATACAGGGTCTGACAATCACCGTTTTAATAACAGAGAGTTTAGGCGGCATAAAAAAGGTTTGAGAGGTACAAACATGTCAATGATAGTCAGCAGCTGAAGAGGAGGTGAAGTCACAAAATGTGTAAAGCGTTTGCTTACATCAATCTACAGTTTGTTTGACTTCTATTTGACATTTCTCTGACATTGTCTTAACACAAAATACTTATATTATAAGAATTTGCTGCAGGGAAAGTATCAAATTGCATTACAATGAAAATATTCCTGTTGTTTTGTAAACCGAGCAATACAAGGTCATTTTTCCTTATCTCAGAGTAATGAGTTGTCATTTTCTTGTCAGTCTAACTTCCTACAAAGGAAATAAAACACTAGTATGGACACCGAATATTTCTTCAGTGATTGCAGAATGAAAGATTTCATGTACTAGTACTTTATACTGGAGAAATAATGTTGGTATGTGTGTCATGCTCATAGTGTGCCATGTTTAATAATGATGTGGACACATATGGACACATAAATGGATGAACTAACATGCTTATTTATTTAAAAAGTTAGAGGTTGAATCCTTACTGATGTGCTATGCGTGTCACTGCCAGCAAACCAGGCCAGAATGGTGAAATATCTATCATGTTAGACTAGATGTGTCTTATTGATGGCTGCACTGTCATCACATGAACAGATATGTGTTTACTCACTTGTGGGATTTCTTCCATTCGGCCCCGCTGGGCCCGGCCCCGCAGTCGTAGGCCTGGATGATGAAGGTGTACTCCTTCTGGCTCTCACAGTCCACAGGACTACTGGCCCTCAGGACTCCTTCTCCTGATGTGCGATTCAACACCACTGCCTCGAATGGAGCATCCTGACCATATATCTTAAAGGCACAAATCTCCCCTAAAAAGACAAAGACATATTAATGATTACGCTTTCACTTTTCCTCTTGTGCAAAAAATGAAGGCAGAATCTTCAGTCTACTGTGAACATCAGTGTAGCAAGGTGAGTCAAGAGCAACTTAAAACTATAAAAAAAATGAATTAATATCCCTGATATTAAATTCAAAGAAAAACAGAAATGAAGCACATGAGTTAAGAACAGGCGAAAAAGAGAAACCACAGAGAAATAATGAGCTTTACCATGTATGTTCCCCAACACAGGTTGAAAATCTAATTATAAATATTATAATATTCCTCAGCATGTCGCTCCTCGAAGGACAGACATTGAGGAAGTCTGATAGTCGTTGTTCCGACTGCCTCCATATTAAGCACTCAGAGTGAGACACAAAGGCTGGGACTGCACTTAATTTCAGGTCAACACTGTTTGAGCGAACAAACATTCAAAAACGTGCGAAGGGGAAACATTTCCTGTTGACATTTTTCATTAACTCACTTTTGTTTGAAAATCTTGTTTTGCTTGGTTTGATCCTTCCTTTTTTGACCAACGTCATTTTCTCAAACCCCGCAGCAGCTACCAAATGTCTCAGATAGTGGTAAACGAATCAAACTGTGGGTAATGATGTAAAAACTAACAATACATACGGCTGACATTTCCTTTACAGCGCGGCTATCACTTCAAATTTCGGTCTAAATCCCATTTCTGGTTACAGTGATCTTTGTCAGCACGAGCTGCTCACAACGCAGTATACAGCTCCTGGGGTGTAGTTAAAAGAAAAATAATTTCTGATATGTCAAACTGTGCCAGCTTGACAAAAGATGAAATTTGTTGTGTTCAGAGAGTGTTCTAGCATACACACACTGAGTGTATTGTGTGTTTGCCTAACGTGTGTAGTTCTGCGTGTAGATCCGTGTTTGTGAGTCTTGAATCATCTGTGGAGTTCATCCCCTGCACAAGTGTTCATTTCAGGGATTTGGGAAATCTCCTTGCACAGGGAACAAAAAGCTGCAGCGCTCTGACCCTGTGTTGGCTGATATCTCTCAGAACATGGTGGGACACAGCGGCAACAAAAAGCTGCCTAGCTATGGGAATTCTGCTTGCTTGCTCAAAACCTGCCGACAAATACAAAGCTCCCTCTCGCCACTGGCTTCTTACCCCTTCTGTTTCCCTTGTCTTCATATCCCACTGTCACACACACAGTCTTTCTGCCTTTTTTTCTCTCTCTCTGACTTCCTCTTAACCTGATTCAACTTTTCAAACCCCAGTCTTGGTGAAATAATGATGCTGCCAAACACAGTGGGCTTCAAAGTTTGATCCCCAACCAATTTTCAAGATGCCTGGCCCTCGTATTGGCCTCTTTGAGGTGTTACTGAAATGAAAAGGTGCCCATACGGCGGTGGGATGTTATTTGTATGTATAGAAAAATAATAATCAACACGGTGGGTGGTATGGAAGAAGGGCGATAAGCCTGCCTGCACATACACATTCATACACGCACACTGAGCAAAGAGAGAGGAATGTGGTTTTAAAATATCAGTGATTATAATATACTGCTGCAGCCCTTATGCTTAAACCTTGACTTAGTGGTGGGGAGCAGAAAAAAGTACTTCCACTTAACAGTTTGGGGTTGGATGCAAATCCATTTTCCGCTCCATCTGTTGTAGCAAATTCATTTTTCTGGATTACATTTTACAGGAAAACGTAACACAGTCATGGAGTGAAGGAAAGATAGAGAGAGCAATAGAAGAGGAGGAGAGAGAGAGGGGGAAAGAGGGACTAGGAGGAATTTGATGTGCCAATGTATATGTAAATAGTAATGACAGAGATTTTAGACGAATTCCTGCTGTGTCAGCAAATGTGTACTTTACGCTCACACGTTCACACTTTCTTTGCTGCTGCTTAGTTTGCTTCTCACCAGCTTCACCAGAGGGAACACTATAATTTCACTGTTGTGGTGTATGGATGAAATGAAGTCTAATCTTTTGGCCTATACGTCATGAGGGAATGGGGTCGCCTTTCAAAGTAAATATCATAGATTTTTGCTTCGGGGAGTTGGCCTGTTGCCATGGCAGATTGAGAGAAAAGTGGAAGAGTCAGCAAAAAATGGTTCGATAATAACATTCATCTAAAATAGATGGCACTCCCCAGAAAGCTTGAGCGGCACAAACTGCATCGACAGAAAATGTCAAGCTGTCAGGGAACACGCATTTCACGGGACGTTCGACTGCCAATATAATGGAAACGGACAAGATGGATACAATTAATGAGAAAATAATGCTCTGCTAAACTCACCTGTTGTCACAAAGGGCCAAAACTAATTAGCGTATTCTTCAGTAAGTAAAAGCAGTTGACACATTTAACTTCTAACATTAGATAAGTGTTTGTTTCTGTTTGTTGGATTAAATAATTGCTTACATTTAATTTTAATACCTATTGCTGTTTTTAAAGGGTAGAAAAATAGCTAGGTCAAATTGAATGTTGGTTTCATATTTTTCCCTAAAACCTATTTTTATAGATATTTCTAATTACTCTCTCGCTTATGTAAAGTTTTTAATTTGAATTTATGCACATGTTTGTATTGAAGCAAGTCTTAAAGAACTTTTTCGGCAAATATACGCCACATAAAATCCTTGCATTTTGCTGACAATTTGGCTTTAACTCATATTCACGTCATTAGAAATAAATCAACACTTCTACAAAGTAAAAAAAAAAACTGATTGAAAATAATAACACTAATGAACACATTCATAATGAAGACTTTACAGCTGTCTCTGTTAATTAAAAAAGGATTACAAAGCAATTAACAAAAAGAAAGGCTAAAATAAACTATGAAGCTATCATTAATTAAAAAGAACCATCGAATACAGTTTAACTAGATGAAAAACGTCTATTTTCAAGTGACTTTACAACACTGATGGATTCAGCCATTCTCAGGACCAAAATGTAGCACGCGTCAGTGTACGAGTGCAGCATATTGTTGCAGCATATGGGTCAACATATCAATGACATACAGGTGAAGGTGACTAACATGCAAGTAAAGCATTAAAGTAATCTGAACAGGATGAGACAAAGGCATAGATATAAAGTCTAAAGTAAAGGCATAAATAATGGTCTTAAAATGACAGGGCTGATCTGAGCAACACAAGGGGGAAAAAACACACACACTGCACTAACATGCTCATTAAAATAGAAGCAAGGATCAGCATATAGTACAAAATGACAAACTGGGGTCATGACCTGTGATTTCAATTTCTGTCTTTGTCTTCAACTGGAGTTTTTTTTGGCAATTCGCCCACTGATGTCAAGAAGACAAGTGCGTAAAACAGACAGGCTGCTTCAGTCCTTTGGGTTAAAGGAGAGGTTCAGTTGTGTATCATCAGCGTGAAAATGAAAGAATATGTCATGCTGCCCAATAATGTGGCCCACGGGTAACATGAATGGAAACAAATTGGGGCCAGAAATGTAGCCTTCACTTTATATATGTAGTGACAAGCTAATACTTCACCAATTAGAGCCATACAAAAGGAAACCTCTCTCTACTTTAGACTTTAGCAGTTAACGATGCGATGTGTCACCTTGCATTGTGGTTGTGATTCTGTGACCCGCGCTGTACTCTGACAGCAAAAATTAAGGATAGACTTCAAAAGTACTGAAAGCCTCAAGTGAACCTTCTTCCTCAGTCAGGCCTCAACAGACCAACAGAAAATTCAATCATGTTAATTCCTCCTCTTAATCAAATACTGTTGTGAGTCCATCTGGTGTGTCTGTGCCCGTTTGTCCGTCTCTGCGTACAGCATGAGACATAAAAGCTTCAGTATCAAGATCTGACTGTGCATACGTGTGTGTGTGTGTGTGGTGGGGGGAGCTGTAAGACCTTGATTAAAGTGAGTTTCTACGCAGACAGTCTATCAGGCGGTTTTAAGCCCTGATTCAGTCACTCTCCTGCCTTCAGTACTGAGCTCACAGTCACCCCCTGTTCTTCTCATTTAATTAATGACTGGATTACACTTCATCCCACTGCTGACCCAGAGATACCCCCTAACTACATTCCCTCAGACACACACAAACACATGCACATAATATGGAGCATATGTACACACACTTGTGCGTGAAATGCAAATATACACAGTATGGATGAAAATGAAAATTATTTTGAGGGTAAAGGGCTTCATTACACTGTCTCAGATCTTAATAAGACTTTATTGACTCAGATATTGAGAGCTCTATTTAAACAAGATCTTTCTTTCAAGCCAGCAGTATATTGAAAATATTAAGATTATATTGAACTACATTTCTTTTTGAAATAGATTCAGAAATGCTGTCTAAAATGTCACGAGACCCTTGGTGAGGTTGATGTGCTTTAATCTTTTATGCATTTCATTGTAGACATAAGAGCCTACCACCATGAGGAAGCACCTTGCTCTAAATATCCTTGTGGCATCTGGAGCTCATGGCTGTGTGTGACAGAGCGAACAAGGCTACGCGATGCAAGTCTCCTCCTGCTCTGGAGCCTCAAACACTCCTGCTGTCCTCACTAACTTCTCTCTAAAAAGGAGATCCAAACACTTAAAGCCTTGTTCCAGCCTGACAGCAGCCTCAGACTGCACTTTAATACACACTGTGTTTAAGCTCCTGCTGTGTCGTGTACACTAAGTTACAGGTTTTATTTGGCATGCCTGTACAGTCCAATGACACTAATGCAACACACATGGGAGACAGAATATTAAAAACATTTCTCGGTACTGTATAATTCAGTCCAATATCATTACACAAGCCTCAAACTACCTTGGACTTGACACCTTCCTGACTTGGTTTAATACGGCGCTTTAGACTGTACAGGTGAACTTAATTAAAGTCTAAATGAAATCACATTTAGTCATCCCGTTTAGCAGTCAAAAATGTGCTTTTTAAGCACTGTTAAAAGTGTTATTATTAAAAGAGTTAGGGCAGGTGTGTGTAATGAGAATGAATAATAAAAATCTGCAAAAAGTGAATCTGTGTGTTCAGATTTGGCCGAGTTATAACTTGTAAAAGAAGAACATTGTGTTACCACTGAAGGGAACACATTTATTTTAAGTCGACTATAGAGTCAAAGCAATTTAGATTTTTCATTTTTGTGTTAGTCTTTGGATTGTAGAAACATATAATAGTACAAAAACTGCATGAGGCAAATTATTCGTTACTATTAGCACTACAGTGCTTCAGTGCTATTTTTTGCTTGTTTGTCAGTTTATATGTGGCGTAATTTTTTTGTAACTGTGTATGTGATGTAGGTATTGTATTTGAATAGTGATGATAAAAACAGTCAGGACCTCATGGGCTATAATTTAGCATTATTTATACAGAAGTTGTGGTTACAGTATCTTTTGGATCTGAAGTTGTGCGTCTCAGGCTTCATATAAAATACAAAAACTCTAATAATTATGTATCACACTCATTCCTATTTCTAAGGACATTTTTAGAATGAATTTTATTGAATGTATCTGCCTCAATTGTTTTGTAGACATGGACAGTACAGCTACTTAATAAAGAATTAGCTCTTATTCAGAATTTTAAAATTAATTATACTAGCTGGATATTAGAAAAAGAGCTCTTCTGCCTCTGCTCTTAGAGTTACAGTTCTGTGTGAGAGAGGGTGGAGGAGGAGGATGAGGAGGATGAAAACAAATGAGGGATCATGGCCTTCCGCTAAGCCTTTTTCCTGTTGGCTTTAATGGGATTTTCTCTGTACTGTCTCAAGGTTTTTGGTGAGGACACGATGAGGACACCGAGCGGAAGGAAGTTAACTGGAGGATAAGTTGTCAAATGTCAGCGGTGGCCCTGTAGTCAGTGGTGTCAGTCAAATCTTTACACCACTACTTTTACACAAAAGAAGCAGAAGGCATATTACAATAACAAAGAAAGGCTGATTAGAAAGTCATTAAATACTGTAAGAATAAGGGGTTATATATTATTTATCTGCTGTATGACTACAGAGAATGAGCTGTTTAAAAATGTGCATATGCACCCACATAGTCACCCACCTTTGTGAATACTAACAAATGCATACGGTATTGATTGAAAACACTTTTGTACAAATAGACACCCACACGGTAACAAAAATAATTCAGCAGTGGCCTATAGGCAGCACTCTAACAATTTAGACAGTTCCTTAAAATGGAATTATGACAGGATATAACTCCTGAATGGTCTTCTAATGCAAAACAACAGCATCTATTTCCCACCTCAATCCCCTCCAGAAAAGTATTCACACAATGTGGCATGTGTGTATGTATGTGATGTATGTGATGTATGTGATGTATGTGATGTGTGTGTGTGTGTGTGTGTGTGTGTGTGTGTGCATGGGTGCGTGTATTTGTTTGGTGGTAAGGCCACAGTAGGCTCCCAGTTAGTTTAAGAGAACATGCAGGAGCAATTCATCAGAGTCTCTCTGGGCTCCTTCAGATCGCCGGCCACTTCCTAATTGCATTTGGGAGATTGTCGCACCATCCACTTGACCTCAGGGTGACAAATCAGGAAGCACATGCAAACACTCTCACACAAACTTTCAGGTTTTCTATTTACCCAGGACCGTGCATGCCTTGAACAACACAGTACAGGAATGGGGAGAATTCAATAGCGCAGACAATAAACATTAATTCTGCCGGGGGCTTTAGTGGTCTGCAATGCAATTAGTGTTAATTGCAGCCTCTGAAGTTGTGGGATTAGAATTCATCAGATGAACTGTGACTGTCAGTGTTGCCTGTTAACTGAACTGCATGAAGATGCAGTTGTGTGACTTAAATGCTGAAGAGGAGAGCTCTGAAAAGCATTTTGGCTTAAGTGTTTAAAGCTGTATTACGCCACTATGAATTGTTTAAGTTGTGGCTTGTAAAGAGGCTAATTGTGACTGAGAGATAATGGGCTTGAGTGCCATGACAGACTTAGGCTAGGTGCTTAACCCAAATTTCTCCAGTGAAAATATGTACACAGAAAAAGGTAAATGAGGCAGGAGGTTGTTTATCAAGTTAAGCGGGAAATTGTGCAAATTTTGTGTGTGGCTCCGGCAGGGTGCATCAAAAGTTGGACCACAACGCAATCCTAACTTTTCACCTCAGTGATTTACAGTATTAGGACCTGGCTCAGAGTGTGATGATATGAAAAGAAAAACTCAAACAAACAAGAACCAGAGACATGAGCACTGAAGACGATACCAGTGACACGTAGTACAGAAGAGGTCAAAGAGATACAAAAGGAGTCGATTAAAACGTGAGAAGAGAAGAGAAGAGAGGCTGCAGGGACAGAGAAAGGAGGAGGAGGAGAAGGAAGAAGGATATAGAGAGATAACTACAGTGGGTGAGATAACTAATACAGGTATAAATACAACTATCAACCTTTTGAGTATCTGTCTGTTTCCCCTCCTTCTCCTCCCCACATTCCTTCTTCCCTCCACTGCAGCAGATTTCACAGCGGTAAGCAATTATTCAGCTCATAACATCAGCACTCAGATGCACTGCTCAACCTTGCCCTCCTCTCCCCCTGACACTCTTGTTTCTACCCTCTTTCTCACCTTCCTCCCATCCTCCTCTGTTCCTCAGTCACCTGCTGTTCGCCACAGCTGACAGTTCTCTGCTCTCCGAGGGTCACCAGTCGACGGTTTAATGGCTTCTTGAACGAGGAGAATTTTACAGTTTGGGGATGTATGTGTGTGCAGGACCTCCCTCACAAACACACACATATACATACATATATAAATGCAAACATAGATATATACACCTACCACCATGCTGCCGGCTCTGTGAAGCTGTACTTAGGCACAGTGGTGCTCTGAGTTAAATACTGATACACATTAGTTCAGTTTGTTCATGTAAACTATCATTTAACATTAACTACATTGGGCTGATGGATGATGCCATTTTCCATCAGCAGAGCTATCACTGAAGCGTAGTGCTCACTCTCCAGTACCCCATCAGAGTGGAGGCAACTTAAGGGAGAGTCTCTCTTCCCTCTTTTCCCACTGTTAGTCCCATCCCGACTACATCACCATCTTCCATTGTGATGTTTTACTGTGTATATCGTCATCTCCCAATTTGATAGACATCATCCAACCCTAAACTATAATTGACAGGGATGTCGTGAATGTCTGTTTCAGATTTAATGGCAATCCATTTATAAGTAGTTGAGACATTTCACTTAAAATCCCAAATGTCAACCTAATGCTGGCACTAGAGGATTACAAAAGTTTAACCCCTGGGGACCATGCATGTTTGTACAATGTGTTGAGTCAATCCATCTCTTAGATGTTGAAATATCTCCATGAAAATTTTGTGAAAACTACGACCTGCTGGTAGCAGTCTGGGAATCATTAGCTTAGCTAAAAACAGGCCTTTTCTTCTAAATGCAGTGGAGGTTAAACAACATTTGAACAACATTTCATGGAACAAATAAAATGGTTCAAGTAAAACCAAGAACATGCCCGTTTGAGGTCTTGCTTGTTGTCTGCACAACTTCTGTAATTTTTGATGATTTTTTAATTCAGCATCTCATTAACATAATCTCACTTTGACCGTTCTGTGAAGTCAGTTTGCTCCCCTCGACAACCTATTCATACCTATTATTATCTTTTCGACTGAAGCACATCTCATTTGACCATTATATGATTGTGATTCTTTTCTTTCTTCATTTTCATCTCACTACCCCTCTGGTGGACTGTAGGCTTCTGAGATAATCACAGACTGCCAGGTACAGCAGGGAGTCTCCATAAGCCTCTGAGCTGTAAATGTCACAGTGTCTCTGACTACAACCTCTGTCAACTCCAAAGCTCACTGAGAAGAGAAGGACACAGCTCACTGGTTTGTACTCACATGCACTCACAGACACGTACACATTCACAGTTTTACACAAACAGGCCAAAGCAGTGATGGTTTAGGAGGCGAGGACTTCTGGAAACATGATCAAAAACTATGCTTTTTTCCTGATTTTCACATAATATATTATGCATGTTATGTGGTGTTCTGAACATACGAAATCACAAGAAATTAAAAAAAATGTAATTATCTAAATATCTGTAAACATTCCACATCTACACTGTTAACCCTTGCATTGCTCAGCTCAAGAAATAACTGAATGGTATGTATATCTATTCTAAGGATAGAAGTTCCAACTTTAAGATACACTTGTGATGATTTGGTCTGACCTGACTGACTGACTGACTGACTGCTCAAGTGTGGGTTATTTTGACCATGAGGGAATGACATTGCATGCATTTCAAGTTGGATGCATCTCTGTGAAACTGAGGGAGAGAACTGCACACCGACACCACCTGCCCTAATTTAAAATGTTTTCTTGTATCCCTCTGATGAGTATTGGGTTTGTATTTCGTGTTACTCTGATAACTTAGGAATGTAAACAAGCTGTTTGATAACAAAATGTAAGCCCAAAGCTACAGCTTTTCATTAAATAGTCTCTGATACTGTTGCCAACTATATAGCATGACAGCCAAATTTATTTTGAAAATGGACCTGTTGCCGAGCTCCACAAAATTATAATCACTGACCCATATCCCGCCATAAAAAGAACAGGACTCAATGTAAAACTTCAGCATACTCTACCTGGGCTGTAGTTTTATATTAAGCCATAACAGGTATTCACACTGCATATAAAAGTGCATTAAGTAGTCAGTTATACAATACAACATTCCTGCAATAAATCCTCCCTTCATGAAGGTGATAATGATCTGTTTTAATTGTTTTGAAGAGGTGTTGATTCAGCTCTACAGTGGTGCTGTTGAACTGTGTTGTTTTATGCTGAGAGGTGTTTCTGTTATTGAGCCTGCCTTCAGTGATATAAGTAGGGGGTGAAATTCCTGTCAGTAAAACAAAATACAGTTCAGTTCAATACAAACTACATTGTCCAAAATGATCAGTTGAAAACCTCTCTAAAAGTTTAAACCTTTGCTATCTTCATAGAGGTAGAATTTATTGTAGGACTGCTATATTGGAACACATTCATTTTAGCTGCTGTTTCTAGTGGATACCAGACTGCAGCTCCATCAGCAAGTCATCGAGTCTAACCAGCTAAGTGGCCGACTCCTAGACCTGTCTAACACAATGTTCAGACACACTTGTGACACAGCATTGCCATCGGCTGTAAGACTCCAATAGAAACATGTAGCTAGGAGCCGTCATGTAAATACCATCATCTTATCAGGTTCTAACAACTTCCTTCTATTAACAAGCACAAACAGAGGTGCACTGATGGGCATTCCATCAAAGTCCTTTTTCTCACCACCTGCCATATGCTAGTCCAATATTAACTCCAGAAACAATGAGCTGAAAACAGCTGAAACAAGCACCAAAGTGCAGGCTAGTGAGTGAATTCTCGGTGCGGTCAGCACTCCTTACATAAATGTATCCGTCTCCTTTTGTATCACTCTCCGTATCTGCCCTCACTCACTCGGCCCTCGCTCCAATTGTGAACACTTGGCTAAAGAATCATTTTCATATTATCTCTAATAGATGTTTAACTGTAGCATGAGTTAAAGTAAACACAACATCAATGAAACCTGATGGGTGGCATTTGAGAACCCCGGGGGACCTTTTGCATGCTAATGCGCGGTTATTAAAATGACACTACTAAACTGTCAGTCAGGCGGGCCAGCAGGGGTGTGGGTTTGTTGGGTGAGACCGCATGCAGCACTCATCAGGTAATGAGCTGAGAAGTTTTGATATGCTGTGGAGGTTAAAATAACCTAATCCGTCAACTTTCATTCTTCTCTGCATGCTAGTTATGTTTGTCATAACATACGGCGGGCAATTGCTCATGCATGCGTCGCTGTCATGTTTGATCATTCGTCAGCTCCTCAGCTGAGATAAATGTGAAGGTGTCCTTTTGTTTTTAAGGAGAACGGCTCCATTCATTTTGTACAGATTGGCTAGCATGTATCACACTGTGATGCTAAAAAAATGCCAGTTTTAGTGTATACTAATGAATTTCAGTCTTGGTAAACATTAAGCAGTCATATCAATGTCTCTCTTCAGTATACTACAACAACAACATTTACCAAGTGGGGTAGGAACACTAAATCTGATTAAAGATGCATGTGAAAGAAAGCGTGCTGTAGACACTAAGCATGAGTGGAAATCATGATCTTGGAATAAGATTCTGTCTGAGACAAGTGCACAGACTGAGAGCATCAATGATTTGCAGCACTAGGAGGTAAACAAAATTTGCTTTCTATCTTTGTAAATACATCACCTCAAACTTCTCTTAGGAATAATACATGTATAGAAGAAGAAGACGGTTGGATCATGTGCCAGATTGGAACAGTTTAAAGGTCAGAGACCATTTCAACCATCAAAGAATAGAGCAAGACCAACTAGGACCAATCTGTAACCCCACCACACCAGAATCTGCCACCACATAATATCCCACCCATATGGACTGTGAGCTGACGAAATCCTCGCCTCGTAGAGACGGCCCCGCTTGTGATAGAGTTAAATGACACAAAAAGGTCAACAAAAGGTCTTAGAAGGGCAGGAAGGGGTTGGTATTAGATTGTCTTCATCTGTTTGTGCCATGGGAGGAGGAGGAACACAGATAGGGGAGTTTTCACCATTCCCACTCCTGCCTCCTTTTTCACTTTGCCTTCATTCTCACTTGCTCTCTCATAATTAGCGGAAACAAAGAAGTTCTCAGGGGTGTAACACCAGATAAAAACCTGTGAATGAATACCACAGGAAATTAGACATTAGTTCTGCAGCGCTGTGGAGCTCACACTTTACATACCACGGCTTTACATGAGCCCAGTACGGTTTATATCGAGCCTTTGTGTTAAGTTACATTAAAAAAAAATTACATCGCTGATGCTTTTTTCAACTGTTCTTGAATGTACTGTTGCGAGTGAGAGCAAGCTGTACCCAGCATGCTGTTTGGCAGTGTAACAGTTAATAGGGTCCCCTCTCAGTGTACTGCACATTGTGTACTTCTGGTGGTAGTAACACGCTACTAATGTCCCGTACATCTCAAAAGCTTGCACTCAATGCTGCACTTCCTTAGGTGCTCAACAATACACCTGCTGACTGGGAGGTCGATCAGATAAATGGTTTTCGAGAAAACTGAAGGATAAACATATAGACAGACAGACAGTTTAATGACTGCTGGTCTTTTGTCTTACTGGGAATGAAGCAGTCAGAGAACATTTGATCTATATTCACTTTGAGCTAATATCATTACTTTTGTTTCCAGCATGCATTCGGGATGTGAAAAATGGCACTTAAGGATTTTTACTTGTTTATAATACTTTATTTATGTAGACGCCCATCATGGGATATTTGCTTGACTTTCACTTGATGTACGACAACGATTCACTATTAATTTAGTCACATTGCTCTTCTAATGACCGTTGATGTCATAGACAGCTCTGTGAAATGTCTCTCAAACTAGTTCAGCGTCACAGGGACACTGTAACTGCATTTTCAAAAATACTTCATGGACATCTTCATAAAATGTGTCTCTATTGTGGATAAGTTTTTAAAGTAATTTCCTGCAGCAGTAGAGTGGTTGTAAGTATATGTTAGCTAAAACCCGGACTTATTTCTGGTCAGCACTTGACTGATGGCCCTCGCTGCCCTCATCCATTACTCTGTCACTTGTTTGGAATTGCCTTTCACACGCTCTGACACTTCTGGAGACGTGAGCTATCCTCTTTTTTGGAAAGAAGGCACAGTGGCAGGTGAAGACGTACAAAAATGTTATTTCAGTTGTACAGTTCTCAAATCCTATGGGACCACTACGGAGGTGATCTAGTTCTGCTCTGTGATTGTTACAGCAAAATGTGAGCAAAACACTCTGAGCAAAGAATTTAGGAAGTTCTCTGTGAGAGAAATTTTGACGTAAGGCAAGGTCTCATTATAATCGCTCTTTTTGACTAGATGTCAGAAAAGGCTCTGACATGATGCGAGAGTAGGCACTGAGAAATGGATGGATTTAGATATGACATTTTTAATTCTCTAGACTTTTGAATCAATCCTTGTGGATATTCAGCCTAAATACAGTATACCTAAATATGTTTTTAGTGCTAAAACGGCCTATAATCTTGAAGGGCAGTCTCTCCTGCCTCTCGTCCTCCAGTCTGTCCCTGTGTGTGGGTCTGGTGACATGACAGCTCATTCCTAGACACTATTAATGATGGAGCTCCTCTTTTCTAGCGCTAACTATCATCTATCACCCAGAGCCACACTGGCCATCACTTCCTCACTGAATTACAACCAGCCCTCTGCATGAGACATAAAATAGGGTAATGGGCTGAAAATTAGCCAATTATAATCATTACACTGCCATAATTGACCCTGGAGACCCATGTCCAGCAGTACACACTCTGCCTTAAGGTTATGTGTGTGTTTGTGTGCTTGAGGCACTTAATTAGGAGTAGATTGGACCATGAGGATGAAATCTAATTTATTTAACAACAGCAATCTAACAGCTGACTGGCACTAAACAGGGTGCATTTTCAAGAGGTGAATAGCCGAGATGCTCTTAACAGAGTAGAAAAGACAAAAAATAAATTCGTTAAAAAATGAATAGCAAAGGAAAAGATAATGATTTGGGAGGATAATTATGTATCTTATCCACAGGAAAAAAAAAAGATTAAAACAGAAGTAAAGGGAACATAAAAACAAGCAAAAAAAGGCTAAATATTTGTCTTCTGATTTTCCTGGGCCACACTTAAGTTATGTCCTCGTCTGCGGTGGTTTGGTACAGTTTCTTGCTGGCACTACGTGCTTCCAGTGGAAGGAAAGGCAGCGTGACGATGCTGACCCAGCGCCTGCTCGCAGCAAGTCGACAGCTCACTTGTGTTCCTTCATATTTTGGTTATTTTATTTGGTGACGGTGCAGTATGAATCTCTCTGAAATCACGCAAACCATTGATTTACGTTGCTCATTTTTGGTGTTTTCCAACCATCTGACGTGATCACGAGAGAAAAAAAATTGTATTTCTATTACGGCACCAATGCAGTCAAGGGAGAATAAAGATTCGTTAATCCACCACAGTAGTAGCATAAAATGACTATGACCTATCCTTTCCTCTGGTGACTCCCTTTACAGCCATCTGAAGGCAGCAGGTATCGGTTTCATCTGCAGTCTCTGAGGAGTGATGCTGCGCACTGTGAAGCCACAATTACTCACAGCAGATACGCTGGTTAAATTTTGTGCAACCAGCACCAGACGGTTATAATGATTTACACTGCAGTAGAAACAGTAGAATAATTCAACAGGTGTGCTGATCGTTGGAAACACACTCCCTGCACGGAGAACTATTGATCATGTTGGTTGGGATGTCTGGCTGCCAATACTGATGAAATCTATCTACTTCACTTAAGGAAATATTCACATTTTCATTATCTGGACTGTTGGTAGCATTTTCACTGCAGACCAACAACAATAAGGTGAAGCAACTTCTCCAGAGCATATGCTCCTTCTATGAACTCTCTTACATTTCTGCTCACACTTTACAAAACAGGACTAAAGACTGGGGACGATGCACAACACATGGATAATGAAGCTCAAATCAACAATTTTACTGAAAACATAAACGTTTCCCACCCATTGGTTTTTATTCCCTTAATTCTACCCTATGCAGGACGCAGAAAGTTTTATCAGACACAATAAAAGTAAAAGCAGAGCTGAAATGATTAGTCATTTGATCAATTCGAAATGACTCCATCCAGCCACTCAAATATCATCATTTGCTGCAACACTTTTTTTTGTACTGTTGGTTGGACAAGAATAATTTGAAGACATCACTTTGGGTTCTGAGACATTATGACAGGCTAATCTGCACATTAATCAATAATAAAAATAACTTAGTCGAAGCCCTGAGTAAGAGATGAAATGAAATGAAAACAACAAATAGAGTACATGAAGCATGGACTTTGCAGGTATTGCCTCCTTAAGAAGCTCATGCCTGTCTACGAGTGGGTAGCACTTGTCATCCTATGACGACTTTAAAGAGCGCCTTTAGTTTCAGCACCTTTTAAAAAAATAGATGATATTATCCATACCATGCTTTTACTGAGCTTTGGCTAAGCTCTGCTACTGCTACATACTTTGCTTCTGCAATCTAATACATCTTATGAAAATATGAATGAGAAATTATAAGTTACAAAATCACTGAGTAGTCTAGTACTTAAAAGTCCTTATTTAACCTCCCTCTCCCTCCCTCCCTCCCCCTCTCCCCCTCTCTCTCTCTCATAGATGTTAATCTCAAGGTCTCTCGGGCTGAAACATCGCTGAATAAAAAGGTTGTTTGTCTCTTTCACCTTGACAGAAAACGGCAAGGCATCCATCTGATTTAAACCACAAACTGTAGTTCATTATTTGAAAATGTAAACCAAACTTCATTTATTGATTGTTTTGGTTGGGTTTTTTTTTTTTGCACAAATCACTAAGCATGTGTCTTAACTTAGTTACAAACAGAACATGAACAGAGTTGATAAAAAATAATGTTATCACTGCATTTGTGCTCCTTGATCCACTGCAATCCTTAAACATCACATAATCGTTTATGTTTTATGTCTTAAATTAATCAGCATTTTTAATCAGCATTCTGCACAGTGTGTGGGTCATACAAGCAATTTTTCAAACAATCCAGGATGTGATACATGAGGTTATCAATCATGATGCAAACATATATTGCAGTGTCTGTACTTTCATGTTGCCACAGATTCTCTGTTGACTGCTGAATTTTTAAGTAACTGTATCATAGGGCCTGTGTTAATTGCTCCCATTAGTATGAGAGTTGCCACAGTTGAGTGTGAATGTGTTGCATTTAACTAAGCATATTCATTGTTTCATTTTTGTTTTTGTTAATTTCTTTTAATATTCTTTTTATTCAACAACTCAGCTGAACCCAGCATACCTACAGTAATGATCACACTAATCCAGAGGTGTATCGATTTTCAAATAGTGGTCATCCCAATCATTTACATCCTTCAAGTTATCAAAATAATTGAAAAAAATAAAGGTCTCTCCAGACCTTGTAGAATTTGGACATACTTCCCTGTAGAGTGTATCTTATTTTAACCACCTATAAGTGGTGTGACATCTCAAGGAGGTCTAGAACTTTTCCAGTTCAACACAGTGCGACAATATGCGATCATATTGTGCTTATTAGATGACCATTTTGCATTGACAGCCAACAAGGCAGTAATAGGATGCACATCAATAGTGTTACTGCAAGCTTTTCTTAGGGAGCCAAAAACTACCTCCCAAAGCACAGAGGCCAAAAGCAGCCTCCTTACATCTCTCACATGCGGGGTCAATATTTGGAGATATTCTTGCCAGTTTAGCTTCAGAAAGTGGGAGCAATGAACTATTTTAAACTGGATAGGAAACGTGCCTACAGAGTGGGGAGGATTTGTGCACTTGCTTTAATATTGCCTCCCACATATCCTTGGAGAAACAGCTGCCAAAGTCTTGTTCCCAAAAGGTTCTTAAGTTACCCTATAGTTGCATGCTAATGTTATTTATTCAAGAGTATATCTGAGCCACAGATCCATTCTGGTTAAGGTTTAAAGACAGAGGTTCAACTACAGTGGCAGATGGTGCTTTATTGGGTAAAGGAGTGTAGCCTCTCTCACAAAGTCCCTGATCTGTGGTTAATGAAAAAAAAGTTAGCAGCACCTTTAGCAAAATATAACGTTGAATAATTTGATCTCATCATACTTTAACTGTGTCAAACCTGCACCAGCAGGTGCAGCACTGAGCTGGATTGGGAATATGATACACAATTAGGAGTGTGTCATTTTAGCATATACAGACAAAACAAAACACTGTGTGTTGCCAAAAAATTCAAATTAGCATGCTACATGGATTTTAATGACTCAACTGTGCCAGCTAGCATAAGCCAATAGGACTAGCTTAAATAAACTCCAGCAATAGGGTACGTTAACACAATATATAGACTCTAACTTCCTAACTATTTCTAACATAACAGAATTAAAAGTGGAGTTGAACAGGCTGAGATACAGCTAGAGTTTCATTACTGTAATTTCACATCTCCCACAATTTTTGACTAAATACAATATTTTAAATACTTAAATATAAGTTTTGCAAATGTTACTGATTTTCTTTACATAAATGTTGTGCTTAAATGACTTGCTGCTCAGCCTTTCTGCATTTAATTCTACAGAACATATTTTGCTCAGACAGCTTTTTCTGCTACCTGATCACTCACTTTTGCTGCAAATACTGGGTCATTCAATAACAAACCTGCACTCATGTCTAGCTATATGAGATTCAGAAGATACTGTACTAGAGCACAAGAATCTCAGACCAAAACAAATTTTGGTTTTAATCTGTGTTTAATCTCTTATTAACAAAAAGCCATTCTATGATACTTGCATTGTATAACTGTCTTTCAGTTTGTCTATGTATACTGTATCTGTCCCTACCAAGTAAACCATTGATAATAACCTTTTTTTGGGGTTCATGCTCAGTAAAGACCAACCATTTTAAAACCACAACTATGGCCCTTCAAGTTCCTAGAGGTCGTTTGTATAACTGATCTTAGTGTATTGTACAGTGGGCATAAGATGTTAAATGCATCTGAAGGGTTTCTTGAGAAATGAAAAAAGCTCCCAACATCTTCAATTAGCGTCAGTCAGGGAGCACTGTTCTCCTGTTTACTTTTTGTAGAGCAGAAGCTAAGATAAAGGATGAGACAAAGGTGACAGACCGACAGAGGTCCAAGTCAGTTACAATGAAAGAAAGATGGGGTGCAGTTAGGAGGGTGGACAGGTCAGGGATGATGGCGGAAAAAGTTAGCCTCTATGACTCTGATGTGGTACACAGGTCCAAAAGCCAGATTATCCTATTTTATGCTCACATGAACAAGGCAAATGGAGCGAGGAAGATATGCAAATTGCTGTCTAATTGGCCTGTCAGGATAGTGAAGCCCTGTCAAACCACTGTCAGAGAGGGAGAGAGCAAGACCGAGAGAACACAGAGAATTACTGGATTAGTTTCAGCTGCCATTCACTGCACATTTCATTAAGTAATTTCAGCTCACATCACGACCATGGGTCAGTGCTCTATCCTTGAAGAGCAGGTTCTTTCAACCGTCATTTTGAGAAACGAGAGGCAGCACTTCTCATCACCCTCCACCTTCCACCTTCCACCTTCTGTCTGTCTCCCAAAACCAAAAACACAGACACTGCCAGTAAACACGTTTTCCCTGGTTCCGTTGCAGGTGGCACAAGGAAGGCAGCAGAGGTGGTGAAAAAAACTAAATGTTAAAATTGGAATAAATCTGTTGAAAAGTGTCAGTCAAATAGCAAACTGTGCCATCTTCTTCTCTAGTAATGATAAAAGACAGTCACTTAATATTTTATCAACATCTTTATTAATACTGATAGATCTATTAGAGCTCTTGTCAGACATCGATATAGTACATTACGTGGCCATTTATTCCATAGAGTGCTGCATGTTAACTACAGGCTGACTCAGCCACATCACCCTTAACTGTTTTCCTACACCTGTCAAGCTGTCCATTCCCATATAGAGGAACTGTAATAGTGGCAGATCTACCAGTCAAAATCCTTTTTATTTTTACACATAAGATCCCTTTTATTATTCATAAGAAAGTATTGGCCAAGCAAAAAGCTACCTACTCTATTCTACTCACAGCTACACACACACACGAATAACAACTGCGGCTTACATTAGAGAATTCTTTTGAAAAGGCTAAAAAAAAAGTCAATGCTCTCTAAACTTTTTGATTGAAAATAATCATTTTTACTACAGTATTTTCTTAGTGGTGAAAATTGTAGTTAACAAAGCTAATTTGTCTACTATGATAAATTGATACAATGCACTGTTTCGTGTTATGGTATACAATAAGATGTATTAGGATCATATGCACACTATTCCCAAGATCATTTGCTTTGTGTGTATGAAAAAATGTAGACCAGGATTCACCATAACTTCATAGACATACTCACAGCCTACAATCATTACGAGTGGACACAGGAAAAAAAGAAAAATAGAGGGAAAAATTGAAAATCATCACATGGTGTCAAGAAATGAGAGGCAGATCTAGTGCAGAATAGAAAAAGGGGATAATAGTGTAATAAGGAAGGGGACTGGGTCTTCTGGAAAATCAATCAGAGGCTAAGAGGTTGTTTGACGCTGTGAGCAACTTTGACAATACATTGATGACAGAGCTCTAGTGGAGCATTACTGGACATGTAACTACTCTGAACATCTTATATGGCTCCAATCAGGGAGGCTTGGTGACTCCCACCATATGAATGGTTTTCCCCATTTGTCAGCGTGTGCCAGAAAATGTGTTGACGTTTTCAGTTGGATGTGATTTTTGGATAAGGTCCTGAAACAATGTGCTAGATGATCACAAGTATCCCTCATAGCAGAAGCAGTTTGAAGTGCCTTGTTATTTATACTGTAGTTTCAGTGAAACTAGACAAAAATACAAATTAGCACAATTTCAATAATGCGGAGTACAGGATGACACAGTATTATTTGACAATATTTAAAGGTCACACACTCTCTATGTTAAGCAATGAATTGAATGTTAAGGAATAAAACCTTGGGAATAACCCTGTGTGAGACTAACAGTACAGTCAAACACAGATGGCTTCTAAAGAGGATGGAGGAAGTGTAATCCATTACATCCTGTAGACAACAGAAGGCGATAAACATTTATAGTTGCAGTCTAACTTACACAAACACGCTCAGACAAACAAACACACAAACATCACCTGCAGGACGAGAGGGAAGTGTGGTGTGGAGATCACAATTCGCCTGGTCAGTAATAAAAAAAAATGTTTTTCCATTTCTTTTGTCTTATGCTAAATTGTCTTTTTAATTAGGACTTTTTATAACACTCTATAATATTGAGTGAAAGCACGAAACATTTAATGAATTTGGTTGCTGCATTTCTTCCGAGGAGAGTGTGACCGTCTCTCTGCCTTTCAGATAATTAGATACATATCCAGATACAATGGTCTGTGATCCAATACAAAAATGATCCAAGATAAATTTGAAAAGATAAGACAGACAGCGATTCAAAGCTGGCCTGATACAATTCAGTTCAGAAGTGATTTAATACTTAATAGGATTTGACACTGAAAAGATGTATCTTTTTTCCAATATGTATTAGTTAATCTTTGTGCCCCTTGTACCTTTAGTAAGAGTTATAATATCCCTCTTTTCTACTCCAATTCTAGCTCTACATAGCAAAAACAATAAACTAACTCTAAACCAAATAAACTTAGATTCAGTGAATATTTCAACAGAACAGTGGCTTTCCTCTCTGACACATTATTTAAATTTAAACTTTGCTAATAATATATGTGAGAATTTCCATTTACCTGAAGCCTTCAATCAATTAACAACTGCACAACTGCAGCACTAAAAGGCAATCATTATGTAGGTATTATTCATCATATGTGACCCTGTGTTTCTTCATTTTGGTGCACATTCTTGCCCTCATGTAACTTCTTAATTTTGACAACATCAACCTTAAAAAGCTGAATGAATATGAAGACCAGATGCTAATGCACCAGAAAAACTAATGGAGCAAATATCATTGATGGAGAACAGCTTCCTCCTTCAATTATATTCAGATCTGAAGTAAATCTGTGATACTCTGACATTTAATTTTGAGAAATGTAATAATTTAATACAATTAACATTTTGAAACTAAAATGTTACCGTCTCCCCCTCTCTACAATGATTTGATCTAAATAAAATGTTCAAAGCTTTTAAAGGTCTTCCTGTATAAACAACAGGCCCTGCAGGGAGAGTGAATGGCAAGCTAATAGTCATGGGGGCAAACGTCCAGGTCAGACACAAGGTCAAGTGAGAGCAATGTCATTAAAATGTGACTAGCACGATATCTCTCTGATTTGTAATACGAGGAGGTTGTTGTCTCTGGTATGAAAAATATGATTGGCGGAGAAGTTCAAATGAGGATGTTGCTGTGATGACAAAGGAGTGGGAAAAAAAGACGAGGAGAGAGATGCAGCGAGGCCAAAAGGAAACCAGAAGAAGGACTGAGAGGACTGAGAGGGAGAAAAAAGGGGAATGTATCTGTCCTGCTGGGAATAAAGGCGCGATGGGTGTGGAGGCGTAGCACTGAACCTCATGTCCTAAGGCAAGGAGGAGATATCAATACACACACTCTGACGGCTCACTGAGAGCCAGTCTCCTGCTCTGAGCAGAGAAAAAATAGATGGAAGAGTACAAGGAGAAAGGCTTGTGCAGAAAACACAGTGAAAACCCCAAAATCACAGAGGACTTGTGTCTGAGCCTGGCATAATTTTAAAGCGTTTTATCCCTTTTTCTGAACATTTACACTTTTTAGCATTGTAAGACACAGACATACACACAATACAGCACAACCATGAAGTATAATGAAACAGTATTATTCTAGTCTGGATAAGTGGGACTAATAGGGACAATAACAATTGTAAACTGGTATCATGTACAATGATGTAATGGTAATACTGGATTTATGTAATGAACCAAGTTACCACATTTTATATTTATATAATTTATATATCATTATTTTACCACTTGGGGCAACAGAACAAACTCTACACATATATATTGTCCTTTTAAGTTGTACTAGCAGACACTAAGCAGCGTTAGGTTTCATTTTGAGTTCAAGTCCAATATTTCCTCCTCGTTTGGCTCTGTTTTGGTCTCAACCAACTACTACTCTCTTTAGCTGTTAAATGAGCCACTATGTTCACCAGCTAGTCACTACATATGTCTGTCTGCCTTTTTTGCAGAGCAGGTAGAGAACTGTTGGTTTATCAGAGATTTTCATTGAAAACAGCTCCACAGCTGGAAATATGGTTGATGAGAGCTGTGACACTGAACCAAAAGAGAAGAGGCCCAGAAAACCAAAACATGGAGCTAAAGAGCTCTTTAGAGCTGAAGCGAACTGCAGGATCATCATCTCTGAGCGACACCATTCACATTACCATTTAGTGCTTTAATGTGACAGAGTGATAATAAAGTTTATTTAGGGGTTTACATTAACAGGCAACTTATTTCATTTTCTATACAGGTTTGCAACAGAGAGATCCTGGTGGGTGTCAGTCCTCTGAAGAGCTTACAGAATCTCTGATGTTCTGCATCTGCTTCGTGTTGCAGACCTGCCACACAATTACCTCACGTCTAAGCACCCACTGCAGAAATTTAACAGCTACACAAAGGCAAAGAGGACGGAGTAAAGGAGAGAGAGACAGAAAGGGAGAGGCAGGAAAAGTGATATGTTCCTCTTTTCCTCGGGGCAGGCAGACAGACACCTGCGTGGTTTGATCAGACTGTCCCTTCAAAACTCTCACTTATCCTTTGATGATCCATCACACCACCTCTTTCTATTCCTCCTCTCTGTCTCTCTCTTTGTCACACACACACACACAAACACCTATCCCTATTTCATACCTTTGTTTCTCCCTTTCATCTCCCAAGCTCCCTTTTTCTAACATTTTTTCTCTCTCTACCTCCTTGCGCTGCTTCCACTTTTCCCTCACCACCTTTGAAGTGTGTCAAAGCTCCTGCTTTGAGTCCTACAGTTTAATTAGCACCTCTGTTTTGTCACCTTGGTGCAGTTTCACTTTCAGGTTGTCACTGTGGCTAGACCAGGATTTAGCAAAGTGAAACTTACAACTGTGATGTGAAGATGCTTAACAGCACAACAGCCAAAAGTATAGCCATAATCTAAAAAATAAAATTGTACTTTAATGCAATCATGCAATTAGTTTCTCGTATTTATTTACTCCGCTTTTCCACTCTCCTTTTACTGTCGTGCCTCTCTTTTAGATGGTGATGATATGCCATTCTGCTGTTTCTGAGCAGATGGAGAATATTTTGACTGATACAACACATCAAAGGTTGTTATTGTCATGGTAGCATTGTTTTTGCACAAAGAAAAAGGCAATACAGCTGTAAGCAAAAGAGCATTAGGCTGTGATGAGAACAGGTCAAGCCACCTTGCAGTTTTAATTATGACTACAGACAGCACTGGAGAACTGTGGACCACTTCCTGTTTGTGTCTTCATTGCAAAAACTGGCAAAAATTGATGTGATTCTTTCTGACAGTACTGCAGGAATATTAAAACTTTTCACTCACAATTATTCAATCATCCATCATTGTGACTCATTAACAAGTCAGGTATTGTAAATAATGCATACTCACATATTTCAAATAGCGTGCTTTTCATTACAAAAAACCTGCTCACCTCTGGCTTTGAACTTATGATAATAAGTCCTATGTTTTCCATATCACACTACAAGCAATAAATGGATTTTGACTGTGTGGCTGGTAAAAATAGGAGGACTGAGAAAAATGTAAAATATTTCTATTTTTTCTTTGTTTTCCCTCACAAAGTAACTGTGAACATGGAAGAAACTTTCCACATGGAAAACTACGGAATTTGAAAAATATGTTTGCACCACCTTCACACAATACAGTTTTATCTAAGTGACGTCGGATTCATCAAGTCATGACCACAAGGTTTGGAGTATAAAAAAAACTGTTCATCTGGCATAGTAAACATGTCCCCATGCAAAAAAGTGGAGAGACGATCAACTTCCATGGATAAAACAACAGAGAGAAATAGATCTGTTGCGTCCATTTTGAGTGCAGGTCTTAAAATTCTGTTTGTAAGGAGACTGAGAGGAGCACTGCGTCAACGTGTTGCTTCATCTACTGGTGAGACATGACATAATTCAGGAAGTCCAGTTTGAGTGACAGATCTGTGAATTTAAAGGCTTCTCAGATGCCAAAGCATTGCACGGCAGTTTGTAATACTCCCTGACATAATTGTACAACACCGGAAAGTTGTCACAGCAGCAGTGACATTCATTGTGATGGATCGCGAGGTAAACAGCAGAAACACGCCTTTCACGTCACAAAGTAAGCCATGAAAAATGTGTGCTTGAATGTATCTGCTCAGCCAACACAGCACCTTGCCAAACAACGTTGCATTGTTGTTGCCAACTTTTTTGGTCTTAATGAGGTTTAAGTTAGAATAAATGCATCCCAAGCATGACTGCAATGCGTTTTTGCCCAAATTCAGGAAAGCAGTTGACAAAAAACAATCCTGAAATTTACCACGCTATTGACCCAAGGAAATGTATTGATATACACAACAGGACAAATACGTTGAAGAGTTACTGCCCATTATGAAAGCTGAACTTACAGGCTGTCTCAGCTTCAGCACCTCATGAGTCTCTGATACAAGTCTACATGAGCGACATAATGGTTTTCACTTTGAACACGTAATTACGACCATGTCTGTCTTTTTGGGCATCAAGTCTATTTTCTTGCATCCTACACATATAACTGCAGTGATTGTTTATTGGGCTGTGAGAGCTATCAAAAGAGGTGTGCGCCCACAGCAGTACTGAGGCTTAACACAGCCAACGTAGAAACTGACTGACGACTGAAGCTGCTGCTGCTTTGCTTTTGCAGCCTGTGTAAATCAGGTGATACTGTACCAATGGTGGACTTCACACACAGCTCGGCTGCAGTAGAGATAGAATTTATCAATTACAAGGTGATAAAATGAATGATGATTATGATAATGATGATGAGCTAGAGAGTCCACAAGTAGCAGCAAAACATTCAGGCTCACACTCAAAACACAAGCTCAACAACATAACACTGCCCATCATGCCAACAATGACAAGAATGATGGGAAACTTTACACAAACACATTTACATGCACACCCGTGTGCGCACACACACAAAACCTAAACTACCCAATGAGAACAATCAAACATGTTTTCTCATGGAAGCTGCTTATGACGACCCTCTCTCATTTTCATTGGCCATCTGTCTCCTCCATTCTCCCTTTCCCTCCATTTCTCCAACTACTTTTGTTTCTTTATCCTGTGCGAGTTCTGCAGAGGAGACAATGAACCACAGCACAGTATTCTGGTACCATGATGAATGGGGAGAATCTGTGCCTGTTGACTGTGGCCTTGAGATAAAGAATACGCAAATGAAACTGCCTGCCTGCCTCGCAGCACCCAAGAGTCCACTGCCACCATTCCTCATGCTAATTTGATTGAGAACGCTTGATCAGCAAATACTCCTCGACCCACACACCTTTGCTCCGGCGGGGGGTTGGGGCTTTGGGGGGGCAGAGGATAGAGGGTGCCATCATGCAATGCAGTAATAACACTTTATCTCCGGGATGCCTGTCTCAGCGTATAATGTTCAAGTTAGGCCCACTGTGGGTAGTTTACATCAAAGTGAAATGTGGCACCACAGGAGAGGGCAGGACAGAGTGAGAGACAGACAGGAAAACAGCAAAAGAATACCTAAATCAAAAGGTGAGGTGGGGGAAAAGACAAAGGTATGTGTGAGGCATTCAGGGGAGAAGCACCAATATTGGAAAGCCACTGGATGGGAGAGGGAATAAAGGGTGACGAGAGAAAAGTACAAGAGAGGAGAAAATAGGCAAGTCCTTAACAATCCTCGTCTGTGTTCCCACACTGCAATTAATGTGGAGCCAGAAGGACAGCCTACTCCTTTCTGCAGTAAAACAAAACCAGGATTGATGAGAGTGTCTGTAGTGCATAAGTGACTGCCTGTGTACGGGCTTGCAAGGAGCAAAGTGTTGAGATAGAAAAGAGGAGAAAGGACACTTGGATTGAGGAAAAAAAAGAATGTGGCACTAGGTGGAGAGAAAGGCACAAACGGAGGGGCAGATTGAGATAAAGATTTGAGAGAATAGTTTGAATCCAAGAATAGGGGGTGGGGGGCGATGTGTGAGTTTGTGCAAAACACAGGGAGAGCTGTAGCAGTAGACAATTGCAAAGGAAGATAAATTGGGACAGGGTTGCTCTTTTGATGGCCTTCTTTTTTTTCCAGAGTCTCCTTGGTAGCGATTGTATGGGCTTCATTCATTAGACTGTGAGCAATGAAAAACAAGGAGAGAAATATCACCAGTCAGCAGCCAGTGCAGCGCTCTGCTTTTTCCTCTCGGGCAATATTTCACCCGGCTTGACCTTCTCAAGTCAACAAACCAAGTGTTAATCATGGAGAAACACAATCAAAATTAATTTCCTCTTTTGTCTGGCTGCTCGTTGTGGTGTCATTAAATCGTCACTGCGGCACAGGTTTGGTTACTGGGGAAAGCTATGCACTGTAAATTAGTCAGTAATGCTTGATTGGAGAGAAACAATGACAATATCTTCACTTCCCACCACCAGTTTTGTGATATGAAGAAAAGATGAATTAGGTTTTAGCATAATTACATTTATGTCTCATGTTATGGACACATGGGTTACACTGTACAGCACATGTACAATGCAGCGCTCTTCAAGCCAACTTGAGGTTTCCCATCCCCAACTTAACACAGAGGAACTGGTATCCTATCGCACCTCACAAAGCAATAAAAGCCAAAGCCAACTCCCAACCATGGCTAATTGACCTCCCCAGGACCTTAAGGGAGAAATTGCAGAAAAGCGCAGTGCAGGCAGAAGCAAATTAACTGGAAATTTAATTTGAAAAATTAGGAAACCACCTACGAACCCACCACATTACAGCAAAAGCTTTAAGGGGGAGAAACATTTCTCTGAGCTCACTCCTAAGAACTGCCAAAGTCCCCAAGTTCTTTTCTCCAGCATAAGTTCCCTATATACTTTTCACACTGCATATTCTTCACCCAAGGCTTTCCTTAACTCTGGTGTTTGAGTTTAGAGCATCCGGCTCAGCAAATTACACTGGCATCACCAGTAAACACAGAAGTGTCCAGAAAAACATAGCAGCAACAGTGTGAAAAGGGGGGGACACTGGCCTCCTTAACACTGCCCCCAGACATTTACTTGTGGAGTCCCTTGATGTGGTCGATCTCAGCATCCCCACTGTCCTCTTACCTCAAGCTCCATGCTAACAACTTTGGTTTTGCTTTCAACTCTGCTCTGAAAGCTAGGCTGCTAACCGGAACAAGGAGAAGAGAAAACATCACCTCCAACCAAACTCTACACTCAGAGGTGATCGTAACTTCATGGTCACGGCCAATAAACTTTCAAACAATCGTCCACTCATTCTTAGATCAGCCACTTTCCTAAGCTCATTTGAAACTCAACTCAAAATCCAAAAATTTTGGCGTGACTTGTCTTTGACTTGAGGAGAAGTAGAACTAAACAGCCTTTAACGTGGATCCAGGCTGTTTCACACTCCTCAAGGTTAGCTATATTTACCCATTATTTACAGTACAGCTCAAACAACATTGAAAAACACAAAATCATGGCTGCGCCATTAGAACAAACACACACACAAAAAGGAAAACAGGGAGAGAAAAATAGCTGAGTATCACTTTTGCATGGTTGTCAGGACTGGGATTAATAGCAGCCATTTCGCCATAATGAGCTGTTAAGCGTTAGCTGCCAAAAAGCCTCTTCGTTTGCCTTTGAGTCTCAAAATACTTTGTCCAATTATAACAGTTCTCTCTCCGTCCTGTCACTGTCAGTGTTGCTGTACCTGCGTGATGACTGTCTGATTCCAGCTCTTGTTAGACAACATAATCAGCACATGAAACAATCATCTGGAGATGAGGTTCATAATGATATCGTACTGTCATTATTACATGTGTACCTGTTCTGTGACTCAACCAGACATTCAGTCAGCGCTACGCTCCCAGCTAATGGAAACCATTATGGGCTGTGTGGCAAACATGAGAAGCAATAAAAACTTAAAAAGAACAAGTGTTATCCTGGGGTTGTTTGTCATGAACTACTCAAGGAATGTTAACTGGGTTACAAGGTTGTAGTAACCTTTTCTCCAAAGGCTACAATCAGTTCTCAGTAACCAAACTTCCAGTGAATGCAGAGCATCTATAAATGTAATACTACCTTCAAATACTGCCAAAGGGGGCATCTCCGGACCAAGCCGCCATGTTTTTTTGCTTTGTATGACCATTTATAATGTATTTCTAAGGAGTAATAAAGAGAGATTCATTTTTGTCAGAACATAAATAAATGAATGCTACTGTGGCTGGGACCAAAACAAAGTGCTGCATCATAGAAATGTATGACAGTCAGGCTGGGTTGCTCATAGCAAATAGCAAAATTTGAATGAACACAAATAAATCTTAATCAAAACTTACCTATACATTTTGGAATAGAAATATATTGTGTTGTTTCTTGTGGGTTGTGCACTTTTATATTTTAGCCAGACAGATCTCCAGACTACATTTTTCTACTAGTAGCAGCACTGGTGCTCACTACTGAGACTACTTAAATTGACATTCAACTCAACACAGTCATATTGTTCCATCTAAACTGTATTACTGATGAGTGCTTTTGTGATAAAAAGACTACTTACAGAGATAACAATGGGCTGTTCTAATTTGTATTATTTAACAGATTTTCAATGTTTTATATTATTTCAATATTTTATTTCACTGAGAACAGCTCATAACATTTGTGCTGTTTCACTTTTTTATTCTTCTGGCATCACGGTGATCAGTGTGACCAGCATCACCTCTGGCACCGGGAAAACAAAAACACAAATTGCTGCTTTTTACAGTTTAACATTTGCAAGAATATACTTGTACTTCACCATTAAATTACTTATTTAGCAACTTGAAATTACAAAATACGTATATATTGACAGCTATGAATAATTAAGTGCTGCCCAATTAGCTAACAGCTAATAAGTATTACATACCTCGCTTGGCCTACCAAGAATATAATACCTGGGGAAACTTTATAGATTTGATTGCTTTCATGTGCTTTACTGCTCGCTTGATGGACTCTCTCTGAGCTAATAATGAAGAAGGACTGAAGAGGGAAGTTCATAAACAGTGCGTAAGCATTGATACAAAAACATGCAGTATTAAAGAATAAACAGTAAGAATCAGGACTGTTTTATGCTTACTTAAATGTATCAAAAAAGGTTTTGTGAGGTGAGTGAAGACTGTGCTATTCAAGTACACAAGTTCCCAGGCTCACAATTTCCAACAATTTCCAAGAAAATGTATGTATGTGATGAAGGGACAGCATTTCAACCATGACTGTCAAATGTAATTATGTGTGTGTGTGTGTGTGTGTGTGTGTGTATATATATATATATATATGTATTATAAAATTTTGTAGCATGGTCACAAAAATGGTTACTAAATAGTCTCAGCTTGCAGTCCTCTGAGAACAATCTTGTGGTCAGATTAAATGATGCAATTCAGCAGCAAGAAAAAGGATGACGTATGGCTTCAATTAGCAGAGGCCGTGAAGATATCCCTGTCAGGGGGATTGAAGAAGACGAATCTAAACTTGAAACCTGACAGGATTCTGAAAATAAATGCATTCTCATAAACCTCACTAAGCTCGAATCAGTCAGCTGGCTTTCCTCCTGAAACCCTGGCTAAAAGTTTTATATCAAAGATCAGCACACAAGTTAGAAAGGTGCGATGTTCGTTTACTGTTACAGGTTTGGATTTAATCACATACCCGTGGTGCAGCAACTCTTAAGATTAACAGCATTTCAGTACATCTATTTACGATAAACACAACAGTAACGATATCCAATCCACTATGGGAACAAAAATGTTTTGTCTATTTGTTTACACTGCTAAGGGTGATAAATGGAATTCAGTCTCCATGACAAAGAGTGAGCGCAGAGAACTGTTGGATCATCTGTTTTTGTCTTGTGGTGTAAAGTTGCCACAGTTGCCCGCACACAGTGCTGAAGCATCCTTGTCTCGGCCTCTGTGTGCGAGACAATGTTTGTGTGGGAAGATGTGTGTGCTGTATGTGTGTTATACTCTCTAAATGTGTGTGGGTACTTGAATGTGCATATACTGTACAGCAGATGTTTTTTCTTGTCAGCCTGGCATGTGATTGACAAAAGACAAAAAAGCAGGAAAATGCACAGAACAGAGCAGCTACATGTAGCAGGTGTGTGAATCTGATGAATACAAAAGAACAAAAACATCAGCTGTGTGTATGCAATGGACTTTGCTCCACTTGTGTTAGCTGTAAAAGGCTTTTCTTGGGAGTTGCCAGATAATTTACTCTGATTTGAGACAATAAAGTTGAATTACACAGGTTATACAATATGAATCACATAAAAATACTTGGTATGGCCATGAATAGTCAAGTACCAGAAAAATAGGATAAAAAAATAAATAAAAATGTAAATTTAACAATCAGATAATGAAACCCATAATTCATTGCTTTAACTAATATAAAACCAGAAAATCACAGTAACATTTCAAGGTTAGATGCATCAAAATTTCATTAAAAGCCAACACTATAGCAACGACACCACTGAGTCTAAACTGTGAGGCTATGAGACGAAATATACCAGTGGTGATCTTACTAAAGTGGAAGGAGTCTCTGTCTTTATGTCTGTTCTTCTTGACAACCATTTATCCGATTGACTTCACACTTCACAGGTGTATTGCTGTGGACACGGGGGAGTGCAGTGTCAAGTGTGAAGTCAATTGGATGAGTGGTTCTTGTGAATGCTGCGAGCAGCACTTCCGGCGGCCAAGCAATGGGCGCGCTCTGCAAGGGTACGCGCTCCAAACAGCCTCGGCTCGAATGGGCACTGCGCTAACAAATACGAATGCACTAAAGCATCAGCTGTGTGTGTGTGTGTGTGACAGACTTGATATCCCTGACAAAAAGAACAAAATCATTACAATTAACATGGAGAAACAGAGTTTGTTATGTTAAGTGGTGAATTCTAATTCTAGCGTTAGGTTTTTTTCTCCATGACAAAAATGATTAAGAACCAGGGTTAGCGATCTCGAAAGCATTTACACAGAATAGAAATTCTATAGAACAAGATACAACAATTAGATCTTGTTCATTTCAAAAATAACAACTTTTAGAAACAATTATTAGGCGCATTTAGACTGAACACAACCTACCTCGTGTTAGCTGGAAAAGCTGAAGCTGGAAAAAGCTTTTACACACACATGCATTTACCTGCATAACCACACTTAACGTGTTCACACACACAAACCCCGAAAGACATGTAGGCAGGAGACTTAGAGCCAAATGGAAAGAAATAATGAAACGAAATAATTTTGGTGAAATTTGAGAGCAGTGTTTATACTAACCCGTTACATTCATCTCTTCTGAATAGTGTTTTTGAATCCTCTGCCTTTCACTTGACTTAGGCAGCTCATACCCCTGATCTGCATGATTTATATGGGTCACATTTTCAGGTCAGATTAATCCAGAAAATTCCCATCCCTAGTGAGTGTGTATTTGTTTTTCCTACCAGCATAAGGGACTGGGGCATCCTTGTCTAGAGCTACCAGCGGAGGGTCCAGCAGCACCGTGTCCATGTTCTCTGTGATCACACCGTGGTAAGACGTCTCAATCCACGGCTTGTGCTTGTTGACTGTGGAAAAGAAGAAAATAGAAGAGGAATGCTGTAAACATTATTGTATTTCTTTGTAGTTTTGTAATTGTACTTTTTACTTCAATGCAATTTTCAGCTTATAGCATTATTGTAAGGAACGTTTTGTATCTGTGCTGAGTCCCTTCAAGAGGACCGAGAATGACAAAAACACAAAGCAAGGAAACTTCCGCTTTTTAAAAAACATTATGTTGTGATATTGCCTGTGGTCTGTGATTGATCTCAAATGGAAGTCTGAAGGTAAACAGTGGAAAAATAGTGTGGAAAAAGATTTGTTATTTGTTTGTTGTATCTTGTTGCAGTTTCACGAAGAAAAGAGAAGAAGCCTTTAACATTAATGCACCCACTTGCTTTTTCCCCTTTTCCTCTTTGTATACACTGCTTTCCAATTACTCTCTGTTGGGGGACACTGTTGACAGCCATGTGTCTCCTCACCAATGGTTACAGTGCCATTCGTGCTGAATGGGGCACTCTACACAAAGTACCACAATCAAGAACAGAACCAGGTTTTTGCAACAAAGCTTCTAATACTTTGACTTCTTTGGGCAAACGACCGGCTCTCAGCGGCCCAGAAACTCTTGGTAACTTGGTATATCTATAAACACTTATTGAGTCCTGTGCTGTGCTCTGTGATTGGACCTCTACATCTACTCCTCCTCCAACACCATCACCCTATCTTTCCTTCTCCTGCTATTTTTCTACAAAGCGGAGAATCCAACCACTGTGCCATAAATGTGATTGAAAGTCAGAAGGATGAGCTGGAGATTAACACAGATCACCATCTCACATAGTTACTGACACAGTAAATTAAACGTCCTCCCACTTTCTCGCAGCAGGATCTCACATGTAGACAGATACCAGCGTACAAGATACAAGAACAACCATATGTGCATGTTTGTACACACACACACACACACACACACACACATCTCTGGTGTCACTCACTGCAGCGAGCTGGGGTGTCAACTTGACCTTTCAATCCACTGAAGAGGAACGCTTTGTCTCATGCCAATGAGCAGATGACATGTCCAGCTGGCAGCGATTTAAAATGCATCAAACTGTTCCTAAAACCTCCTCACAGCTTTTCATCTGTTTGGACAAATTTTAGTTTTTTTGTCCTACTATTCCATTTTCTTCAACGCATGTTGCCACACTGAGAGAACAGGGTCAAAGTAAAAAAGTGGAACGTGTTAGGCCTGTACAAAGGAAACGTGTTTGTTTAAAGCAACAAATGAAAAGAAAATTAAACCTGGCAACTAATTACTAACTGGGGAAAACTGGTTATATATATTATCTTCACCCTTCACACTTTTAACAATTTTGCCATGCATTTCAGTGATTTGGATTGGCCTTGATGACATAAAACACAATATACTAATGAGATGAAATGTCATTAACAAAATGCAATTGCTGTGCCCTCTCATTCACACTTGTTTCGACTCCTTCAATTCACTGACAGAGACTGATGACTAGTGATCAATCTAGATGGGAACCTCGCTCTGCTGAGACCAGAGCGAAGAGTGGATTATAGGGAGAAAAAGAGAACCACAAGGGAAAACATTATTCATACTAGGAGTCTCATCTCATGCTCATGCAGGGGATGGAAAGCACTGCAGCAACCAGCATGACTCTGCTCTGCTGGAAGGTGGAGAGAGGAGAGTGGAGGTCTGTCTTCAAGTGCTGTTTAGGCACCCAGAATATTTTGCTTTTAATGGTGGAAAATCGCTAGCGCAAACACCTTCATGGCGTATTGCCGGTTCAGCTTTACCTTTATGCACACTCTTCTCTGTTGGTAAAATTTTCAACCAAAAGGTATGAAATGAACTGAAACAATCCTACATAGAGACTCATCAAAACCATGACTATATTAGACTGAGATGCTGAGGTGACTATTAAACAGACTATAAATCATTTATTGTAAATACATATTAATTCATCATGCTTGCACTGCACTTCATTTACATTTGAAGATGTCTTGACTAAGTATTTTAGCAGCCCACAGCTAGTACAGTTTACTCATGGATGGCAGGTTCAATTTATAGCTCAAGGTCTTACATTTATCCCAAACAAATTGGATGGTGGTTGAGGCAGCAGAGCTGCGACTCTTTAAAGGAAGTCTAATATAAGAGCTGTTTTGTAGAAAGAGCACACAGCAGACCATGAAAATGGGCTGTTTCCAAAATGGCTTTCATGGCATGTAGTACTGTAAGGCTGTTAGTGATGCATTTAAGGTATTCATCTTTGACATCCTGTCTATGAGCCACAGCAATGAAACATAAATTGAGGCATAGTTGAACTTGAAGTTGAAGAAAATCGTCATTAGTTCTGCAGGTATTGGTCTAAACCAATAATCTTTGGCCTGCTGGTGGCGCTACAGAAAAAGTCACGAGATCACCCGATCATCCATTGTAATTTTCTGTGTACCATTGATATCTATCAATGGTACACAGGGATCGCCACAGTCCTTAGAAAACAGACTCTGATGAACAGGATTGCTGTACAAAATATGGTAATCCCAGTGAAACTTATTGTAATATTTTAGCCTGAACTGAAATGGGCTGAGCGACCGACAGACAGAGCATAGCTAATAAAAACTGCTGTTGTTGCATGTAGTTCCTCCTTTAATCATGTTAAAAGTGTCATTGAGTGCAATATGCATGACGTCTTTGGCCATTTCCTAAGGAACATCTGCAGCCATTACAGCATTACAACATCAGACAGCACATTATGGAGGACTAATTCACTTAGCAGAAGAAAGAGTCTAAAAGTGGATCTAGTATGGCACTGGATAAAATCCGATATGACAGTAATATGAACACAGAAATCCAGGAACAAGATAGTGCTTTCCTGTAAATAACATTACTGCAGGGGGCTGTCAGCTTGTCCATCCTGGTATTGATATCAAAATATCTGTTAGTGTCTTCCCCCGGGACTCAGGCTCATGAAAACATATTACTGTAGGGACACAGCCGGTTGATAATCTATATTTAATTTGGGTCCCAGCTCATATTCTAAGAGACACTGCATTACCGTGCTATGTATTGGGTAATTTAAGTCATGTCAAATCCATTTCTTGTTGGCATTTATTTGATTATAATGATGCTGTGTGGAATAGAGTAATCCCTCCTTAGTCTACTCTAAGGTAAAATAGCAAGGCAAGGATATCAACACCATCAACTATAATATCAATGAGTAGAAGACGAAGGAAAAGAAAAGGAAGAGATACAGACAAATAAGAAACATCCATAACAAGAGATAAAAAGAGGAGGTAGTAAATGATGAAAAAAAAAATCCTGAGAGAGATTTAAAGGTAAACTGTGTGGGATTTAGGAGGATCTCATGGCAGAAAGGGAAAATGATATTCCTAATTATGTTGCCAATAGTATATAATCACCTGAAACAAAGAATCGCTTTTTGTTAGCTTAGAATGAGCTCTTGTTGCACTGCCATGTTCCCACAGTAGCCCAGAGAGGACAAACAAAGGCCTTTTACGCTTTTACGTTGAAGTAAAAATACTTATTTTGACAAATAGGGGATCTTACTTATTATTTACAAAGTCACGTTGCAAATTTATGAAGCTACTTCTTTTGCAAAGGATTGTAATTTTTTGGCCTGCCAAAACTCTCGGGCCTCCTTTAGATTCAACCGCAGAGTTTGAACAAGCAGGAATGTCTGGCAAACTGACTCATAAGGAGGTAATACATCCATAGACCAGGCTGGCCTAAAATACTTTGCAAACTGCACAGAGAGGTTTTCTCCCACACTGTAGTGTGGGAGAAAACCTCTCTGTGCTTTTCATGCAAATTACATGAGACACTTGACAATCTATACAGAATTTAGTGGTTCTCTAATGCCGTGTAAATCATAAATATCCCTCAGCAGGAGTAAAGCACCAACCAGGCACCAAGAGGGGAAAGTGAGATAATTTACACTGCGCACATGATAAGAAAATATGAGAGAGGAGGATAAAAGAAGTGGAGTGGATCAGTAACATGAAGTTAAGAATAGAAAAATAAGGGGGAAAAAATGATCGCACGGGATGCATCAACATTTCAGTAATGTAACAGAATAATGACGGAACCTCGGTGCTATTGAAAGGTGAGCGTAGACTGAGCAAATCTGCAATGACCTCGTGGTGCCCTGGTAAAATGAACAGTAATTAAACTTAGATGAGCACACACACAAACACACACACAAGACCTCATACCCTCTCATCCACAGTATGTGCACATTATTATCATCCAGCATCCTCAGAAAGATACAGCTCTACATTAATGGGTGACTTGTTGACACAGTTTGCGTGTCTGTGGACCTGTAAGCAGCCATTATTCAACACCGGGAACAAAAGTGGATCATAAAGATGGATGTACTGTATGAGCGCAATGTGGAAAAAGAGGACACTATGGGAAGTGTGAGAGAAGACGACGAAAGTGAATTAAAGGAGGGAGAAGAAAAAGGTTAACCAGGAGGGGAGAGTAACAGAGAAGAGGGCAAGATAAGAAATTGGGGCGTCTGGGTGAGTAAGGTGGGTGGGGTGAGGAGGGAGAGATAATAGAGGAAGGAAGGCAGCGAGAAAATGGGGCAATTGAGGGTCGAAGAGACAATAGGCTTAGCTAGCACTTCCTGTATGAAGGATAGCCTGCTGCCTATAGAACTTCACAAATCCTTCAATTTATTTTCCCATTAAAATATTAAATTGAATTCCTATTGGATAGATAACATGTCTGAGAACATACATCATCAATTGATAGGACCGATCCAACCGAGCTCCATTCCTCTCATGTATAGAAAAATGTTGCAGAGGACACCCAAGAAACACCCAAGAATGAAATGAAACTGGAGATGACCCAGGAGGAGACCCAGGTATCCCTCGGACGTGTACTATGTTAATACAATGTTCCTGATTGGAGTCTGGCAGAAGATGTTTGTCATATGTAATTTCTCCCCATTCACTCGGTTTCCTGTCTCTCTCTTTTTTTGTCAAAACCATCAAATATGTGCGAAAGGTCATACAAAAATCAAGAGAAATGTCAAGGTAGCAGCCCATTTGCCACACGTCAGACTTTGTCTTCCCTTTTCTTTCTTTCTTTTCTTGTCACTTCAACTATCAAGTTGTAGAAAAAGTGCAATAAAATCAGTCACATATCTTATCTAGGTGATTAACGGTCAGACAATAATCAGTAACATTGAACTGTTTTCTGATTGGATATTCAGAACATTCAACATTTGTGCTACTGATCACAAAATACAAATCTTTTTTTCCATATGAATTGATGTTGTATTCATGAAATCTACTTTTCATCCAGAGGTTATAGGCGTCTAAACATGCAGGCCACAGGTAAATCTTTATCTTTGTTTCTGGCTTCATTAACAAAACAAGTGCAAAGCACTATTGACATGCATTCAATTACTGTTAACAGACGGCATGTCAATTTGACAGAAATTCAGTGCATATTTTAATTAGCTCATAAAGAAGATTACACATTCATTTTCTACATTTGAAAAGGAGTTGTTCATTTCAGAGTCTCCCCTGACACAATGACAAATATCAGTTTCAAACAATATATTTTATTCGTGGTTTCTCTAATGAGGCAGTTAAAACAAATCACCTCATTCGAGACTTGTCTCATATAGTGATGTGTCCGCGTGGGAAAGTGTTTATGATGCTGTTAGTTTAACAGTAAAAGGAGGAGGATTAAAACTGCAGATTCAGAGCCATTCAGCTAAGTTAGGAGGTAATAATTGCTTCAGCGCTGAATAGTGAATCTCACATCGTCACACTTCCAACATTAACTGCTGGCAGCTTAATATCTAAGCTATGAGTTAATCATGTAGTGTGGTTATGACATAGACACACATGGGCACACATGATGGCCAAGTTCAATCCCAGTCATTGGTGTGTCTGAAAATATGTTGAACATAACATTTTAGATGTCAGAGAGGGAAGGAAATGACTAAAACACCTCTATGCAGGAGACAAGAGGTTTATAGCATGGGAGTGAGCATCATAAGTGCAGGAGAAAATCATCTATTTTATGTTAATTGATACAGAAAAAGCTCATTTAACCAGCCAAACATGTCTATGTTGGCAGAAACAATTATATATAATCAAACAATTGATATGGAAAGCAACTTGCAATATCGTAAAAGTTTTTTTTTGTTACTGTGATAACTTTATATTTTTAGTTGCTACCAATCAAGGATGGAATTTAAAAACTTTTCAAAACTTCTTTATCATTTGAACAATAGATCAAATGACTGTCTAATGTGAAAGAGCTCGCCTCATGTCTATGGAGAGTTTTAGAGTCTTCCAGCTGCTTGTTTTGGTTTCACTTTTGGTTCATTCTAACAGGTCTCATCTCGACCATGTGAGGTAGCGTACAGTGTGATAAACAGACTACCTGACAGCACCAAGAAACACACAGAAAAAGTTAACGACTAGCTGGTGAACATAAAGGGATCATTTAGCAGCTATGGGGCCATTTTCTTCAAGTTCACCACGAAGCCAGACACATGGCTTTAAATGAATGTTAACGCTGCTCTGTGTCTGCTGGATGTGTAAATAGGCAATTGTGTGCTGGCACATTTGGCATAATAACATTATGAGGTCATTGTTCAATCAGTTGCAGCTTAAACAAAATACATTTTACAAGTCTCTTTCTAAACTTTAACAAAACCTCCCTGCTTCCTTCCTCAGGACGCTGCCATGGATGTTTCATTTTGTTTCAGGGACAAGACAGTATTCATACCAAGAGGACAACCCACAAAATATAGTATTTAGTCCATATATATATATATATCAAACAACTCGGAGACCTTTCATCAGTGGGTTTTGGGGACCTGCACTGAGAAAGTAATGACATGCACAGTAACAGTTAAAATCCAATTACAGTGATGGCCGAGAAGGGAGCCAGATACAGCAACACTAGATTAGGCATTAGAAACTCCAACGCCCAGGGGAGGAGGGGGACAAAATCATTACATAATGCCCACAAGTACTATTAGCATCCACTCTGACTTTTACAGTCCTGGTGTTGAAATGCAAGATGCAGTTAGCAAGAGCAGAGTAATTAGGCATATTGACGGCTGTAGATCATTCCTGCACTTAAAGCAGACCTTGGCTGGAGCTGGCCACTGGGTCATTTTCTGAACATTGGCTCTGCCCACTCACTCTCCCACAGGGTCCTTCCTCCTTGTACAGTTAGATTTGTATTCAGTGCTGCTGTTTCTCAGTGTTGTTTTCTTAACAACCCCTTAAAAGGGCCATAAACTCTGATTTCCACCAACCACGAGCCATAACACCCCCCCCCACACACACACACACACACACACACACACACACACACACACACACACACACCCCAGTTGTGAAGGCAATTAGTTTACTGAGATTTTGATTTAATTTGTCTTTGCCCACAATCCCATCAAGACAATCTGGAGGCTGCTTTCCTGTCGAAACAGCAATGTATGAGATACAGATGTGCTATAATTGCTCTGCGACATATGACTCTGCTCCTCCTGAGCCTTGTGCTGCCTACATCTAAACAAACTGTGGAGGGTAACAGAGCCCCTGTGTTTAATTGGCATCAACTATTGTGCATGTGGCAGTGCGTCTATAGGCATATAAGGAAAACAACTGCAGAGTTACGTTGGTGCGTCTGAGGACAGACAGTGCAAATATGTGAGTGTGTTGGGGAATAGATGGCCAAGGACAAAACCTATTGAGAACAAAAAGAAATCAAATGGCAAAGTAAGTGAGTGAGGTAAAAAAAACAGATTTACCAACTGCAGAAAGAACAGAGAGAAAAATACATATAATCAGAGAGAGGAAGGACAGAGGAGAGGAAGAGGGGATGGAGGGTAGGAAGACAGAGGCCTGTGGTGGTACTGTTCTGTATTTCCTCGTGAGTGTGAGATGGAACTCAGCAGGTTTCTCATTGTGTCGGATCTGATGAGTCAGCAGAATCCTATGGAGTCAATTGAGGGTGAGATGGTGGAGATGATGCAGAAAACAACAACAACAATTCTGAGCGGAAAAGTATCTTTTATCCATTCAAAGCAAAGAAAAGAGCAATGTGTTCACTGCTGTCTGTTAATATAAGATACATAGGATTTAAACCCCAGAAACAGAACGGCAGGAGTACATCACTGCTTGAGGGTTAACTTTGAGTCCCAAGACACAGGGCATGAAATAACTGTAGAATAACAACCTGACGGCACCTGTGCGGGTGTGTGTGATGGAGTCAAGTGGGTTTGCTGTGAAAGTGAGTCTCTCCAGTGTGTGAGAGAAGTGTGCCGCATCCACAGAAAAGTTCACGCTATTAGTGGTAGTTACAATAGACGCAAGGACTGTGTGCTGTGTTTGCTATAGTACAAACTGGACATGCCGGTTTGTTTTGTTGCGATTTCAAAAAGGCAATTTAAGTTTTTCTTCAGTTTTTTAGCACAAAAATGATCGGCAGCAGATAGTTCAGTCTAATAACAATCCCCTGGTATTTCCAGCTACATTGAATGAGCTAGAGATGTGCAGAGAGCCCAGTATTTGTACTTGTTTCTGTATTTGTTGAGGCAGAAAGAGAAGAAATAAAAAGTGCCTCTTACTAAAGTTACTACGGCATCATCGTGTCAAGTCTTCACAGCAGTGTTGGTCCAGACTGTGTAAAGCTACTGTTAGTTACCAGCTAGTTATGATAAATGAATCAGAAACACTCTTTTCATTAGTGCCAATTCCCCCCCAAAAATCTGTCATTACACCTTTAAGCAAGCAATCCCATTTGTTTAACTCCCTGACAACGTTTCTTTCTCCGCTGTGGCAGTTCCTGACACCAGAGCTAAAGCGATATGCAGGGCGCCTCAAAATGTCAACTGTTTGCCATTTAAGAGCTTGGCATTCACTATAAGGAAATATTGAGCGTTGCTGAGAGAAAGTCAGTCGGCCTGCCTTCCTGAATTGCACTCAGTAATAAACCTTATTTGTTTTACTTGATTGTCTGCCTCCTCTACTTGTTATGAATCATTTGTTGATTTACAGTACAATGAGAGAGGGAGGGAGCGTCTTGGATAACCAACAATGGCTGTGATTAGTTTCTGCAGCAGAAGAGATGCAGAGTGCACCAAGTGATGGCTTATTGTCGATTAGTTTCACTGAGTGGGCCAATGAAGAGGCACAACAGAAGGATTTGAAAGAAGTGGAGTGAAAGTGGAGTGGAGGGAAAAGGACAACAAAGAGAGAACAGAAGAAGGGGACTGGAGGGGGGAGGAAGAGGAGGTGATATCTCCATTAACAGAGAGCAGCAGGCGGCGAGAGGAGCCATGGTGAGGAGAAATGGCTGGCAGTGTGACTGACTGGATTGAATAAGAAACAGTTCCACTCTGCAGAGTTGGGCCTTGTGTGATGATCAGCCAGCGTAAACAGTCTACTATTTGCACTCATTTTAATTCTCTTCAAATATGACAATCAAGACGCTTTAATAGGAAATTCCACGCCCCGGCTGGCTGGAGTGTGCGATTCCTTCATCTGTGTATGTGTGGTTTCACATTATATATTCAGAGACACTTTTTTTAAACGCCTTCAACTTCCAAGACTGAGGTAACTGAGAACACATTTTGACAGTCTCACCAGATTTATATGGTGGCGACAAGTTACGTTCTCCAACAAGGTAGACGACAATATTACATCCAACATGTGCCAATAGTACAAACTGGACATGCCGGTTTGTTTGGTTGTGGTTTCAAAAAGGCAATTTATGTTTTGGGTTCAGTTTTTTGGAACAAAAATGATTGGCAGCAGATAGTTCTGTCTAATAACAGTCCCCTGATATTTCCAGCTACAATGAATGTGCTTGAGATGTGCGGAGAGCCCAGCATTTGTGTTTGTGTCTGTATTTGTTGAGGCAGCACAATTATTTCTGTATTTGTGTATGAATAAAAGTGGAAATAGGAGTAGCATTCCTCTTTTTGTTTTTATTATTGCATTCATCATTCATTTTATTAATCAAAATTCTAATTGATGTAAATTAAGTTAATGCAAGTGTTCTACTTAAGTAAACTACACAATTGTGACAGAGGATTTTTAAATATTTATGATATAAATATTTGTAAAAACCCACTATTTGTTTTTCGGAATTCCATTATTTAGATTTGTCTCCACTCCTCCATTTTGTGGCTTCCTCTAGCTGCTGCAGTGTTACAAGATGTATGTATATAATATGATGTATGATATTTTTAGAGCTGAGAGAACATATTGTGCATGTTTGCTGAAAATGAACATAGTATGTGAATGAGACAAAATTACAGAGTTAATTAATCGATATCATTCATAACTTAGACACTCTATTAGCAGGCTCATTTTAGCCAGCACTGACTATTAGCTTTTGTGAAACTGATAAACATCACCAGCAGCAGACTCTATCAGCTAAACAATGCTAATTCCACAACAGCTAAAATGGAACTTGTGGCTGCCTAATGTGCTCTCTGAGGGCCAGTTTCTCTGCTCAGCCAAATATTGATTGTGAGGGAACCCTAACATCGCTCAGCAGCATCACTTAACAGCCAAACAGACGGGTGACTGCTCGTTAGAGAAATGATCATCAGTTTTGGATTGGGAGTTCAGTATTCGAACGTGATAAAGTAACGTGTGCACTTCTACACCTTATTTATTGTACCGTTTCAGATAATCAACATTACATATAGACTCATCTCATTTTCAGGTTGTAGATAAGATTAATTAGCTTCAGCTCAAAGCTGTTGAACAAAAGGTGATAAAAGATCTTTGAGTTTCAGCTGTTTTTAATTTTATTTGTATACTTCCAAATGTTTTAAAAACTAAACCAATTTAGATATGGTAAATAACCAAATCTAAAAAACAACAACAAGCTAACTCACTTGGTACCACTCTACCTGTCGTCCCTGTTTGTTTTGTCACATTAGCTCACAAGGCTCGCTGCTCTGCCTGGTAGGTTAGTTTGACTTTCAAGACACTAAACCTTACCTGTTTGGTAAGACACACATCGCTCTTTTAGACATCAGTTTGGTTGCTGTGCTTCTTCTCCTTTTTGCTGCTGACTCACATCTCAGCTGTGGGTCTGACTGCCTCTAACTTCTCTTGCTGTCTGTCTCAGATCTTCTGTCTGTCACTGGTATGGTAGATCTGTCATCTAAACCCACTTTAGTCCTTCTTTTGCTCTCTCTCGCTCTCTACCTGTCAGTGGTACCAGGTAACAGGTGTTAACTGTCAGTCTGACAATTTGCTGGGACGTTTTCTTGAGGTTCCCAGTGAAAACTTCTATTAAATGTCCCTTGAACGAACAAGCGGGAAAGAATTTAGAGTGACAGTTCAGTGTCAGTGAAGGCAGTGCAGTTGAAATGGGGGAAGAAATATTTAACAGATATTAGGTGGACACTGTTGATAATAATGACAAAGAGGATTAGAAGACATCAAAATGTACAGAAATAAAATGTATTTTGTAGTCCTCTACTAAACTAGTGCTCTGATCACTAAAATACTGTATTTTATATTCAAACAGTCAAACATCTTGTGCAACGCCCAACTCAGAGGGAGCGGATTGAAGATTAACACATAAAACACAGGGACATCACAGGACATCTTTGAAATGTACATCAACACCTTAACTAGCCACCCAGTTCAGTTCAGTTCAGTTCAGTTTCCTTGGGACAATGTCTCACCAGGGGAGTAATGGATTGAAAAGAACCCAAAGTCTGTTATATCTTTCCTAGCTGTAAGATGTCTGATTCAATTACAGCACGAAATCTCTTCCAATAGTGCTCTAACAAGAAGGGAGCAGGAAATTACTTCCACTGTGGTGTCCTCAACAGAGCTCATAACCGAGCACAGTGAGGTCTAAAAATGGCGAGTCTGTTCCCTTTGTGAAGAAGATGTCACAAAAATACATCCTGAAGCTGCCACTTTCCCTCTTTGCGGAAAGAGGATACAGATATGTTTTTTTACGATAAGCAGTATAATGCACAAGGACTGAAATAAACTCAATTAATTAAAAAAAAAACTGCTGTCCTCATAATACATTAAACCTCCTGTGAAAATGTGGATGCTTCTTCAGAACTGCTGACTGTGCTGAACTACGCCTCTAACAAACCATCGTAATCACAATTAAATATGCTGTCATAAGGTCATGTGGGTGCTGTTATTGCTATATTAGAACTACTTGTGTCCACAAAGTCCCCTAAACAACAAACCTGATTCTTTTCACAGTGAACAAGTTCCTCAGCTTAACTATGGAAAAATCACTGTGACATTCCTGTTCTTTCACAGTTCCAATTATGGTATGGTATACCAAACGGACAGAAAATAGTTGCAGATCCATGGTACTGTGGATAAAGAGTGAGAAATTACTCCAGGGAGGTTAAAGTTTCTGGCAAAAGCAAGAGAAAAGCCTTAGTAACGGCTGATGGGGCCTGTAAGCCCCTCCAGGAAAATATGAGAATGAAAAACAGTTACCTTTTCTATTTAATGCACACAAATGTATATGCAAACACTCAGTAACTGATGAGCATTGATAGAATTAGTAAGAATGACACCGCTGGGAATGAGCTTCAGCTTTTAAGTACTATTTTAGTCCTCTGGTCAGAGTGCACTGGAGTGTGTGTGTGTGTGTTTCTACAGTACAATGTGGACTCGTGCAAATCTGGACCTTAATTAGCCTACAAACTGAAGGCCTGACATAACAATAAAATCACACTGTAACTAACTTAACAATACTTCATATATTTGCCCTTTTCAGAGTAAAACAAAAAAGAGGAACAAACAAATTAAGGAAAGAAACACACCATGTCCTTAAAGATTTTTTGAGGATCTTATTTGTGGTATGACATATGCAAGATATTGAATATTACGGACATTAGTATTATTATCATTATCATTGTTATTATTAGTGGTAGTTGTATGTTTTGAAAAATGCTACACGAATGTCTGCACAACAAAGATACAACATTTGAAGAGGTTTGTAATCCAACGCATCACAACACACATTTGCCTGGCTCATCTGGCATCAATGTACAGTGAGAGTCGGTGTATGCGGACTTGCTCTAACGGCCAGCCTTTGCTGTATGTAGGTACAGATGGTGGGTTGTGTCTTGGTGCTGGCGTGGATGTGTATTTGGCGATCAAAGGTCTCTGTAGAGTAAAAGAGCATATTTCATGATGTTACTTTTTGTCCAATAATCGCTAACCAAGAGAGAACTTGATGTATCAACACTGTAAATGTTTCATCTTCCCTGCAATTCCACTTGTTTTTCAAATGGCCCATTTCACCATGGTCTGAAGATAAACATTGTTGATGCTAGGCCTGTGTGGAGCCATTAAGACTGGAATGAGGCTCCTACTATGGGAAAACTATTTTCTTAATCTGTTAATAAATATTTCAGTGTTTACATCACTCTCTGCATTCCTGTGGCTGGCTGCCTCCCTCTCTCTCTCTCTCCCTCCCTCTCTTTTATACCTGTTCATTCGATGCCTCCAGACTCACAAACACACACACACACTCACACACAAAGCCCGAGGCTACATCTAAACCACCATGGTAGAGAGGACCAGGGGTGATGGACTATTGACCGACAGAGTTCAAGCAGTCCATGTAACTCTTGGTGGTTATCCAGTCATTTCAGCAACAGCCTTGGGCAACCTGCTAGGATTCACAGTGTGTTTGTGTCTATGAGTTTGTGTATCGGGATTTTGTGTGTTTGTGTTTTTGCTGCAGACTGATGGAATTCCCAGAAGCCTGCGAGAGTGACTGGGAGGATGTCTGACAGGTGAAGATAAACTGGACCAACAGCCAACAGCGTGTAGGCAGTGGGCTTTATAAGAACATGCCAGACAGAACACATTGTCTACCCTGCATAAAGGTAGACTATGTCGGGGATTTAGGGGGATACGGGTGCTGCATTCATGTATGTGATGGGGTTGGCAAAGCACAGGGGCCTGTGGAGGTGTGCACAGGTTATAGACGTGCATGTGTTTGTTTAAGCGCAAATGTGACAAGAGAGGAGTTCAGGAAGTAAGTGCAAGGGAGACAAAGAGTGAAAGAAGCAGAAAAATGAAAGCAAACGTAACTGCAATGAGACAGGAAGATAGGGAGGGGGTATATCAGGGATCAGTTACAAACCAAGAGGTAGAGCAGTAGATAAATCACCATCACCTCAGGGCAGCACGAGAGGAGGAGTGTTCAAAGCATCCCTCATGTTTTCAGATTTGATCCAGAAGAATTGGTTTAAATACATTTCCAATCTAAAAACGGACAAGGAACCTTACAGTGGCATAACAACAGACATCCAGATTACAGTGACACTGCTGCAGCCACCCCTGCCTGAAACTGTGTCCGAACCGGTTATCATTCATTGTGAAGTGACTGCATGGACGAAAAGGAAAAGCGTTGAGGGAGAGAAAACCGAGCCTTGAGCTGCAAGTGTCATTGTGGTAAGAGACTTTCATCTTTTACACTATCTTAAGTAGACACACTGATACATTTAATCCATACTACCACATGCTGCTCCTCTGCCACCTCTTCCTCCACCCTTAAGTACCTACACAGATAAGAAGGAACACCATTAGGCCCTTCCCTGCAACAGAGGATGACACACACTCTCACACACACACACACACACACAGAAGACAGAAGAGAATCTTGATGAACGCATCCGGCTATGTCGGCAGTAGAGTGCACCGTGTCTGTATGTGTGTGTGAGAAACATAGATGTATAATGTTCCATTCCCCTCTCAATTAGAATGTAATAGTTCATACTGGTATTGTTCTAAAATACTGTACACCAACCTGTCTGTAATCCCAAGCTTTTTTATGTTGTCATTGAATGTCATTTTCTGCAAATGGAGGCATTGTAAAAGAAAATAAAAGAGTAACCACTGCAGCTGAGGAAAATTAGTGCCAGCCAATATGAAAGTGGATAAGAGTAAATTTTAAACAACAAATAATTATTCAATATCGAGTGGATGGTGAATTTGAACATTCAGTGGCTGGTAGATGCTCACAATTAAACGTACCTATTGTAAGTTAGGTTAGCTAAGTTATTTATAACCTTTCTGGTGCAGAACCCTATGTTGGATCCAACAAATAACTATGAACCAAAGGAAGTGGTTGCACAGATCCTGAATGTCTTTTTTCTGTGGCTGTACTTCATCTATTAACACATGGTTTCCTTGTAGAGCCATGCCCAGTGAGGCAGGTTCCAGCACAGCTCAGTAGTCATGCTCCAAGACATCAAGTCTGTCAAGTGCCTCCTCTCTCATATACTGATAGTGTAGCTATTCCTCTCAAACAACACAACTTATTTCACAGGTCCCGTTGTCCATTATAAAAAAATAATTAGCTTATCATAATAATGACGTTGATTTATCCAATATTAAATCCAATTTAGCTGCATGTATTTGGGATGACGGGTGTATCAGAAAGTAGGTGACACAAAGAGAGCTCAGCCCCTAACAGAAAGTATCAGAGCAAGGAACCAGATCGAGACCCTCACCCAGCAGATTATGTGTGAAATGTTCAAAACAACACCTCATGCGAGCATGACAGTTCATTTTGACCTTGGAAACAATAGAGCAAACAATTTAAACTCAAGGTCCACTTGCTAGTATTTTTCCACAGACTTTGACAGACGATGGGACCTGGTGAAAACATTCAGGTAATTTTTTTTCCCTTTTAGATTTAGAGGTAACACAGCTGAATACCTTTTAATACCTAATATTTAACCATTTGAATCCAAATTCTTTAAAATCCTGCAGGTAGTCCGGCCTGGCCTGTGCATGTGTGTGAGAGGAAGATAGTTAGAGAGACAAAGGAGAGGCAGGGAGGCTCGGCCAGGGACGAGCCAGCTAAGATCTATGGGCTGTCAGTAACACTAATCAGGCTTTCCCCAGAAGCATTCATCTCTGGAGCAGCACCAAGAACTGGGCACTGACCAGGAGCAGGCCAGCCAACTAAACACAGGCTGCCATGGCTACAGCATTGCTTCAGTTGCCCAGTGATAACAATGGGGAAGCCAGATTCTTTTAAAAAGAAGGACATGTCATATTGAGTTGAAACGCCTTCGATCTTTTGTTGTTAGCTTAGCTATGCCTTCCTTTTTTTGAAAACTACGTGTCTGCTTGAGGACGCTTTTTGCCTTTGAGTTGTCGACAAGCTGCCTGGTGAAATAATTGTTAAAAAGACAAAGAAGAAATAAAAGCAAACAGAGAAAACTGTGTGAGCGTGTGCCATATATTTTCAGAGTGTGACAGAGCACATTGTAAACTATGTGAAATGTATGTGCCGCCTAACTTCAAGGATAAAAATTCAAGAAAATGCAGTAAACACTCCCTCAGCATTGCCCAGCTAATAGCATCTGAATCTTTTCCTTTCTTGTTTCTCAACTGTTTTCCAGACCCTCTCCTTCTCCCTGCCAGTCTCATGTTCACTTTCAATCCTCTGCAGATTGCATCTGACTTTGTCAAAGTTGTCTGTATTACATTTGAAAGAATATGTCATTGGAATAAAAAGGCATGTGGGAGGAGGAGTGGGGGCCAAAGTAATCAAGAGAGCTGAAAAGCGTGAAAGTACCATTACTCATAATGCCATATACACATAGGAAAGATAAATGACTGCAATCCAATGGCAGCCCTCTAATACTGGATCCAGTTAGGCGGAAAGGAAGAGAAAAGCCGTCCCTTTGCTTACCATCACACCATTGTTTCAAATAATTGTTACACGTCAGGAGCTTATATGAAAACACATATCCTAAAAGCAGTGTAAACTGAAAGGACTGCGAGACAACAGCAGTCTACTGCTTTATAAACCAAGGTCAGCTGTATTACACATACACTGAATAATTTGCTGTGAACTGTGTCTACATCCAAAGGTGCCTCTGTGATATTATTTGTTGTTTCGAGGCCATTTGTGATGGGTCTTTACAGGGTTGTGGTTGTCAAGATGCACCAATACAAGAAAGGAAAACCAAGCATTAACTGTAAAAAAGAAAGAAAGAAACAGAAAAAAAAATAGTGATGCTGAAGACACTGCCTCCTTCAGAACTGTGGTGGCTTTACAGGTGCCAGATATTTCTGCCTCAGGCTACATGCTACAATATCTAAGGCTAGGCAGCACAACAGGACAGGCATCGTGTGCTGGGAAAACTTGACCAACTGATGGAGAAGAGTAGGGAAACAACAATACACTTCACTGCCTCAAGGCTTCTTCTCTCCCAGAAAAGTTACATGTTGTGGGAATATGATGTCAGAGAGTGAAAAAAACAGCATTTATTCTGACAGCTCTGTCAAAATATGTCTGTTCCATCTATTCAAACATACTGCTAAAACAACATGATTATTAGTCATTCTACAATCACCGTGAGTTCTGTTCATAAGCCGTAAACACACACGGACACGTAAAAGCATTTCAGAGGCTTTAACTCTCATGAGCATGCCAAACCCAGAACCATGACTAACGTCATATAACTGTCGTGGCTTGTACAAGTTATAATCAGCAGCTTCTCTTGACATGGGCACATAATGACACACTCGCACACCTCCCGGTGTGTTTTCACTCTCCTGGCATTTTGCAGACGGTGTTTAGTTGCTCAAAGAGTTGTGGAAGCTGGGAGTAACAACTGCCAACAACATAAAACTTTTAGAAATAAAAGAAAGAGGGAGGCAAAAAGTCAAAAGAAAATACAGGCAAAGAAAAGGAGGAACAGAAATAGGGAGAAATAAGGAGAGTTAATTAAGGAGCCTCTACTTGTAGGAACCATGAGGTTCACATAAGTATTGAGAGGCTGAAAAACACCCATCTGAACTAATGTCATATACTGAAAATAGCCTGCAGTAACAGTGAGAAACATTCACGCAATGTTACATCATATTTCCTTCTGGGCTCCAAAGTAGAGGTTTCTATTGTGGCACAGCAGCGCCTGGGTCGAGCAAATTAAACTCTGGCTATGAAATTATTTTGGTAGCTTCAAAGCACTATTTTTTCTAACTGACAGTTTTCATATTGTGTAAAAATGCCTTACTGGCTTTTCTCTGTATAGCTACTGCTTAAAGTAGGCCTGAAAATGGCTGTATGCTAGCAGGGAAGCCGTTCTACAAATAACTGACACCAGTAGGAACTCCATTAGAACAGCCTCCAACAGATATTTCTCACTCGGTCATTATGTCAGACAAAAAGTACATTCAAACGTTCGGCTCATTGGGAAAAAGTAAATGTTATAGCCAAAATGTTTCACATAATGAAAGTGAAGGTATATGTGTATTGACCATGACTTATGAGGCTCATGGGCTCAGACATATCATGTAGTTGTCAGGAGCAGAAGGCCGGGGAGAAATTAGGGCATTTTTCTTTTGAAGCCGAGAAGAGGAGACGGAAGTCAGAACAACCAGGAAAAATGATGGGGATAACTGTGACAACAAGGGACAATATTGATGAATACTAAAATTAAACTAAATGTTTTCATCAAGTTCCCTGCCTCACAGAAAGGGTTTTATTACTCGCCTTTATTGGCAATACTACATCAGGCAGAACAAAATCCTGACAATTACATGAGCTACTGCTAGAATAGTGAGTGCGGTGGCACTCAGCCCAAATGAGATACAGTGCGACATTTGCAAGATGATACACAAAGAAACAACACACAAATACACACAATCCCATGCGCTGCTGAGCTGCTATATTTTATAAATCCATATTTTTCAATATGGGTTTGTAAAATATCTTTCCTTCATTCTCATGCCAACACACACACATCCATCCTCACATAAAAATTTTAGTAAGAGCACTGTTTTCAAACTCCACCCCTCAGGCAAAAACAGTCTTGCTTTCTCACCACAATGTGCTCTCGGAGGAGAGGACATGATGTTTTCCTGGAAGAGGAAAAAATGGCCTTACCCAAAGCTGACTGACCTGGATGCACCTGTAGCTGTGCTCCATCCAGCCAATTACATTACAACCAAGTAGAGTCATCAGCATCAGAGGAAGAATAGCTGCAGGACCCCATTCACCACAAAGACGTTCTTCATGATTCGATAAAAGGCCGGCACAGGTCAAGCGTTACACGATTCCCTTCATTAATCGGAGTCTTTCGCGACCGTGTTTCAAGTCTCTTAAAACACTGCTGTTATTGTGAGAACTTCTTTTGGGTTAATGGTTGTTTGTTAAGTTCAGAAAAACCTTTGCTGTTGTTATAGGTGCAATCTGAAAGATTTGACCGCCTGCTCCAAATAAATAGGGAGCATTTCACCTGTGTTCTCTCATCCTCTTCCTCCTCTAATAAACCTTGCAATATCCTCAGAATTGTACAGCGCCTCGAGGTTCGAGGTTTATTTATTTATCATTTTACAACACAGGGTTGCCCAACTAAATGAAAGCTGTAGCCCCTTCATGCTACACATGCATACAGCATACTATACAGATGAAAACAATATAAACAGCTTTTTATATACACACTTATAAGCATGTACAGCCATGACATAAATCTGTGGTGCATTTTTTTTTTTTTTTTTGAATTTGGGAGAATGTAAACAGCAGCAACAGGATGCTGATGATAACATGATGTTCATCTTCACATTAAAATGTCAAGTAAAATGTCAGACTTTGATTTCCTGTTGCTTGGCTAGCCTGAGTCCCATTTAGTCCACTCCACCTTCCCAGGACCACAGCTAGGCCCACCTGGGGTAGCTTAGCTCTTACTCCCTCTCCTCCCGGAGTGGTTGCACTGCCTGCTGGGTGTTTTGGCCAGGCTGGATGCCGTGGGCAGTGATCATTTCAAGGTCCACTGCTCTTAATCCAAACCTAAAAAAACAACAGCTTGACACAAAAATGTAGCAATGTTTGAAGGAGATGCAGCCACTGCATCTCGAATGTTTTTTGTCACTGTTTGTGTCAGTGGTTGCATTAAAGATCCGACACTAGCTGTAAGGTGGGCCAGCGGTACTGCTTCCACTCATGTTGTACTGAGGGAAGACTGGATGCTAGAGTGGCCAAGTGGTGTTACGAGACAGCACCGCACCCAGTGTTGTGTTTAAAGGAATAATCCATCCACATACAGTTACAGCATACCGTTATGAATCCGTAATGACTGATGTTATGGAATAGAATTGTTAACTGTCTGATGTAGGCTAGCCTGCCTTGTTAACTGTCAGCTTTACTATGTAATTCACTACATCTCTGCGTTAAGAATATGTGTCCGAGAGAGCTGGTTCACAAGAAGTGACCAAGCATCGAGTTCTGGTCTATTGAAGCTTACGCTCTTCTTTTCATGAGTCTGATAACAAATTCATATTGCTGCTGATGTTTCAATTATTAACACTTGTTGAAGCTGTAAATGGAGTTATCCATAAAAAAAAAAACAAGACAAAAATGACCGCCAAACAACAAAATGGACTCAGAATTACATTATAATATGCCGAAAGATGTTTTGATGTTTGGTTCAACAACCTCCAGAATTGGTCTAGTAGCAACTTTGCCAGCACGTCCTCTCACGTGTCCCCTCTGCCGTCTCCTTTGTGGCTTTCTCAATAAACAAACAAGAAAACCTTTTAAGTTTCCATCTGGCTGCGTGTTCTCTAGCAAAAGGTGTATAATAGGCTTTGACTTTAAAAACTGAGTTGTCCTGCAGTTGTGAGGTTGCAGATACAGAGTACAGCGGTGTAACCAAGACAAAATACTGAGCATTTAAGCTGGGAAATAGTATTTCTTTATATGAGATCACAGTTTCACTTCCCTTCAAAGAGAATTTCATTATTTATTGAAAAATGGAAATGGACATGCAATAAAAATCCATAGACATGACCTTGATGTCCTCATTGGTAGTTCCAGCCTTGGTGCAATTTGTGAGAGCAAAAAGGGGCCTCGGCACAGTGTGAAGACCAGTCAATAATCCGATAAGCAGGACAGCCGAGACAAAGTCAGTGACGAGTGAGTTGGTCACACAGAGGTGGTGTTTGTCACCAAAGAGTGCTCTATCCAGAGGAGTTATGGCACTGAGGGGAACAGAAGCATTTTGAAGTCATTGTATTTCTCTTTGGCACAGCAGGCACATCAGCCAGCTTGTAGCCACTAGTCATTGGCTCTGACACCAGTCTTTCCTATCAAATTCTCTAGTTCTAGGTCATATTTAGACCTAAATATTTCCCAACCTTTCAAACATTTCTGCACACCTGAATATGTGATTGGTGGGTTCACAACTTGATTCAATATTCATATTTTTCTTTATATCAAAACCACAATTTTAAGGAGTGCTGTTTTCAAACTGAAAACATTAGATTATACATTACATTGCTTTAACATGCTCTACCAAGTGAAAGTTTAAGCCAGTGATTTCATCAGCTACAACGACTAGTCTTTTGCTTGTAAATGTATTGTGCTGTAAATTTGTCAACAATTTTGGAACTTGGCAAAACAGGTCTGCTCTCTCTGTCTGTACATTTACACTCAGACACATCTGAGGAGTGGACATTGCCATTTATAAAAGGCAAATCTTTGAGAAATTTCAAAATCAATTGTATTAAAAACTGTCAAATAAATTAATGTTTGACAGTTTACCAAAGAGATGTGTCTATGCTTTATTCAGCAATTGGAAAGGGAACAATAATGTGACTCAAAACAAAGTTATTCTGGTAGTCACTGGTATTCACGCTGCTGCTACCTTTGCAACTTCAGTATTATTGCTTGGCCTACTGCTTCATTCTGCACTCCTGACACAGCGACACAGAGGTTGTGCGGTACTCATTAGGACTTTGTGCTGGTAAAGAGTACACAGCAGCACTGCATGGCAACCGCTTCACAACCACTTGATAGAGGCATCAAGGCCAGAATGCAAAATAGCTCCAAATAGGGCTGGAGTTTTCTTGAACCAAATCTTATGTTGTGCTGCGGATGCTGATTCTGTATGTACTTGTAGTCCATAGAAGCTGAGAAACAGCACAGATGACTCACAAAGTCTAGTGAGGGGAGGCCAGCCTCTTTTATGGCAACAACCATGGCTTGAAAGCTGCACAGCCTAACTGTGTAGATAGTGTCTGCTGCAGAGATATGAGGTCAATTCAGGTCTTTTAAATTAGATGATTCCCCCATTGGGGAACTGCATCTCAAACTAGAGAAGTGTAGTCATTCAAAGGCCACTCACTTATTCAAATATTGTCCCTGTGCATTAAGCTTTGAAGTCTGCGCTGTAGGACTAAAACAAACACAGACGTCAGAGGTCTTTAAATTCATCTCTGGCTGGCTTCAGTTTATGCTAACTGAGATGTTGTGTGAGGGCTAAAGTCAGATAAGAAAATCTGAATTTATGTTAAGACTTCCCTTAAAAAGTGAATTTCCAAAAGAAAGAAAGAAAAGAAAATTCAGGAGCTAGCCAAGGTAATACTGCTTATTGCATTAAATTACATCACTCCTTGTTAAGCTTTGCAGGTAAACAAATGCATGATTTTATTAAACAGTTTTTTCTATTAAGCTGTAGTTGCTGAACTCCTAATTCATGGCTATTATAAGGTACCAATATCCCTTTTGGTAAGGGAAAAGCTGTTTCAATTATTTAAAAAAAAAAAAAAGACTGCTATGCTATGAAAACTGAACGAGTGGCTGTGTGACTCAGGGGCAAATAACACAAAAGAAATTCCTCTGAAATGAAGCCTTCAACCATGGTGGATGAAAATGAGTCCAACAGTGTGACGAAACCATCTGACACATACGAGAAGGGGGCAGAGAAAACATGAGGTACAGAGGGAAGGGAGCATTCGCCCAGCCAAGGTCGGAGAACAGGAGGAAACTGCTTAATAGACAAACCATTTAGGTGGTAAAGTAAGTGTGTGTGTGTGTGTGTGTGTACTGAGAATAGACACGATAAACAAGGAGAGAGAGAAAGCTAATGTGCAAAAAGATGAAACAGGTCATTTTCATTTTTCCACATAAAATTCCTCTCATCTTACTGTGACTGCGCCCCCACCCTCCCAACCCATCCCTACCCCACCTGCTCTCCACCCCATCACATTTTCCCTGGCTTTTGGCTCTTGATTTGAATTTAGACAGGGAACAGTGAGCAGAGTGCATGGCTGAGGTTTACAACGGGTGATTTGTCCTTGCTACCCTTGGAGTCCGTCAGAGGGACAGTATTCAGCAGCAGGCAAACCGCAAACAGAGAAGAAAGTAGATCCCTATTGTCTATTTACTAAACAAACAAAAATACCTAATAAATACTTGAGTATGTGCTGCCAAATTTCCCCCCAAAAGATTGTTCATTTTGCATAGATCTGCAAAGTATAGCCCATGTCCAGTGCCAAATCTCAGCATTTAAAGTCCCATATTCTGTTCATTTTCAAGTTAATGTTTGTATTTGGAGGTCCTGCTAGAACAGGGTCTAATGTTCAAAAACCTCATTATTTTTCAGATACCAGACGGTGGATTGCCTCCTCTGGGTTGGGGGCGAGTTGCTGCCCCAAGTGGGGGAGTTTAAGTATCTTGGGGTCTTCACGAGTGAGAGTAAAATGGGGCGAGATGGACAGACGGATTGGTGTGACGTCAGCAATAATGCGGGCGCTGTACCGGTCCATTGTGGTGAAGAGGGATTTACCGACCGATCTACGTTCCAACACTCACCTGTGGTCACGAGCTCTGGGTAATGACCAAAAGAACGATAGGATGAGGAGCTCGGACATCCAGGAGGGGCTCGGAGTAGAGCTGCTGCTCCTTCACATCAAAAAGAGCCGGTTGAGGTGGTTCGGGCATCTGGTCAGGATGCCTCCTGGGCGCCTCCTATTTCAGGTTTTCTGGGCACGTCCCACCAGGAGGAGACCCAGAACTCGGTGGAAGGATTACACATCTCATCTGGCCTCGGAACGCCTCGGGATCCCCCACGAGGACTGGAATGCATTGCTCGGGAGAAGGATGTCTGGAGTGCCCTGCTTGACCTGTTGCCACCCTGACCCGATCCCAGATAAATGGAAGATGATGGATGGATGGATGGATACCAGACGTGGCTGCTGCAGCTGTTGTCAGCAAGGGTCTGAATGCTCCATTTTAGAAGAACAGAACAATCTGTTGCTTCACTCTCAGCTTCAACATCTTCATGTTACCGGGAGCTGGCCTTAGTGAGGAAGAAACAATGGCGGACAGCTCTCATTCTCTAAACCAAAAAGTTGTGCGAGTTGCACTGGTACCTTAAGCCAGTCACAGTGAACAGTCTGTCCATGAACCAAAGGTCTTATAATTGAGGGTAAAATAAGATGTTTGTTCTTCAGTGCCTTGGCGACAGAACAAGAAATAAAACATTTTGTTGTCTGTTTGATAGATTACCATCTGCCCACTATCCCCACAGCATGATTCTTCAATCAGACACAACCATAGATCTTTGCAGATAAATCCCCCTCTCTAATACTGTAAGGGGTAGATGGGAGGGACAGGGAAAACAAATCTAAAATCTAATTTAACTCACAAACAGTAGAATGTGTACATCAGATTACAATCAAATTGAATTTCCTACTCCCTGTCTCCCAAGTTGCCTTTTTCCTACATCCACTTGTACACAGACCTCCCACTTTCTGTGTTTGCTTTGATATTACGAGACATCAGTTGTGGCAGTCCGTTGCTTCCATCAGCCCTCACTGAGCACCTTGATGTTTTCCTGTGTCTTCTGACATTTTCATTTTCATATTTGTGGGTTCAAATGGTTTTAGAGCTACAACAGTTGAATACAATAGACACTAATCAGCTGCAGGTAATTTCCCAAGGTAGAAAACTAAACTCGTAGATTTCCCTCGCGGTGGCTGTGTAAAAATGCTCCTACGTCTTGCGGTTGCTGTTTTACATTCTTCTTATCTTTCTTGGGTTTTCATCATCCCTGTTGCCCCCTGACAGACTCCAAAAACAGTAGCAGTATTTTTGGAGTAGGTTGTTTTAGTGAAGACTCAGATTGTAGAGAGAGTATCAGTCATTCAGACAAGTTCATTTCAAACACACACAGTGCATTTTATATGAGCGAAGTGCTGTTTGTGTACCAAACAATAATTTGGCAACTTTTATCCTGCAGCTACACTAATCTGACAAAGTTTACACGTGTAAACAGCCACACGGCAATTCTGTGGTTGTTTTAGTCTTTAGAAATATCTGTATTTCTCACCACAATGTTTTTTCCATTTTCTATTGGTCAACTTTTCAGATATCTACAAAGCGACAAAGGAACCTTCTAAATTGCTCCCTGCTCTCCTTCTATATATTGTTGGCCTCTATAGGTCCCAATATTAATTAAATCTCATCCAATCAGGACTAAGAATCTTTCCCCATATTGTTTGTGCAGTTGAGTGATAATGGGTCGCTGAGGTCATGCGCATTATGGTACAGCTACAAGGTTGTGACCTAATCATAGAGGCATTGTTTTTGAGCGTGTGTGCGCACACACACACACACACACACACACACACACACTTCACATTAGGTGCTTAAAATAAGCAATGGGACGTAAAAAACCTCAACTCTGGAAGCCTTTAGTTAAACACAAAGGAGTAGGCACAGGACGCCATATTAGAAACAACTGCAGGCTGTCATTTACAGTACCTTGGTTGTTAAATTAGACGGAGAACTGGAGACGGCAGCATGCTTTATTTTTAGGGGTTTTTTTCTGAGAATACTTAAAAATAGCATTAACTTTCAAGATGCAGTCAAAAGTGTCATCTCTCAGTCAGAGCTCACCTCATTCCACATATTTTCTCCCTCACTCCATTCACACTCTCTCTCTCTCTCTAAGATACTTTATCACCACTCTGGTTTTGTCTCCGTCTCTCTCTCCCTCTAGAACGATCGCATTAGGCAATCCATTAGGTGAGAACCAAAGAGAAAGAAAAAGCAGCTAGCGGACAAACTGTTAACACAGCAAGGTCAGCAGATAGCCATCAGACTGTTATCAGGAAAGGTCGCAGCCATAATGCTAGTGTGTGTATGTGTGTGTGCCCATATGTGTGTGTGTGTGTATGTGCGCCCATATGTGTGTGTGTGTATACAGATTACAATGTGGATAAATTACCATGTTTTAAGGGGATGCATGATGTAGCCCTCCAACATGAACGATCGTTTGCACACCTACATTTCTCTCTCCATCATTTACTAAAGTTCAGTCCTCCAAAAGCTTTATCCTGTTGTGTTTTCTGTGTTTCATCAGTGGTGTCCAGATAAACTGGTACAACACAAGCTGTTCAGAATCATGAGGACGGATATTGCTGATGGATAGCACCATTAGCAGTCTGTCTTTATCACGTGATGTTCCCAGAGGCTTGAAACAAGCCGGACATGGAGCACTCCTGGAACACTTCACTTTGGTTTCATTTGGAGTGAAAACAGCTGCTCACTATATGGACATCATATCATACAGTAAAATTCAATCAGTGTCTTTACTGATTAAATGTGACAAACACCGTTCCTTGTTTTTTTTTTTTTTGAAAACTGGGTACGTTATTGATTTGTCAGAAAAATGGCTAACCCTCTGTGAACCTAATCCACTTTCTAAAAACCTTTGAAGTGGGTCAAAAGGAGCTTGTGGACACACATCAAGGGTTCGCTTCTGTTGTCTTCCGGTGATCTTATTGTTGTATAATTTAAATGTACCCCGCTGGCAATTAAAAAGTAAGTGAACTGAATGCCCATTAAAAAAAAAAAGGTGGATATGCTGTGCCTACTTGTTTACTTTGTGGTGCACCACCAGTCTCCTCTAGCATGTGGTACTTCACTCTCCCCATCTGCTGTGTCCACGGCCTCAGTTTACATTCTCCTATAATGTCTTTTGTCCTCTGCCTCCTTCAGTCAGTTTATTGATCTGTCTATTTTCGGTCTCTTGCTAACTCACACACTCATACACCATCAGCATGGGTGGCAATCCCGCCATCTGTCCTCTTCACCCTCCTTCTCCGTTTGCTGCTTGCTAATTTGCTGGTTAATTATAGAAACGCAGGGGCATCAGTGCAGTCTCTTCATAACATAGGCCGTGTGCATTGTCTTTGGAAAAAGCTGACTCTGATGAAGTCATCAAACATGTGGCCCATAAGCCCGTCAGTCAGCCACATTGTCGGGGAACAGATTTACGGACATACACAGTCGTAAGCACCTACAGTGTAAATTCTTTCCTCTTAGCCAAGCAGGCCTGTCCAGGGGAAGATGGGTAGCTTCTGTAAAACTGCTTGGACAGCTGAAATCCAAATTGGTGTTGTGAAGCTAGTTAGCACATCTGTAAAGTCCTACAGATGGCCCTGAAACATTGTAACAATACAGTGTGTACTGTACTGTAGTGCATCAGGCCACTTTGACCAAGAACAAAATGCTTCAAATTCTTGGTAAAAACTATGCTTTTAAAATCAGGCAGCACCTTTTTGAACCCATGCATAATGACAATGAGATTTCTAGTTATAAAGTGAGTGACAGCATCCTCTTTGGTGCTTCTGTCATATTCATCATCAGTACTGTTTTTAAATCCAACAGCACGACAGGTCCCTGTGCTCTAATTTGAGAGATTTTGTGGAATGTGTTTCATCAAAAGTGTGTTATGAAAAAAAAAGTCATTTTAATTAAACATTTAACTGAAGTAGTTAAATCAAGTCAATGACTGACTTCATCTTCACAGGGAGATGAGCTGCAATTTTGCTCGAATGGCTGACAACACCACTCCCTGAATAGATCATTAAAGTGTTTTCAGATCAAATAAAGATTTCTGGCTCCATCACCTCATCCAACATGTGTAAAATGAAAAGCACGTGAAATGATTTAGTGACTCTAACGACACTTACAAAATGGGATATCTCATTTTCAACTTGTCTTTTTCCATAATTCCAAACACATAAATCACAACACACTGTAAAACACCATGCATTATTCATTACTATATGTTTGCTGAAGTAATATATGTATGTTGAAATGACATGTTACTTCTAAGGATGTGAAGTATGCCCAAGAACAAATCTGGCTTTTTACAATGGACTGTAAATGTACTCATTCAAACAACCTAAAAAATTATTATTATTTCAATCCAAGCTAAATAAAGAGAATTTAGAAGTTTTGGTGCTAGAATACAAGCCACAAAGCCGTCCTCACTCAGACATTTCTGTGCTGTCGCAGAGGGTATTTAGACCTTGGTTGCAGGTGGGATGGCAGATGTCTGACGATGGAGCTAATCAGACTTCCTGCTTGGTCTAATGGCTGAATAATTGTCCCAGGCTTAGCTGTGGTCTGATAACGCCCTATCAGCCCAGAGCCGTCTTACAGAACGGACAGGGATGGAAAGTAATGCAATAGGGAGAGCGGGCAAATTTTATTAGAGATGATAAAGAATGGATTCATAAGTCTAGCTGGAAATAGCAAGAAGCAGAGAGCGGCAAAGCTCATTGCTTTGAAAAAATAGCTCTCATCCTCTGACCTTTCAGATGCAGAGTGGGAGAGGATCTCATTGTGTGTGAGAAAATGGTCCCCTGTGTGATGAATTATTGTCCCTCCCTCAGCCTCGTACACGCTTTTTCTATTTCTCTCCTATACAAAGCAAAGCAAAGGGGTCATTGGTGAACACATAGACAGTTAGTTTTCATTGTTAAGCTGTTACGATGTAGTTAACAGAGAAATCACACCCTGACACACGTATAGAGATCTTTAATGGTCTTCCATTGGCTACATTTTCAATTGTTTTTTTTAATTCAAATGAATTACGATTATCAACGACAGGTAACATCCGTTTCATCAGTGATTACCATCTTCAAGATCATGGCTTCAATGCCGTTCGTCTTTTTGTGTGTTTGCGACCAGGATTACGGAAAAATGACTTTTTTCCCATGAACTCCTCCTTGAAACTTGCTGTAGCGTGTTGGAAATCTGCTCTTGAGGGTATCCTTTGAAACCATTCAAGCACATTATCTACTGCATCTGTTATTTTAGATACAACAATGGAACTCTTTGATTTGAATAGGAGTGTATGTAAATGGTCTGTATTTGTATAGTGCTTTCCTAGTCATTTCGACTACATTACATCCTCATTCACCCACTGACATCATTCATACAGGAGGACAACAGTCTTACAAAACAAAATTGTTCTATTTCTAACCATTTACATGCAAATATTTGCAAGGACACCCGTGGACCGCTACACTTTTGAGCACAGATTTATATACAAACCTCAGCACAAATGGAAGAATTGGTCAATTTACCATATCCATGGCCAAATATTAAACCACAAAAATATTTGCCTTTACTTTCAGTTCCTAAAGTAGAAAATGCAGTATAGAAAGCATTAAGATCCCAAATTAGCCACCTGTTTCTGTAACTGCAGCACAATTACGCCTGGATTTTTTTTTTTAAATTAAGTGTTTAATAAAAAGTTAATCTGAGCTTTTAAAACTACAAATATGGACCACCGACTGAGTTTGAATGGATCCTACAGAGCAATGTTTATCAGTACTGTCCCTGTTAAATAAACATACAAATAAACATAAACCTGCCATTATTGCTCGCCTCCTCAAAAGCCTCAGAGCTATTTAGATTGACAAAGAAATAGCGTGATGCACAGAAATAGCAACTGAAAAAGGACAGTTTTCGTAGCTGGTATTTTACTCTGCTGAGCAGAACAGAAACATTCCTCCACTTTTCACGATAAGAGCAAATTAAAATCCCTTTACACCCTGAAAGCACGCCACAGACTCCTTGATTCAATAAGACATTTCAAATTAGCAGAAAAGCATCTTGCTGAAAAGCTTGCAGTGTTCTTTAAATGCTAGCTCTGAAAAATTAGATCACAATGTCAAGTTGTGTTCTTTAGATTTTCTACAAAAAACAACATCAACAAAAGAATGACAGTGGCCTTGGTGCTTTCACAAAAAACTGAAATCAGTCCAATTGTCTGTTCTTTAGAGTATTCACTGTTACATGACTGCCGTGATGGCTGCATTATGCAGCATTATGCGTTTTATCTCTCTCCACCAAACTAAATGTCAATTTCTTCCAGCTCTCAGCTTCCCCAGCCTGTGTCTTTGGATTTTTTTAGTCCATTCTATGCTTTTTTTTTTTTTTTTTTTCCCAATGCTGCGTTTTGGTGTGTGACTGCGAGCAGCTCTGCCACATGGCTGAAGTGAAAATTCATGCACAGTCTTATCACCAGCTCACATGGTTCTCCAAGATTGTCCACAGTGGGTAAAAGGGACAGATGTTGGATATGCAGTGCTCCTTCATCTCTACGTCTGAATTTGTTTTAGCTAGTCTGAGTCAAAAGGGAAAAAAACCCTTCTTTTAAGTCTCACAATATTTTACTTTGTCAAGCCGTTCTTTTTATCTCAGTTACATTTAAATGAGCAGATATGACAAGGAAGATATGCCAATGCTTGTTTTTGATTCACTACATTTAAGCTGCAGACAGACGCTGAAGTTCTGTATGATTTCTTCCACACTTAATGAGAAAACTATATCATCTTAGCAAAAACCAAGCAATCAACAAGCAGGAAACTCTCACCTTTAAAATCAGTCTGCATGAACTTCATCTGTTTGTTTAACTTGAGAAACTAATCCTGATTCGAGCAGGACAACAAAAAAATTAAATACTGTGTATAATCAAAGTATTTCAAATGTGGTATCTGTCACAAGACTATTGTGCTCGTGCCTTCTTGCATCTCAGACAGTTTAAAGTCGCTTAAAGTTTTGTAGCCGGTGGTGAGTCATGCTTCAGCGGAGTTCATGCAGCAGTTTATTGATGCGCTGAGGCTGCCAGAGTCACTCACTGACTTCACCGGCCACGGGGAGAAAGCAATGATGCAAGATCAAAAGAGGACAAACCACCCTAAACTCTCCATTTCAAATATAATGGGGAGCTCGTGGGAGCAGGTAAGCAGGTGGATTCTTGTAGAGGTGGACATACAAATGGAAATACGATTCATCTCCCTCTCATGATCATAATTCATGTCAGGCATTTTGGTTTTTTTTAATTAAACATCTTCAGACCAAAGTACTCGGTTAGTTTTAGGACATTGTGACCCCAGTCTATACAAATCCAGGTCATCAAGCTGGAAGATTTCAGGAGTGAGCGTCTGAATCCAAAGCAAATATTTTTAGCACGTGTCTGTTTGTGGTCAAATAGAAATATGGGTCAGCACGCCATGACCCTTGCCTGCCACCGGACTGGCAACACAACAGATCCCAGCACCTTGCCTTGCAGGTGGTGTGTCCATATGGCAGTGGCTTCACGCTGCTCTCTGGGCTGAAGTACAGTCCCAAACTCTCACACTCATACAAGCTTCCCTACCGAGTCAGGCAGCAGGAGAGACAACTGTTTTCTTAGTCCAGTTGGGGTGGATTGTTCCAAAGGTTGCAGCTTTTTAGTGGTCGCTCCAGCCAGTCCCCCTCCTGGGACCAATTTAGATAAGTTTTACCCAGTAGAGTTGTACTGACCAGCCGAACTTTGTGACTAACTGCCATTGTGGATAGATGGATGGCAGGATGCACCAAAATTAATTGTATGCCAGAGAGCAAATCTTACCATTTAATAGAAAGTGTGAAATTATAACATATTTGTTTTATTTTTCAAATAATGTTTTAATTGTTCTGATGTTTATAGTTTATTATTAGTGGAAGTAGATGGAGTAGTACCGTAGCAGTAGTAGCCGTAGTAATAGTAGCATTAGCAAGGACTTAGGGCACTGTCTGAATACTACTCTTAATTTACATTTTATGCTGCAGAGCAGTGGAGTGAGTTATCGCATTCCCTTTTGGGATAAAAACTTGAGAAAAGAAAATGTTATTAAACTGCAGTGGCACAGTTTTCATGGAGCATGATGATTTTAGTGCTGTATCTCTCTACCTGCCTTTGGAGGTCTTCTTTCATGCAGTGATGTTACTTATAAAGGCTAATGTTCAAAGACATTATTTTAAAAGCTGCCATATCAAATTCTACTCTATGGCTGCCTGAGGCGCCAACTGTGGCTAGTACTCTGTGTTTGTGTGTTCAGAGGGGTTCGGGGAGTATGGAAATTGATTCAGGCCTGGTCATTGTAAAAACATGTGCACCACTGCTGTCCAGGGAGAACAATGTGTCTCCAAATGATTTTAATAGTTTCAGATATATTTAAATATCAAAAAATCCTTGAAGGCTTGAGATGAATAAAATGCTCCTAATTCTCTGGTTAATGAAACCCTTTAAAATATTATATTAGGCTTTTTGAACTATAATGACACCTCAAACTGAGTGATAATGAAGGTTTTCTTTTCTCTATAGCTTTTTTTCACACCAAAACCAAAAGCAATATGTCCATATCAAATTCATAGTTCAGCTTTGATACATCCTGATTTAAATCCAATTTCAGACCATCTTATTTAGGCACATCTCTATGTGTTGACATAGGAAGAGTAGTGTGTGTAGTAATATATTCTGGTAGTAATTCTGGAGTCATTGTGTCACATTACATAGAAGCTATTGAACATTTTATGTGAACATATTTATGTAATAATAACTTACACATTAAATACCACATGAATTAGATTCAGTATAATTTGCCACAATCACACTTTTCACTAATACTGTCAAGTCAGCATGAAAAAAACTTGTTTTTGTGTCAACAGTAATTTGTAGATGTTCCCTAAATCGGCCTCCAGCGGGTGGTTCTGGGAGGTGAGCTAACCGTAAGTGCTGCCAACACTGAGGGAAACTGAGTGAGGAGACGCTGCTGGGTCTGTCAAAGTGAATGTCTGTCGAGTATCCATCTTAAATGCAACATCACCACGCTGCACAGACCACACATAATGCTGTGCCACAGCCGTGCGAACATGAAGTGAATAAACATATGTGAACACTGTCACTAGGGATGGCACGGTAAGTTCTTTTGTTCACCCTGAATCCCGATCGGACAGGAACAGGAAAATAATTTGCCATAATGTTCCATAACGTGGAGGGTGATTACTTTAACAATTAATTTCACAACACACAACAACATTTTTCCAAAACTTTCAGAGGATATTACAAATTCCATCACTTTTCCTCATCTGGAAATTTAGATTTTTTCACTTTCACCCTCTCACCCTAAGGAGAAGCCTTGGGTACCAATTGGGTTAGCGTAGCTCTTATCTCAGTTATCTCTCTTCTCCTCTAAGGTCGATCACCCCTCCCACTTCGTGTGATCGGGTGGCCTGGCTGGGTGGTCGGATGATGCCATGGGCACTGATCAACTAAAGGTTGCTTTACTGCAAATGCTTAATCCAAACATGTAATTCTGTGACAATTAATACACATTTCAGCAATAAAGGCCAAAGCATTGATTGCTAATCGATAAAAATAAATAAAATAAATGTGGCAGAGTTTGAAGTTCAAAGAATCTTCAAATATTTCAGTGTGTATCGAATTGCACATCCCTAGTAGGAGCCCGCAAGCTAAGTGGGCCTGTTTTCAAGAATTTCAGCATGAAAGATTGAAGTTGATTAATATTGTATAAAGTACAATTAGTTATGTGATTATGTGATTGTTTTATCATTTCAAAGTCGCAAGATGTGTTGCTGGGTTTTGCCATTTTTCTGCCACCTGTGCCAACCATTCTTATAGATATGTGCAGGCATGTACAGTAAAAGCAAACAAAGGCTTACACAGACACCATACAAGATTGACCACACTGTTTTCTGCACTAGTAAACATCCTGTGTGTATACGTGCTACAACAGCCTTTATCATCCCTGCACTGCCGCTGGGCTCAGTCTGTCTTGTCAAACAGCATACCTGCTATTGTCAGGGCAACGTTTAACAGTGTTGCAGATAAAATACATTGGAGACAAGGGGTGAGGAAATAATGTTCCCCATGTTTCTTTGATAGTTTTAGTGCATGTGTTTGCTTGTGATTACGCCTGTATTCCTGAGGGCAAAGGAATTCATGCGCCATCTAGCATTCTCTTAACAAAAGTTAGGATTGGATGTCACTATCAGGAGAAAACTGGACACTTTCATCATGAAATTGCAGTTCAGAAACTTCAGTCTAACAGCTAAAACCTTTAAAAACCTTTGTGCATCTCCATGCATGAATATCACTCTGGAAAGCTAACTGCAGTTATTATATATATATATATATATATATATATATATATATATATATATATAAATAAAGGTTGTGCTGAATGTAGTTGAGTTTGAATAAAGTCTATCAATATTGCATTAAGTTGTTTATTTTCATTGAAATACAAGTACAGCCTGCTGTTCAGCTGCTTTGACATGTTTCTCTTTCCTGTTCAGTTTCCCTCCCTGACATACACCACTAGTATTACATAGCGAACAGATGTCATTTGAAGTTTTTCCAGTCTTTGTGCAAGAGAAATCAGACTCAATCAAAGCAAATTTTTGGCAGTATGTGAGATTTGGTAATGCACTGAATCTTTGATTAAGAATAGTTTCTGCTATGGACACAGCTGTACAGCGTAAACAGGAAAAATAGGGAAAAAAGCTTAAGGATTACTATAAATAAGTCCACAACGAGTCAGTCATACACTGAGTGACAACAAAAACACAATGACAATAAATCAAATTTTCTCAAAAATTGATATCCCCAGTGGACATTCTGGAGATGCACTGCAACGGCAACTTTGCCTGCATTTCCTTGTTTCCTGTTTGGTACTTTGGTGTCTCTCAGCATGGGAGGAGAAGCTCAGGAAAAAGCAGGTGTCACTCAAAATCTAGTTGCTGCTCCTCTAGTGTCAAATCTGACACAGTGTCCCTGACACACTCCCTGAACATCAAAGATAATTTTCTCTCTAATTCAACCCAGTCTCCATGTGCATCCTGCACAAACCATTTGCCCGCAGCAACACAGTTACCAAAAGTGCACACTGTGCACTTGACTGCAGCTCATGTCCTGCTCCTGGGTTCACAAAATGTTCACCCAAGGAGTCAGTTCTAAGTTAAATATAAGACTGGTTGTCTGCTACATGAATAACCATTTTTGGTTAAACATGCTACATTCATTGTGAGTCTCAAAATTTCCTATTTTCATGCAAATTAATGTAGATTTGATTGCAAGTACTCTATGCAGTTCAAAGTCTCTGAACCTGTATGTGTCATGAAGTATATTAGCATGTCATTCTATCAATATGATTAAAATTGGCACCAGTATTGGTGGAACAGTATTGTAAGGGGAAATAATACCATCTCGTTGAAGTACAGTACACGCAGGAATATATCACCAAGCCTAAGCCTGGGTATTAAAATATTGGTGTGTCAGACATGCTGCACTGCATTCATTTTTATTGGACTACCCTGTGTGTTGTTATAGTCCAGTGTGATGTATTGGGGGTTCTGGTAGACTAATGGAGTGTATGGGCAACTCTGAGTAAACATCCTGCAGATGATAAAGCTCCTGCATCCCGCAGTGATCTATTCCTGAATAGGAACACATTCTGTTTCTGCTGGGACAATGAACACACACATTTACAAACACACACACACACACACGCGCGCATAGAGCTATTCCTGGACCCATAGCCAGACAGAGCTGTTGGCCGTGTCTGGCTGGCACTGCCAGCAACACAGCAGATACTGCAGGTTGTCTGTGTGTGTGTGTGTGTGTGTGTGTGTGTGTGTGTGTGTGTGCGCGCGTCTGTGTCTGTGTGTGTGCACGTGCATGTGTCTGTGAAAAAAAAAAACAGATTAACAATTGCTGAGTCCACTGCCATGCTTGAGAGTTTTCACTGACCACTGTTAATTGCAGCCGTTTCTGGGGAGATTCTTCCGCAGGAACGAGTGTTACTGAGGGTGCTGCAGCAACAACCCACCCACAGGTGAGTGAGGTGTGTTGTGTGGTTTGGGTATTATCTATACATCTTTTGTTTCAATTATAGCAAGCAGCGCAAGTTTTCCAAATAGCTTCTTGTAATATTTTGTATAGTGTCCTGTCTTGTCTGGAGGCGTATTGATCTGCTGTGGCAGGACGATTTGAACCAGACTCAAACAGCCTCTCTAGCATGAACAAAATATAGTTTAATGCCGCCCTGGATAGAGAAAAAAAGGAAAAAATATTGTGATTCTTGCATAAGGATCATGATGCAACGGGGAAATAAGATTCCGTCCAATAAGATTTCTTTGGCTATGGTTTGTGGTTTTAGGATTGCGGTTAGAACTGGGTCTTGGTCAACGTAAGGGTTAAGGGATTGGAAATATAATTAGTGACTGAGGGACCTCACAAATATAGCACAAACGTGTACCTGTGTGTGGTAATGTGTGAGCTTTTGTTTCCTTGTTATATGGCACTTATTGTAACTCCATGGCCAGAGGGTGCATTGTCCTAGATAGTGAAGGTGTGTGCAGTCTAAGATGCATAGCTCAGTGAAAAGTAAAAATGGAGCACTGGTTTCTGGGGGAAAATAATTTAAATTTTAATGAAGACAGAAACTTTACACTCTAATGACTCCATGTAGTTGCAAAACATGTTCAGCCCACCTCTCCAATACTGGGCTTTATGACTGAGAATTCTGATACTGGTTTCCAACATAAGAAGAGAACCTGAGTTTTAATGCACCTGAGTTTGCAAAAGAAGGTTTAAACATAACATTTCAACATTTTTTTTAGACATCCACACACACTCTTTACTAGTTTTAGGGCATGCAGGCTTATTTTTTTTTGTTGGGAAGATGTGATTTTGGTGGGAAAGTTTGAATAAACATTCATCTGCATATATTATTTGGTGTTATTGAAGAAGCACCAATGATTATCTCATTACTTTTGTACGAGAAAGCATGAAGAGCGAGCATGACGATGTGCAAAATAAAAGTTGTTGATATTACAGTGCATGGGTATCAGTGTCAATAAAGTAGACAATCAAAACTGGATAAATGGAGTGTTCCCGTGGCTTATGGGTTAAAATGTCAGCCATGAACCAAAACATCCCTTGTTAAAGTCCAACGAGGGACCTTTGTTGCAGCTCTTTCTCTCCCTTATGGATACATAATGGTATAATGACATCAATGAATACTAAGTAAGTTGACTTACAGAAATAACAACTGCAATATATGTATTTATTCAATTGTTTAAAAAAAACCATAACTGGGGACATATTATGCATATTATAAGTAATGATAACAAATGTGTCAACATATGTGCCTCAAACTACAAGAAAAGACCATCCTCTCTCTTTTTCTCCTGCTCCATCTTTCAGTAAATGTGTGTGAAAACAGAGATTAGATTTGGCCCCTCTTGTGACATCACACAGGCATGTATTGAACATGTGACTTCCTTCAGCCCTTCAGCAGGCTGAATGTCTGGCCCACTGAGAACTTAAATCCACCTCACTGTTCGCCATTTTCATTATCTCGCCAACTCCTCCTCTGGTAAGACTAAGGCGTCAAAGGTACGAGCAAAGCAAATTGTTCTGCTGCAAAAACCTACAGCAGTTGTCATGTCCTCCCACCATCTGAGGAAGTGAAGACCCAGCAGATTTAATCTATTTTTATTGGACTTGTGACAAATGTCCCCACAACAACTGTAAAACATGTATTACAGTCATTCTACATATGACTTTCAGTCTCTGCGCTACCATTTGCTGAGTGTGCATGTTGTGAAGATGGCAGGAGATCCACAACAAGATGGTAAAAACTTGTATAGTTTTCTAGTCATTTCAACTGCTTACATTACATCCTCCTTCACACAGGAGGAATCTAAGCTGGAGGAAACTTCAACATGCTGACTTAGGAGCCGTGGATCGAACTGCCGACCTTCTGATTGATGGACGACCCACTCGTCCTTTGAGCCACAGCCGCCCTGACAGATGTCAGATGTTAGTTGGAGGCGTTGCTATATTTGTGGTTGATAATTGAACTGAAAAATAATGTGACGTGGCTGGAAATGTAATAACTCCACAAACAATGTTAGAGTGATGCCACTCTGAGCCTTCTCAGCAACAGTATTGTTTTAATACGGGTCTGCACCCTGCCTACTAGTTGACATTTTCATCATCTGTCACTGTGATTGGCACAAGGTATGAGAGCAACAATGTGATGGCTGACAGTATTATCGCAGCAGATAAAGATAAAGAGAAGAGGGAGAGGAGAGAAGAGGAGAGGAGGTGCTGTGAAGTAATGTTGACAGATTGCCAGATAGTCCTCCAGGGCATCCAGGGACACTCCTGTCTTAAGTCTATAATACCATTTAAGTCCAGCTAACGTTGTCGGGTATTCATGGGTGTCAGGGCTGCATGATTATGGATAGCAACCTGAGGAGCAAGAAGCTGTTGTGGCTGCAATAATTCTTTAGTTGAAGTATTTCCTCTGCTGACTTGCTCACTCACATACTAGACAAAACAAACTACTTAAGTTACTGCAAGATTATGCTCCTGAAGCAGCACAGGTGAAGGTGCAATAAGACTACTGTAAGTTAGAGCTACTGAGCTGCTGCAGTGAAAGATGGCATCCTTACTGTGACTATTGTTAAGACTGTGCCCTGCAAACAAGCCTTTCTTCCTTTCAGTGATGCATCTGTCTTATAAGAAAGAAGAGGTTCAAATCAGCTTAAACTGAATACCCTCTTCACTGTAGGTTACAATGTCATTCTTGGCTTTCTAACCGTAGTTGTATAAATACATAAAAATACTCAATTACAGACAATGTGCTTGAGGTACTTCCAAACCCGAGTGACATGCCAGCCCTGCTTTCACCCTCCAAATTATCAACAAGGGAAGAAATGTGGACAGACAGACTCAAGGAGGTCAAGTAGACAAGTTTTGAAGTGGAAAGGATTGAGAAATGTTTCATTAACATGTCGACTTTGTAGTAGAAGTCGAAAAGAAGAAGAAGTAGAAAGCTATAAAGTTGTAGATTATATTTTCGCAGGTCATATTTTCAATGTAATAGGGATGTAACAGGTATGGTTTCTGAGGGGTAAATTTGAATTGTAGGCCTTGTAAGGCAAGGAAAGTAAAAGGATAGAAGATATAATCATAACATTAACCTTCTGAACTCAATTGGCACTGTGTGTGTGTGTGTGTGTGTGTGTGTGTGTGTGTGTGTGTGTGTGTGTGTGTGTGTGTGTGTGTGTGTGTGTGTGTGTGCGCGCACGTGTGTGTGTGACGCAAATATAAAGAGCAAGTCACCATGAGATAATCTACAATCATTCAAAAGAGGAGAAGCTCTAACCACATCTCAAGACAAGTAATTGCATTATCTCTGCAAATGTTGTATTTTTTATTGTAGATCATTTATTCATGCATGAGGCAAACTGTTTTTTCTGTAAACTGTCGGAAATGATCAATGACCCTGCTTTACACTCCTGCAGGTTGTGTTATTCGTTTTCCCTCTCTCTTCTCTAGCTCTAGTCTTGGCAGGTGCTCAGTTAGACAGTCCTGGCATTTTAAACATCAACTCTGGACTCTGACTGTGACAGAATGTGTGGATTGTCCTATAGATAGGGTGAGAGGGCATTTTATAGGGATGGCTCTTATACCTGTGTAGAATCACAATGTTGATTAAAGGATCAAATTAACTTTTCCAGCACAAATGAAAGGTGGAATTGTCCGTTGTGCAACCTCTACCCATTTTTACCCAAAATGAATAAAGGGGTTATACTTAAAAACTACTAACTCACAGAACACAGTTATAACAGTAGCTCATGCAAATTTATGGCTAGTTCAGTTCTCACATGACTGATAACATCACATGTTATGCTTTGTAAAAGAGAACCACATAAGCTTCTTTCACACATAGTTTCTGGTAAATTACTGGGATAACCTCTCAGGCACTGCTAGCGATTTTCACAATGCACACATGCAGCTCCATTCAGGGACATTTCCATCTTCAGATCAAAGCTGTATTGACACAGTCATTATCAGTCAATCAATAAGATCAATTCAAAGAAAAGAAGTGAATGCTGTAAGCGTAGTATTGTCCTTGCTTTTTTGTGCTTGCTGACAAAAAGAGACTTCGCTAACACCGTAAAGCAGCCTTTACACAGAGATAGTGTGGATAGATAGGGTGGGAGAACAATGCGATATTAGAGGCTGTAAAGAATAATGTAATACAATCTTCACGTTGAAATATTACACATCCATTTAGACATTCATATTCAAACCAAATACGGTAACATTAAGGTGCAGTTGACGTTGTGTAAGTACACATTTGTGGTTGGAATCACTGATTCAAAGAGTTATGAAACAGTCACAGTCTACAAATGTGTCCACTGAAGGACTTGATGAAATTCACATCAAGCTCCTTCATGTTTCGTCATATTGAAATGTGTCTTTTTGAAGTGCAGCGATGCATTAACAAAACACAATGAGAGCCACCGTCCCTCATCTCCACAACTACGTCCACTTTCACACACACATTTCTCAATTTCAGCCTTTCACCATTCCAAACAAACCTTTTACATGTTCACACACACATAAACGCGCTACATCTGAACTACAATCATTCCTACAAATAGTGGCACAGGAGGCAAGATGGGCAGCTCATCCTCTGCCTGCCCCCCAAAAAATAATTGCAAAACAATTTCCAGACTAATGAAAAGGAAATGAGTATTGGAGACACAAAACAGACGATAAACACTGCAGAAATCAAATTCTTTTCTGAGAGTGAGTGAGTGCAAGAAAAGAAGTCCACCAACAGCTTTCTTCATGGAGAAAGGAAAGAGGGGATGGAGGGCATGTGAGAGGGAGGGATGAGGACAACAACTGTGATAACTGAGCTTAGAAAGAGCACCCTGAGGTGAGTGTCAGTTATGAGCATAGTGGTGGCTTAGTCTAAAGATGTAATCCTGGGTTTAAAATTTGAACTGGGCCTCTCTCCACTCCAACATTTCGACTTCTCCTCACTTTGACGTGTCTGGAAAAAAAGCTAAACAAATGCTAAAAACCATAAGGACCAAAAGTAAAGTAAAACGTGTGGATATGACAGCAGCGTGACAGGACTGTTCACCATCACCTCTGGAGCAAGAATAGAAACATGCTGTCATGCAGCATGGAGGATAAGCACATACTGTAATGAGGATTGGTGATTTATTTATTTATTGATTGATTCAAGTTAGATGAAGATCAGCAAACCTCTAATGTCACGGGGTGCTTTTAAAAGCAAAATAATAAATTAATTCACTAATTAGTCGAACAATTACAAACATGTTCTTTAGCTTGCCTAGATAGAATAAAAACAACAAATGAAGACAACTCATTACAGAATATGATAAAAGAGACTAATAATACACTATTTAAAGGCTACGTTTACATAGCACAGGCAGTGGCAGCTTGCTGAGAAAGCCGATTTTTCCGAATATTTAACTTGAATGATGAGTGGAATAAAACAGAGCATCTGCAAATTCTACAACAGAGAGACATTTATCACAGAAATGCTAAATGTGACAACCCGCTCCCACTACCCAGCCACAAAGCTGTTCAGGGTGAAGGAACAAAGAGAGACAAAGGGGAAAAGAAGAGTTTAGGAAGAAGGGTGTGATATAAGGAGAGAGAGTGAAGGATTATTTCTTTTTCCCTCCCAGGCTGTTTTGGTCTGCCTGACTCATTGTTCCAGGAAGTGAAATCAAATCAGAAATCATTCGGTTGTCCAATAATGCATTTTACTCTTATCTGTGTCAGAACAGGGAAGCAACACACGGCAGAAGACAAAGACAAACAGATAGAGAGTGGTTAGAAATCACTCCATGGACATACACATAAAATGACTCAGACTTTTTGTTTCCAAGGCTATGCCATCACATCTTATCTTACTCATGTTCATGTGCAAATCAATGTTTTTCTGTACATTGTAAAGGCACCTTTTGGCTCGAACTACAATAAAAGCAGAGCATATAAACCAGTGTTTCTCCTTTACCAATCAGGAAACACGATGATGAGGGATGGCCGTTATGAAAACGAACCATTCTAACAAAGACCTTACATTAACCTCTATTCTAAATCCACCAGGAGTGATTTCCCCAGAATATTGCATTAAATTCACTACCTGCATTTTTATTTCATTAAGTCTGTAATAAAAAGTCGTTGATTGCCGGACTAACAGTCTCGAATTGTTAGCCAGTCATTTTGCTGCACACAAAGAGAACCTGGAAATGTCTGAAACAGGGGTGCAGGGGGTGATGAGCCCTCGGCGAATCAGGGAGAAACTCTCATTTTCTTTAAAACGACAACACAAGCCCCAGAAAAACCAGCAGCCCCATCCATCAGTGGTGATATCTCAGCTGACAAGGGCAACCCCAAACCAGGCAGGATGCCAACGCACCATACCTCAGGCTGGGATCCGGTTTGTAACGTATACACAAGTTAATGTGATATTCAAAAACATTCTTATTACTACATATTGATAAGCCTGTTAATGTGGTATATATCCCATCAACAGACTGGTAAGCAGTTTTCAAATTTGGTTCAACTTACTTGTTACTGGATGAAAAAGGAAAGCAATTACAGCCCCAAAATGCCTCTAATGGGAATACTTATCCTTGAAGTGTGCTGATCTGTTTGTGTGTTTGAGCTTGTGAGCAACTATTCATCTGCTTGTTTCACTGTCCTTCCAACAGTCTGAAAGTCAAACACTGGCTGCCCTTCCCTCCCAAAGAGTTTGTGCTGCGTGTCTTCCCACCACCTGCTGGCCCGCTCGTGCCTCACTTAGTCTGTCAGTCTGTCATTGTATTATGGTAACTGCTGGCCTGGTCTGTGCACACCGTACATGCACACCGTACATGCACACGTGCGCAGTTTGCACGGTTTAGGTGATATGGCACCTGTGTCAGCTTGACACCTTCAAACTCATCCAATATTGTCCCCAAACAGAATCACTCTGGGGAGGATTTCTGAAAGCTCAATGTCAATTTCCTCCTTTCCTCTGCTGCTACCCATCGACATTTAATTTGATACTGCAGGACAGAACTGAAATCCCACAGCAAGGACCCCAAATTAAAGGATACAACAAAGATATGATTCAACAAATTGTTGTCCAGTTTTTGTTAAAAAGTATTGACTTTTTGACTGTTGTGTGAACTGAAAGATTTATGACTACAGTGAATGTGTTGTTTCTGAAGCACATAGAGCATTTATTGATGCTTCATGTTATTCTAGAGTTTAACTCCTTTAAATTCCTCTTGGCTATCTGATATAATATTACCTCCTGAAGGACCGGGCATTAAAGCAAAGTCACAATAGAAAAGAGTTTTACCTTTCAGATTAATATGATGTGCATCCTACAATGGGCATCAAACTTCAAGTGGTCTTGTAGGAGGGAATTGACAGTTTGAAATAAACAGATGAGCACTGGGGGGACATGCAAGACGTATATTACTGCCAAATTCAAAGCAAACTTTTTATATCATCAACACCATGAACATGCATCACTTGTCGGTTTATACGTTATACTTGAACAACAGGAGAATAAATTGGAAATGGATAAACAAACAGATGAATAAAACTCTGGCCTGACCCAGCTGTCCTGACCTGTCTCAGTTCCACTTCGATGACTGCCCGTCCCCGGGGCCCGACCAGAGCGGCCCATTTGGGGCTTTTTTTTTTTTGTTTGATTGTTTTTTTCCTTTTTTCTATTTTTCTCTTGTTTTCTCTTCTCTTTATATGCTTTCACACGGACACACACACACTTCTAATCTAAATGTATCTGTTCCATTTTATAATTTTTCTTCCTGTTATTCCATTGTCTTGCACTACTAATCAGAAAATAGTAGCAGATATTCAGATTTATTGTAAGCTGCTGCAGCTGCTGTATGTATCTTTTCTCTCTTGTATTTTCGAATAATTTGACACAGTGAAAGAAGAATAGCAAAGCCTTTTCACGGCCAGTAGTCGATGTTGATGATGGAGGACAAACTGAATCATTTGTGACTCCATTTATTTTTGTTGCTGAGCAGTTAGGGCTGAAATACACAGACACTTAGTGCATCTTTCAGGTCATAACTTGAACAGAGTGCAGCAGCATTTTGAAGAGAGCATGGCATAAAAGAGAACAATATTTAAGTGGTTATGAGCTGTTTATCTGAAAGCCGTCACCCCCTTCACCTAAGCATTAGAGGGAACAGGTTACATTCAAGTCTGTTGTTGACCAGACACTCTTAGGGAAAACAGACTGATAATGTTCAGTGAAATGACTGTGATCAGGGTAATCACAGGGGCTCCCTTTTAGAGCTCCACAACAACTCCCATGTCCAAATAGCCCATTAACCATTTGAAATGAAATGATGCCATTATCGGTGAAAGAAAGGATGCGCTGCAATGTTGTTTTTTTTTCAACTGTGCTTCTGGAAATAATAGCATGGGTGTGACGCCGTTTTTAATTCAGCATCTGCTCAAATTATGACTTGAAAGATGTTTCAGTTTTTGTCACAGCTGCACTTGCTTTCTCTCCCGCTGTTTTGCATCAGTGCAAATGCAGCTTGGTGTTTGAAGCCTAAACAAGGGTGAAGCATGATGAATAGCTAATCAGTTTTTACACACTTAAAGCAAATGTGCTTCATCTATTAAAAACTCTGATAAGCTGAGGCCTTTCTGTGGTCTTGGCTCAAAGAGAAGGCTGTGGCCGACTTCCAAACACTCTAAATTGGTGAACTGGAAGTGTGGAAAGGTCCCAAATGGGATAATTTAATCATATATTTAAAAACTATCTGTTAGCCTTGTCCAACTCACATGGTTTATGTGCATTATAAACTAGTGTATTTACATTAGATATGAGTGTACCAATGTATGTATGTATTACGGGTTCATCATATAACATGAAAAAACATTTGATAAGGGTCCCTTGAATTTGGATTTTTTTTTAATATTTTATACATTTTAATATTTAATAAGATTTTTTTCCCCAAAACAGTTTCCTCTTCACTACACTCAGACCACATGGACATGGTCGATAGATCAGCCAATTTTATCTTATCACAGATACGTTTGCGTCGCCATAACAGTAAGTAAACTGCAGTATATGCCAAAGACATGTTCTACCAATCACGATCCTCAGCAATCCACTTCTGGTCTGGCTCCACACTTCATAAAACTATACAAAAATTATACAAAACACTATGGGCCTCACCCACACACTAGCATAAGGCCTATTTGCTATAACTGGGAGACACTGTAAACACTGTGGGAAAATCTCTCTGTGGAAATTTTGATACTATAAATAACATCAGAGACAACCTAGTTACAGAAATAAATAAAAGTTTTCACAAGTCACATATAATGTGGGCTATAACTGGGCCACTTGAAATTTGAAGGAAAAACCCAAACTCCAAATGTGACAGTAGGGTTCATGAGAGCAACTTTTCATTCATATCTCTTGGCTTGAGTTCAGTCACGTAACGTATTTTAAGGATGGGTGTCAGCCAGAGTTATTCATTATCTCAAGTGTTATCCAGAGATGCAAATGAGCGCACTGAAGGTGCTGATTACAGTATAGGGATGGTTGAGAAGGTGTAGATTGCAGTTGTTCAGTAATGCAATTAAGAACAAAATCAACTTAGAGTGAACAACATTGCCTTGAAGGGAGGGGAATTAGAGAAGATTTTGCAAAACACAGAAAAAGCATGGGAACACGCAACACAGACACACACACACTCTTATTGATATCAGTATTTCTGCATAATATCACTGAGAGAAGCCTTCAGTTTACACATTCTGCTAAACAGCTGTCCAAGCAGACAAAGTCAGGATGAAAAAATCTAAATGACGTTCTGCTCTGTTTGCCTCCAACATTGTGCTGACGGTGCAACACTGCAGACGGGTAATCATATTCCAGAGCATCTAAGGGCACGCAGCAGCACGCTAACACGCTAATACTTTCAGTAATATAGACTGTCAACTATGTGATTATACTGTGACGACTTTGATAATACCTCCCCAGTTTAGGCGCACAGTTTAACGGATATTGTCAACATGAAGAAGCAATTTGTATCTCTCTTTTTATCCTTGGCATCTTAGGTTTGTGCACTGCACCTTTAGAAATTATTCATGTATGTGCACTACTGTGACATCTTTATATGCAACTCAATTTTACAGGCGCACTCCATCAATTTCACAAGTGCGGTGTGGCTCATTGGTGTCTTTTTAATACTGTTGGACACAATGGTGGTGTAGCCCAAGTAATAAGCAGCATCAGACTGTGACTACTCAGGCGACATTTATTCAAATTGTGTTTTGGTATTTTTATTGGATCTGTTGACAGGGAGGAAAACACCGAACATCACCAGCTTTATCCTCTCACTTTCTTTGGTGGGCCATGATGGTTATCGCTGCTTGTGCTAACTGTGCATTTCTAATTTCCCAAACTGTTATTGCTGTTGCTGCTGCTGATGCCACATTTCCTGACAACTATAATATTTGTAAGAGCAGCCAATGCAAAATGCTTTCATTAATGGCACAGCTTGAGCTACTATTGCAGTGCCACATTGAGGGGATGGCAAATGTGAGCAGTGCTTCTATGAAAATGTTCTAGATCTTTACTTTATTTCATAGGCATCCAATGAGAAAATAATTGGCTGGACAATGAGATGGATTAAAACATGATCAGTTGGTTATAGATGTAAAGAAATGGACTGGATTTTTTGAGGCAAGCAAGTCCATAACCTATACAATATTCATGGAGTGACAGCAGTAAGAGAATGACACTGGTTTTAGCTGCAGCCTTGGCAGACACACCACAGAGGCGATCATCAATCATTTAGACTTCCCTACCACCACACTGTGCATTAGAGACTTAGTGTACAGGAAGTGCACATGACTATATACTGCGTATATGTGTGTCTGTGAGTGTGTGTTTGACTGCCCCATAAACACCCGCCCACGACTATGTGATGAACGGAAAAAGCTGCAAGCTCAGACAAACGCAAAATACAAAAAGTTACAAGCGTCAGAGACTTTCACACACAGTTCACACACAGACGACAACATTGGATTTGTGTACAAAACTGCTGACATTTGGACAAACAAGCAGTAGGGTTCATCGCAGCGCAGCGTTAGCTGTTTTGGGAGGAAGCGAGAGGTAGCTGACTCGGATCGGTAGAGAAACATTAAAGAGATGTAAATGATCAAGGTTAGAAATGACAGTGAAGAAGTCAGAGGCACGAGAGGGATGAGGATTAAAAATCACAGAAAAAGGGTGAGAAGGGGAGAGAGGGAGGTGAAAGCCAAACAGATGGAGACAAAAACTGACATTTGACATTTAAAACATATTTAATGAGTTGCTGAAGCATCGTCTGGCACAACAGCCGCGAGTCAGGAGTAAAAATAACCCAAAACATCAACAGAGAAAGCTAAAACCCGCCCTCAATTTGTAAATGTGAAAGCAACACATCATTTGGACCTGCAGAACAAATGGCACTACCCACATACCTGACATCTTCAAGAGTCAAACAGAAAAAAAAATACAAAAAGAGGGGGGAAAACAGGGAGATACGCAGAGGGCACAGCAGAGACACAGCACAAGCTGATGTGACCATCTAGATCCTGGCTGGTGAAAACAGATGCCCAGAAATAGCGGCAGCCTCCGCCTCTAGTGTGCCCAGCCCTGCCTGCTGTGACATTACCTGCCTACCACCACATAATCATGATGAATCGCTGTGGGGCTTGCCGCCGACCGTTCACACTGCCAAACAATGAGTGGCAATGGCAAACATCACCACACTGTGTAGCTTCTCTCGCTTTATCTTCCCTCTTTTTCTGTCATTTTTTTCCATTCTTTTCCTTATCTCTGCTTCTCTCTTTCTCCATAACATCTCGCTTCTCCTCTGTCCTTGGCTTCTATACCCTCTCCACATTGTCCCTCTTCCAGCCCCCCTCTTCTTGCCATCTCTCTCTCTTTCTCTCTCTCTCGTATTTTCTGAAGCATCTCCTCTCCTCCATCTCTTCTTTCAACTTCAAGCAGTGCCAACACCAAAGAAAAATGCACGAGGTTCGATACATAGAAGGTCACTTGTGACTGCAAGGGACAAACAGTGTACTGATAGTTAACCTGATGATGTTTCAGAATTTCTCCTGTGTATCTAGATAATTGGCGAGCCCTCAAATAGCTAGATGGCAAATTATGTCAAATTATGTCAGTCTGCTGCAATATGAAAACTATGGCAGCGTATGTCAAAACACATTGATGCTGTTCTGTACATCTGGTAATATGATACAGCTCAACACTTCAGACTCCAGCGGGTTGCTGGATAAACTGTAATTCTGAGGCAGGAAAGACATTTATGTGAAATTTCATTGCATCGCCAATATTTTCCTCATGGCATTTGTTTTCTATGTCATCTCTCAGCATAAGAAATTCAGAGGGTGAGGTCGCTACAGGGGGGAATGTGATATATTTGGAGTATTATACTCCTATAAGTTAGAAGACTGTGGAGGGCATCTTCAGAATTTAATAATAAGCCAAGCCACATTACTCTCACCAGTTTGTTTTTATCTACCATGGGCATCAGGGTGGGAAAGAAAACATTGTTTATCATCACTTTTCTCCTAAAATCAATATCTGACAACAGGGATAAATTACATATTCGGCAATAACAAAAAGGGTAGCATCACCGCCCAGTATTTTCTGAAATCGCACCATGGCTACGAAATTGTGCTCATTTCTCAAAGACAGTAGAAGTAGCACTAAAATACAAGAGAGTTTTCTGAATATATTGATACTAGTCAACAGAATCCCTGTGAAATCCAAGACAGTGAGTTTCTGTCGTGACTCCCAAAGCAATTAAACAGCGTTTCTCCTTCACTTTGCTTCTCCAGGCTACTGTCTAAATAAAGAAATGACGCTTGAGAGGCAAACAGCACCTTGAGAGGTAAACACTGTAGCTCTTTAATATTGTACGACAACTCAGCCTCGTTGCTACCAGTGTGAGCAATCCAACATCCTACTAAGTCCTCCAAGTGGGAAAGAGGGAATAGAGGCAAAAGGTCAGGGGGGTTAACAAGAGAAGTAAGTTGACCATCCTCTCCCTGATTTGTCTCATCCACAAGTATCTGTGTGATCCTTTGTGGAACTGCCATCTTGGACCACTCCACTCACATCTGATCCCTATTACTGGGGAGGACAGCAGCCTTATTACAGAGGCTGAGGAGCTGCTAAGTGAAGTGTGTACGCGTGTCTGTCTGTCCGTATGTGTTTGTCTGTGTGTGCGTTTAATTGTGCATGAGGGAAGGAGGGAGGATGTCAGTGCAAGAGCCATGGGGGAAAAGGCAGCTGTAGCAGAGAAGGTATGAATGAGGCAGACAGAGAAACAACACAGTCATGTCCAGTAAAGGCAACCATATTACATCCCTAAGTTGCAGGCTTGGAGCCACCATAGCTGCTGAAAGAGAGACACTTCCTTTCTAATGACAACTCGGGACCATTTTCCGGCCAATTACTTTAAATTAAATGTAATGGGTGAGTGATCACATGGGGAGAGAACTCACGACGTGTTTTAACGCCAACACATCTCAAACCAGCAGATCAGCAGTGCTCTCTTCTTCACTTCCACATACTTTCATTCTAGTTATTTCACCTGTCTCCCCTCTCCTCCCTTCTACTCCTCCCCTCTACCCAAACAACTGCCTCCGGGGCTCTGGATATCCTTCACTAAAAAGCTGTTTCCTCTCACTAAATGTCTCTTGTGATGTGTTATAAAGTGTAATCGGGAGTTCACAACACAGCCAATCCGAGCTCTAAAAGGTGAATGACAACTGAGATTCAACTCGGTCTAACAGGCTTGTAAAATACACATTTACCATTGCAATGCGCTCCAACCCATTGTTTTAAAACGGCACAACATATTTCTGAAACATGGTGGATGTTGCCAGCAGATCACATAAAAGGAAAAATGAAAGCTGTAAAGTTTTTACTGCCTGTGGAGTCGGTTTTACTCATCCAATATTCGGGAGGGGAAAATCACAATTCTGACAACAGTGTTCTGGAGAAAAGTAAAATATTTAGTCTCAGGAGGGCATTACGAGTATGTTGCCATAGCAAGGAGGCGGGTTGTTTCAAGTGTTTCCTTGTTTTCAACTATCAAAAGTCATTTTTGCACTCCACTCTGATGTGCCGGTATGGTGGCACTGTCTTTTCAACTCAATACAATAAAGTTATTGTCTGCCTGTGAAGAAAATTGACTATAATTACAGAGGAAAAGTGCCACGGAGATATGGGGGTGAGCAATCCACACACAAAGCCTTGGCATTTTAATAGAAATTCAACAGTTTAGTCGTGGGTTAATTGTGACAGGTAGACTGAAGAGGATGTTCTTACTTCTTCCTGCCAGGCTTTTTGTTTAGAAAACCATAATTTCTTTGATCTGACTGCCTTTGTCTTGCGAAAAGCAATGCTTAAAAGTATAATCAAAACAGAGACCTTTTGCTGTCTTGCATAAACATATTACAAATTGTCTGCTGCCTCTGTGTAATCACACAGAACAGACTGGGGCCCAAACCCAGCGTCCACACTCACAAACTTTGAGGCGTTCCTGCTGAGCGCTTAGGATTGTCACACTGAATGAGGGCTCTCTCATACACTTTTTGAACTTTGCCTGAGGGAATAATCCACAGTTCATAGTGTTGTTAAACCCAAATTAAACAAGGGATTACAAGGCAAGGTCTGGAAGTGTTAAAAAAAAAAAACTGAGACAGACAGATGGACCTAAAGGAGGGAGAATTTAGCGTCATTCATTTACCTTTCCGTTCAACAAACGCATCCAAAACTGCAATAAATCATGATGTTCATGCAGCTTAACTACATCTAACCTCAACAGTAGCCAAAAGTCAAAACAAAAATTCAGAAAACACAAACTTGATGGCGAGGCATTAGAGTCTTGTACTACACACAATCAGACTAGACAGCACAGAAACACCTCATATAGGCGCTAACAAGTCCTCAGTCGCATTTGTGCAAGTTTGATCACGTGTGAAGCAGCACACAAGACCCGACTGTCACATGAGAGTAAGAACCAAGTATCTTTTCATGAACAATGTTTCAATTAAACCAACTACTAAAGCTACAAACACCCACACAAACTGTATTCTGCATACTCGGTCTCCCCTCGACACCTTGTGGGAGGAAATATCACCTCCGGCCAGGGTGACCGGTGTCCCACTCTATGCACAACTGCTCAGTATTTTGCCCCTTGTCCCGCATCCCAAATATTGAGACTATGTCCCGCATTCTGATTGGCTCTGGTTTTTAAAAGTCAAACCACTGAAGGACAGACACGTTTCTAAAATCTAGCCCTTATGGCTGTGAAGAAATCAGGGAAGGCGGTCATCAACAAGTGTACGGTCATAGTCGCAGACCCTGAAGCATTATGGGCGTACACATTTAGAAAAAGCAGTCTCGGTAATGTGTACTATACCCTTACTGTACACGATCAAGGTGCTAATTGCACCTTCCTCTCGCCGTTTTCTTACCGTCAGGCTATAATGAATTTAAAAAAAAAACAACTGCGACAACTTGCCATTCTATAAATCGACCGATCTTTAATTAAACAGCGGCAATTCATAGCAAACATTATCTCAAGACACTTGAGATAATAGCAGGTCTAGACCACACTCTTCTCTTCGAATAAAGCCCCTTTAATTAATATGATACACAATGACATGTATATTGTAAACATTTATCCTATCATCATCATCACCCTGTATTGTCTTTCATTGTATTGTATCTTAACTACTCGTTAATTACTGCACTACGAGCAAAACACAGATGCGGCTGTTTTTTGGCATCTGGATCATCCTACCTCAGACAAAAAAGTCAGCTGTACATGGATATGATTTATGCCGGTGTGATTTTGTATATTACAATACCCAAAGGCCCAGCGTAGCTCTGGCTGATAAAAGGGATGTTTCATTGTGCGTCTGCTATTGCGGATGTCAATCGATTAACAATAATGAGCTCGAAAAAACCCGGGTAAGCACCATTATCAGACTGTGCAAAAACAATGCTGAAATTGCAGAAAGATTAATAGGATTTTCTGCTGACAGAGAACAGAGTTGTAATAGCAAAAGCTGTGGACCATGAATAAAATAAACAGAAAATGTCATTACAGAGTAAGTAAAAATTAAAACTCATCTGTTGTGACACGAGCTTGATGGGAAATGTTGCTGTGCTGACACAGGATTGGTGCTTGGTAAAATACTGCTTGTTTCTTAGGGACAAACAGCGGAAGAGAGGCAGAGGGAGAGACAGGGAGAGGGGGCAATAGGGGAGTAGTTGAGTTAAATATCTTGGTGGAGAACCAACAGCAGGATGAACCCTGTGTAGTCGTATTTTGGTTGAAGTGGATGAGCATACAAGAAGTGTGCACAGAGGAGGAGGGCCAAATGACTCCGACGGCACCGACAGACCATACATCAAGAACACTGCAAATGGAAGAAAACAAAGGCAAAGCTGGGGAGTAAATTAGAAAGCGGAAATTGAGGCTCTGCTTTGACACATCTAAATTTATGGATCAGGGAAACATGCAGTCGGTGACTCACAATCACACTTCTTGTTTCACAGGGGAACACGCTGTAAATGGTCCTCTGCCCACAAATCATCTTTCATGTGGACACACACGGCAAATTATACTTTGAAGGTATAAAAAAAAAAAAAAAAAACTGTGGATAACCCAAATGAGGTCATTACCTCTCTGGAGAACACTTTCTGTCAGAGAAACTAGCGACTCGGAAAAGTCAATATTTGAGCAGGTGCTAAACCATAGCAGGTTGTGATCTGCACAGTACTAAGTAGATAAATAAGCGTAGTTCCAGTGGTCTAATGAGCAGGACATTTGTTTAACAATTATTCTGTTCAGACTGTGTTAATTTGTATTTGGACTTCTGCAACGGCAAACAGAAGGAAAAAAAACTATCAATATTTTACTAAACTAGAAAGCACCTCATGTTCTGTGTGTTTAATGGTTTTCTTTCCTGCCAAAAACACATCATAACTTCCCCACCTGTGCTGAACACGATGAAAGCTGAAAAGCATGGACAAGGTCAGCAGAAAAAAAAAGAGAAACACTCCACACAAGAGAAGAAAGAAGAAAGTGTGTTCTGGCCTTAAATACACTTTTTGTTAATATATTTTGAAGGACCCAGAATTTTAGTGAGAACAGAAAATAAACTATTTTCTTTTATTCCCACTGGTGTCTGAGCATCATTTTTAATTAAACAACAAACATCTCCAAACAAGACTAATCAAAAAGGAATACTGCCCATTTCTCATTACTGTATGTGATAAAGTGAAGCAAGTCTTCAAAAAATAAAAGAGTCACTGGAAATGTATTATTTTACTATTCCATCAAAGAAAAGCAGACTAGGAGATCAGAAAAACTGATGCAGTTAAATGCAATTTCTGTCTACAGCATATTGACAAGAAGATATATACAAGTACATGTTGTGTTATCCATCAAACAAAAATAATTAACTTTTAAATTTGCCTGTAATACAAAATTCCATTTATTATCTTGCAACACAACATCACATTATAAATGTAATCTGAGCCAGAGAGCCATGAAGTACCTAATTAGCAGGTGTCTCAGGTAGGCTTATTGGTACATGATAAGTTGCTACGATGGATTCTGCACAAACAATCCTTTACGCACAGGAGCAGATATACAAATGTATTACACACACACACACAAACAGCGATATGACTGCAGCAATGTCACCTCAAAACGCAGCTACACTTGATAACTACATCATTTAAATGCTTTATGAATGCAACTCTGGGAGGGGCCGGGTAAGGAGGGCGAGGGGACGGAGAGCAGAGGAGGAAGAGAACAAAAGAGCAGACATGAAGGGCAGCGCCAGGGGTGAGGACAAACTCTCTGTAGTGAGGTGAGGCTCGAGAGTGGCAGCTTTACAAAGGAAGAGGAAGATGAAAATGTGAAAGTGATCTGAGAGGAGAAACAAGGATATTTGCACTGACACACACACACACAAAACCAAGCCCTCATATCTAATGTGTTGCTGCCAGGCGGGGAGAAGAAAAGAGAGGCAGAGTCAGTGGCACAGACAGAGACAGGTGGGGTGCTAGAGACGGAGTCATGGAGGCAGAAACAGGAGGCAGGAGACAGACACAGAGAAACAGAGATAACTCGTCTGACTGACGACTCGTGAAAATTAAAAGATTTCTTCTTGAGGACATGCTTTCGTTTTCATTCCCTGCTGTGATTCCTTTTTCCTGAGCAGCGATTGCCACTTCAAGTACACCCAGGTGCGCGAGTCTGTGTGTGTGCATGCCGACGTGACTGAAGGTGTGAGCAAACCATGCTCTCGCTTGTCTGTCACACACACACACACACACACACACACACACACACACACACACACACACACACACACACACACACACACACACACACACACACACACACACACACACACACACACACACACACACACACACACACACACACACACACACACACACTCCTCTCAAACTATTCCTTTGTTGCTTAAAAAATGATTTGTTTTTCAGTCACACACTGAGTTGCCTTGTAGGCAAAGTATTAGTAAAACTTAAAACAATTCCCCTTGGCATGACTTGCAGTGGCACCTGTGATGTTACACTATGTAGTTTCACTTTGTTGCCTACCACTCCAATATTCAAGAAAAACCTGTGGTTGTAAAACATCTCCAGAATTATATCTCATGATGGAAATACATCTTTCATGGTTTCTACGGGAGGGAATCAAAAGCAATAAAAAATCAAATATAAAGCCATTTCAAAGCGAATAGTGAGGCTTTAGACTGACTATACAAGAGACCCACACAGGACAACTTGAAAGGGAGATGAAGGAGATGACTCAATCGATGTGTGAGTGGGTGTGCACGTGTGCGAATCTGTGCGTGTTTGTTACATCTGAACACACACTACAATGGTAACACATTATTGGGTGTACAAATACGCAGCAGGCTAATAAGTTTGCATTGGAATTATAATTAAAACAGCGCGCAGTGGTGCATGTCTTCATAACTTCAGGCTTTATCATGAAGTCACAACAGACCGCGGTCTATTGTTTAATAAAGGATTGCGAGGCCTGTGTGTACATAGAGACAATAGAAAACATTTCAATGACACCAGCTCATGGCATACAGCAGCAGAAGCACAGCGCCTCGGTTCAGTCTGTGAGCCAACGCTGCTGAACGTTGCTCTGTTCAACTGGACTATGCATGACGATGAGCCATTTTCACAACTGGTAGATTTGTGTACTTATCTAAAAAAAAAAAAAGACCTCACTTTAAAGAGAAAAATTTCCATTACCACAAAAGCTCAGAGGCACTCAACCTCCTTCATATTTGCCCTGTGATCTACCCTTGGTGCCAATGCTAAGGCTATTCTTCAAGGTTTTACTGTAAAGTCGGTGAGAGCAAGCCGGCTAGATTTAAAGAGGAGAATCATTGGCACTCATTGGGAAACAGGCTATTAGATTTCACTTGAGAGAAAGAGATATTTTACTAATAAAATTATACCTAGGGCAACCGCATTCATATCTGATAATGGACAAAATCAATGGAAGCCACTGATTTATCATCAGAATCCATTTGCCATAACTTGTTTTATGTTTCCTGGGGCCACAAACACAAAAGTTAAGTATACGAATCGGTCATAAATTAAGCCTTTTTTAAATGCATGAAGTACCTCTAACCAAGGCCCTGTTCTTCTGAACTAACCCAGACTTTAATGCTGTTATTAGGCTAAATTATCTGCTTACTTCATTGTTTGAACACAGTTTGAGGACTGATTTGTTGATCCTGGATGAAGTCATCTTGAATAACATATCTGTTTGGGTCAAAGTTGCTGATTACTACAACCACATTTTCTTTCTTTAGTTCTCAAGGTGATTACCCTCTAATTGATATTTGTATATTTATCACAGCTTCACTGTTCATTACATTAGACATTATGTGAGCAGCCATTATCAATGCAGCTGACGAGCGAGGCTTCAACCACAGGTGCTTTCCCCGTGCCGCGGCATTCGTTTTCTGTCACCATCACCAGCAGCCGTGACTGTTTCTCGTTGTTTGAATCGACTGCACAAGGTGGCCCGAGGAACACCACATTTGGCTGCTGCATCTTCTTGGCTTGTTTTTGGCAGTTTATCATGAGCTTCAAGGAGCTGACGTTTATCACTGAGAGAAAATGGCTTTCTTTTTTCCGTCACGATTTTAATGTGCATGCAGCTCCAGCTTCAGGTAGCCAGCCGCAGGCAGACGGGTTACTGCGCAGCAAAGTATCATGGGAGTAAAACAGAGCTACCATAGTTTGAAATTCTTTCCAAATAAGTATATTATAGTTCCATATAAATATACTCTTTCAACAGTATAGGAATGATTCTGTCCCAGCAGTTGAAAACTTTCACTGTAATCACTATAAACAGTTTCATCTGCATGATTCATTAAGTGTTAATGTGGTCTGAGTGTGGGTGATGCTGTGTTCATGACAGTGAACTTTATGAAGCTAATTTCAGGTTAGGAAAAGCTGGTCATTCACTGAAATGTCTCCTTTGGGCAATACACAAGTGAAATCATTGGTTACAGATGTCTCTCTCGGTCTCAAGCAAAAATATATTTTTAAAAATCATCTCAACGAGAACAACCTGCAGCAACAGTATTTGAAGACTCCTGATAGGAATCTTTACATATCACACACTATATGATTTTAGCTGCCAACTATCAACCTCGACTGACCCAAACTAAACAAGTCTAGTACCAACTTGGCCCAATGACTCGTTACGCCAAAATCATGTTCATAATCGGCTTGACAGTTAAACAGTTAACCCATGTACCCAAATGTTCATGCTGTAGGGTCACAGTTTAGGAGAGGTGGTATCTATCCAAGTCTTTCTGTCCCATTCTCTGTTTCTAGCTCTTTCTTACTCTCTTGATGCCTCTTAAATTTGTGTCCTTAAAGCACTCAGAGGAAAATCATGAAATACAACATGCACTGTATTTAAGTTTGTTTTTTTTTTTAAACGGGATGTTTCTCCTTTTTCCACTCTTCCCTCTCCCACTAATGTTTCTCCTGTCCCACCCTCTCTGTCTCCTCTACAGCACCACCGCAGTCATTTACTGACAATCAGCCACCTGGCAAAGCTTCAAGGGGAAAATATATGTGTCCAAGAAATAAAAAAGTAAAAGTGTTTACTCAGATACTTCGGGAGTGTCCGAGTGTGTGTCCATGAATTAGTGAGAGAACGGGGAAGAGTGTGTGAGGGCGTCTCTCAGAAGTCAGTGCTGCATGCAATGTTTATCCACCACATATTGAGCAGTGCTGACCAGAAAACCCCACCGGGGCCAGTGGACCAGCTGGTGTAATACTGGCACACACACACAGCTCTAAACACAAACACCTCTCTCTCTTTCACACACACACACACACACACACACACTCATTCTACCATCACCATAAATATATCGTCCTATGGCAGCCCTTCCATTTCGCTCTTCTCCTCCACCTTACGCCTCATCAGACATATTATAATTAGTCGTGCTGAGTAATTAACATCCAAATTAGGACATTCATTTGCATATCTGCCCTAATTTGCATATACTTCCAGCGGCACACAGACCTGACATTCCTCTACACACACTTACAAATGCCAGAATAAAGCACAAGGGTCCTCAGTCTGTGCCCGTCATCACAACTTATGCACACACCGTTTTACCCATAGTAAGCATGCATTTTCCTCCTTTGTGGGGCATTAGAAAAACAAAAACTGAGGAGAGAAAAGAAGGGAGAAGATTTGAGGTGGAGGGATGTTGAGCGAAGGTAGAATGGGAGTAAGACAGAGAAAATCTGGACAGACCAGGAAAGCGAGAGAATATAAATGGGACTGAGGAGAGGATCCGTAATAGAGGTACCTGGGATGGAGTGAGAATGTGACACTCGACAGATGAGCAAAGGCAAAGTAAGACAGAAAGAAGACTGCCTCGCCATTTATACATCTCACTTAAGCCCATAAAACTTTGGAATTGAATCCACGGCTGTGGAGAGAGAGCGAGAGAGGCAGAGAGAGGGGAGGGAGAGCGGTGGCAGCTCTGGAAATCAGGGCGAAGGCCGTCGGAGCTTGGAAAAAGAACTGAGGAGGAGAATGACGAAACATCTCTGTCTCCCTGACATCTGCCCTCTGAATGGCACCAGCTCAACGGAGCGCGGCAACAAACAGTGATGCGGAGTCAAAGGTAGAGAGAGAGAGAGAAAGAGAGAGAGAGAGGGAGAAGGCAGAGCAAAGAAAGAGAATAGAGAGGGCATGAATGACAGTAAAGAGGAAAAGAGTGACAGGGCGGGCAGAGCAGTTCCCGCCAGACACCGTTTCACCAGTCATTGCACAGAAGAGGAAAACCTGAGTTATGCTTCTGTGTTCCACATCGCTTTCACGATTTATGTTCCAGCGAGGATAATGCAGCTAGACGGCTCTGTTGAAGAGACACCCATAAATCTGATCTTGTTTTCCTTCTTTCTTTCTTTTTTTTTTTTCCCCTTTCTCTTTCAGCGCCCGTCTAATCCTCCCAGTCTGTGTTCTCTGGCATTCATCTGCTCTGGTCTATTTCCTGACTTCTTATGTAAAGGTATTCAGCAGCAAGCCTTTGTCTCATGTACATACTGTATTCTGCTGAGCTTGTTAATACAAAAATCTAGATGCGCGCACACACACAAAAAAATAAATCGCTCCCTGTGTCTCTCTCATACAGCAAGCAAACAGAGACCAGCACACAGAGACCTTGATCTATTCATTTTTAGATGGAGATGGCCGTACTAAGCAATGCCAAGTTTTATCAAATCATCCATACATTGCTTTGTTCGAGCCGGTTTCAGCCATTTTATCAAATGTTTTAGTAAAATGATCCGTGTCGTCCAGACCACATGTCCTGTCTGTATAGCATATGGCAATCAAAGCTGAGTCCTCACATGACACTCGGCTTTGAAAACTGAATGAGTCATTGAAGTCTCTACAGAAAACAGGCTCTTCTCTAAACTTAGTCGGAACCCAGTTAGCCTTCCCTATGGCTCACAGCCATATGGAGGTCTTATAAACAGGGAAGAAAATGATAATGTTTGGTTGAGCGCAGACAGCCCGTCAGCCCAATGCTCTCACTCCAGAGACCCAATTAATACCACTGTAAACCGCGGCTGCCCTTCATAGGCAACACCAGTCGACGCTTGTGTGAGTGTGTGAGAGAGAGAGAGAGAGAGAGAGAGAGAGAGAGAGTATCACAGGTTGAGGATGTGATGGAATACAACGCCCTGACCACGGCTGCCCTCCCCGAGCACTAATCGATTATTGCAGACAGAAATCACCTTCAGACAACTAGCCAACCAGCCACTCATGACCAGCAACATAACCGCTGATGTCCTCAATACAAGTGGTGTCTATGGTGTTCAGCATCTGGGGCATGCTATGACATAACATTATGAGCAGAAGAGTTTCCCAGTAACCTTAAAAGGTGCCGTAAATACTTATATACCAATAAGTGAATTCTTACAATATGTTGGGTAAGTAAAACTGGGGTGACTTATATCTATCACCACAGGCTCAACGCTGATGTTAATGCAAATAATGATGAAAACGTGGTAATTCATCATTTAGGTCATTTTTCAAGCTAAAATACAGACTATATCTTGGTTTAAGGTTCTCATTCGTGATGATTTTATGCCTCTTTGTCTTCTGTAATGTATAAATTTAGGCTTTAAAGTATTGGTTGGTCAAATTAAGATGAAAAAGATGAGTTTTACAAAATTGTTATTGGTGTTTTCACTATTTTCGGTCACTCTATGGATTAAAACAAACGATTAATCGACTAATCAGTAGTAAAATAATGGGATGATTGCAGCCTTAAGGTCTACATGGGAAGGTAACGTTATTTACCCAGCATTTTTCCATTCATCCCGACAAGATGTCACAGTAAGACTGCACACCGTTACAGCAAAGCTGTAATTCCCCACTAAAGCTGAACACCTGTCCTGTTAATTGCCTTGTCGGCCATTACGTGAACTTTGACTAACTCGTCAATAAAAAGCACACATTAAGCTTCTGAATATTCAGCAGAACTTAACTAGAAACTGCAAAAATAAATAAATAAATAAACATTGAAGGCGACGAAGTTGTTGGACGGACATTTGGTGCTCTCCTCGCCAACTTGTGCAACTCAAACGCGAAGCAGTCAAACATTTCCAAGCCAAGTTGATTTTTTTCACATCTTTCTCTCTTTCGTGTTCCTACCTTTTCCGCCGAGAGCGCAGGAGTGGCCCAAGACGAGCCAAAACAGCAAAAAAGGGCCCCCGAGTATCGGCATGGTTGTCTTGCGGTGAGGGTGATGTCTCCCCGTCCTCTCCTCTTCTGAAATCCTGGATCACCTCCCAGCTGCGAGGATGTTTTCAACTGACCAGGCGAGCGAGGGATAGTCGGTGGGTAGAGAGACACTCACTGCCTACTGTCAGCAGAGAGAGAGAGAGAGAGAGACGCTGACGTCTACACAGCGTCAACAAAACAAGATTTGCGGTTATGGTTTTTCAAAATAAAACACAATCGACTTTTAATGGTGAGTACTGTTAAATAAGGGTACAAAAACAATTCTGCATTTATACAGAGAGAAAAGAAAACATTTTCTAAAAACCTGCTGTCACATTCTATGGATTATATCTGCGCCGAAATAGGTTTGCTTGTACGCATAACAAATTGCACACTTTTATATTGAAGAAAAAAAGCGTCCTTTTCCGGACTCCTCTTTGTCGAGCTTGACGTAGCAGTTAATTAGAGAGAGGGAGCAAGTGATGGAGAGGAGGGGATACAGGGAGGGGATCTGTCTGAGATGAGTGTGAATGTGTTGGTAGTTTAGTGTTAAGAGGGGAAAAGATTGATTTTGACACCTCAGAAAAGAGCTGCTGTAACTGAGAATTTTCTGCCAGTGATTGCAGTCCTCCACAGGAATAAAGCCACAGTTCAGTCGTTGCGAATAAAACACAAGAAATGGCAGTGAGGGATACCAGAAGCCTACCACATTCCTGAAAATTACGCAATGGATGGTTTAATATGGGAGCTACAGGATCACAGTATCATGAGTACAATAGGAAGACTATTTCTCTCTACAAAGTAATGCATATTTCTACTATCAGCCAAAAACTTTGGGTTTTCTTCCATTTAGATTAGAGGGAAGTCTGAATAACTACCCTGAATGATTCACCAGCTGTTCTAAACTTTCTTCAGGTTAACATTTGCTTGACAGTAGATCATTATCATAATAATAAAAGCTGTAAGATCAGTAATTCAGTTTATTAGCTGTTACCCTCCTATAATTGCTTAAGTTATACTAAGTGAGGATAAATCTGGGAAATGAAACAAAAAATTATATATATATGTATATATATATGTATGTATACACACACACACACACACCACTTTAAACAAGGAATTGTGGATTTTTTTTCTTTTTCTTACAGAGATACTCCTTTCGTAATCCAATGAAGCAGCTGTTACATATGATGTTTTGCAAGCTGTATCCTCCTAACAAGAGCCCAAGCAGCGCAGCTATACTCCCCCTCACAGATTTGAGTCTTTCAGTTTTCACCCTGTGGCAGAATCACTGGTTTTCTCTAACGGCCGTATGTTCTTCAATTATACCCCACGTTTCGTCTTCTGTTGGGTGTGGGTGTGTGTTCTGGGGATTAGAGAGAGAGAGAGAGAGGGCAGACCTCAAGTGAGTTAAGAGGATAACAAAGACAGAACAGACACACACAAACACATGCAGACAAACACCAGCAGTACCACATTTACATGCACACACACACACACACACACACACACACACATGCTCCCAATTGGCTGTTTCCATGGGTAGTGGCAGCTAAGTTACAGCACAGCAGTGATGCAGGAAAGATGGTGCAATGAGCATATTGTCCTTCTACCTGTAGTCAAGCCTTCAGCTCAGTAATCATTCAGGCCAGAGGACAGGAGTGTGTATGATGGCTGTTTCTTTGGCTTTTCACTTTTTCCAGCATCTGTATTCCCTAAAAAGTCTAAACAGTTTATGACTAATAAACTGTCTTACAGTAGATGACTGCTAAATTATGCATATTATTAATAAACGGAGTCACTCATTAGGGGATCTTTGCTCTTGCCAACACATGAAGAAACATGAAAATGTCTTTTTCATGTGAACAAAACACTGGACCAGTGATCAGCTATCAGGACACACTGTCTAGGACTCTTACAACTCAAAATTAGCCTCCAACTTAACGGCACGTTGCACTTGAATTACCTCCAAAATAACCCAAACCAGGAAATGTTCTCTAATCTGGGAGTGATTTTTCTATTTATTGCACTGAGTGTGTACTTTTCATGGACTATTTGGTAAAACAAACTCCTCTAGATTGATATATACTTTAAGTGGTTGAATGAAGCGGCCCAGGGAATATGATGGTTCACACGTGTGTGTTTTCGGGTGGTATATGGCAGTGATTACTAGCAGTTACTTGAGGCTTCACATTCTTTCAAAATGACTCATGTCCCTCAGTGATTACGTAGCTACTGGAGAAGCCATTTGCTGTAGAGTGACTTTGTAATCAGTTTCCAGTTGCACCACAGACAGTCAATTAGTGATTGACAAAGCTTCTCCTTTTCATCTGACAAGCTGTTAACAACGGTGGAATGAAAGGTTGCCAGGAGCATGTAGGCGTTTGCTGCTGCACCACTGTAAAGGTCAGCTTTTGATTATAGTTTCTTCTGGGAAATGGTTGTCCTGAGCCACACAGGCACAAGAACCTATTAAACTAAAAACCTATTGAAACCTGCAGCCTAATAATGTGATGCAGCAGTGTCGGGCATCTTTACCATGTGTGGGACCAGCCGCTTGTCCAGTGGATTTCAGCACCACGGACAGCTCCTCCACCCAGCTCAGACTAACCCTCCTCCACCAGGGGTCGCACTTCAGTCGGGTTTTCTCTCCGGAACCATCGAGCAACAACTCCGCAGCGCGGCGGAGCAGAAACAGTGTGACACACTTACCAAACAGCCACAATGTGAAAAGAAGGTAATCAAATTATTTGTCATTCGCACCCTGACGCGTTGTGTGTTTTGTACTATAAGCGTTTGAATGCGCTGCTGTTCAGTTTCAGTCATACATCTACTGTAATCTGTGTTCTGTGGCTCTGCGCGCTGTTTTTGTCCTGTGAGGCTAATCACTGTTAGCTGCTCGTTCAATGTCAAGGCTTCGTTAGCTGAACGCTGTTTGAGTTTGTGTGCTCAGTGTCCTCATGAATGACTTCACTTGCTCTGTAGCAGCAGTTTAAAACCACAGCAACTAGTAGTTTCTACACCTGATAGCGTCAAACCTTTGAACCAGTAGCTGCAGTGGGAGAAGCAGCTGGTCTGCCGCACATAGCACTCACCTGTCACCTGTTACCTGTCACCTGTTACCTGTTACCTGTCACCTGTTACCTGTTACCTGTGTTCCACATGTGCGCAGCCTCGGTCAAAGGATTATCTAGTTTCCTTCAGGAAGTTAATTATGATCTAAGGTAAAAAAAAAATAAACCTCGTACACATGCACCACTCATTTTGCTGTATTTACACACGCAATTTCGTGCAATTAATTTATTGTTTTATTGATCAGAAGACATCAGTTGCATACAGCAGATGAGTCCTAGTGTGATATCCATTAGAGAAATCGTTGGATTGTTCATTCAATAAATAAATAAACATGTTAAACATGAATTGGAACAATAACAATTATAGCACACAATCACAAGACATAGACGGACATAAAATGCCATTGATGAGGGCAACAGATAAAATAGTCGTCCAGTGTCAGCACACAGAAAAACACAAGATCAGATAGAGGAAGCACAGACTGAATCATGACTGAGCTGAGTGGACAGTACAGCTAATGGTCAGACAGGAGGGCAGGAACATCTGTAAGTTATTAAGTAAAGTGGACCATTTAACCGTCAAATTACATGTTTTAAAGTGAAATCATTTTTTCAAATGTTGGCTGGATACCTGCCAGAGAGGTTGATTGAAATAAACCATCTTTCCAAGTGATGTGTGAACAGCTGCTGGTGTAAATTTCCCTCTCGGCTATCGACACACAGGCACATATTAAAATAAAATGCAACAGCAGTTGTTCCCCTCTGGTTTCTGACCACGGCAAAATGCCAGGAGCCGGCATTTTTCCTGCCACCTGAGATCTACCACTAGTTTAACATTAAACTATTGACACCAATGTTTGTATATAAAGTGTTGCTACTTGTGGTCCATTGCCATTGGCGGTCCGTCCTGTCTTCATGGTGGGAGGTACCCTTTGATAGGAGAAATGCATACAGCAGGTGTTGGCTGTATCTACCTGGGACGCTTTATTACCACATGATGGTTGAGGGACTGAAAGGTTGTATTCTTTTTGTAGTTATTAGGACGGTGAGTGGGACCTTTCTCCTCTCTAGTTCGAAAGCATTTTGTTCTAAACTATGGAGACTAATGGAGGGTTTTATATAGTTCTTCATTTGTAAATCAGGAGGTCCCAGACCACAGGGTGCTGTTGAGGCGGGTCAGTGGGAGAGAATAAGTAACGGAGCGCATCAAAACACCTGGGTGCTGCTGTCAAAGCAAAACTATCTTTAAACAAAGCACTGTTTGTTTAAGTTGATTAATCAGAGCATTCACAATAATCACCCAAAATCAGCAGGGAGGGGAGAGTAGAAACAGCTGTTTGTCTCTCCCTCTCTCTCACTTTAATAAAATGTTTTTGTAAATAGCAGATGGTATCCATAAAAAAACAAAAAAAGAAAGTGAAATTGAACTCGACTGAGTCAGCCAGACCTACTGTGTAATGATGCTCATAGCAACTTGTTGTAAGAGAATATAAATGGAGCCTGACAGCACACTGCAGCTCATGGCATGATGGCCATGTGGGCCATTGAGTTTGAGATTATACTTTGCCATTTGCCATTTGGTGTATAACACATGACATCATTTATTGCAAGTGAGACAGATGAAGTGGTTGTTGAAACGGGGTTACCTGAGGTCAGTTTTTGGCCCACATTTAACATTGTTCATCCAGTTTTTGTTGTTTACTGCACAACAACTCTTCGTCATCTCTGCTTTGAAGCTAGCGCTGCTGCTGTCTTCACTCAGATCCAGATGAGTTTTGATACATTTTCTGATGTTTGTCCCCACAGTGAAGTTTGTCACCACAAAACACGGGTGTCAGACCAGTTGCCTTGAATATGGTCTCAGAATTATAAGCACCGAGCTGGCAGGTGATTCTTCTTAGCAGTATCATGCCTACTTTCAGCCAGACTACAGATATGGCCTCGAAAGGTTCTGAAGGTTCAAACAGCACCGATTGCAAAACCTGCAGCTCTTCTATGGTTAATGTTAATTTTATAACGATCCCTGAAGTAAAGCAGCAGAAGTTAACTTGACTGACTAGTCTTACATGTCTCTGTTTATAGCACAGAATGTGTATTATTTGCTGGATTGGCCGTTTTATAAACATTTGGACATAAATTAAGAGAGTTTTTTAAATTGGATTTGTCCCCTGAGCGTTTGGAAAGGTTCGGTTTACCTCCTGAAGTGGTCTGAACTGTTCAGGGTGGAGGCCTCCACCTACTACTGACACACAGAGATGGTCCTCTGTTCAGAGCTGCTGTGTGGAGAGGAGCACAGATCCACATCCTGCCTTCTATCTCATGTTAATTTAACTCATGTGTTAGTTAAGACTCTACTTTTGCTGCTTTATATTGTTTGTATACATTGTACAAGCACCTTGTAGGCAACATTAATGTTTTTAACTGATATTATTGGTCAGTCAAAACTCTTATTGTTGTGAAATGGTTAATTATTATCATCCCTGGTTGGGTGTCCCGATGATAAATGGGCAGAGAACGGCTATGCTGTGGGCTGCCTCTCACCGGTGCCTCCCATACTAACACTGTACTCACACAGTGTGAGGGGCTTTGGGGCTATAACTTCCCACCACATGCAGTATGCTGTTAAGGTTAATGCAAGATCTCCAAAATGTTACAACACAGCAGGTAAGTAGAGGCTGACATTCAGATATGTAAAATCTGTCTGCACAGCATCATGAAGAAAATACTAGAGGAGGACTCTCGCTCTACTTGCCAGCTTCCTTCAGTCTTCTCACGTTTGCATCCCATCGTCCAACAGCCACAATGTTAATAACTCTCTCTTCTGGTTCCCCCCAAGGTTTGATGACATTAGCGCGTGGGGGGTAAACCAAGATGGCCATCCGCCGTGTTCCCCTCATCTTGCTAGCCTGCGGCTCCTTTAATCCCATCACCAACCAGCACATGAGGCTGTTTGAGCTGGCCAGAGACCACATGCACAGCACAGGTCAGATCCAGACTTCACAGACACTATGTCTGCTGTCATCTGTGTGTTTTATTTGACTTTATAATTAACCTTCGAGGTCCAAGCAGATCCTGTAAAAGCCCCTAGATAATGTTCACCAATGAATATTCTTTTTATTAACAATGAATCAAATTACTATGTGCATAGTAAGAAAGAGGTTGCTCACAGTGATTAACCTATAGAGAGTTACAGCCCAACTCTGCAGGCTCTTTAAACTCTAGCCCATAGGGTTTTTTTCTCTTTTTTTTATAACCCAAAAATTTATGGTTTCAGCGCTCTCATCAGCCTTATTTCCAGCAGCAGCAGGCAGCTGTTCCAGCAAACAAGCCCAGATAAACATACTGTCTCTTATTTATGCACAGCCAACATACAAAGTTAGAGTCCAGTTGGAGAAAAGAGTTGAGCAGCTACAGTAGGAAGCTAAAGATGAAGATGTCTTAAGAGTTGGTTGAATCCAAGAGAGTGATTATTGGGTTGATATATGTCAGGTTGCCATACACACGTCTCAAAATGAATGCTTGTGTTGGTTTTATCATTATGCAGCTTTAAACAACCCCACATTCTTTACTGACCTAGAGACAACAAGAGGAATCAATAAAAAGGACAGTTTCATTTTATTGATTGCTTACAAATGTGTAAACAGTAACTGTTTGTACTTTTTCACTTGCTGCAGAGACCTAAGTTGCATTCTTTGTGGTTCTCCTATTACATGAATGGAAAGTTCAGTCACCCCGGGCTGTTTGTGTTGACATGTGCTGCCACACAGCCACACATACGTAACAGCAGTGTCAGCAGGCACAGTCTCCTTTATATAAAGCCAGGCCAATTCACTGGGAAAGCTGCTCCGAATAAGAGCGCTGGCCAGGTCACATGGTCACAACCACATCATTATACCTTCAGAGGTGTACTTGTCCTGAGTCAACTTTCTCTAAGATGCTTTATGAGTCTATGCACACTGCAGCATTTCAGTGGGCAGGAACATAAATAATGCTCTTACCATTTCACTCTGACCCCTTACCTATAAGGCATCAGCTGACTAATTGGAGGGTAATCAGAAAATGTCAGTAAGCTGCACAGAGGAGGTGTTTTTTACTCTCCTGTTGCTGAGTGTTTGTGCTACAGGTGCAAACACATCTGATTTTAACCTGTTTTTGAAACTTCTTATTCTCCCATCAAAATGAGAATTTTCAAACTTTTAGCCTAACTCCTTATTTAAAACCCTTTCCAAACCCTTCAAATCAGTTACACAGTAAAAGCAATTAAGTACTGGTGTAGTTTGATATTTTGTGTCATGATCAAACGCCTTCATCAAACCATTTAAAAAAGATAAGTAGTAGCATTTGTCCTCAAAAGTGAAATCAGACGAAGCACTACAAATATTAACAGTCAGTATCAGTATCTCTTAGAGATTACTTTATCTACTGATTTATATTCCATTTCTGTATCAGCTGTCATGACCCAGAAAAACTGTATTAATCTTCTCTCCCTTCAGGCCAGTACCAGGTGGTGGGTGGCATCGTGTCTCCCGTGAGTGACGGCTATGGAAAGCAAGGCCTGGTGCTGGCTAAGCACCGAATTGCTATGGCGAAGCTGGCGCTGCGGAGCTCCAACTGGGTCACGGTTGATGAATGGGAGAGTCAGCAGCCAGACTGGACAGAGACTGTGGTCACCATGAGGTATAAAACACGTTTACAGCAACGTCAGAGTTAAAATTCATCCAGAGAAGGAAGGTTTCCAAGTAGGAGAGCAGGCAAGAAGCTGTAGAATGATCTCAACCGTTGGTGCCTCTGCGCTGTACAGTAGATTGTATAATCCTGGACACTCCAGTGGTTTATCAGAGAGGAGATTTACTTCACAAAAATGTATAAATGAGCACAGAGAAAGTGCTATTCCACTGTGTGACATTGTAAGACATTTATATCATAATTACATTTCTGTGTTGTCCTACAGTATCTGAGCTGAATAAGGGTTTCCCTTCCAAAAGAAGCTAAAACTTTAATTAGTATACCCTAAACTGCCTTTCACTGACATGACAGCACGTCATGGGAGAGACCTTTTAATGAGTTAGAAAATAAAGACTTTTCGGTATGGCAGGGACAAGCACATCTTGGTTCCAGTTTAAATCCACCAACAGAGTGCTGCTCAGTTTCCATTAGCTCTTACTGTCCCCTGTTCCATCCCTCTTCATCCTTAATGGGATATAAGAGATATATTTTTCTTTTCTGACAAGTCCTAGTTTTACCACAGCCCCAGCAGAGTTCACAGACTGACTTGCTGCTCCTCTGCCCGCCGTGCCTCATGCCAACTTCAACCACTTATGTAACAGAGTGTTTCCAGGTTCCCTGAGCCTAAATTACGGGCTCTGGTCTCTTGGGGGCTGCCAGACTAGACTGGACCCATGTCAGGACAGGGTTTTTCATGCGGTGAAATCAGGGGCACTGGCTGTTAAATTCACTGTAGTTGCAAAAGACTGTCTAGGATGTGAATATGGGTGGAGAGAGGCAGGCAGAGTTGATGTGAGTAAGGGACGTCGGAGCTTTGGCCCTCTCCATAACACAGAAGTTCATTGTGCAGAAATATGACATTTAATTGCAGCTGGATCTTAGTAAAGGTTTGCAATTAATCATCTGATGGAGAACTGCATCCTACACTGTCTTACTGCACACAGTATTTCATGCGTACATACAGCGTTTAGACTTATTTTAGAAAGCTCTCAACACTCGCATCATTGAACGTCGTCCATTTTATTCACTCCCTTTCTTCCCTGCTTCATGTTTCTCACAAATCCCCTCATGAGTGCTTGCGCAACATGGGTGCTGATCAAGGCATGAAGTGGCCTGTTGTCCGCTGGCTGTGATCACACCACGTCACGTCTTCTCACGCCTGAACACACACACACACACACACACACACACACACAAATGTACTAAAACACCCATAAGAAGCTTTACTCGAAAACAGTGAAGTTTTTCATTCATCTTTTTTACAAATGCCTCTGACTCATGCATATTTCTCTGTTTCTAATTCAGTTTGGTAAGACTTATTAATAACCCATTTCCTACAAACATGCACAAAACAGAAGAAGATAAATAATAGATGAACACACATGAAAGCGATGATACACATCACATGTGTACAACAACTAGCTCCTGCTCACAAACCCTTATAAAATGAAGGAAATGAATTCTCAGCCGGCCTTTCTCTCATACCTTTGGTTGTTGGGCAGGTATCATTATGGACGTATTCTGAAGGAGTATGAACAGAGCACAGGAACGCACAAAGACTCCAATGGAAACACTTCTCCCATCTCAAGTAAGAACCTCATGGCACTGGTCATAGATTCCTCTCATTTTGGGATGGAAATGTGAGCATGTTAAATACACCTGCTGAACATCAGCCATGCTAACACTGTCACTAGGAGCATGTTAGTATGCTAATGCCAGCGTCGCTGTGCCCAAGTACAACCTCACACATCCTCTAGCATGGCTGTGTTTTGAGATTAGCGCCTACATAATTACTGTAGTCTTCCAATGTACATAACACTCTGCACTCGATAACAGCATTTTTTCAGCATATTACTTTATCACATTAACAAGCCCTCGAACAGAGTCGAGGTTAAGGATTTGCATCAATCGCACATAATGTCCCTGTGCTTAACACATGCAAAGTAGAATCAGTGCTAATGGTGCTCTGTGGTCCTGACTAACAGTGGTTAAAGAGTATTAGGAATAGTCTTAATGCTTTTAAGACTTTGTGTGTGTGTGTGTGTGTGTGTGTGTGTGTGTGTGTGTGTGTGTGTGTGTGTGTCTGGATGGACGAACTCACAAATCCATAGCTATAGCATGTGTGAACATGATGGGTGTTGTATAACTGGAAGTTAGCCAGTTACTACTAGATATCTGCTTTTTACACATTGCTGCAGACAGATGACAGCTTTCTTGAAAATAAAATTGTAAATTCTAAACTACAGACAGATGTTTTTGCACTAAGAATGTGTTATGTTTGCTATTTTGGTCTCTCAGTGACTTCATTTTATGAGTTTCTTACAGAAAAGCTGAACTCCCAGAGTTATTGTTGTTGTTGTGATTTGTTTTAGCCCCAAGCACCATGATTGTCTAAATTGTAGAATTATCCAGTTGGCAAACAACCACTGGGCTGTTTCCATGTATTCAGAACCAGCAGCAGGATCACGTCACTTTTGCCATCAAAAGTGCTCAGAAATAATGAATAATAACAGAATATGAACTGAAATATCAGTGATTTGGTGAACAGGCTGATTACGGAATGATTTTGAAATCATTTTAGGGAAATGCATATAAACTCCTCTCAGCTTTAGACAAATACCACAATTATCTATTTGTATGTAGCCTATGTGAATGTCATATTCATCAGGCTGGGTTTTATTGTTTTATACTTTTTATGTTAAATAGTCAAAGATTGCTTAGTTAGTAAAGAAGAAAGCAGTCTTCCTCCTCACCATCCTATTCCTCCTCTTCCCCCAGGCCCCTGTCCTCAGTTGAAGCTCCTGTGTGGAGCTGATTTCCTCGACACTTTCAAGATCCCTGGCCTGTGGCAGGACGACCACGTGGAGGAGGTGGCCGGGCATTTTGGCCTCGTCTGCGTCAGTCGAGGGGGGCTTCAGCCCGAGCAAGCCGTGCACCAGTCGGACACGCTCTCCCGCCACCGACAAAACATCTTCCTGGTGAGGGAGTGGGTGAGGAACGAGACGAGCGCCACAGAGGTCCGCCGGGCTCTTAGGCGGGGTCTGAGCGTAAAGTACCTGATCCCAGACTCTGTGATGGAATACATTCACCAGCACAACCTCTACACTGAGGACAGCGAGAGGAGAAATGAGGGCGCGGTGCTGAGGCCGCTCACCAAACAGGCACAACAGCCAGTGAAGAGTCTGGATGACTGACTGATGGAAGGCTGCAGTATTGAGCTGAACATGGGAGCCCTTGGAGTGTGAATTCACTCACACATCAGTGCTTCTCTTCAGGGACCGGAGGCTCTGTTAACGTCCACTGAACTGCACAGTGATAGAGGTTTGCACAAGCCTGCGAATGTCTGCAACGAAACACCACTCGGCCTAAATGTGTTTTCCAGGCATCACTTGTTTTCAGTAGGGAGCATCTACACAGTGCGTTTTGTCTTTTAAGTCGTACACATGAAGGGTTTCAAACAGTGAGCCTCAGCTTTGTGCCACAGTGTCAATGACCATTTTCTCATTAAAAGTTTTCACCTTTTGTAGTTTCACACATAGTGCATCATTGCAGAGTTGGATAAATTCAATTAAATCCTGTATATTTGAAGTACTTTTATCTGTTTGGTGTGTTTGTTTTTTCTTGAAGCTGTCTAAATGTATAAAATCATAAACCAGACAGTCCGTCTGCCAACCCAAATCCCACCTGCAGAGACATTAAAAAGAAAGTTTTTAAAATTGCTGAACTACACTACTGGGGCAAGATACTAATATATTTATACAAATTCTACATGCAAGAATTTGTCTGTGATAAAATGACAAATTCCTGGACTTATTTCCAGCGTCGTCCCTGGTGTTTACACTCTCTACCAACCTTAATCAATAGGGAGAGGTATTTAATGTCTGACTTGAATATAAGAATTCTAGAGAATGAAAATTGAATCGCATTAACAGATAATCTATTCAGAAAGCAGACGAGATAAAAAGTATCAGACACTTTTCCTGGTCTCCTGGGGGCTGCCAGACCGCACAGTTTCTGTAAATTGTTTTTCCCCAACATGAAAGTCTTCGTTCCGTATAAGAGCCTTGTGATTCTGGTGGAGAAATATTGAAGCATTTATGTATTTATGTATTCATTTTTGCAGGCCTGCTGTCAAGAATAACCCTATAAAACACTCTCCTACGTGTGTGCTTGTGTTTTGTTTTATGGTATGCATCTTAACCGCCATAGGCTCCCAGAACGGCCCCGTGCATACGTTTTTGATTGCAAAATGCAAAGCTGAATCCTGATTTTAATTTCTTCTCATGAGAAGATCATTGTTGGTGTCTCCTCTGTGCAGCAGCCTCCCAAGGCAATTCACTGTGGATCTATTCACTTTCCCCATTATCATCCACACACTGTGTCTGCGAGTCCTGTATTTTTTACACCAAAGGATTTAAAGTAATCCTGACAGTTGCTCAGCTACAGGAGGTGTTTTCTCACTGAGGCCAATGGCTGAAAGCACCACTGTGAGTGATACTAACTGGCATCCTTTGAAAGATAGTGTGTATATGTGTGTGTATTTGTCTGTGTTCCAGCCTGTAAAGGATTTAGGCAGTGGGCTGGCTGCAGCTGGCCCAAAACAGAGATTATCAAATTAATTGAGTTATTTAAGTGAGACAAAAGATGCGACAGTCCTATTGTGCTACATTTAATTGTTCCAGCTGGATCGTTTTAAGCTCAGGTGATTCTGCTTTTGTCCTGTGCACATTATCCCCAGTGTGTGCTCCATTCAGCCACACGCACAGTGCTTCAATAGATCGTCGTGTGATTTTGACTCCATTTGGCTGATTGCTGATGACCCCGCAGCACCGACTCAAACATTATTAAAGTGATGATTAAAACTTCATCTTATACAACAGATCACGACAACACGTGCCATTGATAAAGGAGGTGTATTCATCCTAATCCCACATAGGCGGAGTAAGCATTCTCCAACATAAAGCACCCAAGTGTATCCTATATTATGGATGCATGTCGCCAGCATACAGCATGTAGGGGGGCGGGGGGGGGGAGGATTGAGGGAGGGAAGTGGGAGGTGCGGGCGACATTCTCCATTTAAAAATATGCAACCCGGCAGGTAATCGGATTAAAGTGAGTTTGGTTCAAATTGAGGCGTTTGACAGGCGCTCCTGCAGTCGGTCACCAGTAGCCACCAAGAGCGCACCTCCTCATTCACTGGACGTAAGGAAAGCAGCAGACTGACAGCCGACATGCCTGTTGATTTGAACGGATATTGGAAAATGATTTCCAATGATAACTTCGAGGAGTACCTCAAGGCTCTTGGTGAGTTAGTGGAAGGAAGGCCTGGGAAACCTGAAAATAATCCTCCACCTTCCACAGAAACACCAATATTTCGACTGTAGAGTGAAATTGCTGAGTGAAGTATCTCACATTGTGTGAGAAATGCAGATTTGTTGTCATAGCAAATATATTCTAGTTACTTCTATGTAATAGCTGTGGTTGCTGTGAGGAATATCAGGTGTTTTTTAAAGTTAAACTCAACAGAAATGTTCCACTTAACCTCAAAATGAACAGGGTGGATTGAAAAATGTCACACAAACACCAACGCTAACATTCATTTGCATTTTTTTTTTGTAGATAAATGTGTGTGTGTTTGTGTGTGTCAATTGCATCCTCCCCTCCTGTTTCTCATTTATTTTCCACTTTCTTTGGGGGGCTGTTTCAGATGTAAACGTTGCCATCAGGAAAATCGCCACCTTGCTGAAGCCCGACAAGGACATCACCCACGATGGGGACCACATAATCATCAAAACCCTCAGCACCTTCAAAAACTACAACATGGACTTCTACGCGGGCAAAGAGTTCGAGGAGGATCTGTCTGGAGTGGATGACAGGAAATGCATGGTGAGTATACTAAATAAATTCAGAGGGGATTGAATGTATTTCGAAGAACGCACACATGAAGAATTACTTTTCCTAACGGTTGAGAAACCTGTTAAATCCCTTATTGAGACCCCATGCAACACCTGTACTTGTATAAACTAACTTTTCTTAGTGGCACCCCTCCAGACTATAATGAGTTTATGGTGTGGTGAGATTTAGCTATTTTATACAAAACTTTCCATTTGCCTACAAAACTTCTTCCACAAACCTTTCTTTTGCCCTTGTCAATGAATTGATGTGATGAAGGCCGATGTCAGATGCTGCAGGAAAAGAACTGTGAGAGGCAAGAGTCAAGACTCACATTTATTTAATCAGATTGTGTCCCTGAATACTAAATAGGATCAAAGATTATCTGTGGTCCCCCTTGAAAAACCTTTTTTGTATGCTGATTATAGATAAGCTGTAAGCTGTTTGGAGGGTGGCTGAGAGAAAGGGCCACGTGCGCCTGTATGTGCAGATTTTATCAGAATAATTATCTTTAAGAGGGGTGGAGGGGGACTGAGCATCTCACTCAGCATATACATGTTTATGAGAGGACAGGTGCATCCGCATTGTTGAATTCAAATAAACCCTCCGCTGGTGCATCATGTGTTATAATCACATTTGCTCCCTGACCCGTGACCTCATGCAGACCACTATCACCTGGGAGGGAGACAAGCTGGTGTGTGTGCAGAAGGGGGAGATTGAAGGAAGAGGCTGGACCCACTGGGTGGAAGGAGATGAGCTTCATCTGGTAAGAAAACATCCGCTCCCTCCATGAATATTAATGTATGCAATTTGGACATTTTAATTCAAAATGCCTTTCAGCACTGTATGTGCCGTGCATATATTTTTATGTGTGACTCGTAAATCAGCTCCAGCAGTAGTAACATTATATATTCTGTGAGTTGCATGCACACGGCGAAGGCAGTTTCTGAAAGTTATAAGTTAGTGGATGTAACTCATTTATTGTCACATAAATCAGATTTATGTGTGGTTCGATCGTCCCTCCAGAGGAAAAAGAAAGACAAGATGATGCAAGATGCAAAATTAGAAATGAAACCTTTGTATATACTGTGAAATGAAAAGCCTTCCAAAGACCTCCAGTGATCCAGCACATATGTACTTCAGCCTCTGCCGTGTTATTATCTTGACTTTTCTAATCTAATTTCAGTTAGAAGGACTTCATTAACTTTCTTTTTAAGCATCCCCTCTGTGAAACTCATAGCATGGCCCAGTGTGGCTTGTAATGAAAGCATTAGCATCTGAAAAGACTTTAAAGTAATGACTTGCACATTACCATTTTCATTAGCTCAGCATTATCAGATTTCCCTCTCTGTGATTACTGCTATCAAAGCTAAGCAAAAATAATCTGCCAAATTATTTGGTTTAAGTGATGCCAACAGATGTTTTCAATCAGCAGCCATGAAATTAGTTATTAGTTGGAAGCTCCCAAGAGCTGATGGAGGGTTTAAATGTAGAGCATCAGTGGCCTCTGGTGGTAGGAAATACTTTACAAGATGGATACTAAGTGTAGCTGTCCTTTAGAATACCTTCATTTATTAAATATACTCACTCAGCATTCAATGTCTTGCTTGCTGCTGTTGCTAAGTCAGACAACTGTTTCTCTGTGATTGTACAATGTAGGGAGGAGAGTCGGGCCTATGATCAGGCCAAATTACATTCTGAGGCTGTTTAGGTAGATCTAAAAACTCAGAATCGTCTTTGGTTCTCCGCAGGAGCTGAGAGCTGCGGGAGTAGTTTCCAAGCAGGTCTTCAAGAAGACCTAAGCTGGCTCTTATCGAACGATACGGTGCCCCCAGCTGACGTTGGCTCACAGAGACACACCGGACACATCCAACTTCCCTTTGGTTCACCTTTTTGGTCCACACATACATCTCTACAGCTACCCATGTGTTTCCTGTTATGAGTACTATTTTTGCCAACCATCACATTTTGCAACGTACTTTTTTTCCCCTTACTCTGCCAAAGCTATGCACAGTAACAGTAAGGGGCAGGACAGCGTGTGGATCATGTAACATCACAAGCAACACTGAAATGTATATCTGTCTCAGGGTGGGTGCTTCTTTGATTAACAAGTTTAGATGTGTGGGACGCATGCATTACTGCAACTGTAGGTGTAGCTGATGTGATGGGTGAGCCGGACTGCAATGCACTGAAATGACCAGTGGGAAAGTGATGGACGCAGTGAATGAATGACTGCTGTGGGTGGTTTGAGGATTGTAAATGCTGTTTGCTACCGATACTTAGTCTCCAGAATGGATATCAGATGTGATGTGTGTATTTATCCCTCCAATCAATAAACTTCACAGTGCTCAATAATGCCACTTGTCTTTTTCTGAGTGGTTAAATCTGACATTTATCTTTTTTTTTTTTTTACTTCTAATCAGATTTGTTGGAAAGGGAAATGTTTTCTTTGGTAGACAAATTATGATCGGATGTTATTTACTCACATTGTACAGTCCAACAGATCAGAAGTTCCTTTAGACTGAAAATGCCTTTCCAGACATGCAAGAGGAATCTGAGGGCCTCTACTTGAGAATTTCAGTGAGTGAAGTGAAGCCTGCCAGACAACTTGAGCCACGCTGTGCTCTGAATCAGCTAATCTGTCAGCTCACTTTGTGCAGCGCCATCACCAATTGGGTAGTCTATATAAGCCGTCCAACTCACTTGCTCATTCTTCACTGCTGCTGCTGCTGCTCGCCCTCCTGTTCTGCCTCCTGCTGCTTGTGCATTATAATTCACACCCTGCCACCACCCTGGCGTCTACCTGCGGGCTCTGTTTATTTATGGTTCCCCAGGGGGTTGTTATTGATCTCCGCCTGCTCTTGCTTTGGCTGGTTAAAAAAATTATGCTCCCAGGGAGGGGTCAAAACTGTCTGGCGCCAGAGTAGAATCTCCATTTGCATTTATTCTGGATAAAATGTTTCTACTAAGTGCATGGATTGTCTGGCTGAAAGTCAGTTGCTCAACGCTCGTTTTTATTGGCAATCAGCAGGCGAACAGCTCAATACAGGAGACGATTTTCAGCCGCTGCTTCATTTTAAAGTCGCCTCTGCTCAAAAAATATGTTTTTCTTATTGTTGCCCAGCTTGGTTGTTTGACCTTCACTGTGCAGACTGATGTATGTGCAGAGTTTCTACACTAGGATGCTGTTTTTCAATTAATCTGCTAAAGGAAGAAAGTTTCTCTTTGCTCATCTTAAATCTGAGTGTAAGGCCTGCATGTGGGTGCGTGATTTTGTGACATCACAGCTAGCTTGCAAGCCAGTCCTAGTTCGGTGACTACACTGTACACTGAGTGAAGTAGGAGACATCTTGCTAATGCTAAGAACATTTTATTAATGCCTGTTTATCGATCACTGGCAGCAGGAAGTGCACCTTGAGCAGTTACAGTTTCCTGTGAATCCTTTCTGCATGTGCACTTCATTAGAATCCACAATTACAATACAAACTACTGTATAGACAAGTAACTAATGAAGCACCTTTAACAGCTATGGCAGAATAAATGCCGACGGTTTTAATGGTATTATATTAAAACTGTGTTTGATATGATTCATGATCATTTTAGCTAATTATTTGACCTTTTTTGAGGAAAAACAATAACAGATAGTTATTCGTAGCAGACCTTAAGAAATTGCAAATACATTTATTTTATTTCCAAAGTTGGTTACAAATGCAGATTTTTCTTTTTATTGAAAAGACCAATTGAACTTTATTAACCTTCAAGTTCAAAGTTTAGCTATTCTGCTTAAGTATTTGGTCTGGCCAAAGAAAAAGATCAAATAAAGAACACAAACTATTGGTACATGTTACAAAACAGTGTACATTGTACACTGACCGTCACTGTAGTGTGTGCAAGTGTATGTGCTCAAAAGTATTTGCTAGAGTAGTGCTGTCTGTGTGTGTGTGTGTGTGTGTGTGTGTGTGTGTGCACGTATGTGTGCGTGTGCATATGTGAGTGTGCACCTTCACATATGCCCTTTACAGCCTCCCCAGTGACTGTGTAAAGACTGAAAGAAAAGGGTGACCTTTCCCCCTCTCCCTCCAAAACAACTGCCCCTGCCAATCCCCTTCAAGCTATAAACTCACTTATCAATGCTTTTCTGCCCTGATGCCCCCTGACTCATATAAAAGCAGCAGGATTCCCTGAACCTCCCCCCTCCCCACACTGTCTAAAGTCTACACAGTGTCACCAGCTGCCACCATGCCTGCAGACTTCAGTGGGAAATGGACACTGGAGACCAGTGAAAAATTTGAGGAGTATTTGAAAGTGCTGAGTAAGAAACTTTTCATTTTAGTGGGTTTCATTTTGCTTTGGGACTTAGTTATGTGTTAGAATGGTGTTACAGGGTGATGTGGCAGGCTGGAAAGGCTGCACAAGTAACAAAATAATCCAATTTCATGCTCTCTCAATCGTTCTGTTAAGAGGGTCTTTCTGTCCTTGTGTCACTATTCTTCTTAATCTGGAGCTAATGAAAAAAGGTTTTTCCAAGGTGGTTATTTCACCACGGACTAGAACAATTACGATGTCAAATACTAAAACTATTCTAAATTCAAAAATCACACATATATCATTTATATGTCATAATGTGGGTACTCTGAAAAAGTATGAATGGTATGTATGATCATGTCTCTTTATTATGGCCCTAGATATTGACTTTGCTACAAGGAAAATTGCCACCTCCCTGTCTCAGACCAAAGTGGTAGCCCAAGATGGAGACAAGTTTGACTTCAAAACACTGAGCACCTTAAGGAATTATGAGCTCTCCTTCACTGTAGGAGTTGAGTTTGATGAGTACACCAAGGGACTAGACAACAGAAACATCAAGGTGGGTCGACCTCTCACATAGGGAGTGATAGTTTATCTGATGAGTCGATAATTCTCATTTTCCTTGTTGCTTAAATGATAAGAACGCTGTTATCTGTGTGTGTGCAGGGCAAAGATTGTTCTGTGGCCTCTGTGGTTAACATCAGTGCTGCAAAGAGAGAAAGCCGCATATAGAGTGCAGATGATAAAAAATAATAGAGATTAACAGTGATGCCTGTTACATTCAATGCCCAAAGAATGGATCTTTGAAAAAGGAGGTCTAAATATCTCCAGCTTCTCATAATATCACTGACATCTGATGGCGTTGTTGCACAAAATGACTTTCTATTGGTGCATCTGATCCCTACTTTTTCCATTTTATGGAAAAGAACATAGGAAATGTTTCTGTGAGAGAAAAAAAAAAACAGATTAATTTTTAATTGAATTCAAGACATAACTGTAGGTAAAGGAGAACATTAAAGCTTTGTGTTTTTACTGTCTGATAAAATTAATTAAAATTCATGTTCAATAACTGTAATGTAATTTTGAGACATCACATAGCTTATTAGTGGCAATTTCACGTCTCAGACTTCACGGAGGCACACTGACTGATTCCTTTAGTGCATTTGTATGCCAAAAGAAGAGGAAATGTAATTAGTCTACACTAAAAGCTGGTTTCACCCAGTGCTAATTACACATCAACATGAAAACAATCCTAAATTGGTCAGCCTTTGTGGTAGCAGCAGCCTTCAGCTAAGAGAAATTAGCCAAGTCAGTGGTAAAAGTAGTTTAATGACAGGCTTATCTGTAGAGGGAATTATTTTCCACAATATTAAGTCCAACATTATTTTTTAATGACTAACTGCACCATATGACGTCTTGTAGAGTCTGGTGACCTGGGAAGGGGACAAACTGGTGTGCACTCAGAGAGGAGAGAAGGCCAACCGTGGCTGGAAACACTGGATCGAAGGAGACAAACTCTACCTGGTGGGTTCACTGTGAAATGTCATGACAGTTAAGTTTCTGTGACAAAGTTGAACCTGAACTCTGTAAATGTGTGGGATTAGTGGGAAGTATAACACAGCAGAATGTAACTGTTAAGAACGGTGAGGCCAGTTTAAACACTTTTTCTGATTACCACCCTGATAAATTATAATAATAATAACAGATTCAATTTCCTCTCACAGGAGCTGACGTGTGAAGATGTCGTTTGTCTTCAGGTGTTCAAGAGAAAAGAATAATTGTCTGATTGTTTTTTTTCGTTTACTTGGTTAATAAAGTCTTTGTTTCCTCCTCAATGACATCTTTGAACAAAATAAATAAAGGGGCTTTAACAGACAACCAAGCGTGTTGTGTGTGAATAGAGACAAACCTGCTGCTATTATCACTCAATGTTAAGTCTGCGTGTTTTCAGCGGGTCTAAGTGAAGGTTCAGCTTTGACAGAGTGAGTATTACCTACCACAAGGTGCTTGAAAGTCAAACTAAAACACTTGCAATTAACATAATCTAACACAGTGCTTTTTCAGAGGGTGTTAACAGCATGCCTGTGTAGTCGCATGCTGCACAAAAGGCTAATGGACTGACCGAGAGCTATAATTTCATTTCATTTCAATGTTTTCTCAGTAAGACAGTTAGGCAGTAAATGTGTTATTGTTACTGAAGCAGGGTGTTTTTACATAGCATTGCTTAAACCGCCATCTGCTGGAAGACTATGGTAGTAGTGTCTTAGAGGTGAGACGCTGTAATATAACAATAGCAATAATAGATCTCAGCCTCAGAAACCACACCTTTGAACTTTGTTCATATTACAAGAGAATAAGTCAAAATATGTTGTGCCCAGTTTAAATAGTGTGTAACTGTCTGTGTCTGGAAAAGTTGACGCAACTGATGATACAAGTATCGTACTACTACTACCACTGTTACCACTACCACCTCCTCTCTTGCTAATACTACTGCCCCTACTATCACTGACAAACAAACTCAGTGAGCAAACTAGGTGATGTGAAGTGACACATTTAATCTTTTATTTTCATGTTAATTCATACATTACTGTGTATAATACCATGCAAAGTACTTGTTTATTTTCATTTTAATTCATCACTGTGCAGCATACTTATAATATGATTTGGTTGGAAAACAGCAGGTAGATGAGATCAGCTGATAAGATAATGAAAGGTTAAGTACATCATCTGAATAATTTCCATTCCTCTTCACTCACTAGCATCAATTTGACTGCACTCTTGAGGGAACACACAGGTGCTTTGGAAAGATGACTGACAGCAATCTGTAATCAGGCCAATTCTGTGTTGATGATGAATCATGATATATTCAGTGCACATGCATCTTGTTTTTTTTTATGGGGTTTGTGTGTCTAATCTCTCATTTAGCCTGGATTCTCATTATGTAGGGATTTAAGAAAGATATTATAGCAATGTTTTGTTAAACAAAAGCCCTGTTATATATTCCACTGATATTTTACTCATTGTAAAATAAAAGTTATTTTCTGCCAACTTTCTTCATGTTATATCAAAACATGACATGATCTTGAGCAACTTTTAGACCATGCCCGTGTTCTCAATCACACTCTTTTAATTCAGTCAACTTTGTGATGATGAATTGGACAGAGCTCAAGAGTTTAAGTTCAGTTAGGTATAAGCTGAATGACAAAATGTAGAACAGCAATTTCATGATGTGTTGTAATGGGCCTCCCACCAAAGTCCACTGATCAAGCACCAAATACAGAAACGTGGGAAAGTCTAATAAATAATCAATAATCTGGACTTGTCATTAAATCAAATACAGCCAGTTACAAACGTGTGAAAGTCTAATATATAATCTATATCAATAATCTCACCGTGGACAGACAGACAGACAGACACCCACAGGCCACAGCTCTGTCACGTCACCACTTCCACAGTACTACTCGGTACTCACGCGAGATTACGTTTCAGGAAGTTCCACGTCAGTATCCAGTGCTCAGTCTACTGAAGTCGCAACATTTGGACCCCGACTGCGATTGTTCACAACACATTTATCTGATCTTATTGCGACAACGCGGGGATAAAACATGGTAAGAGACTCTTAAAGTCGTGTTTTGTGTCCGCACGTGCCATCAGATTCCCATGATTTATGTTTAAAAGCGCAGTTGAAGAGTGTGAAATAATAATGCATCCCTGTACGTAGCTTAGCGGCTAACTAGCTTCAGCTAGCATGACAGCTTGTAGCTAACGGATATTAACATTTCCAACCTCGGTAGTGTGTAGACTTAATGTGTGTGTACAGCTGTTTTGTGTACGTTGTTGAGTGAATTGTGTCCGTTTAGGATTATTAGTGTCGCCGAAATGTATCAGGCTCAATGTTAGCATGCTAACTGTTACTTTGGCTTGAAGTCTGTGCTGCTATTACGGGTCTTTACGTTGACGCTGCAGAGTTTTTAGCAGACGATCAAGTGCCAGTTTAAAATCACTTACAATGAGAGTTTGAGGACAAGAGAAGACATCGATGTCTTCTGTCTTTTCAGCCTCTGAGGCTGGACATCAAGCGGAGGCTGACAGCAAGGTCAGACCGAGTGAAGAGTGTGGACCTTCACCCAACCGAGCCATGGATGCTGGCCAGTCTGTACAACGGCAGTGTCTGTGTGTGGAACCACGAAACACAGGTATGATCACAAATCAATGGGCCGCCCATGCAAAGTTGAACTACACAATATGGAAAGACTGATGGCTAAACCTCCATGTTTGAATATGTCACTACAATCAAGGGCTGACTTGGTAAACTCTAAAAAACAGTGATGATGCTTCAAGCCTTAACTGAGTCGATGATGTTCTTTTGTTCAGACTCTCGTCAAGACCTTCGAGGTGTGCGACCTCCCTGTCAGAGCTTCTAAGTTTGTGGCAAGGAAGAACTGGGTCATCACAGGAGCGGTGAGTTACATCAAAGTGACTATGGTTATCCAAGACACCAGCACCTTTACAAAGTAGTAGTTGTAGAGAGAGTATGAGCTTAGATTGTGTTTGATGGTTTAAGTGTCATGTAGTTATGTGGGGAAAAATCCATGCTATGAGTTTTCCTCATTGTGTTAAACTCTTAATATCACACACTAACTGTTTATTTTGTAATGTTTTTTGTGTGTGTGAGGTATTTAGCAAATATTGAAACATTTTTTCTCCCTGTTCTCACCCTGCTCAGGATGACATGCAGATACGAGTGTTCAACTACAACACCCTGGAGCGGGTCCACATGTTTGAGGCCCACTCTGACTACATCCGTTGCATTGCCGTCCATCCGACCCAGCCTTACATCCTCACCAGTAGTGGTACGCTGTTAAACTGATATTTTGATTAATAGCATAATAGACTCTTCTAATTTATTTATCACACCAGACACATTTGTCTTTATACCAGTGTCCCCAAATATATATGTTTTTTTGTGTGCATAAATGCATGCCTGTTTCTGTGCAGATGACATGTTGATTAAGCTATGGGACTGGGAGAAGAAGTGGTCTTGCAGCCAGGTGTTTGAGGGTCACACTCACTATGTCATGCAAATTGTCATCAACCCCAAGGACAACAACCAGTTTGCTAGTGCCTCCCTGGACAGGACGATTAAGGTAGAGACTGCTTGCTGTTGCTGTTTTCTCCTTTACTGTTTCTACTTTTATTGTATCATTGAGTGGGACACCCAGATCTTATTACATTTACATTTACACTAACTTAATTATCTGGGTTGTCTCAGGTTTGGCAGCTTGGCTCTTCGTCCCCCAATTTCACTTTGGAGGGCCACGAGAAAGGAGTCAATTGCATTGACTACTACAGTGGAGGAGACAAGCCGTACCTCATCTCAGGGGCTGATGATCGCCAAGTCAAGATCTGGGACTATCAGGTTAGAAAACCTTACATTCACTTCCTTCAAAGAAAGGTTAGAGTAAGCCACACAACACTGATTATGAAACTAACGAGCACTAACTCAGGGCAAAGGCTACTTTCCTGCTGAAAGATGGTCAAAGAAATCTTTTGTTACGTTATGTTTGAGAAAAAATGAAAGATGATACCTTACTGAAAGAGTTGATATTGCTTTGATCTGGATCAGCTACATCCATTCTGTCAGCATCCTTCAGCATTGTGTTTATACATATATATATATTTTTCAGCTGTCCTTCTCTTTGTGTTGTAGAACAAAACGTGTGTTCAGACTCTGGAAGGCCACGCCCAGAACGTCTCTTGTGTCAGCTTCCACCCAGAGCTGCCCATCATCATCACAGGATCAGAGGACGGTGAGCAGGAATCCCACTCATCCTCACCACTGTACACAAACACCCCTGGAATTCATCTCATCTTCGGCCTCATTGATCATTGCTTTGTGCATCGTTTCCTCCTCCTGCTGCAGGTACGGTGCGTATCTGGCACTCAAGCACTTACCGCCTGGAGAGCACTTTGAACTACAGCATGGAGAGAGTGTGGTGTGTGTGCGGCCTCAGGGGCTCCAACAATGTGGCGCTGGGCTACGACGAAGGCAGCATCATCATCAAGGTGAGTGGCAGAAAGAGGAGTTCTTGAAAAATTCATTTTGATTGCAAAGAACCCGTTAGTATGAAAAGTGTTATTATCCAGAACTGAAGTGTCTTTCCTGCTCTGTCTCCTTCTGCTGTGAAGGTGGGTCGGGAGGAGCCGGCCATGTCTATGGACACTAACGGGAAAATCATCTGGGCCAAACACAGTGAAATACAGCAAGCCAACCTGAAGGCCATGGGTGACGCAGAGATCAAGGATGGAGAGAGGCTGCCACTGGCTGTCAAAGACATGGGCAGCTGTGAGATTTACCCCCAAACCATCCAGCATAACCCTAATGGAAGGTATGCATAAACTCACCCCAGCCAGACAGACAGACGCAGGCACTGCAAATGGTTGTTTTGTTTTGCTGGATTACAGATAAATTTATAATAAGAGCGCTGTCACTCATGTGTGCCTGTCTGTGTGCACCAGGTTTGTTGTGGTGTGCGGAGATGGAGAGTACATTATCTATACTGCAATGGCTTTGAGGAACAAGAGCTTCGGCTCAGCGCAGGAGTTTGTCTGGGCGCATGACTCATCTGAGTAAGTATGCTGTTTGAAAAGAGAGGTTTAATATATGTGAGGCACTTCCCTGCTCTATAGCTCTGTCCCAAAGAGTAACTGCGACACTCCTTTTTTTTTTTTTTTTCCAATAACAGATACGCCATCAGAGAAAGCACCAGTATCGTCAAAATCTTCAAAAATTTCAAAGAAAAGAAATCTTTTAAGCCAGACTTTGGAGCTGAAGGTAGTGTGAACATTGATGTATAGTAGACTTGTGGTGTTGGAAGTGAATAGTTCCTGCTAGCTTTCTCACTGAATGTGTTCATGTTCTTCCCTGCAGGGATCTATGGAGGTTTCTTGCTTGGGGTGCGATCAATGAATGGCCTGGCGTTTTATGACTGGGAGAACACAGAGCTGATCCGCCGCATCGAGATCCAGCCCAAACACGTAAGACTGACTTATCTTTCATTTTCCTTTAGGAATCTGTATGATATGTATAATTTTTTACCAATTTATTTAGTTACACACATCTAGATTTTTGTTTAGCTGTGTGTAATGAAGAAGCTACGAAGTTATTATCATTCCCTCCTTCACCATTTTATCCTCTTTTTCATAATTTGTCCAGATCTTCTGGTCAGACTCTGGAGAACTGGTCTGCATCGCCACAGAGGAATCCTTCTTCATTCTGCGTTATATGGCAGATAAAGTCGCTTCCTCTCAAGAGAACAATGAAGGAGTGACTGAGGATGGGATTGAAGATGCCTTCGAGGTGGGTGTGGATGAATACACATCCTATGCTAGGAGTTCTTTTTATTTATTTATTATTTCAGTGCTGAAAGTTCTTGTTGGCTTTAATGTGTATACTAATGAATCTTGTGTACACCTACAGAGTGATATTATCAGTGCACAGCATAGGACTAGTCTAATTCAACCTAAACTTCCAGGTCCAGGGAGAGATCCAAGAGATTGTGAAGACTGGACTCTGGGTAGGTGACTGCTTCATCTACACCAGCTCTGTGAACAGACTCAACTACTATGTAGGAGGAGAGATCGTCACTATTGCTCATCTGGACAGGTACAAAAACAGATTGTAAATGTTATGCTGATGATACTCATAATAATAATGCCTTAACTCTTCACAGATGCATAAAAAGTCTAGAAAAACAGCAGCTAATCTGTGTGATTGCTGGGAAAGATGCTGCATGTTTTACACTGCCTGCCTTCTCCCCCTGCAGAACCATGTACCTGCTGGGTTACATACCAAAAGATGACCGTCTCTACCTGGGAGACAAGGAGCTCAACATCGTCAGCTACTCCCTGCTGGTATCTGTCCTGGAGTACCAGACTGCTGTAATGAGGAGGGACTTTGGCATGGCTGACAAGGTGCTACCCACAATTCCTAAAGAGCAGCGTACAAGAGTGGCACATTTCCTGGAGAAACAGGTATGGAAATTTTTTTGTAATTTAATTGCAGCAGATGCAGTATTTTATGTGCCCAACTTGAAAGTGTTGCATAAGAATTGCATCACCAGAATTCAATGGGTTTTGTTCTTTGTCTCCTCAGGGCTTCAAGCAGCAGGCGCTGGCTGTGTCCACAGACCCAGAGCACAGGTTTGAGCTGGCATTGCAGCTGGGCGAGTTGAAGATCGCCTACCAGCTGGCTGTGGAGGCAGAAGTAAGTGCTCGTACACTATATCATCACCTCATATCATCAGTGGTCAGGTTCTCCGCTCCGTACATTAGTAATACTCGTCATTCTAACCCCTGCAGTCAGAGCAGAAGTGGAAGCAGCTAGCAGAGCTGGCGATAAGCAAGTGCCAATTCGGCCTGGCCCAGGAGTGCCTGCATCACGCCCAGGATTACGGTGGCCTGCTCCTCCTTGCCACCGCCTCTGGTAATGCCACCATGGTGGGCAAGCTGGCTGAGGGGGCAGAGAGGGACGGCAAGAACAACGTGGCCTTCATGACATACTTCCTGCAGGGAAAGTGAGTACCAGTTGTATGAGGCTGGAAGCTGGTGACAGTAGTGGACCAATTAGGGAATGAATACATATTGATCACATGGAATATGTGATGTAAATATTCAACATATCGTCTTTCCTCCACAGACTGGATCAGTGTTTGGAGCTCCTGATCAGGACAAACCGACTACCTGAAGCTGCCTTCCTGGCCCGCACCTACCTGCCCAGTCAGGTGTCCCGCGTGGTTAAATTGTGGAGGGAGAACCTGGCTAAAGTCAACCAGAAGGTCAGTTCCGTTATCAAGACAGTGAGAGCAAGGAAATCGTGTAAAAGCTAAGATTACGTGAAAACTATCAGTCAGTAAATCAACATTCAGTGAAGGCAGGGAAAAAGCACTATTTAAATTTACAGATTTTAGAGTTTTAAAACTTTGCTGTTTATCAATTGTCAGTTTTGCCTTTTTAAAAAGAGAGAAAATGAGCTTGAACATTCTTCTTAACCATGACACATTGTCATGAATCATTGCAGGCGGCCGAGTCCCTAGCTGACCCTACAGAGTATGAGAATCTGTTCCCCGGGCTGAAAGAGGCCTTCGCAGCTGAGCATTACCTCAGAGAGTCCTGCTTAGGCACCACTAGGCCTGCAAAAGATTACCCCCTGGTGACGGTGAGTTTCAAACTGACAGATAAGGTAGCTGTGTTATGTGTAGACAGTTTTTTGTATAGCTGTATCTCTATCCTCTCTCCTGTATTTAACAAACTCCCTACATTTTACAGCCCAATGAAGACAGGAATATTCTTGAGGAGGCTCAGGGATACGAGCCCAAAGGAACCTTCGTTCCTGTTGTCTCCCAGGTTAGTCAGCAATATCCAACATTTTCTTTTCTCTCATAGAAACCTGACCATTATTACACCATCTGTGTCTTTTGTAATCAGAAAAGTAGGATTTTACAAAAGGTTTGATAAAAACCAGAGGGTCCAGTGCTCGGTATTATTCAAACTTTGAGTTAAACTTAATTTGGCTTTTTTTCCTGCTGAACCAGGATAGAGAAGAGGCAGTGGCTGCAGCTCCCGTCGCTGCAGCAGCAGTAGCAGCAGCAGCAGTTGTGACATCTTCGCTGCCTGAAAGTGCGGCGATAGGCGAAGAGGAGGAGGAGGAGGAGGAGGAGGACGAGGAGGTGGATGAAGGCAAAGAAGAGGAAATCCCTGCGTTCACACAGTCAGATAAGGTTGGATTTGTCTTTCTTCCATCTTTATCTTTTGATCATTGTATCCATTCACACTGTGAAAAACTTTAGTGACTCTAGTCACTCAGTCCAAAAAAAGACTTAACACTCAATTATGTACTGTTTGTTTCAGTTGTTTACATGACCTGCCACAGTATTATTTAAATGTTCTCAATTGGCATTCCAAGTGGGACATATAAAATCTAAACAAAAGAAACATGAGTCAACAATAAAATGTACATAAATAATTAGAACACTTAGTAGAACAATAATTCTTATTCTTCTTGTAATGAAATGAATTCTCCCTTGTATCTTTTTGTTTTTTTACGTAGACTCTGGACGAGCTTGAAGTGGACCTGGACAACATGGAGCTGGATGACATCGACACCACAGACGTTAACCTCGACGACGACTTTCTAGATGATTGAGACCTGCCACCGCTCTGCTCGTCAACGCTCTTCAGAGTTTATTTAAAAAAGAGAAAGAGACCAAACCCCTGTTCCCTCATTTTTGTATTTGTACGTAAAAATATTATATTGTCACGTCCTCCTGCTGCAGTGACAGGATTTAAGTAGATGATAATGATGATACCAGTAATTTTTCATTCTCAGAAGGAAAATAGACCGATCATGTCTATTCCAAACTCTCCATTTTGTACACCATCATTTATTGTTTTAGATGCCTTCACTAACTGTCCATTGAGGGATATGTTATATTTACTCTTGGCTTTGTGTTGTCTGTAATGGGCAATTTAAAGTTTATTCAGTCCAATAAACTGCGGTTGCTGTACATATTCACATTTGACTTGAGAGTGTTCCATTATTAGATGCAAGACCACGGTGATACCTCAGTTTGATAGTTTCAGATATTAATATGTTACCAGGTTTGTTTTGCCATCCATCTAAATGTGAAGCACATATGCTCCAGGATTTTACTGCAAACTATAAGTGGTAAGTGGGAGTGAGCCATTAATTAGATGGCACGTCTAACCGGTAAATGTCAATAAATAAGCTTCAGTATGTTTTGATGCGGATAGAATTTTTATTACATGCTTTGAGCTGCTGATGGGGAAAACAAGCTTGAGGGCAAATGTGAGCTAATTCAGACACCGCCTTTTAAAATCAATTACAGGTAACCCAGACTGATTAGACCTCTGCTCAGTTTGGACTGAGCTATTATAGGAGGTGAAAGAGTTCAACAAAATCCATTTACTAGTATATACATATACTACAAATGGTAAAGGGGTCATTTGTCAAACTAATGGGTGCAAGAAGAAGTTAGTAAGGGGGAGTCTGCAGATGCCTGAGAAGAGGACAGAAAAAGTGTGGGTGTGCCAAGTGAGATTTGATTACAGCGATGCATAAAATGCACAAGGACTTCTGCTTCTGTCTTTAATGTGGGTTAATACACTACTCACAATAAGTTAGGGATATTGTGAGAGACTCAGTGGATGTCATACATACGGTGTTTGTTTCACTTCAGAGATTTTTGGGATAGGGAGGCAATTGTATTGGGGTGATAGACACACCTCATTTTGTGTTTTCCACGTAATGGTCTCACTGTGTACAGTGTGCCTTACATATTGGGGCCAATACCAAAAAACACTAAAAGACAACCCTTTTCAATGTGGCATCAATTTCAACATTCTGTGGGTATAAAAAGCTGGTATTGTCACAGTAAGTCATTCCAAGTTCATCATTCAAACAGCCAAGAACACACGATGTCACTTAACGGACGAGCAGCGCCACCTGGCCATAGAGCGCCTTCGGGTCGGTGGCAGGCAGTTAGATGGTGCTCGTGAACTTGGTGTCTCAAAGTGTCATCAGCAGACTTGCATCAAGACACAGAACTACTGGCAGAGTTCGTGACAGACCCAGGAGTGGAGCCCCACGGGTGACAGACCGCAACGATGACCAGTACCTAAGGACCTATGCACTCAGACATCGTTATGCAACTGCCACACAGCTGCAGGCCTGTTTATGAGATGTGAGGGGTACTAGGGTTTCCAGACAAACCATTCGCAACCGACTCCACCGCTTTCGCTTGAATGCCAGACGACCGTTGCAGGTGACTCCACTGACACCAAGACACCGCCGTGAACGTTTGCAGTGGGCACAAGACCATGTGACCTGGACAATGCAGCAGTGGTCTACTGTCCTGTTCACTGATGAGTGTCGGGTCACCTTGCACAGAAATGATGGTCGTCAGCGTTGCTGGAGAGGGCAAGGTGAGCGATACGCCGAGGTCAACATGGTCCCCAGGGTTCGCTTTGGTGGAGAAGGTGCAACAGTCTGGGCAGGCATCACCAGTCAGTGCAAAACAGATTTAATTATTGTAGATGGCTCAGTCACTGCACGTTCTTACCTCAGAGACATCATAGAACCCATCATCATCCCCCAATTCCGCCAGCACACCTCCAACTTTCTGTGCATGGATGATAATGCTCCACCACATCGTGCCAGAATTGTCACAGCTCGACTTCAGGAAGTCGGAGTGCCTCATATGGTATGGCCAGCAATGTCCCCTGACCTGAACCCCATAGAGCACGTCTGGGACCAGCTGAAGCAGAGACTGGATGATCGTACCCCACCCCCACGTGACCTGGCAGAACTGCGTGTAGCACTTGTGGAAGAGTGGAACGCATTGCCTCAGAACAACATTATGAGGCTAGTGAGGAGCATGAGACGTCGCTGTCAAGCTGGTAAGCTGGTAAACACCCGTTACTGACATTGTCAATTTTTGTTATTTGGGGCTATCCTTGTTATTGTCTAAATTTTTGGGGTACTAAATATTAAACTAATGAAAATGGTGTTTCTTCTCATTCATTATTAGTAATATCAAAGGGAACTTTGACTTATTTCATTAAAATTCAGACCAAATAGGAAAAGCACTCATGTAAATAACAATATCCCTAACTTATTGTGAGTAGTGTATGTGGCAGGGTGCAGGGTGCAGGGTGCAGGGGCCTGCCCTGCCTGTATTGGCCGCCTGTGTTGACTCATGCACTGCAGCAGGAACCAGGCAGGCTGCCGCTCTCCTCCTCTCCTGTGGATGGCGCCCCTCCGATACAGGCTTGGACGATTTTGTGCAGTTTCGTGTGCAACAAAGTGCCGAGCTTGGCAGCTAGCGAGAAGAGAAAACCGATCCTTTAAGATTGTGTGTCTTTACTGCGTTTTAAACAGTTTTTCTTTGTATTTCAACGCTTTCGGCGACATATTGGACGTTTAATAGAACCGGGAAGTAACGCGAATCAGTCCTCAGACGGTGTTGGGACGCTTTGTGGAGGAGCAAGGTGCTTTTTTAAAAAAAAATACAGAGGCGGTTGTAACATTAGCGAGCTGGCGTAGAAAATAGAGAACCAGGACTACGCAGCGTGTCGGTCAGCCGGGGAGAGCCGGGAGGACCGCGGCACAGCCGCCGCCAGCGCCACGGGGAGTCGGGGCCCGAGAGGGAGCCTGCCAGGCCCTCGGCTTGATGCACCCTGCCTGCCTCGCCTTAGCCGCAGTCCGAGATGGGGGAGACCAAAATTATCTACCACCTCGACGACCAGGAGACGCCGTATCTGGTGAAACTGTCGGTGCCGGCGGACAAAGTCACTCTGGCAGACTTCAAAAATGTCCTCAAGAAACCAAATTACAAATTCTTCTTCAAATCTATGGACGATGATTTCGGGTAACTGCTAATGGGTTTATTGTGTTAAAGGTGGAATTGGCACAAACACCCGCGGGTTTTCACCGCGTTACTGCTCCTGTATTGACATTAACTTTGTCGCTATCTCGCCCAGCTGGCTTGTCAAAGTGTTTTAACGCTACCTGGCTGCCGATCATTAGCTAGCTGCTCGCTCCTTTGTTAGCTGCTAGCAGCGTTAGCAGGTCTGTTCAGCGTCCCGTCCCCGTTTGTTTACATTGCTTGTGTGGCCAGTGCCTTGACTTTGTCTGACCAAGTTTGGTGTTTGTCAGTTTGACGAACACAAGCTAAAGTCCTGAAGGGCATTTTATACTTATTGCCGGTAAAGTGGGAGCAGGGGTAGCTGACAACGCTGCTTAAAAAAAAAGAAAGAAAAAAGAAGCAGTTATTGACGTTTGTGGTGTCAGTTGGTGGCTAATGTGTGGTATGTTCCTGCTAGCTAACAGTGTCATAATGTAAACGGCCAGTCTCAGTCTCAGTCTCAGTCAGTGGGTCCAGCAGGCCCTGCTGTTGTTGTCTATTAGCCCGAGGAATGCAGAGTTGGACACAGGAATGCCCTGTTCATCACTCTGGCAGCTTTATGAGCATGTCCTTTTGTGTTAAAACACGGCTGGAAAGGTAGACGTTTTATGTTCCTCCAGACGGTGCCCTCTGCAAAGTTTAAAAAAAAAAAAAAAAGGGTGGGGGGAGAAATAAGCACTACTAACATTTGAGCCAGGTTTCCAAAGTTGTTTTTGGCTTAACTCAAACCAGGGTGTGGCAACAACTTCTTAACATTTACAAGTGGGAAAGGACATGTTTTGAAAGGACCCACAGCTACTCATGTTATAAAGAGCAACACTCTGTAAATAGACTATTTTACCTCAAGCTGTGGTGTAGATTGAGCAGATTGGGATCGAGACCGGTTTCAAATATTTACCTGGACTCCTAAAGAAAGTCTCAGTTAATCTTGATGTCACTATTAGTCTGAGGTTGGTTTGTCCTCTGGACTGTGAGGTGCCATCTGAAGTCTGAGTTAAAGAGCGATTGGCTGGAAAGGTTTCCTGCACAATACACACATTTGAATTAGTTTAGCATATAGACAGGACTGTGTTTGCACGAGAAAACTTTGTATTTTTCAGAGCCAAGAGCTTTCCTTTTTAGCAGCATTTGATTAGATATAATAGTCAAGCGTGCCGTCTTTTGACTGGTTCTCCATCCCTGTGCTGGTAGCTTCTCACATGCAGTGATGTCGGTTGCCATCTCCTTGGATTTTGCTGAATAGAGCTCATCGTTATTGAAAGATCTGACATATAAAGCCAGATTTCACTGTTTCCTAATCTATTTTCAGTTAGATTGTAGATGCACATTTTGTTGTATGTTGTTTGACAGCTACAAAGCATCAGAGAGTAGTTTTAGTAGCTTTGCAGAAAGGTTTTTGGGAATATTTTTTGATAGTTTACCAGCTGTTATTGCAAATCAGCACCAACATTTTCTATAGGCAGTCTTGTATATCTCTTGCTGGCAGTGTGTAACAATAGTGTAGTGAGTGCACTATTAAAACAGGATTGATTGTCCCAGTTGTCCATCCTGGGAGATGGAAGTATTGCCCACCTCCATTGCTTCTAAATGCAGCCTTGTGTTTTATTACCCTGAGAGTGCTTTTGTGTTGTTAAAGGTTTACTGAAACAGAGCTTTGTTCTCTTTACAGGGTGGTGAAGGAGGAAATATCTGACGACAATGCTAAGTTGCCCTGTTTTAATGGACGTGTGGTGTCTTGGGTAGGTTCAAAATACATCCTGGAGTAATTTTCTGGTTTGATTATTTTCTTCTTGTTGTGTGCTTGTCTGTGCTTCACTGTATTTGTGTGGTTAAGTGGCTGTGTGACTGCATGCGTTACATGTATAACAATGATTCCCATCTGTTGACCAGTGACCACAACCATACTCTGTCTCTAGGGAGAGGCTGTCTGCATCTGCGTGATAATACAATTATCACATAATGATCCCAAGAGCAACGCACATAGACACATGCAAACACCCAGCTCTTTCTCTATGCTCTTGTGTTATTAAGAAAAAGATGATTTTTAAGTAACTTCATACAAATCCTCACACATGCTAGCCACCACGTGCAACACATACATACATGTGCTTGCATGTAGTATCTCATTTAGTGGCTCTGAGCAAAAATTCTCCTGTCTGGGACATCTGGTGCTGGTGCACAGCCTCCCTTCCTCTTTTCTCAACATTGAGATTGAATTAACAGCAAGTGAAATCACAGGATGGGAGGAAAACAAAGAGCCTCACTGCATGTCATCTAACAAGAAGATTGAATCTCACAAGGTGGGGAGAATAAAGTTGAGAAAAAGAGGTGTTCTGTGTCTTGATGTGAAACACTGATGCACTCATTTAATTTAGCACCGTGTGGTTACACTTATAGGTTTATTTGTGAGTTATTACTGGATGTGTGTGTATATATAATCCAAGGTGCTTATAATGATGTGTCCCTCTGTTGTGGTAATTTTCATTAGACTATATGGAGGTTTGGTTGGCTGTGGTTCAAGGACAATTCCTCTCTTTATATATATATATATGTGTGTGTGTGTGTGTGTGTGTGTGTGTGTGTGGTTGAATGTTTGTTGTCTCTCGGGGGTTGTTGAAATGTTCCATGCACGATGAAACGTTATCTCTGTTACATTACGTCCATTTATTTGTCTCCTCCATTCATCTGTTGTTTCAATGACCTGATTGATTGTTCTCTGGGGTCCAAGGGCCTGGCTCGCTATCATCACACCACAACAGGCCAGCACCCCCAGTCTGGCCTGTTGTACTTTTACTGTCAGCTGACAAGCAGGTTTTGTCTATCATATTATTTTTTACACCTTATCTTAGCGAACCTCAGCTTTCCTGCTGTAAATAGTATACTCCCTGTAAAATGAAAATGAAATGGTACAAGCACAGTACACAGATACAAAATGTACAAAAAGGAAAACAAAATCAGTAGTAGGGCACTTGTTCATCACTCTTTAACCAGTCTACCTTTATTGAGTCTGTATAGTTGATTCAGTTTAATACCCTGTCTTAACTTACCTTAAACCCTCTGCGTCTGACTCATTAAAATTCCCCCCGCACTACACAAAACATTTAACCTTCTATTTTTTTAGTTAATGGGTGGTCCACCTTTTACTCCTTGTCAAACTCTTATGGCAGCCGCCACTTCTCCAGTTTGCTTTCATTCAGAGCCTCTCCCTCCCTGACTCTCCATGTATCTGCCTCACTAAACTTGAAATTTCACACTTTCATCAGAAATGTTTAGACACACAAGTGAAATGCAAAAAAATGTCAAACATGTCATGGCTTCGGCCTCTCAAAGGCGAGGAGTTCATTAAAGTCTCTCCTTCTGGTACAGGCTAGTAAATTGAGCATGTTTCTGCTTTGGACATTTGGATCAGCCCCAGTGTATGGTGCAGTTGAACAATATGGGCATGATAAACAATGTGCGATGACCTTGGTGGATGTCGTGATGCTAACATTAAATGTGACTGTATAAAGTGGAAATTAACTGTCTGTCCCTGCTGTGTTTATAGTCCGATTGATTCAGGTTGTGTGAATTGGAAATCTTGTTACATAACAGATCCAAAAAATAGTGGAAATGGTTCTGTCATGAATAGACCAGCTATGACATAAACATATGTAAATTCTAGCTTCTTAACCAACCATAGGCCGCTAATAGTGGAGGCTGTTTCACACAGATTTTCCCTTCAAATCATGCAAGTACATGGTTCATATCCAATATGGACAACATCCAAGATAAAAAAAAAAAAAAAAAAGGGATCATGTGGTAGCAGGACTGGAATTTGCTTGAAGTAAAAGGGATAAAAAACAATGGAAATTTAACAGCCCAATATTCTAATGTTCTTATTCACTAGACATATAATTTCCCCTGAAAACGCAGGCATGATCCATTTGATCTGCCTTTTTCCCACACTTTGGTAACTTAGGCAACATCGTCAGGTGTACAAATCACAAGTCTGAGCTTGTTCTCTTTTATTCGCAACTCTTTGAAGAGGTCTACTTGTTCAACAAGAAATTGGTAAAAGACAAATTTACATTTAATGAAACATAGTCTCTAAATGCTGGCAAGCCTTAAATAAAACAGGATACTCCATCCAGCTTTTGACTGTGGTGTATATTGTGAACGCAGTAGAGCTCTGACGTGGGTCTGCTGCCCACTTGTTCTGTGTCCTTTAGTGTATTCTTCCCTCTTGAGTGATTGTCTCGTCTCTCTGACTGACCTGGTTCTCTGTCTCTTGTCAGTTGGTCTCTGGAGACGGGGCCCACACAGATGCGGGCTCAGTGGCAGATAGTTTAGAGGCGGCGCCCCCTTTGGAGAGGACCGGGGGCATCGGAGACTCGAGACCACCTTCTTATCAGTCAGTATATTCAGAATTCCTTTAGTGTGTGAGTGAAAGCGAGAGATGCCATGCGTTCTTTGTGTTTGGCTCTGTGCTTGTGTCTTGAATGAGTCCTTCTGTGTTTCCTAATTACTGCAATAACTGAGGAAACGGTAAATTGGATGGTATGACACCTTGTGACTGCCCAGAAGAGAACAAAATCTACCTTTTTTTTCTTCTGCCTGTTTATCATTAGATTATCTTCATTCTGGAAATGAATCAGACATTTCAGTTAGTACAGCACTGCTCTCTCTTACTCATATTTCCTGTAGCCAGCCTTTCAGTTTTTCATTGTATTTGTTGAAAATTATAAAGTATAGCTGTTGCTAGTTTTCCCATCTGACTGTGTAGTGTGGTTCATCTGCAAGTGAAACAAAGTGTATCGAAGACAATGATAGTAATGGAAAAAATAAGTCAACCAATGCAATGATTCCTGACAAATATTCAACAACAGAGATCGATTTGATTATAAGCATTTAATATAAAGAGTTGTTTTAGTGGCTGTTAATTGAAAATAATTTGCCTTGATGATGATGCAGTGTAACTGTTTCTCTCTTTAACACTAACTCTGGCTTCTGTGCACCGTCTGTGTCTGAAGTGGGAAAGCAGCGAGCGGTCGGGACAGTTTGGACAATGACACAGAGACCGGCTCCATGGTGTCGCAAAGGAGGGAGAGAGAGAGGCCGAGGCGGAAACACACCAACGACCACGGTCAGAAAGTGTTTGCTACATGGACTTTTAGTTTTTCTCTCTGTGCTGTATGTATCAGTTTTATGTCCACCATTTTCACATCTCACCACTATCGTTTATCTTGTGGGTAAAAACAGAGTGATTTCCAAACAGTTCGCCTCAATGCTGAAGCTGAAAACTCTAGTTTAGGTCTCATCTACGAGGATTTAGTTTTCAAGGGATTCTATTCTATTATTTTTAAAATATTTTCCCCCTGTGTATGTATGTGTCATCCTGATCATAATTCTGTCCCGCTACAGGCGGAAGGCAGAACGGCTTCTCATCCCGAGGAATGGGACGCGGGGGCGCTGAGTACGACAGCTGCTCGTCCTTCATGAGCAGCGAACTGGAGTCTACTTCCTGCTTTGATTCAGAGGATGATGACGCAACCAGCAGGTCAGATGTTCTGTGTAGCTGTTCATGCTGTTGTTCGTAAGTGCTGTTCACAATGAGAACAGGCATTTGGCTCGAGGAATGCATCTGGAATTGCAGTTGATGGGTGTTGGCAAAGATTAGTACAGTCTAATTGTCTGGCGGTTTTTGTGGTTACCCCCCGGGATCTCCTCCAGGAGTTGTAGAAATAAATGCAGCCCACTTTAGAGACTCTGCTGTTCTCAGTCTTCAGGCATCTCAGGATGTTTTTTCCTGTTAACACAGCTCTAATAGATTTGGATAAACGCTTAATTAGTGGCTGAGTTTCTCCACACCACATTAAGAAATGGAGTTTGCCACAACAAAATGTCTGGATGTTGATGCTGATGATTTGTCAGTCAGATCTTAAATTCTAAAGAGATGCTGTTTAAGAAACAGTTAAAGCTGGTCCCGACTCTTAGCAGGCACTATTTTCATTATGGAGACAGTGTTAAATGATCTTGTAGAAATAAATATTCAGTTATTAGCTCATATATTGCAGTCTTTTCACATGTGTGTATTGTTCCTAATAAGATATGATTTTCTCCTTTTCTTGTATTCAGATTTAGCAGCTCCACTGAGCAGAGCTCCTCTCGTCTAATGAGACGACACCGCCGTCGCAGACGGAAACCCAAGGCCTCCAATATGGACAGGGTGCGACCACACACACACTTTGGGCGTACCGGGCTGCAAATAAGCCGCAAATAAATATAAGACGTCTTTATTGGAATTGTGTTCCAATTTGTCTCATATGTCTTTTCTTTCCTCCCAATTGTCACCATTCCTCCCTCCAGTCTTCATCATTCAGCAGCATCACAGACTCCACCATGTCTCTGAACATCATCACTGTCACTCTCAACATGGGTAAGTGACTACAGCTTATCGATACAGCTACACACATGATGCAGTAATGGTATAAACAGTTGGTCTGTTCCATGTTGATGCAGGTTGTGATCATCTTTTCATCGTCTTTATTTTCATCACTGCTGCCTCACGTCACTCTTGGATACACACTGTCTGTTCCTCTCCTCTTCACAGAGAAGTACAACTTCTTGGGCATCAGTATCGTGGGTCAGAGTAATGAGAGGGGTGATGGAGGAATCTACATCGGCTCCATCATGAAGGGAGGAGCTGTGGCTGCAGATGGACGCATAGAGCCTGGGGACATGCTATTGCAGGTGTGTGTCTATGTGTGTGTGTAAGACAGACAGAGAGAGAGACAGACGGACAGGCACACACACACACACACACACACACACACACAGGATGAAAAAAATGTCTGTGCATACCTGGGACTTGGACCAGGAAAGGAAGTGTGTGTGTGTGTGTGTGTGTGTCAGTTGGTGGATGGTGTGTTTGCGTTCAGTGTCTGCAGTGAAGTGGAAGGACTTAGTAATGTGAGACCAATCAAAAGTTTTCTATTCAGATGGCCATTTGTAAAGGATAAAAAACATATTTCTGTGATCAGTGAACAAGAGATTAACATTACAAACTATTTTGTAATCTATTCGTCTTTTCCCTTTATTCTCTTTCCCACCATTATCTCCGTTAACTCAATCACATTATAATATATGTGTAAGTGTCACATGGTTTGTGTCACTCAGCTGTTTTTATGGCTTAAATCCACTTCCAAATTTTAATATGGCACGCCATGACGAGCACTGCCAGTCCAACTAATGGCTTTGTGCAGTGGGATTTATTAGAATAACGGTGACTCTGAGAAAGTTTTATACCTCGTTATATGGGAATATAGCGGTTTAGTGTTCCTGGCATCTTTACCTGCCAGCACAGCAGTGAGCGCAATATGGAAGTAGGAAATAGGGATCCTGTGGCCCATTGCTTGTTGCCATAATAAATCGTATTTTTGCACCAATTGTTTCCTTCTTTAATTTTTATCCCCGTAGGTGAATGACATAAACTTTGAGAACATGAGCAACGATGATGCAGTTCGAGTACTAAGGGACATAGTGCACAAGCCAGGGTAAGCAGCAAACATTAATACATACGAGCACATTTTTAACAGCAATAAATAGAAATAGTCCTCCAAGAAAACAGGTGCAAAACAAGGACATAGATGAATTCTTGTAATGTTGAAGCTGAGACTTTTTTTTGTCTGTTTATTATTAGCCCCATTACTCTGACTGTGGCCAAGTGCTGGGACCCAAACCCCCGGAGCTGCTTTGCTCTGCCCAGAAGTGAGTGATTGTCTCCCTTTTCTTTTTAATTCCAACAAAATAAATACCTACAAATCCATGTATTTCCTTAGCTTGGGTAAGATCACCGACTCTTAAATGCATTCCCTACATCTTACTCTACAGGTGAGCCAATCCGGCCCATTGACCCAGCTGCGTGGGTGTCCCACACGGCCGCTATGACGGGGGTGTACCCCGCGTATGGCATGAGCCCCTCCATGAGCACAGTCACCTCCACTAGCTCCTCCATCAGCAGCTCTATCCCTGAGACTGAACGTGAGTCACATCGCCCCCCTGCAGCTGCCTGTCATAGCTTAGTCATCAGGGCTCATTTATTCAAAACAGCTTGCATCCGACCTTAACTCTCAGCGACGGTTTCCCATTCACTTTCCTTTTGTCTCTACTTAGAACATGTGCTTGCTTTCTTCCTTTTGAATTTGCAATATACATTATTGTTTTACTTTATTTTTATTTTTTAATTTTTATCAGTTTTATGGTGTATATACTATGTTTTCTGTTGGCTGTTGTCAAAGCACTTAATAGATACATTTAATCGTTCACATTCCTGTTATATGAGGCATAAAGACCTTTGGGGATTTCACTTTTTTAAAATTCAGCTCTCATTTGGAGCCCCCAGAATCCAACCTCCTAAAACTGCAGTAATATCAGTATCCTCTCTAGACATGTTAGTAAATCTCAGTGTGAAGTGCGGCCCTGCCCTCTCACTGCATTCCTGCGAATACTCTCTGTTCCAGCTTTCACTGTGTTCAGCCTCACAGCTTCCATCTGCTCAATAACTCTTGTCAAAACTAAGCCATAACTCACAACTTTCATCTTCCCTGTAATCTTTGGAAGGACAGTGGTGTTTTTTTTTCTTTGTCTCGGGAGAAAAATCGTTCTTCCCTCAACACATTTTCTTGACTAAATTGATATTATTCACGTTTTTGGGGATTTTCCCTCTCTGACAGATCATAAATTTCACATGATCATATGTTTTAACAGCCTATAAAAAAAATCTACACCATTTAAACACTGTTGCGGAATACTGTTGAGTTGCACCTTGCATTTCTGACTATAATTTATGGTTTAATGGGGCATTTTTCACATATTTTCAATAACTGGTCAACTGTGTTGTTGCCATGAGGTATTTTAAGACTAGTGTTTAAAGACTTGTGTCTGCAATCTAAAATATCAGTGTTAGATTTCAGAGGGTGCATTAAAATGAGTGAAACTGGCTTCTTTCAGTACTCATTATTTTGCACCAGTATTCAACAGTCATACAGCGTGTCCCCAGATGATAACAGTACATAGTGCAGTGCAGCCTGGTAAAAGGTTGAGTTTTGCATAAAGGGTGTGACTATTGCACTGACAACAGCTAGCACTGCTCTAAAACATCAAAGGCAAGTCAGGCTTATGTGATTATTTTTAACCATTATTAAAAATTGAATATGTATGGAATGTAAATCTGTCGGATGTGGATGTCTCAAGGCTTTCTGGTTAAGCGGGAAGTGGGAACACCAAAAGTCTTATCTTGGAATCCAATGAACCATGTTAAGATAAAATAAATATGCGTAATAATATTATAGTGTTCTCGCAAGGACATTTAATTCATGATGATTAGACTTTTGTTGGGGTTTTTTAAGACCAGCTCAGTTGTAGTCCAATTCAAACAACGACCCAGTCTGATTCACGGTCGCAGGAACAGTCCAGACCACAGGAAACCAAATATTATCTGAGGCAAATTCCAAAACATTTTTGCAGTTGTCGAGATCATAACTCACTCACTAACAACACTCAGCTGTGTTTTCATTCAGTTTATGAGAAACAAAAATGTCTTTTGTCTTAACAGTTTCAGTGGTATTAAACAGAAACTGATTTGAGACCCAAGCTATTGAAACTCTCACAGTTGAACGTGGATCTGCTTGTGTTTCCTCTGATCTCTCCCAGGATTCGATGACTTCCACCTCTCCATCCACAGCGACATGGCAACAGTCGCTAAGGCCATGGCCTGCCCAGAGTCAGGTCTTGAGGTGCGAGACAGGATGTGGCTCAAGATAACCATCGCTAACGCCTTTATCGGTACGTCTAATCAAAGCAGCAGGCATGGCCCAGCATTTATTTCCTTCATCAGTACGCACGGCCGTCTCTATTCTTTATTAGCTCAGTTCAGTTTGTGGACTCCCGCCAGTGTTTCAGTGATGTGGCTGAAATGAAACCTTAAAGTCTCTTGTATCAAGTCAGAAATTTAATTATTTGGTTGAATAAAATTTAAATAAATACCAATTTTCATAAAGAGAAATGAACAATAATCATCCCAATAATATATTGATATAGTTTTTTTTCTCTGCTTCATTCAGCAGTAAATATTTGTGTTTGTTGCTGACCAAAACAGTTCTCTAAACATTAAAATCAGCTGTGGGCAGATAAATATCACATAAATATGAATGATTGAAATCATCATCTTCAATATTTATTTTAGCCACAGCATGTGATGAACAAAACTGTAAAATTCACCAATACCTAAAGTGTGTGTGTGTGTTTGTGTCCTCAGGCTCTGATGTGGTGGACTGGCTCTTCCATCATGTGGAAGGGTTCTCAGATCGCAGAGAAGCCCGTAAATACGCCAGCAACCTGCTGAAGGCCGGCTACATCCGACACACTGTCAACAAGATCACCTTCTCTGAGCAGTGTTACTACATCTTTGGAGACCTCTGTGGCAGTAAGTGTCAGCAATAAAAGCAAGTCTTCCCAAACTGTTTCAGTTGTGTCTGAGCTCCCTGCGATATCAACACACTCCTCTGAAAAAGAGAGTAAAGCACGACAAGCTTTACACATCCACTTTTACAAGTGGGATATTATTTTGGGTCTCTGAATAATTTTTATTCTTCCATCTCCCTCAGATATGACCCACCTGTCTCTCCATGACCATGATGGTTCCAGTGGCGGTGCCTCCGATCAGGACACTCTCCCCCCTCTGCCCCATCCCGGGTCAGCCCCCTGGCCCATGGCCCTGCCCTACCAGTTCCCCATTCCACACCCGTATGACCTGCCACAGCCCTTCCACGGTGGACCAGGCGCTGGCAGCGCAGGAAGCCAGCACAGTGGTGAGTGCAGCATGAACAGCACTGCATGTTTTAAAGAACAATCGTTAGGGTGCTGAATGAATGCCTTATGAATTAATTATATATTCCATCACTCTTGAGTATCAAACACTAACCCCTGTCTGTGTAAAGTTTGTAGTTTGCTCCCTCACAGAGAACAGCAGCAATCATGATCTTAAGTTTATGTCAGTAACAACAGATTTTGATGATGAGACGTCAAAATGTCAGTAGAAACCTGTTGTTGTTGGCTGTTCCTTTTTCCATTATCCACCCGCAAACACTCATATTTTCCTAAAGATAACAGGAGGGCAGCTCAGAAACAGTAGAAAGCTGTTACAGTCATTATAACTGACATTTATTGTGAAGGAGCGAACATCAACATACATTTGATTTTCTATACAGTTGTAGAGCATGTTTAAATTGGTTTACTTCAAAGACCTGAAGTAAAGAGTCTAGCTCTTTCTACAGTGAAAAATATTCCCCCCAAAGCTGCTTTATTTACACGTTTTGTGTATTTAACATGTAGAAATAGAAAACCAGACGTTGTGGTTTTAGGAGCAGTTTGCTTACGCAATGGAGATATTTACTAACCAACAGCTGGGCCCACTGTTGGCACAAAACATCTGAGACGTCCTGTCCTCATTTTGTCGGTGCACACTACCACTGAATATATTGCTGAATAGTTAACCAGGTTACAAGAAAGAACATGAGTATAGAGATATTATAAATTGCATTTCATTGCTTTTTATTTAAGCTCCCTCTAGCCGCCTATCAAAGAGATGCACAAATATGAAAAAAAAAATGTTTTCATCTGTCAGCAAAGGAAATCTTCTCAAAATGTTCCTTAAAGCGAAGGAACTCTTATGGTTTTAGATTCATTAGTCTGAAGAACTTGGCTCTAAAGCAAGCAGACTGTCTTTGTGGTTATAAGATGAAAACATGCAATTGCCTTCAGTAATGGCTGAGCAGTTTGGCCTGTGAGAGGCTGTGAATGCTCACTGACCATGTCTGCATTAGTCATGCAGCTCTCCTCAGAGTCTCCCACAAACTGGGTCAGTACTGCCTGCGTCACTTCACAGGCACCCAGATAGGAGAGAGTGGCTAATGTAGGCCACTCACATTTAATTAAATCTGAGGGGGAATGTTTGCATATCACACTTCAATAATAAACATTGTCTCTTCTGCTCTGTCCACAGGAAGCAGTGGTTCTAACTGCAGTAAGAATGAAGGTCGGAAATCCGGTGGCAGCGGCAGTGAAACTGAGATCAGGAGCCTCCGAGCTCCAAGCGAGCGCTCAGTGGCTCCCCCTAGTGAGCGAAGCGTCCGTAGCTCCATCAGCCACCGCAGTGCCAACTCCCACTCAATAGCCTATGGTCCTGGCCTTGTGTATGGCCCCCCTGGCCTGCCCCCCCAGCCCCCACATCTGTCTACATCTGCACCTGGCGCCCCACCAGGCAGAGAGCTCGCCGCTGTGCCCCCCGAGCTCACTGCCTCGCGCCAATCCCTGCGCTTGGCGGTGGGCAATGCCGGAGAGTTCTTTGTTGATGTCATGTAACGCAGGCTGTCGGCCAGTCACAAAGTAGCAGGTTGGGCTTTCTCGTGTCATTATAAGGCTGAGAAGGACAGCGCGACAGGACGGGGGGGGGGGAAGATTGCAAAAGCTGTGTTGATTCCACTGTCCTAGAGGCAGAAATGGACCCAACCGTGTTGTGTACGCTGAGAGAAAATGCTCTCCCTCTATTGTGCTTTTCTTCCTAGTAATAGTGGCCATACTTTCTTCAGTGAAGAAACCCCCTCGCTCAAGATGGAACCAAAGCGCCTCTCTCAGTTTCCACGCCTCAGTGGGGAAGAGTTAGCGTGAGGACAAAGAGCTGGGGAGGGTGGGAGGGAGGGAGGGAGGCAGTGGAAACGGACAGCTGGGGATGATGACTCAGCGCCTTTCTACTTGGATGTTTTTCATTTGTTCTTCTCTTCACTCTTCCCTCCTCTCTGCCTTCCTTATCTAACTTTCTCTGTCCTCCCCCACCCCTGTCCGTGTTAAAACAGAGAGAAAGAAGCCTCTTTCCTCCTCCTGTTCTTTCCCTGACCTCTACCAAGAAAGAAACCCCTCAAAGAGAAAGCTGAAATGAACACTAACTGTTAACCTTATTCAGACTTTTTAAATGTTTGCCTGTCTCATGAGAGAAAGAAATGGAAAAATGTGTATGTAGTGCAAGAGAACCGCAGTCCCTCTTACTGTAAGAATGCATTTGTTTTATTATATACGTAGTTGGTCACAACTAGTTTCATTTTTCAACACTAAACATGAGCATCAAGCTTCAAGAGTCATTTTTACACTACACAACTGCATTTTCATTTGTTAACCAGAGCATTTTCAGACTCTGTGTTGTGATAATGTATAGTGGAAAAAAAATTTCTTACCATGTCTTTCACACTACTCTTTTATCAAGGAAAAATGTGTTTTTATTTATAAATATAGTTTTATGACTTAACTTGCTGCTTTGTGTTTATTTGAGAGTGTGTGTTGTTTTGTTATTTTAATGGTACCTGAGGTCATATTTGCATTTAAAGGCAGTCGGTTTCCGACTATCCAAGATCAGGAATGTGAAGGTTAGGAAATCTGGTGCACAGATGTGTGTGTGTGTGTGGGGGCTGTGGGTGTGTGCAAGAGATCTGTGTACATTTAGACTTACCTCAGAACTGAATGACCCTATGCAAAATGTTCCCTGTGGCTAGAGGAGGGGAAACTCCTGTAGAGAGGCGATTTAACTCTTGAATCAAATCAAATCAGGTGGACTCTGCAGAACAGAACAAAATAAGACCACCCACACATCTCATGTTTCTCTACAGGAAAAGTAGTTTCTTTCCAATTCAATGAAGGGAGGAGTTTGAAAAGAATAGAAAAGCTAGAAAATAATACCATTGTTGATTGGGAACATTTAATTAAGCAAGTTGGATGTGTGCCAACATGGTCCTATGTCCATTTTCACAAGGACACCAGACCACCGTGCTTCCCTGTGCAACAATCACAAGCACAACTAAAAGTGAACAACCATAAAACACATCATAAGTGACCAGTAGCCCGTGTAGCTTATCATAACAAGGCCTGGGTGCGGTTTACACATCGCTCCAGCCGCGCCTTTTCCTGTCACAGCGGAACGGTTGTGCGTAAGGACGGCGGGTCAGCTGACAGCTATCAGAGGACCGGGAGGAAGGAGCGGAATTAGCGGGTGTGTGAACCGACTGGGAGCCTACTGGACCCCGAGACAGGCTACATCCGAGGCGACCGGGGAGCGAAAGACCGGTGGCGTCCGTGAAAGAACAAGGGTAAGTTGATCAGAGTCGATGCGGTGACATGTTTTTCGGTAAAATGACCGAGTGTAGCCCGGTAACCGTTTCGGAGAGCCGGTGAAACCGTTTCAGTCGGGAGCGATGCTAACATTAGCACTGCTAGCTACCGCTACGTTAGCCAACGTCAAGCTAGCAGCGGCAATTAGAGCGATAACGGAAAACAGACGGTTTTCACCTTCAAAATAAATGCACACTGAATGTTATTTTTGGGTTGTATTCACGATTTGGCATTATTGTAAATAGTTGGTGCTAACATTTCAAATAGCACGCTTGTAAGTCACCGTTGATTAAAAGTGTTACTTAGGAAATGGTCGTCAAATTGATCAGATTTCCTCTTCACCGGAAGTCCATTTAAAATTCCGCACGGCTCGACGCTGGTTCGCTGTACATCGCCGCCAGCTAGCCTGCTATCTTAAGCTAACTTAGCTAGCTACACCTCACTCGGTCTATTCTCCATCACTTGGATCGTAGCTGAAGGTCAAGCCTCCATCAATGTTGTAGCCACTAAATAATGTTTAAAATAAGGCGTCTCAAGCAAACCCGCCCCTCGCCGGCCGAGGAACATATGAGAGAAAATGAAAAATGTATGAACGTGAGGAAATGGCCCGAGTGAGCAGACATCTTGACTTCGGCCAATAAAAGGGCGATTAAACCCGCTCATGTCTTGTGCACGGTTTATTCGGTCACGACTCGGCAATGCTCCCATGGGGAAATGATTTCCCCAATGTTAGGATTATGCTTGTGTCGTGTACTTCCTCTGACCACCGTGTATTTAGCAGTCTGGCCTCTGTGTTCGAGGAATTTTTTAGCATGCCCTTCATCCCTGTAGTTTCCAGAAGCTTCATTCTTGAATGAGGTGTTGAACTCCTATGATTTGTAGGTCTGAACCACAATCACTCAGCGCTAATTTTCTAACAACTGCACTGCCCTCAGATGAATGTGGCAGTCTTTAGGTTTTAGTCTTGCATTGGATTTCATATGTTGTCTAATCAGATCCAGACTGCAGCTGGTTGTAAAACGCAACCCGGTAAGAGCAACAGATTTGTAGCTGGCTACCTGGTGGCATCCTGCTTCAAACTGGTAGCTGCTAATCTGTCGTTAATCTTTCTCTGGAAGGAAACAAGGAATTGACTGTGGTGGTGGTGGTATAGCAGTCTTTTTATCCTGCATTGGAGTTGTATATAATGCATGTATGTGTATGCACAGGCACGCATTAAAAATGAGTCACCACAGCTGCAGGGTACATTCAGTTGGCAATAGAGTGATGAGTGTGTGTGTGTGTGTGTGTGTGTGTGTGTGTGTGTGTGTGTGTGTGTGTGTGTGTGTGTGTGTGTGTGTGTGTGTGTGTGTGTGTGTGTGTGTGAGTGAGAGACGGAGGAAGCGGATGTAAGAGACAAGCGCCTCCCTGTACTATTGGTGACTCCGTCACTTTTCACTGCTTTCACTTCTCTGTCACCCCTTTTTCCTTCCCCCGTTTCCTTCCTGCAATCTCTCACTCCACTTCTATCTCTTCTCAGGCGGGGTTTGGTTTCACCATGGCCAGTTGGGACTGAGAAGCAGCCACAATGATTGGAGGATTGTTCATCTACAACCACAAGGGGGAGGTCCTCATCTCCCGGGTCTACCGAGATGACATTGGGTACGTTTCACAGGAGCAAAGTAGTGACAATCCTAAATTTTGGGGGACTTCGTGTCAGAAGGTCCTGATCCTGTGGGGGTGGACAGATTGGGATTGATTCTGAAGGGATGAGAGAGGATTATGTCCCTGTTCCCAGCTAAGACATTTACATTTGTGTGTTTTGTTATCTCCTCCTGTCTTTGAAAAATAGCTAAGCCAGCATTACATTTAGGACAGTGTTACAAACGAAAAAACACAATGGTATAAACTGCGGTACTACAAAATTACCATTAAAATACATTTATTCACAAATACAAAAGACATGCAATAATATGCAAACATTGTCCCGGTGAATGGATGTGACTATGACTAAAACACACAAGTACAATGAGGGAAGCACAATCAGGAAAAAAATAATGTTCTCATGCTCCATTTCCCATGCTGTATGAGGTAATGATTTGGTTCACTTGTGTTTATCAAACCACACCTTTTATTTAAAGATTAGTTACAGCTGTGTGAAAAGCTTTTCTAAATTGACATCAGTGTTGACACACGACACAAGTCATTATTATTACCGTATGGAAATAAAGTACTGATAGCAAGAACTTTGATGTCTCTATGTATGTGTTACAGGGAAGTGTTGTTCTGCAACTGGACTTTTTTTTTTTTACCTTTTTAAAATTATGTCAAAGAAAAGCATTTTCTTTGGTTTGGCATGGAGGGATGGGGAATTAATAATTAACTGGTTATGGAAAAAAAGCATGTATAAATGACCAAAAAGGAATAATGAATGTGTGGTAATGGCTCGCTTTAAATATGGAAGTAAAAAGAGACTAAATTAGACAGCTGATGCAGGAGCCCAGACAAATTTGAAGATGGACGATTTAAAAACAGGGCTGAGTCATTTCCAGTGTGGACTGGGAGTAATGGGCTGAAAATCTAGCCACAAGAGACCTAACTGCATTGTAAAATGTGGCTCGAGGTTTGGGACCTCACGTGTGTCAGGTTAAAGGCTACATCCACATAGACGTCTACAGGCAGAAAATGGTGGCCTATGTTGTGAAGGGCTGACTTGCATACCGTCTCTCTTTCTTCCTGTCCTTGTCCTCATTCATTTGTTTGTGACGCATTGTTGATGTGATTCAGTTGTAATGTAGATACCAGATGTCCATGTTTAAATCCAGTTATCACTTTGTGTTTTTGTGTGAAGCCAGTCGCATCAGTGATTGAGTTGAGCGTAGACATCTCTCCAGAAAAGACACCGGTCCAGGTGTAGATTTTTATAGTGATGGTTTTTAAGGTGCAGAGAGGGCAAAAGGGTCGACATTGATTTCCTAGTGTCAAATGTGTTGGTACACAGCAGCGGTGGGTCAGTAGGTTGCAGACCCTTAAAAGCATTTTTTGATATTGTGAACAGTTTTTGATGTAACTGCAGGGGTAGAGAAAACAGTGAGAAGGGGCAGAAAGAAAACGGTATATTCTGCATTTCTGAGCTGTTCAGATGCATCAGCAGACTGAGGCACAGGTTTGAATTAGATGAGTGCAAAGTCTGCAGGTTTGTTGAAATGACACAGACTTGTGTACAAGGATCACTTCCATCTTTCCATCCACTTCCATCAGCTCCCACAACCACGGTTCACTTTGCTAAAAGGTGTAAATTTAGTTTTTATTTTATTTGTCTGCTCATCTTCACTACTATCAGTTGTGTTTTTATAATCCTTGCTGTTGCTGCGATAGTGCAGAGTGAACCAGACACACTATGTTGCTCTCCTGCTGGCAGCTGTACCTGCACTTGTTTTTATATAACGACAGAGCTTTTAGTTATAGCTGAATTAGAAATGGGTCCATTTGGAATAATGAAGTCGTTATGGACAAGATACAAATTAGCTAATATGCACTTGCCCTGCTGTTGTGGTGATGGCACACAACTTGGATAAAGGAGCAATATAATGCTGCAGACTTGTTCCCGACATATTTGGTTTCAGTGACGGCGTCATAATAAACACCATGTTACTCACTCTGTCTGTGTACATGATGCACGAAAATGTCTCTTGTGCATTTTTGTCTCTCCTCTCCCTTTACTTCATCCTTTTTTCCTCTCTATCCTCTATATCACCATTTTCCTCCATCTGTCCATCTTGGCCCCTGTAGGAATAGGTAAGAGATGCTCCAGCCTATCAAGCATGACCCCTCCCCTCATGGCCACCGATCAATGACCACCCCCCCCCAACCCCTAACTGCATGCCCATTGATTCCACAGTGAACTTCTTGATACTTCCTCTAAGCATGAGTCACCTGTCATGACATTACAGTGGCAAATAAACCACCAGATACTGAGATACAACAGCCAATCAATCAACGTCAACAAATTCAGCCACTACTAGAGCCCTACAACGAGTATTGGTGCTCACAGACCGCTCTACCGGTGCCTAAAGCATGTAGTCTGAGCATGGGATATGATGGTAAATTGAGCCCTCTCATCCTTTAATTCTGCCTTGGTGTTTCTTCCCAAAGAACTTGAGAGATGAGTTAGATCATGTAAAACGTTATGGGGAGTCAACTGTTAGAAGAGGGCCATGAAGTAAGTAAAACACACTAGAATAAACTATGATTTTGGTTGTTTCAAGTCAAAGTGTAAATGCTGTTTCATACATTTCAAAGAAAAAGATGTTCAGTGGTTTTACATTTGTAAACCAGATGGTTTTTGTTTATAGATGCATTCAGCGGATCTCAGCTGTTCTATGATTTAAAATAAGCTAAATAATAGTGTTGAATACCAGTCGGGTAGATAGTTTGTTCCTCTGGAAGTTCTCAGGCATTTCTTAGTGTGATTTGGAAGTCTTGTCAGAACATGCTGGATCCTCTGCACTAAAACCTGTTATTTGTAAATCCACATTGATCAGGGCTGTGTTTCCTCAAAGCAACATGGCACCAAGGTATACGTTATGTCAAACTTCATCTTTTTTCAGAATCGGTAAAACTGAATTCATATGTAGGCTTTAACATTTTTAAGGACCTGAGAGCTGATTTAGACCGTACATGTTTTTGTTCTCGGTTAGTTATGGTGCTGTATGGGTGTCAGCTCAAGCTGTCAGATCCTTCCCGTTCCCTCCTGGTAATTATCACCATTTACACAAAACATCACTTACTTTCTCTGTTGTTTTCACCAACTAAAGGTGTCCTTTTCCAGTCGGTTGGATAATGCTTTGATAATTACTCATTTATTGTAATGGGTGGATATGTCGTTGAGTCCAGTGCAGAACTAAATGTCAAACACAACATTTTCACAGGGTGTTATACTGTTAACAACAGTCTCACTGTAATGCCTAAAACAATTCTATCAACTCCTAACTCAAATGTCTCTCACTTTGTCTCCATATCTCAGGCGTAATGCGGTGGACGCGTTCCGTGTGAACGTGATTCACGCCCGGCAGCAGGTCCGATCCCCGGTGACCAACATCGCCCGCACCAGCTTCTTCCATGTCAAGCGCTCCAACATCTGGCTGGCGGCGGTCACCAAGCAGAATGTCAACGCTGCCATGGTGTTCGAGTTCCTTTACAAGATGTGTGACGTCATGACGGCCTACTTTGGCAAGATCAGCGAGGAGAACATCAAGAACAACTTTGTGCTCATCTACGAGCTGCTGGATGGTAGGAGACGATGCTTATGTTTGTGTGTGGAATCGACTGCATTATCCAGAATATGATGAGACGGCAGCTTTGGAGAGTATAGAAATAAAGGCAGATTATTGTATGTGCTAGACATCAATAGTGGCAGTAAAACCTGAATTCTAGCCTCATGTATGGCTCAGTTATGATAATAGGTTGTTGCATTAATTGTTCTTAGGGGCCCAAAAAAAGGAAAGTCAGGCATATGAACATTAAAGCATCCACTTTTAACGAACTAAAAGTCGTTTTTTAGCATTATACTCCTCCATTGTGAAGCAGTGAGTGTTAACCTTGTGACCAGCAATGACCTGGGATTACCTGGTGATACCAGACTGGTATGAATTGGTCAAATGCAGATTGAAAGTGACTTCATTATGCTGCGTTAAACGCACAGTTTGTGTTTGTCCTCTGGCTCTTTCTATCACTACATGTCCTAGTTTTTCTTCATCTTATCTCTTACCGACGGCTGTGTTTGTCCACACAGAGATCCTGGACTTTGGCTACCCCCAGAACTCAGAGACCGGAGCTCTGAAGACCTTCATCACCCAGCAGGGCATTAAGGGACAGGTCAGTAAGATTAGCCTCAAATCTCTGATTTAGTTGTGTCGCTGCCAGTTTAGTAGTTTGCAGTTTTAGAGAGGTGTTGATTCACTGTCAGGCTGTAGTTTGTGAAGCAGTTGAATTGTATAAATTGATTATTTGTGCACCTCAGTGATGGTAGACTAAACATTAGGAACAGCTCCCAATATAACTCGGGACCTGGAGAATCACAAATAAGACAGGTGGTGAATACATCGTTTAACAGGGATGTCCCCAGCCAGTTAGCCACATCAAGACATTTCTATTAGACAGGTGTGGAAGGTAAAAACACTCTATTACACTATGAGAAGCAGCTGTCAATTACATTTAACATTTCTTTTCACTGAGACCTTTAATATTTCTCGACAAACATTTCTGCAAGCAAAACAAGCTAACTGACTGTGATTTAATGATATCCACGCTGACAGATCAGACACAGTCAGAGTGACACTAGTTGGTACAAAACATCACAGGAAACCATTTTAGGACGGCTGTGATGCAGACATTTTTTCTGAGTATGTCACTGCCAAACACCCCATGTGCACCATCTATTGTGCTGAATGATATAAATAATAGATTCACAGATACTCATTGTTTTGACTAAGCTTGTGTACAAAAAAACCTTATTGGCACCTTCTTGGATTATGTATAAAATAAATGTTTATTGTGTGATTAACTAAAAGTAGCTTTTTATTTTTCTGTTTTTTAATTTTTTTTTCCCTCCCCTTGTTTCCCCCCAACTGTGACCTTGGACATTTCATCATTCAGCATCAGGTAATAAACACCACATTAAGATTGTAGCTCAGAAATTCATTTTTCCGCATATGGGTCCGTGCTATATTTGTTTTCCTCCCTCGCTGTAGTGCTAATGATCCCTTTTCATCGCCTCCTCTCTTTTGTCAGTCTGTCAGCCCTTTCCTTTTGCCATCTGAGATACAGTTTCTCTCCCTGTCTCCCAGACAAAAGAGGAGCAGTCTCAGATCACCAGCCAGGTGACGGGGCAGATCGGCTGGCGCCGCGAGGGCATCAAGTATCGCCGCAATGAGCTTTTCCTGGACGTACTGGAGAGCGTCAACCTGCTCATGTCACCGCAAGGTCTGTTCATGAATGATTAATTGAAATTGTATCATTCAAAACGACTAGTTACAGAAGTCACCACTTATGTTTTAGTCTCTCCTTGTTAATATTTACAGATGTGATTTCTTTCATTTATTTCTCTTTATATTTGTCACATGTAGACTTCAGTGGATCAGAGATATAGATTTGTAGGTCACGCACCCCCACTTCTCTAGCATCAATTTATCTTGTAATAGCCAGGATTTGACAAAACGAGTGTTTCACCACAAGGTCCATTAAAGTAGCAGTGTCACAGTGAGAAAGTCAAACCTCCTCCTCCTCCTCCTCCTCCTGTCCAGGCCAGGTCCTGAGCGCCCACGTGTCGGGCCGAGTGGTGATGAAGAGCTACCTGAGTGGGATGCCCGAGTGCAAATTTGGCATGAACGACAAGATTGTCATCGACAAGCAGGGCAAGGGAGGAGCATCTGATGAAGCAGGGAAGAGGTGAGCCGCACAACAAGCAGACGGCAAACTGAATATCTGAAATCAATCATATTTTAATAAGCGAGGCTGAAAATTATTTTGGATAACAAGCAATTCTATTTCTTCTTTGGTGCTTTTATATTATTTCCAATCTTGTAAATCCTGACAAGGAAAGTTCATTGTTGAGTCAAAAATTTGAAGTGGCCACCTTGTCTGTTAGCCCCGTGTCTGTGTTATGAGTGTTGTCTTGCTGTTTACAACAAGACAGGCTTTTACAATTTACTTTTAATTTTTCTTTCCTTTGGATGCATCTCTCCTTTCTTTCCCTCTCTTTCTTTTCTATGTGCTGTACCTCAGTGATTTAGGGGGAGGAAGGTACTGTACTGACAAGTGTCCTCACCCTCAGCTACATCCACACACACACATACACACACACACACACACATACACACACACACACACACACACACACACACACACACATACACATACTCATACACACACTCAGCTGTCTTGTCTTAGCCCTTAAGCACATTAAGAATCTGTACATCTCATGCACTTTTGCTTCCCACACACTCAATACAAATCAAACACGCCTTGTTAACTCCTCAGTGTAGTGCCCGGTGGTTGTTTCCCTCTTTTGTGGAATGGTTGGTTTGTTTTATCCCCCCCCCCCCCCACACACACACACACACACATCTACCTGCTTGACTTTTAACTCTTTACCCAAACACCTAACAGGGATTTTGATTTGTTTTATTGCACAGTAGTGTCATTTCCATGTTTTTAGTTTTTACGTCTTAATACTAGCAGTTGTGCCTCCATGTCTACTCTTATGTTAATGCTTTGTTTTTGTTTTTTAACTATGGACATTAGTTGAGGGAGAGTAGTAGTTTTACCTTTAGGAGAACTGGCATCATAAATATTAGATATAATTCCTAATAACTGATAAACAAGTCAACTAATATTACTTTTTTGTCTCTTTTGTGTGTCTCTGATGTGTTTTTTCTCCCGACAGTGGGAAGCAGTCCATAGCCATCGACGACTGCACTTTCCACCAGTGTGTGCGCCTCAGTAAGTTCGACTCGGAGCGTAGCATCAGCTTCATCCCCCCTGATGGAGAGTATGAGCTCATGAGGTCAGTAAATGGATTTTTGACGTTTTTGAAGCTTTCATTTATTGTTAAGCCGTCCAGACAAGAGCAGCCTGCGATAGAAAAGCCTGAGAGGTCACAGGGTACAAATGAGAGTTGTGCTGATGGTATAAAAGTCACATGATATACACCAGTCCGTTCTTTCTTTAAATGAGTTGTTTGTTTTCAGAAATGAATCAGGGAGGCATGGATCAACATTGCAATAAATAATAATTCTATAAAATGATTTCATTTTGTTACATGAACTTCTTCTTTCTCCTTCCCCTTCCTGAAGGTATCGCACCACTAAAGACATCATCCTGCCGTTCCGAGTTATTCCTCTGGTGAGGGAGGTTGGCCGCACCAAACTCGAGGTTAAGGTGGTTATCAAGTCCAACTTCAAACCCTCGCTGCTGGCCCAAAAGATCGAGGTGAGCTCTAATCAAAGTCAAGATGAAGAAGAATACAAAGAGCCAATAGCAGCACGCGCAGATCCTAATTTACAGAATTGGTAATGTTTTTCCTCACATTGGCACTTTGGAATCACTCCAAAGTTGTGCGCATGACATTTGATTGTTTTAGGATTAAAAGTTTTGCTTATCTTCATCATCAACCCCTCAGGTGCGCATCCCAACGCCCCTGAACACCAGCGGCGTGCAGGTGATTTGTATGAAGGGAAAAGCCAAGTACAAGGCCAGTGAGAACGCCATTGTTTGGAAGTGAGTAGTTGCTCTGCACATATATTCATGAGATACAACCAAACCTTTATGCTCTCTGTGTCAAGTTAATAATTACCAGCTTCTCCTTGGTGTCTTTGTTTGTTTAACCTCACACACATGCAGCCCTTGTCTCTTTTGTAAACCCCCTGTTTTTCGCCCTTGGCCATCATTTTTGTCTGGTGCAAGTTTTAAAATTAGGTTCTTTGTTACTAAAACCAATACGACACTTAAAAGCTTTACCGTTTGTCCGTGTGTGTGTGTGTGTGTGTGAAGGATCAAACGCATGGCTGGGATGAAGGAGTCTCAGATCAGTGCTGAGATCGAGCTGCTGCCGACCAACGATAAGAAGAAGTGGGCCAGGCCTCCCATCTCTATGAACTTCGAGGTCAGAACACATTAATAGTTTACAGTCTCTGTCTCACACAAACACACACGCTGGATGAGTTCCCAGCCTCTCTATGGCAGTCTGTTACGTGTGAAGATGTAGAGGGTTATTTTTGAAGCATTCATTCATCAAGTATGTTAGTTGCAGCAACGTTTCCTAAATCAGCTTTACTGCCTGATGAAATGCAAGAGATTCTGTTTGCTAAACGCATCTGAAAAAAAAGAAAAAGAAAAAAACCTCTGTACAAAGTTGGCAGCCAAACAAGTGGACTATGGATTAGACGTGATCCCAGTATCAGTCATGCAAATCACAGCCTGCTCACTTCCTGCTCAGAGTTCACTCAACTTAAACATCCACAGTATGAACCAGCAACCGTTTCCCAGCATCCCCCGACACGTCTTAACCATCGTCCTCTGGTCTCCGCAGGTTCCTTTCGCTCCTTCTGGTCTGAAGGTGCGATACTTGAAGGTGTTTGAGTCCAAGCTCAACTACAGTGACCACGACGTTATCAAATGGGTGCGGTACATCGGCCGCTCCGGCATCTACGAGACGCGCTGCTAAAGTTCAACACCCCCCAGCCAGGCAGCGAACTGACCACTTTCCTCCCATCTATCTTGTTAAGATTTTTTCTTCTGCCCCTTCCTACTTTGTCTCTCTCTCTCCTCCCCCCTCAATCCTTATAGCCTCTCTCATACAACCCCTGCCCCCCTCCTCCACACACCACCCCCACCCCTTCCTAACTAGGTGTTGGAGATTGAATTTACATCGTTAAAAAAAGTAAATATGATATAATGCACAGATATATGCAAAATGTGAACCATTGTATCGTATATATCTCGTAGTGATGAGTAAACCTGTAAACCAACTGGTGTCTGAAAGAAAAAGACTCGTGATGCAGGTGGGGACCAGGGGGAGAGGACTGGAGGCACCTTAAGTGTCTTTTAAAGGGTGCCCTGTCGTGTTGATTCAGTGTTATCGTTTAACTATCTACTCTCCGGTTACTTTAGAAGCCCCACAAGTCCTGGTGAGATGATTTGTAGCTGTTGTGGTTTAAAATGAATCCTGATCTAGTTCCTGTGTATGAACTTCTGTCTCAGTAGAGTTTACCCTTCAAAGTGAGATGCATTGTCTGGTTCTGTATTGTGGGCTGGTTGATATTTGATCTGTGTTTTTGGAAACGGTCATTTGGATCAAAAGTCTCATTGTAGGTCTCCTATGGGTAGAGAGGAAAAAGAGGGAAATGATGGTGACCCAGCTGTTTTTGTACCTTCTGGAGAGCACGTCGTTTCTTTCCCTCGCTGTTTTTCCACCATTAGTTTTACCAGCACTCAGTGAGTCTCTAAAGCGATAAAAACACAGGGAAACATTCCAGACAGTTTTGAGGTTTGACCATCATCCTGATAAGCTAGTACCTGACTCAAATTTCCTGTTTCTAAAGCGCTATGATCAACTTTGTCACACTATTTTGATTACATTGAGATGCTTTGGAGAAATCTGGCACCGGGAGTGTGTCTGCAGTGAGGTGAGGTGAGGTGAGGTCTCCCCCTGGTGTTTGCCTCGTCGCTGTCTGCTTCGTCTTGTTTGTAGCCCTGGTGACCGTTCTGTCCAATAAAATCTGACTATGTAACCAACCCCGCCTACCTCTGTGTGTGTGTGTGTGTGTGTGTGTTATCATTTGGCTGATATTATTTTAGGTTGTTTTAATTCTTTTGTATCTCCGTTTCCTCTCGACATTGTCTGACATGAAGGAGGGGCGGTGTAGGAACAATGGATCGTGGCTTTGGTTAGTCCAGTTTTCATTCTGCCCACTTCACAAAATATTGCCTCCATTGGCTTTTTCATTTCACATTTTGAAAGAAAACTGAACCGTTTGTTTCTGATGAGAAACAAACTCCATCATCTTGACCATTATGTGAATAAATGATCTCATCCAGAAAAATAATTGATCCAGGTCAAAAAATGCTTTGGCCAACATGTTTAATACATTTTTCCTGTCTTGATCTTCCTCTACATCCAGGACATAAAACAAAGAAACCCCAAACAGTAAAATAATACATGATTAAAACACTTGCAGTTAAAAACATTTACATTTGTATCTAGCAGTAGTGGCTGCTATTGGCTTGCCAGTCGAGTCGTTGCCACCTTTGAAATTATACCGTGGACATGCTCTTAGTGAGAAGTTCACACTGATTTAAAGGAAGAGATTCCACAAGAATCAAGGCAAGGCTTCCCAAAAGTAGCTTAGCACCAAAATCTGAGTTGCATTATACTGGTGGTGTAATTTTAATACCAAAAGTAGGACATTAGAACTGTGAGAATCCTTTTCAGTTGTTTCCCCAACCTTTAAAATCCGATTAAGACCCACAAAAATAGAGGCCGTCTTTGTCGCTGCAGCAAAGACTGATTTTAGACCTTAAGGGCTTTTGGGAAACCAAGCCTAGAACAGATAAATCCAACATCTGTCAACATTTATATTAGAGTTATCTAACAGTATTGCATTACATCTTCAGATCACCTGTGATGTTTAATTTCTCAGTTACACGGGAGACATGAGACATGCTTTATCACTTGAGATGCAGGACGCGCACACAGAGGCCGGAAAATCTCAAATATTTGACCCAGTCACATTTCTTCAGTGCTTCAACAACGGCTCTGTTCAGAGAGGAAAAGTAATGCTCGTGCTTTTTTGTGCTCGTCTCCGGAAAAACAGAATGAGTTCAGGCAAGGAGGAGGTAGCTACAGAAATGTTGATCTGGATCTTGATGCATAAATCTGAGCCCCTCACGCCACTATGTGATATGAGTGCAGTCCCTTTGGCCGATAATACACCTCTGAACTGGTGCACACACTCGGTTCACATGTAGATTGGTGCAAGATATGGACAACTGTGTGTTTTGGGAAGTGTGTGTGCTACCAACGAGGAGGCCTTACCGATGAAAAGAAAAAAATCTGACTCTGTGCTTCTGACTCCAACTAGCCAAAAGATGACATTTGAGAAGCAGGGCATTGAGATATGAAAAAGTAATACTTTTCTATTGTGTGTCAGATGAAAATTCTTACTTTTCTACAGGCCCAGGTGATGCAGCATCTGTATTACAAAAAAATATAGAACTCCAGCCCTGCCCATGTTGATTCACTGCTCAGACCATCCAAAGCACTTCTAAACAGGGATGATTAACATCACTATCTGTACAAAGGATAAAGAACGGAAAGAGGAAATCTACAAAAATAAGTATTTCTACATCAATATTTAAATGGGTCATCCTTATGCGACTTTCCTTTACGCCACAAGAAAGGCGTCCCGTTTGAAACTAGTCTTCCAAAGACTGAATCTTGTCAGTAGACAACAACATTTAAAAGCAAATTTATTACTATATGCAGCGAAATCAAAGCTGAACCCAGATCTGCCAACGTAAGGAGCGTGTTGGCAGAGGACATCTCAGACATGCCGACGTGAGAGCTTGCACGCATCACAACATCACATGCACACGCACACACACACACACACACACACACACACGGACACACGTAGCCCCAAGGCAGGCAGACAAACGTGGGAAAAAAGCTGCTGTTTAGTTCGACGTTTGACACTCTACTCTCAGATGTGACGCCATCCGGAGTTTCCCCGTTATTTTAAAAGAGACTGGTTGGTTTCCTGTTAGTAAGAGCAGGTTACAAACTGCCCCACGTGAGCAGCTCATTTAAGTGTCCAGTTTTCTGACCTGCTCTGAAAAACGTCCCCCCCTGGAGATGTTCAACACCGTCTCCGTGAGGTCTCAGCTCACCAAACTAGATGTGCTGTTCCACCAAGTGACCAAAGACCTGCGAGCCCTCCCGCTAAAGCCATGACAAAAACAAAAACCACAAACTCGTACCTCACTATAATGTCGACCTTATGAATATCATCATAGATGGAAGAGTGTGACACCTGTAAATATTCCTAAGTGACAGTGAGTGACTAATAAACTCAACATCAAAAGTGACTGACTAGTTTTCAGAGAACTCAGGTGACTAGTGGTGACATTTACTGACCGTTACACCAAAACAAAAAGAAAGGAAAAAAATAGGCTGTTAAAAACAAGAACTGTGGAGAAACTGGCTGTTACAGTTGACGTGACTCAAAGTAAAATCATTAACAAAAAAAAAACAACAACATGGAAGCAGGAGCTCGATGACGACCACGTTATTCGACAGCTCAGTTGACTGGTACCGCTGACTGCGGCCCCGGCAGATGTGAACAATTCAAACACAGTCTAGTTTTCGTCTTCGTCTTCGTCCTCGTCGTCGTCCTCGCTGATGAGGTATCCGCGGGCCCCGCTGTGGTGGGGCGGAGGCGAGGGAGGCGGGGAGGTCTTGGTGAAGAAGGGCAGGCGGAAGGTGGGAGAGGGGGAGCGCTCCTCACGGGTGGGGCTGCTGTTGGGGCTCTGCCTGGGGCTGATGGCCTGCAGCATGCGGCCCTTCCCTTCCTTCAGCATGTGCTTCTGTGGAGGTGACACGGGAAGATCTGGTTCAGTCAGTTAATCAGATAAAAACCCCACTTCAAACGGTAAAGAGCCAAATTTCTTTTTAAATCATTTCAATTTAGATAAAACAAAAAAAAAAAAAAACGTCTAATTTCACACTCAACATCACTGACAGACTTTTCTTTTGAAAAATTGTTAACGTACAAACAGTAAGATTGAATCAATGTTGGGTCGTTAGTATGAAATCTCACAGATTAAATGGAAGATGTGGTTAGAGGTTAGTCTGTAAGCTCTACAGGTTGTTAGGTTGACTCTCGTGGTTTAGTTCAAATCACTGCTGGGGGGACACAAAGTCATTGTTTTGTAAGTAAGTCTCGAATCTTTGCACTGAAGTCCAGAGTCAAGTCCAGACCCTCAACAAGTCATTATGGGCACCTCAGAAATTGTGACACCACTCTATCATTTAGACATTTACTGAAATAATTACTATTATCGATTACTATTAAATTAACTTAGTATGTGAATACATTTGTGTCGCTGAGCCGAAGGTTTTCCACAGTACGTGTCATAGTTATCCCAGGCCTTCAACAGTACAAATATGGATGTGCTCTTGGTCAGGCCGCCTGATAAACCAGTGATTAAAGACCAAACACAACCACCATCCTCACCAGAGCTCCCTCTGGGCCAAACATCTGCAGGAAGTTGCCGATGAATTCCCTGGATTTCTCCTCCCATTTCTGGATGAGGTCAATGCTCTTCTCCTCCACCTTCTGGACAAACTCTTTGCTCTTCTCCTCCACGTCGCGCACCTTCCTCTTCACCTTGTCCACGCGCTCCTGCAGGTGGTACTTCTTCTCCTGGTAGGAGAGGGGACAGCGAAGGTTGCAACAATAAGCTCTGTCATGCCAACTTCTCTCTCTTCTTTTTTCATCCAACACTCACACAGTTAAACCAAAGCTACGTTTCGTACATTGATGAAGCTGACGTTGAGCTCCTTCGCTGTGTACCCTCTCTGCAGGTTGCGTCTGACGTACACATCATAGTCACGGACTATGCGTGTGATGATGTCGGAGGTGGAGATGCCCTCTGTCCGCTGGGTGGGAGCAAACATGCCTGTGGAGGGCAGAGGGGGGTCATGAGGGTGGAAAAGTCTGTGGTGAGGCTGCGATGGCTTTTCATTCTTATAGCAGGTAAAAATTTGTACAACAGAAACACTGAAATCCTTCTTGACACGTTCTTTTAAAAGGACCAGTCTTAAATTTTGCACAATGTATCTTACAACCCATCTAATTTAAAATTAAATCATCCTTTAAAATGGATACCAAGTGGCAGCCAAATATTCTTTCATCAAGGACTCTGATTCATGAAACGATCAATTCTTTATGTATTCACAGATTTTACATCAAGTGATGCAGAGGTGTTTGTTTTTATTTTTTTATTCTTTCTCTTGTGTCTCTAAGTGTTTGTTTTCCTTACAATTGCTGTGGATGTTTACCACATGTATGTGTGTCTGCGTACGTTCTGCACAGCACTGGAGCAAACACACATATCTGTGAGGGTACTGGTAGGACTACATACTGCACTGTGGTCCAGCTTGTTCTCAGTTACCCAACAATAACAAATGGATCAAAACATATTCTACACATATACAGTATGACACCGAACCATCTGTGCACTGGCAGCAGTAGTAAAGACTGAAATGTATCCTGTAATTACAACGCTTCCACCCTTGGTTACGTCTGCACTCACCAGCGTCCTTGATGTGTTTGTACACGTCATCACTGCCTGCTGAGGAGTATGGGATGTCGTCATGGGCCACAAAGTCAATCTGGAGAGGTACACAAAACACCAGCAGGGAAGAGGTTACAGAGGGTCAGGGAAAGAGAGCTGCCAACTCTACGATTACTTGGTCTCTCAACTCAACATTTCAAAAGCTAAACAGGCCGAGTGTGTCTGAATATGTTTTGTCGTTTATCTGTTCGTTTATCTGTTTGTCTGTTCCTCCATTTCATCCACTCACGCGATGCCTTGCGAGGAACTCTGGCGTTAATGTCCAGGGGGCGTTTCGCACCACTTCATCCACATAGCGGCAGTGTCTGATGGCATCGTAGCGCTCGTCCTCGTTCATCACTGTGAAGCCCTTGTATTTGTGGGTCAGGTCGTCACTGCACACTGTGAATAGTTAGAGAAAATACAAAGATTAATTCTTTGAAATGCCTCAACCATGATTTCAACTGTAACCAAAGAAGAAAAATAAAGGATGAAGCTGGAGGCTCTGAAGCTGGTTTACACAGAAATGTATTTAACTGAGAGAGAGGGAAAGCAGAGGTCACTGAAAAACACTCTGGTCTCTGTTATTGTTACTACAGAAAAGCCCAATGTGGTGGTGGATGACTCTCATAAGCTGGAGAAAACACAACTCAACAACAACATCCACTGTTTCCTTATCTTCCACGTAACTATCAGCCGTCTAACTTTTCCCAGATGTCTGAATTAGTCAGAGTTGTACTTGAACTGTCTGAATTGTCTACCAGTTTTGTTTTGTTTTTTCAGTTTCACACTTACAAAGGAAGCAGGTGACGACAGGACTGCTGCTGTGAAACATTATATGGACACACACACTTTCACACTCACCTCCAACGATGAGGTGTGTATTTGGGAAGAGGCATTTAGCCTGCATGAGTGCTCTGGCGTGACCTGAGTGGAAAACATCGAAGATGCCATCTGCGTACACCCGTACCGGTCTGTCGGCTGGATGGAGGAAGACGAGACGAGACATGCAGAGATGAAGCATTTGTTTGGTGTAGAGTGCTTCGCTGATATTGCACAGACTGAGACACCACCTAACAAAAATGTATCAACTGAGAGCCTGAAAGTATCAGACTCACGTTTTGTTCCCCTCTTGGCCTCCTCCATGCTGACTCTCTCATAGGGTTTACCGTCAGCTGGCTCCAGCTCATCTGCGAAAGGTGCAGGGTGCTTCAATCCCTTAAAGACCCACGCCAACAGAAGGGGAAGATTTCAGTCATTAAAGGAAGTTTTCTGTTTTTTCCTATAAAAAGCTGTACACCAAAGTGAATAATTCTCATTTCACTTGTTGGATAGAGTAAAATTGTAACACTTATTTTGCAATAGAATTTCCTGTGGCAATCTGATGTGGAAATCCAGGGTGTAGCTGTTGTGGTTTAACAGCTGACGACATCCTTAAAGCACATTACCCATCAGACGACATTAAGTCTGGCCCGTGATGCACACAGTCTGTAAAAACCCATTTCAAACCTCTGCACAGAACACAAGCTTGAAACAAACTTCATATATTTATTGTGTATATTGAGGGGCATTGCACTCTAACTGTTCATTCATACATACATATATGCATTATATATACATGCATATATAAACAGCCAGGGCGGCCTGCACCTGCACAGAGCCTATAGAAACTGTGGGCCAAACACTCTGCTGACTCACCACAGTACATCTGGGGATTTTCCCAAGCCTCTCTCCCTCTTCGGTCTCCCCATTTGAGCCCTCTCTTCTCCTCTTTCTGGACAGCAGCAGCCCGCTGGAGCTTTGGGCCTCCATCTGTGTCAAAGGTCAAGATAAACGCAGTGAAAACATAGCATACATCACAGACACCATACTCTGCTGGTGTGGTTTACAAACAGGAACACACAGATGCAGATACTCGGTTCTTCTCTGCATAACGTGTCCACGTTCTGGACGTGAGCTCTATGTTACATAACTATAGTAAGCACTATATGGCATACAGCAGACAGACTGTAAATCTAGACAGGGCTGATGTTATGGCAGATGGCATACCCTGATTCAACTTTAACCCAGTAACACAGGGAGGACACAGTATGAGACTTGGCTCAGTGGACAAAAAAAATTGAGCTTTCACTGACACACATATAAAGGTCAATTTAAAATTACACCACCTGTCTCAACATAAAACTGGTTCCTAAACATACTGAAAATTAACCATGTCTGGCTTTCACTTCAGATTCCTGATGTGCTGTCTAAAAATCAAGCGTGACATCAGGAGCCCTACACCCTTCAAATGTAAGGAATCTTTGCTTGATACATTACTCAAATGATTAATAAACTACCACAATAGTATATTAATTCTCTGTCAGTTTACCGTCCATGCAGAACCAAATACACCTGGAGGAGCTCAGCAATGAGTGACTTGGTAGAGCCTATAACTGTCCTGTGTATCCTGGTAGAACAGGACCGGGACCTAAAATAGTCTTTGAAATTTAACATCACATTGCTTCCTCTAAACAGAGTTTGAAACACCTTCAAAGATCCTATCCACAATGACGATGAGATAGCCACCCTGTGTGTGCATTGTGGTGGAACAACAGAAACTACTGCTGGTATCCAATTACAAGGTTTCCTGTGTTATGGGTTACGGCTCTGCCCCATTCCACACATTCCATCACGCCAACAAATACAGCCCCAGGTCATTAAAGGGAGGGCCCACTGTTTTCACGTATCTTGCCCTGTTCATTTCTTTAACTTGTGATTAAGACATTAACAACCCTTGGCTGCTGCGTCATTTATTTAAGTGTGACTCAGTACAATGAGTGACAGACGTGCCTGTGCTCGATCCTGGTGGTGACAGGCAGCTACCTGATCCAACGCTGGGCACTCGCACAAGCAACCCCCTGCCTCTTTCTCTTGGCAACAGCTGAGCACTGAGAGCGAGAAGCCCTGCAGGGCTCTCACACGCTGACAAAGAAGATTTACATGAACAGCACATGTCATCATAACTAAAGCAGGCTGCTATAATAAGGAAGCAGCAGCAGCAGGACAGGGCCAAGTCCTGTTTAACCACATGCTATGCAACAGTGGTTCATAATAGCACCTGCATGCCTCTCAAAAGACCCCAATCTGAGGGATCTGAGTAAGACTTTAACTTACAGTAGCTACTGGTATAAGGGCTATATTTTAATTACTGATTAGTTTTTCCTTTAATCATTAATTTGAAGAAAAGAAATCGTGAAAACCACCCATCACAATTTCACACAGCCCAAGGTTAAGTTTTCAAATTGATTTTTCCGTTTAACCAATAGTTAAAAACCCAAATATATTCTATTTATAGTCATATACAACAAGGATAAGCAGCAGATCCACATGTGAACATGTGGAACCAGAGGATGTGTGACATTAATAAACGATTCAGTGATTAATAGATGATCAGAATAATTGCAAAACTTGAATCGACTAATTCTTTCAGCTCTGAGAGTGCTTAGTGTAACCTGTACTTCTCTGGCTGTAAGTCACTGTCACTGTGATTAACCAAAGTTACACACACACATCAAATGTCCGTTTTGCTACTGGGCCCCTTGCAGCCTTCCTTGGCCTCCTAGTGGTTCGCGGACCACACTTTGAGAACCGCAGGCTTCAGCTACATTTCACACAATGTTCCCAATGTCCAGGTGACACACTGTGATAAGCTCTCTCGCTTCTTACACTAGGTCACTGGGCTAGCGTCTCGGAAACAGACGGAGTTATGTCAAAAGTAGTTTAAAGTAGAGCAGAAGTGAAAGCAGGGAGCAGGCAGCTGACCGGGGGAGTTGTTCTGGTGACACTGGTTGTGCAGCTCCACTGTCAAACCCTGGATTACAGGACGCTTTCGCCTCTGGCAAAAATCCTTAAAACCAATATCCTGACTGCTCCGTGTAATAATGTTAGTTAATGTCAAACAGCTGCTTTAAGTTTCTGTTTACTTACCTTAACTCTTTTGTCCCGAAAGCTGCTCTGCAGAAGTGGGCGGCTTCCTAGACTCGTACTGCCTGTACGCTAGCTAACTGGCTAACTAGCTGACTGCTAACAGCCACCTAACGCTGCTAGCTTCCGTTGGCTTGTTAGCTAACTTTAGCCGTTAGCTCGCTGGTTGGCTAACACCACCAACTACGGCAAATACGAACAGTCCTGTGCGTCCGACGGCCCGCTGCTCGCTGTGTTGCTGGTAGAAAACTGCAACTACCAGAAGGACGGACAAATCATCAGCAGTGACAGCTTGTACTACAACGCTGACAGGTCAACTACACAGGAACTACAAAACTCCGACATCCGTACAGGAAGTGACATAACGAGGCGGACATTTCCGGTGTTGTGCGGTGCTGCAGCCTAGTGGAAGTCATGTGTGTGGCAATAAGTAATAATCTATAATGTATAGACTGTATATCTTCTTTTTTTTAACAGCTTTAGGTAAGATGGTTTCCACAGACGCCGCAAAGTCAATTATGTATTAAAATATGACATGCAGCACCCCTCACATGTTTTGTATTCCACATTTATTTTTTGTTTTCCAGTGGTGGAAGAAGTAACTCAAGAAGTTTTACTTAGCTAAGTAAAAGTAGAACTATAAGAAATAGATAAGTTAAAATTCTCCATTACAAGTAAAAGTCCCTCATTCAAAATCTTACTTAACTAAAAGTACCTTTGTGTTAGCAGCAAAATTTGGTTAGTAACAAAAGTAAAATAAACATTTTTAACTGATCATGTGTTTTTGTATGTATACAATGCCAGTCTACAAAGTCACCAGTAAATATCGCTGTAAAATAAATGTAGTGGAGTAGAAGTTCAAAGCATAAAGTGAGTGAAGTACAAATACCTCAAAATTATACAAAATGTCAGTACTACTACATGGCAGACATTTTGGTTTGTCTGTTCTCTTCCAGTGTCCCAGTAAGCCACAACAGTGAGGGTGACGCAGCACACACAACCCCAGGACCCTGAAACTGAAGCAGCTAAATGGAATTGTTACTTTAATTATTTACACCTGTGCTTTTACATTTTTTTTTTACAACAGGAGAACTGAACACCCACCCTTCAACAAGCATGGTGGTGATGTGGCTGATATTTCTGGTGAGTCAGAACTAAAGTTGCCTTATTGCTGCTGAGGAGAGTCAGCGCAGAGGCACCAGAGCTGTGGAATGAGGGCTATAGTGGTGAAAACATTACTCTGGAGCTGAGCCTCTTGTGTCCTGCAGAGAGCTCCAGGACAAGGTGTAATTTCACTTGAAGATCAGAGGGGCACCGGTGAGGATAATTGATACCCTGGAGGTGGAAGTAAAGTTGTGCAACACAAGCTGCTGTACATTGCAGTAATGCTGCTATTCCGCCAACTCATTCATTATTGGTTTGACTTGAAATAAACAACAGAGATCCATAACGGGATTCACTGCCCAGATGTAAGGTCCTTGCAACACATTTAGATTTTTCCATCACAGAACAATTGGGATATAATTTAGAAATTTCAACATATTACTTAGTAACATTGCTGATATTTCACTCTTCAATTAAAAAAGAAAAACGGCTCATTCAGAGTCACTTTATCCACTGGCAACAAGCACTGTTGTTGTTGTATAAGTTATTAAACATTGCCAATATATGAAAGTAATACACAAGCATTACTCTGACAATCATGCAGAAATAAAGAAAATAAAGTCAGATTCCTGAGGGCAGAATATGTTTTTTTTTTTGGCCTACTTACACCTTCTGAAAAAAACAAGATGATTTATTTAGTGAGGCGGCTGGTTGTCTCAGCATACAGGTAAAATAAATATATATCATTGAAGAGTAACAGGTACCCTTATGCTTGCATTTTTGTCATGTGCACAGAGCAATTACAGTATGATGTTCACCATTAGCCACCTGGTAGGACCCCTATAGACTCCCAGTCTCCTTCTGGCACTCTTTGATCGCAGCCTTACCTGCTAGTTTGAAGGATAGAATTTGCCTCGCTGATGAAATGAGAAACATAAGGCAGGTGGGCATGTATGGAGGAAAATGAATACAGTCACAGGAGAGTCGAAAGCTGACCTGAGACTGTAATGAAGCATATATCATTCTGTCATACTGATCTATCATTACCATTTTTATCATTTATGGCCATCACTTGTAATAGTTTGTCTTTTTAACCCACACCGGTGTCCTGATCTCATGGCACATCAGGAAAAAGGCTTATTGCATGCACATTATGTCTTTTATTATGAATATCAGTCTCCCAATGTTTGGTGTACTTTTGAGACAGGAAGTATAAGATGCAATGTGTGTGTTTATTTTTTTAGGCATTCAGAAATATGTGTATCAATGTGGATGTCTTGCATCTTGAAGTCTCTGAACAACAATTCCCAGGCTGTCTTACATTGACTTGGTGTTTAGACAAGCTAGCCCATAATTCCTGCATATTTCTTGAGGACCTAAACAGCAGTTGACGCGGCTCCCCCTCTGTTTTTTGACTGGCCAAGACCAAAGTTAAAAGGACGTATCCAGCTGTTTTGGGACAGAGGGTTAATTTTTACCTTCCAGGCATGTTTTGTCAGGAGTTAGGCCACAGTAACACGGTGTATGTTGCCATATTTTGCATATTTCAGGGCATTACAGACAGCTATAACAGCTATAAGTTTGGATTTAGAAGGCATAAGTTCTACCTCCACTGATGGCTTCATCCACAACTGAGACCCCAGTAGAGCAAGCTGAGAAACTGGACTGTCTGTGCACCCAGTGTAGGTGCCCTGCTGTTACAGGGCTGTTTCTTGTGGCTTTACAAGGACTCACATTTTGTTTGAAGTTGTTTTTTTTTACTGCTGGTTCATGCTCAGTGCGCTAATGAGCTCGTCCACGTCTCACCAGAAAATGCATGAGGGGTGGAGTTAGGCCTACTTGCAGTTCAGTGGCCAATGGAGAGGCGCCTGTATTAACAGCAGTATTTATGAACAGTTATGTTGTGCAGCAGATTAGACCAGGACTGGGGAGATGCAACAGCAGGTGAGCAGTTTTCTTTTTTCGCTCTCATTGCCATGTCGGGGTTTAAAAGCAAAGCGGTTCAAATTAGGCAACCTTGGCTTTGCATCGATTATACTGAATCAATTCAACAACTGGTGGAGCAGAAAATACTCATGAGAAGAATTTTGAGACAGATTGTCTGACAGCTGTTTAAAAAGATAATCTGCAAATGTAGCAGCAAAAGGATTAAGATTGATCAATAAATATCAGACAGCTACTTTAATTGGAAAAGCATGGAAAGTCCAATAATCACTAAACAATATAAGATCTCTATTACAGGAATTTTGTTGGCAGATTAATTAATTTTTACCTTTATTTTTTGTTTTTGTGCTTTCAAAGTGCACTATGGATACTAAGCAATTGTACTAAGCATTGACACAAGACAGAGTGCAAAATGATTAGGAGTTTGTGTGATATTGCAATTGCAGATGTCCAGGATGATGTCCCAGGTGTCCCTGTTGAGGGCGCTCTGCTACATGCTGCTCATGCCAGGTTTGTCTAAAATGAAATGAAATTCTTCTTCTTTTATCTCACCTTTAAGTAGGAAGTAAACCCATAAAAATGAAAGGCTGAATGATAGGTGTTGATAACACTCTTCACGCAAGTGTCGTTTGGTGTGTGTGTCTCAAATATTCTCCGTCTCCCTCCAGCTTTGCTTGAAGCAACGTCTCTGGTGAGAATAAAGAATCCTGGAGGTATTTCATCTGCCACTTTATCTCTGACTCTTATCATGATGCAAGTCTATTTTTACTGGGACAGAAACAGCAATGAAGTTATATAGTGACTGGGAATTTATTTTGAGCATTTTTTGTAAATTAAATGTATGTTTAGTTATCTTTTAAGAGCTGAATAATTATTAATGTATAAGTCAATGTCTTTCAAGACAGAAGAGCGGTAAATGCTGCTGTTTCTGGAAAGACACTGGCACTAATTTATTCATACAAATAACAGTTGTCCTGAAAACGGTTTGAAATAGGTAGTTTATATTCATGTTTAATCATATCACTACCTCAATAATTTTTCATAGTTTTATTTCTATTATAATCCTAAAAGATTAAAAACTAATAAACACATTTTCAATTGATTTTTGAGTGAAAAGCACCTTGCACACATGAATTTGTTTAAGTTGTTTTTCACCTTATAATCCCTGATTCTTCCACAGGTAATTCAGTTAACATTGGCTCTACTCAGGCACATGACTTCCTGACTAATTCTCGACCTAAGAGGAACACTGACCCAAAGTGGTTCAGAGGCAGCCCTGACTTTCAGTCCTACTATCGCTTCTACAACAGTATTGGACACATTGAAGGAGTAAGTTCAGGTTAATTGGAGATTCTTACGACTGCAGCTCTACTTTGATTAGTAAACCTTTTCGTTTCCTCTCTTTTTCCGTCTTTCACCAGCTCTACGAGATCGACCGGATCAGGATGTTGTATCAGCAGATGCGTCACTTGGAGCTGACCTACGGCCCAGATGCCTCCAGTTACCAAAACGTCATGGGTGTGCTGACTACCACTGCAGCACCAACTACGACCACTGAGCCCCCTCCACCTCCCACCACCACCACCCCTGCTCCTACACCAGACCCCCTGGAGAACGCTCAGAGGCTCTATCTGTGTAACCCCAAAGACCCTCTGTGCAAACCTCACATCGTCTACCTGCCATCGGGGGCTGTTCCAGTCCTGTGCGACCCACGTCACAACCCCGGCTGCTTGCCCAGAACAGAGGAAGAGATAAAAGCTGTCGTTCCTACCCAACCACCCCCACCTCCTCCTGCTCCCAAAAAGTCTGTCCCACCTCCCCCTCCTGCTGTCACTGCTAAAGGGATGGAGTACGACTGTGACCCCTACTGGGACCCTGACTGCCTCATTGATCACCCTCCCCGCCTCTTGCAGGAAACAACTGCATCAGAGGCACCTGTCGAAGAGAAAGTGGTGAAAGAGGAAGAAGTAAAGGCAGAGGAAAGTGTCCCCGCAGCACCAGCCACCCAGAAACCCATCTACCCTTTCTTTGACCCTTATGATTTCAAACGTGACCTTTATGACCCCCTTCAATACGTCAATCCAGACCCCGAAGAGTAAAAACAAAGGGGTTAAGACTACAGAATGAAAGCAGAAGAGCGAATCAAGGCAGGACTGTGAGCAAATTCACATTAAAAACAATAAGTACAACTCAACTCATATCAACAATGCATAAATGCTCATAGTTCTTCTACACGACAAACCACACAATGGCTTTGCTGTATGTTTGTGTAGGAGTTCATAAGAAATCCACAGTAAACTTTTGAATAGAATAAAAATTATGAAAAAATAATAAAAATTGATTGACAAATAGTCTTAAATATGTGTGATTTTCTTTATCATTTCAGTGTGTTATTCTGTGGCATTTGTATCAGTCTGAAGTTAAAAAAAAAAAAAAAAGAAAATGCACCTCATTCCCTGCTACCATTTCATTTTTCTGTCACACTTATTTTTCTTTCACATTAGATCAATGTGCTCTTGAAATGGAGAAAATATGATGCATTTCCATATCGATGTTCCATATCAGCTGCCATACATCCTAGGAAATGAGTTGCCCTATACAAACCTCAAAGTGGTTAAACAGCTAATAGTTTCCTGCGTTTCTTTTATTATTATAGAGGTTTAGAAGTTAAACTTTAAATCTAAGTCACACAATAAAACTATTTTAATCTTAATCACTGATTTGAACGCGTGCTGGTGCCCCACCTCATGCAGCTTGTACCCTTTGAGTCCGCCACTGATGTTGATACAACAGTAATAATAATCCACTAGTATAATATATTAATTTGACCATTGCCGTTCTGCATAATGATTACTTAGCTTATAGTTTTGATATCAATCAATCAAGCAATCAATCTTTATTTATATATCGCCAACTCATAACAGTGTTATCTCACGCTTTCCATAAAGAGCAGGTCTGAACCAAATTCTTTAACTAAGAGAGAGACCCAACGATTTGAGAATTAAAAATTAAGGATTCAACAATCCCCGCATGAGGAAGCATCAGGTGTTAGGCAACAGTGGCAGGAAAAACTCCCCTTTGATACTTGCTTTTACTTTTACTCTAGTAAGACTTTTAATGCATGACTCTTTCATCTAATGGATTGTTTTATAATACTGCTAATTTTACTTAACTAAAGGACCTGAATACTTCCTCCACCACTGCTGCCAACTAACAGGTCTCACTGGTCGGCTGAGGCTGAACAAAGCCCATCCAGTATTAGTGTCGGTGTAATTCCTGCCGGCAGGGGGCGGTACTGCTCTGCTTCATTGGCTGAGCTGGAGCCGCCGAAGAAGCAGAGCGCAGCGGCAGCTGAGTAAACTACGGTCCGGCTTCCAGCATCATCAGTCTCCCCACCATCACTCCTGTTCACACTCACCGCACACGAAACTGGAGTCTGTCGTCGCCTGCCTGCTTAAACCAAACCTCTGATATCAGGTATTTCTCTAAGCTGCCTGTCGACGTGTCAGTGAGCGGGTCCGTGGAGCAGACAGGCCCGGGCGACGGCCGGCGGTGCAGCCGTTAGTCCGCCGTTATTTCACCGTTAGGCCACGGAGATTAGCATGCTAGCAGCTAAAGTAGCGGTCCGTGCCCAGAGTGTAGCCGATAATTAGATTATAAACATGTTTGATAAACCCTTCGGCGAGAAGAAAAACCTTCTCAAGACGAAGCTTTCACTAAATTAGTGACTTATAATGAAGAAATATGAGGCGAAAAGGACACAAAGGCTGGTTTAGGTTTCTATCTGCGGTCAGTGTGACAGTGGCGTCGGAGCATCTCTGTTGTTTTACTGTTGTTGACACTCACGACACCAATTTAAAAGGATTAAGACATGAATGTTAATCATGTTGTTAATAATTGTACCCGCTGTGTGTGTGTATATATACTGTCCTAACTGGCTTTACCACTACTTAAAACACGCCCTTGACTTTTGTATAAGATAAGAGGCAGGATAATAGATTAAGAATATTTAATTTAGAGTAAAAAATCAACTCAGGCATTCGTAATAGTCCAGATTAGCATTTTATATTTCGTTAGGATGTATTTGGAATAAGACACCCTCCCAGTCATTCATAGTTAGCCGTGACATTACGGAGAACACAGATAAAGAGGACATTGTTGTGAACAGCTGGTTGGTGTTCACATGTTAGCAGTATGACAGGCCCGAGGCCACCCTGTAATGCTCCACACACCCCAGCCTGCACAGGGCACCGCTGACTGCTGTAGTTTGCACACTGGAAAAGCAGATTTGTTTTTGAAAAAGTCACAGGGCATAATCCTTTTTCTGTTGCTGTGCAGAATGTCTAATGTTTAATAAATGACTTTGCACTTTCTCACTCACGTGCCTACATTTTTTATAGATGGAAAAATAGAGAAGTGCTGCCTGTATTGTCTATAGAAATATAATTCCAGCCAACAGTCCAAACATTTACTACTATTTATGACACATTGGAGAAGCTGAAAACTGAGAATTGTGTGGTATTTTTGCTCAAACGATGACCAATCAGTGAATCAAAACATCTGTTGGGTTATTTCCAGTCAATCGACTAATCAATTTATCTACTCATCATTTCAGCTCTAAGATAGATCTGCTGTTTGGTCTTGAAGCCGTCCACCTCAGTGTTAACGGTGCACTTGCTCAAGGCTGATTCATGCGTTAGTTTGAACACAGACCTCAATGAACACTGGACACTATTCCTCCACAGTCTCAAGTCTTTGTAATGGATATTTTTCACCGTTTTCCACCCTTCTGTCTTCTCTCCCTCCCGCAGCATGTCTGACAAGAGTGAGCTGAAGGCTGAACTGGAGAGGAAGAAACAACGGATCGCCCAGATTCGAGAGGAGAAGAAGAGAAAGGAAGAGGAGAAGAAAAAGAAGGATGTAAGTGGTAGAAATGAAACCGCTCCAATTTCATGTATCATCCAAGGACCTGCCAGGCTGCTGCTTTGTCTTCAGCTTGTCCTGTACTCTCTAGGGAGACCCAAAGGTGGGCGGTGGGTCCTCTGGCAGCCACGAGGACTCTGACCTGGAGAGGAAGAGGAGGGAGGCAGAGGCTCTGCTACAGAGTGTCGGCATCACCCCTGACCTATCCCACGGTAAACGCTGGACGCCAAGCATGCTTCTATCTTTATCGTTCACCCTCACTTTTCTCCCATCTAATTCTGGCTGTTTTCTTGATGGATTTGCAGTGTTTTTAAATGTCACCTTTAACTTTGTTGTCTGGCTTGGTTCCCTTCACTATCACCCCCCACAATAATTGAACATTTTACATAACTGTTGTGCATGACACCTAAACCTGCCTGCCATTTATTTTCATTTTCTCTCTTCTCTCCCCTCTGTCTGTCCTTTTGTGTTGTGTCCTCCTTACTGCATGCAATCTCACTCACTCACCCACTCATTCACACACTTCTTCCATACCTCACTTCCTCCCTCACGCTCTCACTCACCCACTCCCTCACTCACTCGCCCATTCATTGACTTTCGAACACACACATGCACGCACTCACAGCTCAGCCCCTGAGGGTAGTAACAGAAGATACGTGTCTGTTTCACTACCTAGTCCCCGCCCCCATGTCTCCTTCCAACAAATCAGTGGGCAGCGACGCTGGAAGCCAAGATTCTGGGGACGGAAACGCAGGACCAAGGTCTGTGTGTGTGTGTGTGTGTGTGTGTGTGTGTGTGTGTGTGTGTGTGTGTGTGTGTGTGTGTGTGTGTGTGTGTGAGAGAGAGAGCGAGAGAGCGAGAGAGATGGGGGTTGGTTGTTGTTTCTTATGTACTGCTGGGTTGCACCTGCATGCCAAATGTGTGTGTTAACATGATACATATTCCTGATGAATTCTGACATGTCTGCTCTTTGCCTTTTCACCGGCATGCTGATGTTTCTCAATTAACACGCACTCCGTTCTTCTTCTCTCTGTCTCTTCCTCTCTGTTTGCTGTCTTCCCCACCTTTAACATCTCTTATATGGCTCACCTTTTCCCTGTCTTCTACGTTTGGTATCATCCTCTCGTTTTCCTCTTTCTCTCTCTGTCCTGTACTTCTCTAACTAACACCGTCTGGTGGTTTGGCTGTATAAGGACATTGCATTGGGATCCTGACCCCTCTACTCTGCAACTCCACTCCGACTCTGAGCTCATGGGGTACTGCTCCTCCTCTCTCCTTTAGCTTGTCTTCCAGCTTTATTCAGTTTTTGTGATTTCATCTTAGATTTGTCTAAATGTGACAATATTATGTCTGTACATCATTATTTATGTCTCTACATGTAAGATCTGCTTTCAGCTGTATTGCAAACCTGTGTGTGCGTGTGCTTATTTCTTTAATGGTATGTATGTGTGTGTGTGTGTAGACGTGGAGCTGTGAGGCTGGGCATGTCCAAAGTGACTCAGGTGGACTTTGTCCCGAAGGAATTGGTGAGCTACTCCAAAGAAACACAGACACCCACCGAGGCAGTGATACACACTGATCAAAAAGCAGGTAAAAAAAAAACATGGACAAAATCAACCAAATCTGGACTGAATAAAAAATAAATCAAATATCAAATCAAATGAATCTGCGTGTGTGCTCCAGATGAGGAAGAGGATGAGGATGTAACTGCTCTCCAACCAGCAGAGGACACCCAGGAGGAGAAAGATGAACAGGGCGAACAGCAGGAGGAGGGTAAGGACAAAAGTTTACAACATGGACACTTTCGAAGTGTGAGCTGGCCTAGTTTGATTTGTGGAAACCAAAAAACACTAGGCATTGCTTTAATAATGCTGATGAATAGGAAACAAATATGGTCAGTACATTACTGACATTACAGCACAACAACCACCACAAAACAAGTGAACAAGGACCTATATGAGCATTGTATCCAGCTCACAAAGTCACCTCAAAACACACCCATTAATTCCTGTTCATTTTTATATCATTCATTTTACACTTCAACAGGAACATGTTGACATTTAAAACTCCACAGATTTTAATGATTAACCTCCAGTTTCTCTCACCAGTGACTTGGTGATTTCTGATATTCTTATTTAACTGTTGCTCAGAGGGATCTGTGTCTTTCTGCCCTTTCAGTTGTCAGTCTGTAATGATTCTGTAAGCCTTACCTTATGTAAGTAATGATTTTTAGCTCATATCTATCAGCAAGATAGAAGTAAGCAACATCTTCTCTAGTATGTTCCCATATCTCATGCTGAATTATCTGTGCGCAGACACTCCCAAAGAGCTGACAGAAGAAGAAAAGCTGCAGGTCCTGCACTCTTCAGAGTTCTTGTCGTTTTTCGAGCGAGGCAGCAGAATTGTGGAGAGAGCTCTGGCGGAGCATGTGGACGTCTGCTTCGACTACAGCGGCAGAGATCTAGAGGATAAGGAGGGGTGAGGCACATTACACTTGGAAAATGTTAAATGACAGACAGAAGGACAGGCAGGGTTTATAATCGTTTCCTTTTTCTTACTCTCTCCTAGTGACTTGCAGGCAGGCGCAAAGCTGGTTCTGAACAGGCAGTTTGCAGATGAGCGCTGGACTAAAAACAGAGTGGTCACCTGTCTTGACTGGTCTCCTCAGGTGGGTTTTGTTTGTGAATGATCCCCACAGAGAAATTTACCCAATTACTAAACCACTTCCCCAGCAGGGATCCAGTCTCCTCCACCAGAACACTGGCACAGGGGGTTTTAACCTCCTATGACTCTTAAATGATTCTTGCCCTGCTTCTTCCTTGCGTGTAAAAATGGCTGTTATGCTCCTCTCAGTACCCAGAGCTGCTGGTGGCCTCGTACAACAACAACGAGGATGCTCCCCATGAGCCTGATGGAGTGGCGCTGGTCTGGAACCTCAAGTACAAGAAGAACACACCAGAGTACATTTTCCACTGCCAGGTAAGGAAAGAATTCACATGCACTTTAAGAAAGTTTACATCACAAACCAAATTGTTTTAAGCTTAATACAACCACATATTTAGGCATGAGACATATTTAATTTAACTGTACTATTTTCTTCCTCTAGTCAGAGGTGATGTCAGTCGGCTTTGCAAAGTTTCACCCCAACCTGGTGGTGGGTGGGACGTACTCTGGACAGATTGTCTTATGGGACAACAGGAGCAACAAGCGCACCCCCGTTCAAAGAACTCCCCTGTCTGCAGCTGCACACACAGTAATGCACTGGAGCTCACACACACACACACACACACACAGAGCATTTTTTTTCATTGCATCTTTACATCTGGCTGACTTTTCTCGGGTAAGAATGCATTTTGTCCAACTTCTCTAACTGTGCTCAGCACCCAGTCTACTGTGTGAACGTGGTCGGAACCCAAAACGCCAACAACCTGATCAGCATTTCCACAGACGGCAAAATGTGCTCCTGGAGCCTCGACATGCTCTCCCAGCCACAGGTACCGCTGAACTCGTAATGGACGATGTACGGTGTTGTTATAAACACCAGCTGGTTTGTCGGAGAGCCTGAGGCTGCGTGTGTTTTCCCTGCAGGACAGTCTGGAGCTGGTGTTCAAACAGAGCAAAGCGGTGGCCGTCACCTCCATGGCCTTTCCTCTGGGCGATGTGAACAACTTTGTGGTGGGGAGTGAGGACGGCTCCGTCTACACAGCCTGTCGCCACGGGAGGTGCTTCCTCTTTGACCTCAGTCCTGTTTAGCAGCAAATGTCTTCCTAAGGACAAATTGTTGTTTACATTTTTGACTTCTAACAAAGGCGTGGAAACATTTGGCAGAAAGAGGGTGATTAGTAGAAGTCCTCATAGTTAGTTTGATGTGTGTGTTACAGTAAAGCGGGTATCACCGAGGTGTTTGAGGGCCATCATGGTCCAGTGACCGGGCTGAGCTGTCACAGTGCTGGAGGACCCGTTGACTTCTCTCATCTCTTCATCTCCTCCTCCTTTGACTGGACCGTCAAACTCTGGAGCACAAAGGTGGGACATTCACAGTCCCACACAAGCTGTCCAACTATTGGATGCACTGTTTGTTCTTACCATCAGTCCCTTTCTCCCTCTGTTCTTCCTCCTGTTTGCAGAGTACCCGTCCCTTGTACTCATTCGAGGACAGCTGTGACTATGTCTATGATGCGATGTGGTCTCCAACACACCCTGCTCTGTTTGCTTGCGTGGACCTCGCTGGACGCCTGGACCTGTGGAACCTGAACAATGATACAGAAGTATGCGCACGCACAAATCACTGAGAAGTAACACTTAAATTACAAGGAGTGCTTTTACAGTTTGGGAAATTCGCTTTCCTGCTTTGTTATAGATGTAGATGAAGGGGTTGATTGTACTCATGTCTATACATATCTACCAGCAGGTGGTTAGCCTAGCTTAGCACAAAGGCTGGAAACAGGGGAAGCAGCTAGCCTGGCTGTCCAGAGATAACAAAATCTGCCCACTAACTAAAGCTCACTAACTAACACTTATTTTGTGTAAAAAAGACAAGAAATACATATTTACTGGAGCCACATAAGTGGTATAAATATTCCCATCTCAGTGTACTTTAAGGGCAGATAAATCATAACGTTATGAGCCAAAATTTCTAAAATTATTCCATGAGCCACATGAATATGTGATGCCCATCTGTGAATCTGCCTGTCTGTAAGCTGGTGTTTGTTTTTCAGGTTCCCACAGCCAGCGTGTGTGTGGAGGGATCATCAGCACTGAACCGTGTGAGATGGGCTCACTCTGGCAAAGAGATTGCCACCGGGGACTCGGACGGACAGGTGCAGGTCTATGATGTAGGGGAGGTGAGACATCAGCCCGTATTACTACGATGCTTTGGTTATTTCACTACAGTTATGCTACTGAAAACAAATGATCTTGGTCCATGTTAGATCCGACATATTCAGGCTTTGTCCTTCATCTTCCTGCAGCAAATCTGCGTGCCTAAGGCTGATGAGTGGACGCGCTTCGTCAGGACGCTGGCTGAGATCAATGAGAACCGAGATGAAGCCGAGGAACTGGCTAACGTCTGATGTTATAAAACCCCCCCCCCCCCCCCCCGTCAACTGCAGTACACTACACACCTATCACACACTACACGACACAGGCTTCCAGCTTTTCCACCTTCTACTACATGAACTGGCCTGAGGAGATGTGCAGAGCTAGAAGGGATAGAAAAGACAGCTTTAGACAAGTTTTAGATGTGTTTTTAAACGTGTCTTTAAGAGTTTTAGAGTATTTGTAGGAACAATGAATGTCACGTGTAGCAGCAGTAGTACAGAAACCACAGGGAAGTGGTTGAAAGAGTACAGAGGAATGCAGGGATGTGAGTTTTCAGCACAGTCACTGTCCACTCTAAACTTCTAGCTTTGATAACATCCTCAGGGCTCCACAAACTGCTCTTCTCCTGAGGCCTCAACCAACTCAGCCCTTTTTTAAATATGCAAACCTTTGTACTTGCACCTTTTTATTACCGTTTGAGTGTTTTTACATGTTTTAATATTTTCCAGACACGCCTGTGCACATGGCTGGAAAAGACGAGCTGACATATCACTATCGGATCCTCTTTGTCCTCAACAGCACTTGAATTTGATGACTAAAACAGCTCATGTGCTCATGACATGCACACCGTGGCCTGTGCAGAAGTGTGTCATTCTTTCGTTTTTAACCACTATGATATTTAATATTTATTCTGGTGGTTGCACTTATTTAAATATTTTGTGTTGTTTAAAAAAACTGCTGCTTTGTACTACGAGCTTGACTAGTCCATTCCTAAAATTAGGTTTTTAGGTTTTTACCAGGAAAAAAATCGGTTATTATACTTTCCTTGAATTTATTGACACTAGTACAGTTAAAGTTTTTTTTTCTGTACCAAAGGTTGTTTTATACTGTGTATCTGTCTAATAATGAGTAGTAGAAAACAACTTCCTGACACGTCCTCTTAAGAGGATCTAAATACACTACATCAAGTTGAAAAGGGTTGTAAAACCGAGGTCGGAAACTTTTACCACAGAATATGATTCATTATTTTCTTTTTCCATCCATTATTTAATTCCTTCCAGGACGCAGCAGTCCGACCTCAGCGGGCTGGTATAGATTTCAGCTTCAAGCGCTTTCTCTTAAATGTTTAGAACGAGCTAAAAATGCACTGTAAGCAACCACGTTTGATATAACACGAACATCAGTGTTCTGCATAGTCCAATTGTACTGTATTCTTCCCTGTTACTGTCAGTTAATGGTTGCACTTTTCCATTGGAATAAAACTCAAAACATATTGTTAAAATTAAAACCATATGGATGATTTATTTCAATAAAATACAGTGACTGAATTCAGATACATTTAATTTATTAATACCTAATTTTATGCTCACGATTCTTGTTTTATCAAGAAAACACTTAATTGAAGAGTTCTGTACATCAGTAAGAGTGATTCTCAGGACCAAAGGCCCCACGATGCCATAACATTACAGTTACTGTGTAATGATGCTGACTGGATGTAACATTTTCTTCAGTTTCCTGTCGATGTGCTGTCTCAGGGACAGTTATACAATATGTACAGTATGTAGCCTCCAGTGTGAGGACCAGGCGAGAGTGAAGCCCCACACACCGTGCTGACCAATCTAATATTTTCTATGCCCGCTGTCCAATAGGAAAGGTCCTTCTCACACTGGGTATCAGACAGAAAACAGAATAAAAATCATATCAGCTACTCATGAGAGAAAGAGAGAGGAGTGCCCGAGGTTCCGTTTTATAGAAATGCTGGAGAAAAGAACACAAAAGATGGGGATGCAAGGAGCGTACAGCCACTGAAGATACAAGATACACAGTCAGCGCTCTGGTCCCGTCGCCGTCCGCTCGGTTACATCCACAGCTGGAGCCAGCTCTCTGCCTCCTCCACCGGCTGGGGACCAGGGGAGCACATCTTCGCCCTGGAGGGACTAACGGGCTGTTTGTTCTTAAGTTGACGGCCCTGATTTCTGGAGTGTGTTTAACCTGTGTGTGTTTTGATGAGATATCTATCTTAAGTGCCTGGCTCCTGGTAGAGGAGGAGAGGGATGGCAGAGTGATATGGAGATTCAGACCTTTATGGGGCCTGAGTTGGCGTGGCAGTGACCGGCTCTGGGTGATGTATGGAAACCACACCAGAGGACTTGAATTTCGGGAGGTGGAGCCCGAATTTGTTCTCCACCCCGGCAAAGGTAGCTGCGGCTAGGCGGTAGCCTCCGACATGGTCCGCATTGATGGGAGGGAGCTCTGGGATGCGGGACTTGGGTGTGGGCTCAGATCCTGACGGACGACTGCAGAGTAAAGGAGGACAGGAGTGATTGTTACACAGGCGTAATGCAATTCTTGATTAATAAATGGAAGGGAAAATTATGTTTTTAGCATATCAAAAAAATATCCAGTAAACCATAGATCTGTCAGCAGAGTGAGACAGACATGGTAGCAGAATAAAAAAAGATATAAAAACAGGGCATCAAGAGGCCCTTGAAGACTTATATTTCCTGTTCTGCATTACCATACTAGCCATGAATCCTACGGGTCCTTCTTGTGTGCCTGCCCCACCTCTCTCCTCGTCTACTTTTCAGCTGTGTGAAAGTTGGTAAAAAAACAAAAAGTAGATCCACTTACTGTCCTCCAAAGTCAACGTAGAACCATCGCTGTAAGAGCTCATAAGTCACCAGGGTGACACCAAACTGAGGAGAAGACCGGCACATACGAGCTGGAGAAAAGAGAGGGGGAGTCGATTCAAAAGGGTTTAAATGCGAAAACACTCTGCGACACACTGTCTACATGCACAGGAGCTCACAGACACACACCTCCAGCCCCCTTCCACAAAGCCCTGAAGCCCTCCTCTCTCATAATCTTCCTGAAGCAGTCGATTACTCCCGTGTAAGTGGTCTGTCCTGCCCTCGCCGCGACTTGCAGACGCGTCTTGACGACATCAGCAGGCGTCACGAGGGAAGCTGCAGGGATACCTGGGAAATACAGTTACAAGGAAGTCAGAAGATGCAAGTTACTTCAGACCTGTGCAGAAGGGGGTCTCCATGACTTGAGGAGAAAGTCTGTGATAATTAGTAACAACCAATAGCTTGTTTCTTGGCATTCCTTGATTGTGCTTACAGCTATAGTGGCATGCACTTCTGTCTTGCCATATTTCATAAAATCCAACGCAGACGAATGCGCACTGACCGCCTGCTTCAGCTGTTCTGGGTCATAAGCTGAGGTTACCTGCAATTGCTCCAGCAGTGAGAAGCTGCAAAGCTCCCAGGCTGCCGTTCTCGTCAGCTAGATGGGACTTGAGGTGGGCATAAGCGGGGAAATAGATGGCTGAGAACGGAATGTCTCTCAGGAAACATGCTTTAGCACCCTAGACCGAAACACAAAGGACAGACAGACGGATGAGGCTCTGCTTGGCATTAGACGATGCAAGAGCGAGGCCAACAGACAGTCTGAGTGCCAGTACATTAAATAGGGGTCCTTCTCGTTGCAAGTTAGAAAAAATGCTGTTTGCATTACTACCAACTACTAGTGCAACCATAACTGGGCAGTCTGAGAGAAGACACATTACCTTGTAGAGGCCGAAGAAGCCCAGGTCACGGACCACACTGAGTGCACTGACTCGCGGTCCAGTAGTGATCTCGCCTGCCACCTGCAGGCGAATCTTCACGATCTCCAGAGGGTTGGTAAAGATCACCTGAGACCCTCCAGCCTGGATAAATGGTGAGAGAAAGAGCTTGTTCACACATTTGCGTTTAAAAACGGAAACCTCTGCATCTCACATGTATGCAGCTGAGGGATGGGAGCCAAGTCTTGTTCATGAAAAGTATCAAAAGTAAAAAAAAATTAAACCCTGATCGATCATTTACTTTGCCATTTCCTCGGATGGTTAGGTGTGCTGGGCCAATGTGTCTAAGGATGAACAACGCTATCAAAAACAAAAACAGAAAAAAAACACGTTGCATTGGACAATGACAGTATAACTCTGGATGCAATTTAGCATCGCTGTCCACTGTTAGTAATGTCACTCCGCAAGCAAGTTAATACAGGCTGCATGCATGAGTTTTTAATGGCCTTCACAGCTAAGGAGGCACACATCATTGGTTACATGACTGTATCGCATTTCTTCTCATTCTAGTGTTCATTTATGCATTCACAAACAGATGGAGCGGGACACTGCTACTTACACAGCCACCAGCTAAAATCTCAGCATAAAAAGGAATTGTGTTGTCTTTTTCAAGGAACTTGTCTCTCACAAAGTCATTCATCTGTGGGATGCAAGCACAAGCAGAAAGAAGAGCAAAGACAGTTCAGAATAACACTGAAGTCAATCACTGGCATCTTGACTTTGTAAATCTGCAATAATGTGAGGTCTTTCACCGGACAGATTTCTACTCATATGTTGATGTTGAAGAAGTAAGAGGAGTTACTCACTGTCAGTTTGATAGCCTTCTCAGGAGCCACACCTATAAGCTGAGGTACCAGACCTGTGGGGCATCATGGGGAATTGAGTGACAGTAGGATCTCAACTTTATTAGAAATACTGAGCACAACAAGAGCAAGATGGGGTATATCAAAAGGAAATAAGATAGAAAACAGGACATGATGTCAGAAACATGAAGGTGGAGACCAACAGAGTCAGACTGAACTTTTCGATGAATTAACAAAATGAAACACAGGACATGAATAACCAAATCACTGCTGTTGTGACGGCACACAGGGGATAATACAGGTGCCATTTAAAAGCTCTGCCTTTCTGGCTTACCTCTGTAGAAGCCGAAGAAGCCCTCGTAGCGAAGCACCTTTTTAGCACAGTCGAAGCTGTTCTTGTACATCAGCTCTCCAACAAAGGAACCTGTAGATCTCTGGTTCTGCATACGAGTCTTCACCAAGTCAATGGGGTACACAGCCGTCGCTCCCGTAGCTGTGTACACACAAACAAGCTCTTACTAAATACTATCGCTCAAATAAGATATATGAGATATTGATGTGTGTCCATGAGACAGCCACCTGTCTCCTGCCACAGGACAACTTACCTCCAGCAATGGATCCCAGGGTGAACCTGTAGGCCGACTCTGCAACTTGGAGCCACACAGGTCTGGAACTGTCTCCATGGGTCTGATGGGAAATCACATATGGGACCATGGTGAATTCATATTATTAAAACGGTTATGGTGATGTCAATCACTGTAAAATGTTGTTTTTTATGCAAGACAAAAGTCCTGCTTTCATGGTGTGTATAGAATGTGTGATATATTACATTTACTTATTCATGAATAATGAGTTACACACACACACACACACACACACACACACTCACAGCCATAAGCATCCTACCTGTTTTTGGGTTTCAACCAGGTGGTGGGGCAGACATTCTTCCTCTAAAGGAGCTATCCTCTCAATGTCAGCAAGATTCAGGCGCCTGTTACACAGATGTTTATTTCCATTATTTACATCACCGTCATCATACATATTATAATTTTTGGTAAATATCAGTAAAGTACAGACATGTGAGGCAAAATGAATGATCTATTGTAACTGTATAGCAAAGTGAGTGCTTACCCGGACGGGGAGTGCAGGCCTGATAACTGGTACAGGATGTCAATTTCCATGGGAGTGATCTGACCAAACTTGTTGGCAGCATGGACAAACTCCTCTGCAGAAACAGAGAGACAAGAGAGACTTAATAATAGCATGGACATCTCCGACACACTCGGGCAACAGCTTAGCTGAGAGGCAAAGACACTACATGGCAGTCAAGTAACACTCTGTGCACCTTTTGTCACGAGTGTATCCTTCCGCGTGCCAGCCAGTGTGCTGTAGATCTTGCGTATCAGCTCCATGTTGTTCAGGAGGGAGTTGAAGGCATTGAAGTACGAGAAGCTGACCAAGTGAGAGGTGCTGCCACCTGCAGCCTGGTAGAAGAGAGGCAGTGCACGTCAGGTACCGATTTGGTCATGAATATGCTTTTTTGAATATATTAAACTCTTCATGAGGCTTGTACCTTAATCATTTATCTCTTGACAGATAAAAAAAATCATACAAATCCACCATGGGAGGATAAACCTCAGATAAACCAGGATAAAATCTCAGTGTTAACCACATTTACAGATTTTAGTGGGAATGCACCTTTCCATTTTGCCTGAGCAAAACTTAAAAGATGATTAAAACTATAAACAGATGACCAGCATGTCCTTATAACCCCAGATCCAAATCGGATGAGGATTTACTGAGTATGTGCATTTTCATAACCCCACAGGTCAAAGTGGACTATACTGCCACGGAGCCAGTGATCAAAACGAGTATGGTTTTTTTACCTTTTCCTATTTTTGGGCTGATGGAAAACTTTTTGTGCCAATTAGTCTTGTAATGTCTGAAGTAGCCTCGTACAAAGCGAACTGAATACGCTTCCAGCAATGAATTTTAATTTAGAACAGTCAGAGCTGCACTTATCTGAAAATAACACTCATCAGCCTGACAATCAGAATTATCCTCTGTGGCTATAGTGAAAAATTACACAGACTACTGTCAGTAAGCTCTCTGTAAGACACTCACTGAGACGAGGTTCTCCTCCACAAAGGGTGTGAGCATGTGGTGTCTTATGGTGGCCATTATGTCACTGAAGTCCATAGCAGAGATGACACCATTCTTCCCTTTGTCCTTCTGGGCAAACGCCTGGCGTGCATGCTCCAACTGCAGCTCCTAAAAGAAAGAAAAACAAAACATCACACCACAAGATTGAGTGTAAATATAGTCAAGTAAAAGACAAAGTGATAAAAGAGGAAGAGCGTAAAGCTCTGATCAGTATCTGTGTGCAATCGGCGTACCTGCAGGAACTGAGTGAACTCAAGGTAGCTGAGGTGTTTCTTGTTGTCGTGCCCAAAGTGCAGACGGATGAACTCGCAGTCCCAGTTGAAAGGAATGTGGTGGTGCACTGTGGTCTGGCTGAAGATGTCCCGCACATTCTCTGCAGCACAAATACACATTCAAAAAAGGAATCAGTAACCAATCTTGCAGTGAATCAATCAGAGCCATAACATAAAACTCAGAGTGTGTGACATAAGAGTAAAAGCAAAGGTGGGGAGGAAGAAACTGTGCATGAGAGTGATTATGTAAGTCCATCCATGTGTATTGACTTAGACCGAGAACTAATCTGGTTAACAATGTCACATTACGAAATTCTTTCTCCGTGGTGCACTTCCACAAAACATGTTAACTGGTCTGATGACGCAGCACACAAACACATCGGGCATTTACTATCTGCTCTGCATTTAAGCTAGAAAATGTCATATGTTTACACTGTATGGTGCTATATTCATATTATCATTGTTTTGTATTCACTGAAATCTTGTGCACTGTACTAAAAGGTCAAAATACAGAGAACACATTGGTACGTACCGAAGGAAATGGCTCCAGTTCCGGTCTTGTCAAACAGCTGGAAGGCTACTATGAAGAGAGTGTCGGGCGCACACAACACAGATTCAAACGCAAGAAACTCCTGGAACGAAATCAGCCTGCCGTTGTTCATGTACATGTGGTGTAAGAGAGAAAAAAAGATATATTGTTAAACACATTAAAGACAAAATCAGATCATATTGCACTGCTTAAAAGGACAACATTCAGCAATTTTGTGCAGAAGAGGATTCAAATTACGTGTCAGTCTCTTCCTTTTATGGGAACGTGCATAGAGCCCAAAGTAGAGCGCCTGAGGTAACAAAAGACAGCTGATAACTAGCTTTGTGATACCTGTTATCTCTGACTATGAGGCTTTGTCGAGCCAGCTCACACAATGAAAGCCTGGCTGTTTTGAACTTGCTTTGTAGTATGCCACAAAAAAAAAAAAAAAGTTCTCTGTTCTTGAGGACAGTTTTCACCATTTATGATCTTTGGTATACAAAGATTGCTTTATGCAAACATATTCTGCGAAATGTTTTTGTGTGAACTGAAAGGCCATAAAGTAAATTACCAACGGGTGTCGGATATAAGCAGTCTTTCATTTCTGGTTCAAAAAAAAAAAGGACAAGATCAGTAGAATGTGTGTGTGTGTGAGAGAGAGACTGGTTCACCTATGACTGCATGTGTAAGCCGTCTGGGAAACAGAAGTCACTGGTGATTTTATCTTATCTTTAAAGTGACTATAATAGCAAATACCAATCAGACATGGCCCAATAAACTGTCTATTAGTGATGATAAGCTGTGCGAGTGCCTGTTCGTGATAGTACGTACCCGTCCTTGGTGGTATCTGCCACAGCAGAGATGAGCTGTACGGTTTTGGGGTTGTGGTGGATCTGTGTGTGTAGTCCTAGATACCTCTGGACAAAGTCTCCAGGGGTCATGAACCGCTCTCCATCTTTGTCCACTACACTGGCATACTGAGGGGACAAACAAAACACAGTGGATTTTTTTAAATGAACAATTGCAACCGTTGCTTGCTTGTACCCCTTCAGTTATCTCAATAAGTTGTGTACACCATTTACATATGCAAGAGTTAATCTACATTAGCCGTCATCAGCAGCTTTGTTGACCCTCACAGTGCCCTAGCTAATGGTCTGTTGTGTCAGCGGTCAGAGTGGAGCACGACAAGGACACAGCTTTAAGTCAACCTCAGGTCAGCAGTGCCACACTGTATACTTTTGGCTTTTTGTTACAACTTAAACTCTAATGTCACAAGCTTTGAACTTTATACAACATCAAATGGTACACTGTGTTTCATTCACTGCGGTACAATGGCTTCTTCTTCCAGTACTATTCTAATTTTGTGTAAGTGTAAATTATCAAGACAAAGTGTTCAAATTCAAAACTGTGCTGTACTGTAATTCATGCAGCACCTGAACAACCAAGGTCATTGATCCTGCAGTTGTGTCCTGAAATGTCACAGTTGCACCAGCCCACACTTGTGCTGCATGAAGCAGACATATGGGTTCTGATGTCTTCAGCTTGAGCATGTAAGTTATTTGACCTACGACAAGAGCAGTCACACACGACAGTCACACACGACAGTCACACGATGGGTCATACACTCACCGCGCAAATGACAGTGGGTGAGGTGAAGGTTACTCTTCTCACAGTCACTCATGGCATCTCATGGTCACACACAGAGACCTGTCTGCCTTTGTATCCTGTGACATGGAACAGCCGGTGCTCTGCCTCAAAATGTTTTTCAATACATAACATGACACGTGACACAGATCTCTCTGATCCACTACATACAGCAACGGGCAAGTCCTTGCTTGTGCTTTAATGGAGACAGCAAGAGACAAACAACTCCGCCTCAACAGGGACTTAAACCCTGGACCCTCAAATTAACAATCTAATGCTCTACTGACTTTACCAGGCTTTAAATGACAATATCCTCTGCCTTTCCAACAATCCACAGATTCCCCTAATATGTCATGATGATCACAAACACACAAACACTTCTCTTACAGTACCGCAGCAACATAACACCAATCGCTCACAGCGGGTGCTGCTGACTCAACAAGAATGAACCACAATTATGTTTGGACTCCAACTTCTGTCAGTGATGTTGTGAAAGCCGACTTGCTGTTCAGTTCTTTGAGCTTAAATGAAACAACAGCAGTCCCTGTGCTGGACCTTTAACTGTGTCTAATGCTTTAATTTAAGCCCCATGACAAACCTACAGCTAATTCTCCAAGTGAAAACAGTCCTGAGTGAGCTGTGTTGTACAATCAGAGCAGTTTCACAAACACATCTGATGGATATGGCCACACACACATTACTGTACAAGCATATGCCTGTTGTTAGATTTACCAAAGGAGCATCTGAGACTGCTTTTGCTTGGATGAAGTGTGTGCACGCCTTACCTTCTGGAAGATGGCTTTCAGCTCACTTGGGTCCCCGCGTTTGGTAGATTGCACCTAAAACGACACACACCATTGTGACATTGTTCGACGGAGCCGCCTAGACATGATTTTGCAATTCACAAAAAAAAAAAAAAAAAGCTACAGAGTAAAGCACGTTTTGCAGCAGGTGTACTGGACATCGCATGAAGCAAAACAAGCGAGCTGCTTTTAGGGTTTATGTCTCCTTGAAGCGTCCACCGCTGTGAAGGAGAAACACAACCCAGGACTGCGGCAGACGTGGCACACAATCACACGAAAACGACTACACCCCTGGAAAAACATCCCGTTTATCAAGTTAGGCAGCTAGCTAGACACTCGACCAGCCAACAAGCCAAACCTCTAGAGAAGCTCAGACTAAGGTAACAGCTGGGTAGCCGCCTAGCAAGCACAAACTACTCATAGGAAGAGGACACACACCGTTTCAATGACACGTTAAGCTTTAAACCGGCAAAAAGCGAGAGGACCACAGCAAAGTGATAAAGAGTCGACTGCTGCGAACAGATGCGACTTAAGCTAGCTGTTGTTGTTTTGTTTTTTTGTTTTATCGCGGCAGTGTTAGCAGCCCGGTAGCTGTTTAGCATTATCTCGCTAACTTCGAGGTTGTGGATGTCTCATGGAGGCCAGCTAGCCCAGTGATGCTACAGCCTCAGAGAACACCGACCCCGAGACACCCCGCCCGGACAGGACCGGGAGCTCTAGCCTCGGTCAGTCCTACACAAGGAAACGAGCAGAAGACATGCAGACATGTTAAGGTAGACGTTTAAAAATCGCCAAGAGAGCGATGCCGAAGTCACCTTGACCGCCATGCTGGTTTGACGTCACGTACAGTGAACGAGCGAGGCGCAGCGCGCGACATCGGACGTGGAGCGACGAAATCACGTAGGCTGTAAAAAAAAATACACGAGCGACACCTGAAACAGGAAACAATCACCAGACACTAGGTCAGTTTTCAGTAGGGGCAACGATGACAGCCGTCATATTAAAGGTGATGCTGTGATGATGTCTGAGGCATCTGTAACTGTATCCTATACTGTATACGGAAACGCGCGTGCACCCACCCACTCAGTGTCTCTCCCACAGACACCCAGTTACTATTACTACTATTACTACTACTACTACTACTACTGATACTACTACTACTACAACTACCCGCACTACTACTACTAATACTACCACTAATACTACCACTGTTACTACCTGCACTACTACTAATACTTCTACTATCAGTACCTGCACCACTAGTACTGCTACTACTACCACTACTAGATAGATAGATAGATAGATAGATAGATGGATACATAGATAGATAGATAGATAGATAGATAGGAATACTTTATTGATCCCGGGGGGGGGGGGGGGGGGGGGGGGGGGGGGATTCTGGTGTTACAACAGCATAAAGAGATAAGATAAAGATAAAAACTTTATTGACAGACAAAGCACACAGTTAAAGAAATAGAAAATTAAATACACATAATATATACAGAAAAAACCTTATATACACAAAGAAACATTATATACACAGAATACAATAATTACAAAGAAACAACGACAGGGTGGGATGGGATGGAAACATTATAGAAAGTTAAAGTGACCACCACCATGAATACAAACAAATAAACAAAATAAAAATGTATAAAATGTTGTGAGTAACGGTAATAAATAACTAAATAAAGGTAATAAATACAAAATGTAATATACACTATAAAAAGTACCAAATGTAATATGCAGAGTAAATACTACTAATACTACTACTGTCAGTACCTCAGACAAATATTTTCACTTTTTTTATTTTATTCAGCAGTAGTGGATGAGAGCTTATCTCACTGACCTTGGTGAGGTGTCCATATGAGATGTCAACAGTGTTTGTTATCACTGATAAGGCGCTGACCTAATAGACAACCTCCACTACCTGCACCACAGCACGGCCTGTGTTACGTAACTCTGTTTAACCATCATAGTGATGTCACTTTCTGTCAGAGCTAATGTCCTGTGTAGGAGTGTTCAAGGGTATGTTTGGTTTCTGCTATTGAGCCATGCACTTCTTCATACTGTACATTTACAGTATGAAGAACACTGCGTTAATGTGTGTACTATTACTGCCCGTGAAATATTGTATTAGAGTAGATTTAACAACGAAAATTTTATAGTTTTGCAACTTCAGTCACATAAATTGCAGATTTGTGATAAGAATTAATTCATGGGAATATAGTCTGAGCAGTATACCTAAAAAACGTAAATTCATGAATCATGAGTGTTGTCCATTACTGTCTTAACTATCATCTTTTTGGGGTGGCCTAATACACATTTCAACATTAAATCACAATACAGGGATTTTAAATTTTCTTTTCTAAAATGATCTGTTGTTCAATAAAATAGTCAGTCTGTAGCATTTATGACAGCATTTGTTTATTTTTCTCTTTTTCAAAACTCAACACAAAGAGACTAATTCAATAAATAAACACGATATCATTCAGAAGACTGATGTACAATGACACCAACCACGTCCTGTTCACAACGTTGTGGAACATCCACTCCACGAACCTGCAGGTATTTTCACACACAGATTTGGACAAACAATCTGGATTTCATTGTGGGTACATATTTCCCACCACCTGAGAGAGAGAGAGAGAGATGTGGATGAAGTAACTGACTGTACAGCATCAAAGATCTACCCAGGAACGACCACAGCAGCAACAAGAATGGAGGGAATCAGTGTGACAGCAGCACATGTTAAGCTGCTGTGATTAAGAAGCAGAGCACAGATTAAGAACAATTCAGCAGCAATCCCTGCAAGCACGTTACACTAAACCTGAACGTTGAGCAGGACAAATTAACACACAACCCCCCAGAGCTTGTGACACAAATATCAAAGACAGCAGCATTTATTGGAGTGTTATTAAAAGTATCTGTATAACAGAAACCTGTGGAGCTTTGGTACGATTACGTGACATAGTTCTGAAAGTGTACGCTACAGAATAATGATCCACTTTATTTGGCTTTGTCCTTTATTGGACTGGTGGGATATATATGTAGGGTGCAAACCTATTGTACCTCTTCAGATAAAAGAAGAAAGCATGCATATGGCTGTATATAAAGTTTATAAAATTTCATTTACAGTCCATATTTATACACTGATAGAAATGACCCAGAGCATCAAAGCCATGATGATGATGACCAAGAAGAGTAAAGTTACAAATACAGTTAAAAATATAAAATGGCACGTTTGGAATGATAAAAAACCCTCAACGTATCAGATACTCAGAAACACATTTCTATCAAATCAAGTTTGAAGTTTCAGTGGTCCACGGGAGCTGTAGGTCATGTGACACTCACACCACGTGACCGCCAGAAAAGCTCCATGGCGGCTCACTGCTCAGCATGGCTACTGACAACAAGACCAGGTACTGAGCTAAAACACCGTCCGTACTCACTCAGGCACCTTTACCGTCAGCTCGGACTACCTGCACCCCCTCGTAATGCCAAAACTAACTACTTTGTTAACTATAACACATTAAAACATGACAGCAGCTCAGATATTTAGTCAGTAAAGAGCCGGTGTTTTGCTAAGTGGTGTTAGCATGCTAGGCTATTGCTAACTCGGTGTAACATTCAGCTGACCTGGTGTCCCGGAGTCCGTCTGGTGACTGATTTCACATCCAGCTGTAGCGAGAAGCCAAACAAACAAACCAAACCAAGACAGCCAGCTGCTGCACTTCACGGTTTAGTGAAAGCTTAAACCTCATTGTATTGCAATAGTATCACCACCAGCAGCATTACTACCAATACTACTGCTAAACTACAGTAATGGCTCCAGTCAGTGATCAGGGGTGGATAAATAATTCAATACATTTAATGGCCACTTTATTAGGTACAATACAACAGCTCTGTGATAAATTCTACCTTTGATGAAGTTTCTAATGTTCAGTGTTTGGTGACATTGTTGTAAAGTTTAAGTCCTGGGTCACATTATATTGCCACTTTTTTTTGTTCCCCCTTTTTATACACACGAGTGGGCCAGAATATTAGAAACTCATCTGAATATAATACGGCCCAGTGCAAGACCACCACTGTCTATGGCCTCAGTGCTAAAATGTTTGTTTCTACCGTGTTAGAATGAGAAGATAGTGCAGATAATGAAAACACAGCAGCTCCTGATGCTCAATTTATGCTTGTAGCTTTACTTGTATATGTTATTTTATTTAGTCTTTGTTGGGCGTTTTGTGCATTTATTGGATAGTGATAATACTGGATAGTTCCCCAGGCTGAACTCGAACTGGGAACTCTACTATTGATTTTGCCACTTCATGGAGTCACAGATTTGAGGATGTGATCATCAGCAACAGTATGGTTGAACATTACATGAGCCTCCACATTGAGACACCACAACAGCCACAAAATTCAGCCTTTACTGCAACTCACTGATTATGATATAGTGTCCGCATAGATACCGCAAGTGACACACACCTAGCGTTCAGAGAGAGAGCGCTCTCCTCATCATTTTGTTCCTTTCCTTTTTCTCCAGCACTGGGTCGTTTCTTGCGGAGAGTTAGTTGCCTACGAAGCTGTGGTCCCCCCACAGCCCTACAGTGTCAGCAACATCGGTGCTTCTTCTGGAAGAAGTGGAAAAGTTCTTCTGTAGGAAATGTAGTTCGCCCAGCGACTGTCAGGCCTGCCTACGCAGTACCTAAGGTGCAGAGCCGTACACTCCCATAGTTTTACCCTAGGAGTCATTGGAGATTTTACTTTAGTTTTTCTTACTAAATTCTAATTATTACTATGTCACTAATTGTGAAGCGTTCTCATGATCAAACCCTGCCCAAACTGACACAGACTATGATTAAGATCTGAGCTCACATTTACAACCAGGCAGGGTTAAGATTAGCAGAAAATCTTTGAGTATATTGCTGAACTACATTGATGAATTTAGTTCAGCATTATTAGTAATTTCCAGTAAGGTGAAAATGACTAAAATGGCAAATTCAGATGCCATTAAAAACCATAATTGGAATACATGTATTGATTTAAACCACAGGTCCTCTCCCAGTGTTAAAGCAGTGTTTTTGTTAGAGGAATACCTTAAAGCCCTATTTGACCTAATCATTCAATCCTTTATCATCGCTCTTAGTTGATTGACTAGACACTTTACGTTTTTCTAGGCCTGCTCAGGAAAGTCAGCTCCTCTTAAACATCATTTTATGTTGTAGTTTGGTCTCTATCTCCAAATAATTACTCTTTTTTGATGTTTTTATGAAACCTTGAGACAAGAACATGACCCACCCTTTCTATTCTGCCTTTCCTCTCCTCCCTGACTATAGCACATTGTGCGGCCTGACTATGTAAGCACTGGACTGGTCCCAGAATGGCCAGACTACATAGAAATCAAAGACCAAGAGCAGATCGAAGGCCTTGCCAGAGCATGCAGGCTCGCCAGACATGTACTGCTACTAGCTGAACGCAGTTTGAGGGTAAGAACCTGATCACCATAAGTACTGTTTGTGTTTGCATTTCATGAAAAACAACATAACAATTGTGACCTGTGGCTCCCAGGTCGGTATAACAACAGATGAAATAGACTTCATCGTGCACCAGGAGACAATCAAGCACAACGCCTACCCATCCCCTCTCAGATACGGGGGTTTCCCAAAGTCAGTGTGTACATCTGTGAACAACGTGGTCTGTCACGGCATACCTGACTGGTAAATATGCAACATTCAGACAAGATTTAGAGAATATCAATACACACACTGACACTGGACCAAACTGTCGGGTCAGGTTTAAGATTTTAAGTATACAGCAGAGGTGACTGTCTGTTACTTTGGAAATCAGTCTGCGAACTGTGGAATCTCAGCGCTTGCACTGCTGCCGTGCCTTCTGTCTTTGACTGATAAAACCTCCGTAATCTATAAATTCTGTGATAGTGACACCTAGTGTTCACAATTGGAACTGCTTTTAAAGCTGGGCAAATATAATTTTCAATTTAAAATAACTCGTGACCTATATATATATATATATATATATATATATTAAGGTATCCAAATGATGCCCCTAATTTAAATACAGATAAAAACAAAACAAAAAAAAATCTTGGGTGATGAACTTGAACTTTGTTGAGAGGTTTGGACATTTTTTCTCATCACCATAGTGACCATAGTGTATCATGTGGACAATAAGTCTTTATATAGATAAATATGCTTTATATGTATAAGATGAGTTACTATAGTGACGTAATAATCATATTATAATGCAGAAGTTGTACATTATTAAATGCCAGTGATTCTCTGTATCCTTCAGTCGGCAGCTTCAAGATGGAGATATCATCAACATTGATGTCACTGTAAGTTTTCAAACAAACTCAATGGCATTACTGCAAAAGTGATCAGTCGGAGCAGCACTGCTCCCATCGCTGACTTCCGCCTATTCATGATAGGTGTACCTGGACGGTTACCATGGTGACACCTCAGAAACCTTCTTCATCGGTGATGTAGATGAGGTTGGACGGCGGCTGGTGGAAACTGCCAGGCATTGTCGAGATGAGGCCATCGCTGCATGTAAGCCAGGCGCACAGCTCTGTGTTATAGGAAACACCATCAGGTACACACACACACACACACACACACACACACACAGAGTACATGTGTAACTTACCATGTAATCACATTGATTCTTTTCTAATATGTGTGTGTGATATGTAGTGAAATAGCCAAGGCCAGTGGCTTCCAAGTGTGCCCCTATTTCATTGGACATGGAATAGGCTCCTACTTTCACTGCTACCCTGAGATCTGGCATCATGGTAAGTTTGGATCTGTGGTCAAATGATTTGGAAAACTGTTGTGTGAGAGCTTGAGACAGACCTGCCCTTGGGTGTATCATGTATAGTATGTGTTTTTCACAAATTCCTTCATTTCTTTTAATTAATTTAATGGACTGTCTCGATAAAACGTATATGACATACTATAATAGTCATTGTACTGCAAATCTATTGATAGTTTATGAGAGGAAATGATGTTTTTACATCTTTTTAATTAATAAGAATCCTCTTTTGTCTTTATTTCTAGCTAATGACAATGACATGATCATGGATGAAGGGATGGCTTTCACAATAGGCAAGTTAACTTTTACAGTTTTTGACTGCACATTAAGATGCCACGTGTATGAGCATGGGACTGATATTGTCTTGATGTGTAGAGCCCATACTGATGGAGGGGTCTGCAGAGTTTAGAATATTAAAGGACAAGTGGACAGCGGTGTCTGCAGATGATAAAAGGTATGTGGTGGACAACTAAAAATACTTGGCTGTGTGTTTGTAGCTGACTAAATTGTTTTCCCAGCTGGCATGATTAGAACAAGTTAAAGCCCATAATACTACACAGTTGCTTTTACATCAGTGTTTCTGTGTGGATTTAAACCAAATGTGATGCCAAGTGTTAATTAGTGAGCTTAAGATTTGCTGAAAAGCCCACTTTTAAACCGTTTGCCCCTGTTTCCAGTGTTTATGTAGGCATCAATCGAACAAAAAGCATACTTTCCCAAATGTTTAAGTAGTCCTTTCAAATCTCACATGTGCATTGATGCAGGTCGGCTCAGTTTGAACACACGGTGGTCATCACATCTGACGGAGTGGATATTCTCACCAAACTGCCAGAAGAGAGCAATCTGTGACCCGAAGGACTCGAGTCACATCATTTATTAGAAACCTGCTTACATCAAACAGGAGCTAGATTACCTTCTGTGATAACAAAACACTGTTACAAGAGCCTGAATGGTGGTTTACTTAGACAGATTTAAACATGCTGTTTCTACCTGTACAGTGTATAAAAAGAAAATTGAATACATTTTCTTGTTTTACCTTAAATTATTGAGTGGGGATCCATACATGCCATATCTATACTTAGTTTATCCTTATTTTGTCCTCAGTTTAACTGTTCGTCACCCTTAATTGGAGCATAAAATATTATGATCTGAAGTTGAGATTTATGAGGGTTAATATTGTCAGTGTCGTCAGATCCCAGTCTTCTCTATATTTCAGTCTGTTCTTTTGCTAGTCCACTTGGATCTGACCACATAAGCCAGTTTGATTTATATTAGGCCAACACTTGAATTTGTGCAGCTCCTTGACCGTTAGATCAGTTGGGCCCAGTTAAATATGATTTGTGCCAGTCAGGAGAGACTTGTAACACTTAAATGGCAGCAAAGAGCAGGGCCTTGTTCCTGATTATTAACTTGTCTCCAACCAAACTCTGTGAAAGTTTCTCATTATTTAATAAAATCACAGTGTCACATTTTACCTATTCATTTAACTGTCCAGTCATATTTTCTGTAATGACCTTATTTCATCAGTGCCCTCTCAGCACTGCAAGGAATGTAATTGTGTTACAGAATATTTTCCTAAAAACAATCAAAAAACTGGTGGTCTAAAATAATATCCAAATCTTACGTCCACAAAAACAAACGCTCACATAACTCAAGAATGTTACCATCTTTATGTCATTAAACCCAGCAAATTCCCAGAAACATTAGAGGATGTGACCTCAGCAGTAGCTACACGCCTGAACACGACTTCAGAGGAGGTTTGTGCAAATGTGTTCAGGACATTTTTTACACCCCTCTGGATCATTAAATATAAACATATATATTGTGTCGATAAGGTCAATGGAAGTCCGTCTTCCTGTTAAGTGACACACTGTATGTTCAATTATAGCCAGTAGATGGCAGTACACAGTAATACATTGTATTTCAAGTGTGTTGAAGCTCTTGTGCACATCACATTCACCATACTGTATAAAAGTCTTAATACAGTCTATAGTATGACTTAATGTGTGACTTTATATAGTCTACGGTATTCACTCATGATTGGCAACATTACTACACACCACAGAAGCATAAAATACCAGTACTGACTGATTCATCTAAATCTCCAGGTCATGAGGCTCACTTCTTTATCAGATGCCCAACATGGCAAGGATACTTCACAATGTAACCAGATTTAGTTTCCTAAGTATGTCGGGTTGAATGAATATTTTGGAGAAAAGAAAGTTGGTGGATTTGGATTCCAGTCATAGCAACATCCTTGTGTTTCCCCCCCCAGTTCCTCTCTGCCAGTGATATCTTTTGTCTACAGGTGGACTCAATAAAGAAAAGAACATGAGATCAAATACCACACACTCATAACCTCACTTTTTCATTTTTGTGCTTCTTTTTTTTACATTAAAACTCTTGATATTTCTCACTGTAGTACACAAATTACAGGTTTGTTAATGTACATAGATGTTGGATTACAGTGTGCAGCATGTGACTGATTAAAATCTTCATCACACGTCATTAAGGTCTCAGCCTCTGTCTGTCCATAATGCTGTGTGGATGAATGAAATAAAATGTTATGCTTTTGTAATGGTTATTCTTAATGCAACATTAACTGAGGGGAGAAGGGTAAAGATGCTTCCAAGAGGAAAGAAAAACATAGGAGGACAAACTGGATTCCAGCCCACTGGGTGTGTTTTCACTTCCTGCCAATGTACTCAAGTGTCTGTGTGTGTGTGTGTGTGTGTGTGTGTGTGTGCGCTCATGCCAGTGCCAGTTTGTGGGTGAGGCAGAAAGGATTAGACAAATAAAGGTGGGCCAGCTAATCAGGAGCCTGGTCATATCCACCCAGGAAATGATTCACATATTATGTGCAAGCTCTACATGATGATATATGATGATGACGATTTCATCTACATTTCTTCAGCTTTTACTAAACTTAAGGGACAAAATCAGAGCCTAAGGCCACTAAGACAGACCTCATAAAAATGGAACTGAATGCTCTTATTTATTGCAGCTTCGGTTCCTTGTTGAAGCAAACCGTACTCCTGATTTGATTTTAGCTCAGGCTGAGGGAGTGTGATCTTCCTGTGAATCAGAACAAGATTCTTGTAAACGATTCTTGATGACCTCCTGACAGCATATGATTCATTAAATGAAACATCTGAAAATTCTGAAATAAATAAATGAGGTTTGGCAGCAGCAAAGGGAGAAAGTGATGGCAAAGAGCAGAAGGTGGATATCAGTGGGAGCAGAGGTGGGTAAGAGGGTAGGATTTAGGGAGGGGCAGGGAGTGGCGGGGTGAAGTGTTGAATTGTGGTCTGCCTCTCATTCTTCTGCATGTTGGGACTCATTCCTGCTCTCTCCTCTCACTCTGCAGGTCTCCTGTGAATCATTGCCTGTTAGGACCCTCTTTGGTATTCCATCTTGAAACAACACCACTGTTTGAAAAATGTAAAGTGTAAAGTCTAAGCATTGCTTAAGTTTGAAACCTTGTGGATTATTTTTGCCTCTGCAAAGGAGGTTATGTTTTTGTTCCTGTTTGATTGTTAGTTTAGGAGGATATGTTAAAAACTATCCCAGTTAAATCTGATCAAGACTTAGGCCATGGGCAAAGGGAAAACGTATTAGTTTTTTGGCACAAATAGTGCAGTCATGTGGCCATTTATAAAGCGCTTTATCTTTTCTTCTGCCCATAAAGGTTTCACATTTTCACCTTATTGTAAAACTATTTCCTCACAATTTAATCCTACAATATTAATAGAATCTTCCCAGATATGGGTAGAGGAACCCAAGAAAGTGTGTTTTTTCAATATAGTGACTGTGCTCTTATGATTGGTTGTCCACATGGTTAATTTGACATGGATTGCCATAATTCCATCGCTTTGTCTAGAGCCTGTGACTGAGTCTGACAGGAAATAAATCCTCTGAAGCCAATGACTCAAATTCAAAGATGAAAAAATGTCACACAAGTGAAACACAAACTTCTACAACATTAAAATGACCCAAAACCAATTATTCAATACTCAGTTTTCCAGAGGACTTAATAATCTCTCTTTATATGAAAGAATTTCAAAAGATTATATGTTAAATAGTATCATACACATATTTTCTTATCATGGCTCTAACATAATACTTTTATTGTTCATCCTTATGTAAAGCGTAGTACTTCTGAACAGGATTCAGCCATTCTGTGACAGTTTGTCACATCAGTCAGTCAGCATGGTCGTCTGCCACTATCTGTATTCTTAATGTATATGCAGATTAACAAGTTCAAAACAACTCATTAAAATCAACCTAAACCCATTCTGTTTTTTGTTTTTTTGATTGCAACAACTTAGATAAACCAAGAGTTAGAGACGACAACCTAGAGATGTTACTGATTTATCTCCTCAGCCATCAGTCCATGAAACTTTTTGGGGGTTTTGTCTTTACAGTATCACACACCAACACATACATTTCTGCACCCCTGATGCTGAGGTCATGTGATGTCTGCCATCTGCATTCATCATTCACTCCACCATGTGTGAGGACACCTGTGTGTGAACATATTGACCATCTACTATGTTAAATTGCCCCGTAACTACTGGATGAGTAGATTAATGTGTTATGTTACTCCCATGTCCTCACATTCTAGGTGTGCATACCTTCATCAATGTATGTGTGTGAGACTGAGACAGAGATATGTCACACTTACCTGGGATCTCCCTGTGGAGCGCCACAGGAATTTTTGGTTTCCTTGGTGACCAGTGAAATAGTGGCGTTAACAAAGTGATGTATCCTTTACAGACTTGTGGGGGCAGGCCTCTCTGACACACACACATGCGCAGATGGCATGTACTGAGCTTGAGTAAACCTCTCTGGGGGGGTCAAAGCACCTGGAGGCCAATGAAAAACAGCTGAGTTTGTTACGTGGAGTCAAACATATACTGTGCCAGGACATGTAGCTACAGGCTGCTGCTGAGTCAGAGAACACTTTTGCTCATGGACATATTTCCTGTGATGCAGTTTCTTCATTGTGAGACTTTAGGAAGGTGGAAATGAGGAAAACAACAGAAAGGCTACTTTAAAAATTACTTCAATGTTAGCATGCTAACATGCCGACGACATGCTGATGTTTTAAAGGTATAATGTTTTGAGTCAAATTAGGCCACATAGTGTATATATGTGTCACAAGTCACAGTTAATCAGCAAGAATGCAGTGTGTGTGTGTGTGTGTGTGTGTGTGTGTGTGTGTGTGTGTGCGGCAGAAAAGAAGAAGGTTGTAAACTTGAGTCACAAGACTGGCACAGGGAGGGTTCCCTCTTGATTGACACTTACAAGGTGGGAAACTTTCTCTTTTGACCTCTTGACTCTTTCACTGCAAGGAATGTTTTTTGTCTTTTTAACACAGTGGAAATCTTTTTGGAGCAGTGATCTGGTGCTCAAAGACCACAGATAAGGAACTCGAGCACACACGCATCCCAGTGTCTAGCCTTGATTCCTGGGTGTATCTCTTTGGCTTCTGTGCGTCTCTTTGTTCTTTTTGACACCCTTCCTGTATCTAAACAACCAAAGCAGGCTGGTAAAATAAGAGCAGGGCTTCAATGCAGTGCTGTGTGCATGCCGATGGTATGCATCGCCCAAGGCAGCTCTAAAAGGCCTCTGATAAATGGTATCTGTCTGCCTCTGTTGTCCTCTGAGATTTACACACATAGAAGTCCTTGTACTTCTACACTTGTGAGGAACCCTCATTGACATAATGCATTCCCTAAACCATATCCTAACCCTAAGCTAAAACTAATTCTACCCTTAAAACCAAGTTAGATCCTTAAAAACAGTCCTTTGACTTTGTCAGGACAGGCCAAAAATGTCCTCACTTACCAAAGTTGTCCTCACTATGTAGTAAGTACTAGCACAAACACACATACACACACACCAGTGCATTCGAATTGTCCATAACTCAATGCTGACAGCACAACAAAACTGTTTCCACCAGGCCTTGCTTTGGCAGCCCAGGAGAGCTATACATTATTGGGTGAAACTAATTATTAATTCACACACAAACACTTGCATGCATACAAGCACATAAATATTGAACTGTTTGAATGGGACTTTTAGGACTTTAAGAGACCTGCAAACTTGTGAGGATTGTTTTAGAAATTCCTCCACAATTCGTTTTGGCACCATGGAAAGAACTTCCTTCCCTCTGTTTTTGTCCGCTGCATTGTTGTACCCGCACACACACACACACACACACACACACACACACACACACACAGAGCTCAGTTGCTATTGTTGAAAATATCTATTGTCTGTAGGAAGGAGCACAGTCAAAGCAGGAAAGCTAGATGTGATGTCTGTTGCTCACCTACTTCTCTGTCCAGTCATCAGGACAGGATACTCTAATGTGAACATCACATATATCATGTTATAGTATTGTCTATCAGTGACAATGATATCAATAAAACTGGCACCATGTGGGCTCTGTCTCAGTCACTACAAGTATTTGTTTCAGAGAAACGTTTATTGAATATATCGATGAAAATGAGGGGAAAATTTCCTAGGAAATAAAGGAATAAAACACTTGTTCTCCTGTCAAGCTTATCTGATGCTACTAAAATGTCTCCACACATCCCAGTGAACCCAACACACACACACACACACACACACACACACACACACACAGAGCTAAAAGGGTATAGCTCTGAGCCATAAAACTGGTTTTTCTTTGGTCCAAACACAGCAGGAGAGGGCATTGTATCGGGCAGTGTGCTCCAGCGTGTGTTTATGTAAGTGTGTGTGTGTGTGTGTGTGTGTGTGTGTGTGTCTGTATATTCCCTACAACAGAGCCATAGTTGGTGTAAAGGTAAAATGAATGTGGGGACCTTTTACCTTGTGTATATTTTGATAATAAAGCATCACACTGAATACAAGGACGACACATGTAGTATGATTTGTTTGTATTGCCATTAAATTAATTACTTAAGTAGTTATTATCCAATTACTTTTCCCTCAAAACCACAAATGTCAACCTCATGGTGGCGCTACAGGAAAAAACTCTGGATCACGTAAGTACATGGGATTCATCCTCTGGATACACTGAATATTTGGTCAAACTTCAGCAGCAATCGTTCGAGTAGAAATTGAGATTATTCAGTCTGGATTAATTGGTGAATACAACAATAAAAATGAGAGTGATGAAAATAAATTAAAAACAGCAAACACACATTTCCACTTGTATTCTTTGTTGGCAGTCAGGTTGTTTTGGCTGCTCCTTGTTTTATTTTCCAGCAGCTACACCCACACAGTACAGTCACTGTCTTTTACTGTTTGCCACTGGACCACTTTACTGGAGCAATTTAGACTTAACTGTCCGTCTCAAATAGTGGGGAGAGTGATATCTACAACCCTGCCCATATTTTCTCAGCCAGGCCAGGAACTGCACACCTCAGTGCTTGTTATTATTGTCTGATCAACATAGCATTTCAAAAAAAAATATCTATCATCAAATATACCTGAGTGAGTTTGTGCATCTGACCTTATTGGGATCAGACACATGATCTTGAAAATGACTTGAGTGATGTTTTACAAGTTGAGACAAGCATTTGGCAGAATGAAAATGAACTTTTCTCACTTTGCACGCCCCTCAGGTTAGAAAACATCTCTGTGAGGCACACCTGCACCCCCCAATCCCCTCTCCCCCCCCCCCCCCCCCCCCCCCCCACACACACACACACAGACAAATACTGCCATCTCATGTTACATCCTCTGGCCAGGGCTGAGACACACACACACACACACACACACACACACACACACACACACACACACACATACACAATCACACGTACACACCGCTCATTCAGGAGGTAAATGTACAAAGAGGGATTGCGATTGTCCCAAGGGTGTTACAGCACTGCTAGGCAAGAGAAGACATCAATTACTCCTTATTGAATGGAATCAATACACTCATCAACAAGGGTAAAAGATCTGTTACAGCCTGCACTGTGTGTGTGTGTGTGTGTGTGTGTGTGTGTGTGTGTGTGTGTGTGTGTGTGTGTGTGTGTGTCTATGTTTAAACCATGAGTGGAAGCTCTACAAAGAAATAGGATCAATACTGGGAATAAGAGACATCACATTGGGGAATGTAAATTAGACATTTGTCCCTACAATGTCACTTGACTGTTAACTGATAGCTTTGCTTCCTTTCTGTTCTGCAGTACATTATACGCACTGCATCCTCACCACGCTTATATGTTTCTAAAGTTCAACATCCGATGAGCTCAGAGCCTTGCACGCTATCTCATAAAGGGAAAATCAAAGCATTAAAATCATGATTTGACTTGTTTCCTGTCTTGCTGAAAGGTACATGACGAGACTGATACCCCTCTCATGTCTGCATGTTTGATATGAAACCACAGCCAGCAGCCATTTGTCTTATCTTAACATGAAAATTAGAAACGGGAGGAAACAGCTAGCCTGAGCTGTCTTAAACGTTGTGATTGTCTTTAATGTTCTCAGCTGGACACAATTAATCAGTTTCTCTGATCTCAATCAGAATCAGCCATAAATTAATTCTGAGATGTTCTGCTGTCAGCGCATTTACAGACTAAGCAATGGCAAAGCATTTGTGAAAGATCTTGGGATTGGAGTTAATTTTGGTTGTGAAACTGATGCACATGTGTGTGCATATATCAGTATTCCAATGCAACGTGTTTCTACAGGGTCATGAAGACACACACCCGACCACTCAGCTCATTGCGCCACACCCTCAGGTGAGAGTGCGTTTGTTTTCCCCCCAGTGTACCTGGAGCTACAGCTTGAAGAACAAATACAGGGCTGTGGCTCGGGCGAGTCTAGACACTGAATTTTCTGTGTGTATGTGTCAGAGAACATTGTCATTCCCCTACTTTATCACCTAAGGCAAGATTTTATACTCCTCTGCCCTCGTAATATTGAACAAGCTGTTCAATTGCCCCTGTGTGCGCACACGGCACACACATATGACTCATTCTTACTTCTGAGAAGAGATAATTAAGATACCATGCAGTGGGAGCATGAGTATATAACATTTAATCAGGAAGTTTACCACATAAAGATTGAACAAAGTCATTAAATCATTGACTCTTTAAATAAGCAGTGACTAACAGTAGATAACATGTATGTGACTAATTATGGTTGATCTATCTTCTGACTCTGAGTTAATCAGGAAAGATTCATTAATGAAGTTATCAGGAAGAATATTCAGATGCATTCATCTAACTAATCATTTGATACTAGTCTATTAATTATAAAAAGTGTCATATCAGCATTTATTATGTCTTTGTTAATTCAGAGTTGGGTACTACTTTTTCTTTTACTTTTCATCATTCCCAGTCAATTCCTGATCGGTTCCTTGGCACCCATGCAGGATTTTGTGCCTACGTTATCAAGTGTTACCCTAAAATCATGACTGAATGCCAACAGATCGATGTTCAACTGTAGCTGCTGTTCAACCTGTTTATGCGTAGACAAAACCTTTATTTCCCTGGAGGATAGCAGAGGAGAAGAAGAAGAGGATGGATAATGGAGTTGACAGGCTGTGGTATGTGAGATATTGAGGTTAAGGGATTGGAAAAATAACAAACACAATTAAAAACATTATTGGCTGTCATTAAATCCAGCAGTAGCCATACAGGGATGGATGGGAATCTATTAATCATTTGGGGGTCCTTCTGTTGTCACTGTGTCAATATATTACTACACACACACACACACACACACACACACACACACACACAAACTGTGAAAGAAATCCACATGCCAGTCTAACTCACTTTACTTCACACACTGCTTCTTATCAGCGATAAGGCTGATTCCTGTTTATAACCTTCTGCTGACAGAACCTGAAACCACCAGTGATCGTCCAGCTAGCTGCCGCTCTTACCTGGACCTGGAACGACACCAGTTAAGAGTGAACTGGAAAAACACCACAGATGTAAAAATAGAGTCAGGAGGAGGATGGTCACATGATTTAGGAATTCCACTACGTTCAAAAAGGAGCTTTTTATAAGATAAAGTAAAATTATCAAGACATCAGCCAAGCATGTGACTGACCAGGATAAGAAGAAGGATTTTAAACGCTGATTCGATAAGCCTGGGGTTCAAATATACAACAAATGCACCTTATTTGATCCTCACTGGAGATCACGACGACCTGTATAGGAACTACATTCTTCCCCTGCCCTTTTCCCTCTCTGCACTCCTCTCTTCTTCCATTATTTGTGCCCTTTCTACTGTATGTGGGCAGTTTCTTTCTCCCTCTCCCTTTCTCTCTGCCCTCTTTCTCAACGTGCAGACAAAGCCCGCGTTGTCTGCTGAAACGCTGTGTTGCGAGGACAAGCTTTGGGTCAGCGTCTCATGGAATGCCTTGAAACCCATCTAGTGAGGGAGTGCGTTAATGTGAGGGCCTGTGTCCGGTCTGGTCTCTGGCTCCTTCTGGCTCTGTGACTCATTTAATGAGTCATCACAGATGACACAGGCCCTGTGGAGATAACATGTAATGACCTGGGGAGAACGGCACTGAAAGGATTGTAATTCTTAATTCTGACAAATTTCTACCTCTGTTTTTCTGGCCTGTGGTGTGTCGAGGCCAGCTACGGTATACCATCTCAGTTTCTTCCATCCCTTTGGTCAAACTCGTGGCTTTATCTCAGTCTCATCATTGTATTGCTATTGTCGTCTGGACTGATCCCCTAACCCAATTTCCGGCAAATTACTCTTTCGACTAACTGCTTTGGCAGCACGATTGTCCCTCTTCTCTCTACCAGCTCTGCTTTCCCCTGTTAACTACAGGAGGCATTTGATGTCAGTAAACACAATTTGCTGTGAGACCATGGAACAAGTGTGCAGATTGCACTCTCGTGTCATTGGGTAACTTGCCAATATTTTCTCTCCTGTGGGACTTAGAATATGTTTTGTTTACGCCTGTTTCCAAGGGAGTTTAACTCAAGTCTTTATTACAGTGTTATACTTAGAGAAACTCCCAGTGTAGCTAAAAAAAAAACCACTTTCTTACTGCAAATGTGTTTTGACAAAGCCTCAGGCATCATTGAGCGGGTTGGATGACAGCATTGATCTGATGTAAACTAACAAGGGGCTGACAACAGACTAACAAGACATTGATCATTTCCAATTTAAATATACGTGACAACATGAGTTAGATTTACAAGCAATTATGTGTGTGTGTGTGTGTGTGTGTGTGTGTAAAACCCTGGCCCAGGAGAGGCCGGTGGGAGGGGCAGCTCCACGTAAAGTGAACAACATTCAGCCGTGCAGCAGCCAGTCAGTCGCTCTCAGCACCTCCTCCTGTGAGGAACTCACCTTTTACCAGGTCAAGTAGCTCAGTGTCCGTGTGTCATGGAGGGCAGGGTCGCCTGCGGACTGGGGCTGGTCGTCTTTCTCTTGGGATGTGGGCGACTGTCGGCTTTCAACCTGGACACCGAGAATGTCCAGCGGAAGAACGGAGATCCGGGCAGCCTGTTCGGCTTCTCCCTCGCCATGCACCGGCAGCTGGACCCGGAGGATAAGAGAATGTGAGAGCAATGCTGTTTTTATTAGTTTTATTTCGAAGAGGAACTTGGGAACACGCTATACATGCTATTTAAATAACTTCGGCAACCATGTAATTAAAATGTTACAGCAGTGTGGAGTACTGTAAGTTTAGTTTTGGGTTGTTTGAGCTGCTTTAAAGCTGCTTTTCAGGCCCACTTACACCATCTGAGTCAGAGAAACGCCACCGCGCTACGCAACCATTTGAGCTCAGGTGTGTCGCATGTGATTTTCAAACAGTTTCTCACGAAATCTCAGCAAACCATTTCCCCTCCGCTTCAGAAAAGCACCGTCCCTTATAAATACACCTGTTGTAGGTTTAACCAGAGGCCTGCCGTCTGTTAATGTTTGCTGAGTTTTCCAGGTAACTCATTTGTGAGCTTTTATTGCACCTAAGCAGCAGAGTTGTGTTCACGTGCGCCCACAGCTCTCCCTGTGTGTGTGTGTGTGTGTGTGTGTGTGTGAGGCTTTTCTCCCACAGTAGTTTTAGGTGGTGCCGATCCTCGGCATTTAGGGCCAAAACATCTCCTTGAATCATTGTTGGCATTTTGTGGGCACAGACTCAAAGGGATTTGTCATTCGGCATGAAGTCTAACCGCCATCAAGTGGCCACTGGTTTGAATAGCCTGAATATTAACTGACCTGAGATCAGAGCCTTTAATCTGTCTGACCATAATAGACCAGCCAGAAATATGCATGTTCACCCATGTTTGTGATGAAGGGATTAAGATCTTTTAAAAAGTAGGAATACCACATATAAAGAGTACTGCATTTTAAAAGTTACATAAGTAACTGTAAAACAGTAGGCTACTTAATCTATGAAAAATACAAGCATTTGTGAGTGTTAGTAAGTGTTGTTATGTGTTATATATTGGATTAAATATTACTGTTGCAGTGATAATAAGAAGCATTGCATTTTAATGTTGCAGCAGAGCTAGTTTATAACAATGCATCATCTTTGTTTTGTATATAAAATCTAAATTAGATTAAGTAAGAAGTACAATATTTCCCCCTGAACCGCAGTGGAATAGATGTATTAAGTGAAGCACCATGAAATGGAAATATTCAAGTACCTCAAGTGTGCACTTAAGTACAGTACTTGAGGAAATGTACAGTTGTCTATAATATAGATATTGTCGTTTAAAGTACCTCTGGTGGGAGGCCAAGTCCAGTGTAGACTACTTGTGCTGCTGATAACTGGCTTTTCACACAGAAATGATCAATACACAGGTTTTATCTTGTAACCAGTGAATGGTGCTCTAAGTGGCGGTTTTTATTTGCGTAGCTAATGCCCAGAGGTCACCACAGTGTGTTTACCCACCGCAAGATATCCTGAACCATTAAGGCTCAGAGTTATTATGCATCCCCATGTCCTTAACCTCCTCCTCAGAGGTTAAACACTGTTAAACTTATTTTCACACTTCTACTACTGCTGCACACACACGCACACACACACACACACACAGGGGCAGTTTGTGTCCTAGTTATACACTGTGTCTAAATGAAAGACACATGGTGATCAGCACGAGATCAGAGCCACCACAACCCTGCTTCAGGTTGTGAAGTTAAATACAAGAACTCAGAACACAGTCGGATTCAGTGAACTGGAAAAACAACAAATACCAGCGTAGATAATGCAGCTGTCCATGGAGGTGACAACTACTAAAACCATTAGGCGATTTATCTGCAGTTTTGATTGTCCGTCCATTATTTAAGTCATTTTAAGCAAGAATGCTGAACATTTGCTTATTCCAGCCTCTTAAATGTTTCGTCTGTGACAGTAAAGACCTCTAGTTTTGGACTGTTGGTCACACAAAACATGCAATTGTTGCTCTAGGAAATTAAAAACTATTAATTAATGGAGAGAGTGATTTGAAGATCAATCAATAATGACAAAAAGTCACTTGCAGGTCTTTGGGAGGTGTAATTTCAGGCAAGTTTTCAGAGGGTTTATTTACTATAATGCAGAGCTATTGACCCCAATCTCTTGTCAGTATACAGTAATAGTTGATAGTTGAATTCTTTTACAATATAGTCTTGTCTTTGATCAGTGTAAAGACAGATGAGCCTGAACCACCAGCAGCATTAACATGTTACATTAACAACATTAACAGTAGCACAAGTCTAAATGTGTGTTTGCATGTTCACGCAAGAAGCCATGTTTGTTTTGGGTGACCGTGCTCATACCGCTGTTCTAGAGGTGGAATGTGCTCTTGCCTTCATGCACTGCCTGTGGATGCATGTCTGTGTGTGTGTGTGTGTGTGTGTGTGTGTGAGAGTGCATGTTTGGTGTGTGTTAATGGTGCTGATGCATGCTGTGGCTGAGCACTGAGGCGTTGTCTTGTTGTCAGTCACTTGGAAGAGTGTCAGAGTGCTCAGCATGCTGCTCGAATAATTCCTAACCCAAGGCAGAAAAAGACAGATAGGTTTTTTTGTGCTGCTGACAGGGGTTTTCTTGTCCTGTGAGACTTCACTATCGTACATTGCATTGACATGAGTGTTTAAGTAACTGCTGCTGCTGTGTGTGTGGTTGTGTCCCCCCCCATGTGTGTCTCCTCACTGCTGGGCGCACAGTGAGTCACAATCTTTTTTCCAGCCATGCCTACCAAGTGTGCCAGCGTTTTTCATGCCCTACAGGGATGAGTGTTACATTCACCTGCAGGAGAGGACAGACAGGAGTGTCAGTGTATGAGCATACGTGTGAGTGTGTGTGTGTGTGTGTTTGTGTGTGTGTGTGTGTGTGTGTATGTGTGTGTGCGTGTGTGTGTGTGTAGCATTCCATGGTTGGTCATAATTACCAGATGGAGCTGTCTGTGTAATAAAATCAAGAGGGAAAGCGCAAAATGCACAAGCATCAGGGAGAGAAGGGAGGAGGTGACCGAGTGAGAGTGAAGGGAGAGCCTGGATGGAGCCCTGAGAAATGTGTGGGAGAAAGTAAATGCATGTGTGTGTTTCTGAGAAACAAACGGGCTCTGGAGAAATAGATAGATATAGCGAGAACAGTAAAGGATATAGGGACATGCTGTGAGAAATAGGAAAGGAAGATGTGTGTTAACTAATAATGTCAATGTCATGCGTGGTCTAGATTCCAGAAATGCTAGAGGAGTTAGGAAAACTGTTGAGTTTACTATTCAAACTAACTGTGTGTGTGTGTATACGAGTGAGAATCAGATTCAGTACCCCCCCTCCCTCCAGGTTAGTGGAGGTTATCCAACATGAAAGAGTGAGAAGGGAACAGAAAGAAAGAAAGCGGTGATGGCTGAAAGAATTTGGAGAGGAACATAAATCAGTTTTACATCTGGGCACCAAATATACGCTCTTATACAACCAGCTAGAGGCAGCGAGCTCAATCCTGGCAGACGGATGGAGAGAGAAGTTGGGTAACACATGACATGAACTTCTGGATCTGTTACCCATTTGGAGGCGGGCGTACACCTCTGGCTGATAGGGTAGGCCTTGCTTAGCAACGTGCTCTGCTCGAGCCGGCAGCCAGTTTACTGCTATAAAAAAACACGTCTCTCAATGGGACGTCTCTCTAATGGCCGCTCTGCACTGTTAGAGTCTGCCTGTGTGTCCGAGTGTCATCGCCAGTGTGTGTGTGTCTGTTTCGCGAGTCACTGCACACTTGCGCACCCAAACACACACATGGTCTCCCTCTCTGTTTGTCTTTGTTCTTCCTGTAGACTAAGCGTGTGTGCTGGAGCTTCCTCTGCTGGTGGTGAATGATTAGATAAACAGCTATGTCACTGTCAGTGAGGCGGCAGGTCAGCCTTATCACAGTTGTAGTCCCTGACACACCATGTCAGCGCCTCACTCTTCAATGGCAAGAAATAATAATAATGCGTCGCAATAAAGATAATGTGTGTCTATTGGGATTAGTCTCCAGTTTAGATTTAGATTTCTGAATGTTTCTGCCATCTAAATGATTTAATTGTGCAGTTAATCAGTTACATAAGCTTGATATAATGTGTTATTTTATTTTCACAACATTGCTGCTGCACTATATTTGCATTTACCCCAGAGGAAACAGCTGAGCGTGACACTGAATGAATATCACAATGTGATTATACAGATGTATACAGGAGCTACAATATCCATTCTCTATTAATGCAGCAGAGACCCCAGACCCAGTGACCCCACTTCCCAGAGTCCAGTGCGCCTTGACAGAGCCCTTTCCGTCCATTCTGCTGGCTTCCTGTGTCTCAGAGGATAGTGGGAGGGGCGATAAGCCCACCTGGGATTTCCTTGTAGTCACGAATCCTCTCTTTGAAGTGATGACTCATTTGAATCAGACGTCTATGTGATAGATGAGCACGTCCTAACAATTTCACTGGGTGTGAAAACATGTTTTCTGTTTAGTACAGCAGTGCACATGTGGATGTAGAGTTGATTTCAAACTATGTGGTATCAAATGTCAAGTGTCGCTCACTCCCCTTGCAGTTTAAAAAGGTCTGGATTGGACACTTGATGGGTGGGATAACTGCACAAATTATAGTGCTCTGGTTTTTGAAACAATGCCAAACCAATCCAGTGGTTGAAATAAGATAAACAGTGTATGCTTGTGCATCATGCAGAAGTTGTGTGTTTCTATTGTAATGACTTATCTTGATGCATTTTATTTTACAGAAATGTTTTCATATTTTCTCAATATTTCCTGAGAAACCCATTTAAATTAATCTCACAATGAATTATAAAACTGTGGACATATAGTTTTTACAAGCCATATTTTTGTCATATAACTAGATTTATTGTCCTTTGCTAATCCCCATTGCTCCCACTGAAGTTAATATCTGTGATGATTTATGCTTCTCTGAAGAAGTTTGATTTACAGCTTAAACTCTTCTCCCACATGCAGTTAGTGTTGATGAGTGAGGTCTCCACTGCAAACATGCTGATCACATTAGGCCTCTGCTCTTCTCTCTGGCTATATGTCTCTGTAAATTCCCTCCCAGAGGGTGTGTGTATCTGAGAATGCTTTGTGTTCCAGCTAAAAATGGCTTTGCTTAATCTCATCTGGTGAAGTCTCTCTGGAGGTCATCGGACAGGCAGAGCAAACCAGATAGAGCTCATGGAAAATACAGAGAGAAATATCAGTGTATTGATAGTGTGTATGTGCTCTACTCTTCACCGTAAACCTCCGCAAAGCATCAGTTTAAAGGAGGACATCCTCAAGTTGTTTGATTTACTCTGTAAGAAACCCCTGGAACTGGATGCTCATCGTCAAGACTTGGATATGGGGTTTGCCCTTGTCCTTGGTCCACAATGGTAGCCTCTGTGTGTGTGTGTGTGTGTGTGTGTGTGTGTGTGTGTGTGGAGAGAGATAGAAAGCCTGGTTGAATCAAACACAGCAGGCGTTTGAAAGGGGTCTTTGACTCAGCTGGACCGTGAGGACATGGAACATCAGTTTGGTGGCGGATGTGTATGTTTGTGTGTGTGTGTGTGTGTGTGTGTGTGTGTGAATATGGCAGCTGTGCGACACAGTAGACTGGAATGTGTGACAGCACAATGTGCAAGTGGAAGAAATGCCAGAATGCCTCTCGTTCTGAGGCCTAGATGACTGATGAGCGTTACTGCTCGAGCCTCTCTGACAGTGTGCATTTACATGTACGTGTCTTAACGGATTAATTTGTTTGTCTGTTGCAGGCTGCTGGTTGGTGCCCCGAAAGCGAAAGCCTTGAGTGGTCAAAAAGCTAAAGTGACAGGAGGCCTGTACAGCTGTGACATGTCCTCCAACTCACCTCAGTGCCCCAGAATTGACTTTGATAATAACGGTGAGATATCTGCTGACATCTTTGCATTTTCTTGAATATGTTTTTGGCTATTTAGACATGTTTCCCCAATATTTGAGTCACAGTATCTATCCTGTTTGTGTCTATTTCTGTCCCTGACATATGTGTGTGTGTGTGTGTAGAGGATATATCCTCAGAGAGCAAAGAGAACCAGTGGTTGGGAGTGTCAGTCAGCAGTCAGGGGCCAGGAGGCAAGATTGTGGTAAGTAGCAGTAGATCCTCATATGTGAGAACCTAGAACCAACAAGTTTTGCTTGATAAGCGGCAACAACTTGTACAATAGTGATTGACTAAATGCTTCAGCACTGCATAGTGTACATCACATCACATTTTCAAGCTCATCTTGATTTGAAGCTACTTAAGGTGAAATTTAAAGCGAATATTGGAGTTTGTGTGGTTAATCTCTCTGCCATCAAAACTCTAAACTTAACAGCGTAATAAGCCTTGTATGTGTGTGTATCTGTTTGCCTGGTAGACCTGTGCTCATCGCTACCAGCGCCGGAACAACATGAACTCACTCATCGAAACCCGTAGCATTATTGGGCGCTGCTACGTGCTGAGTCAGGACTTGACCATCAATCCTGTATCGAGTGAAGACGGAGGTAGCTGGCATTTCTGCGAGAGCCGGCCCAGAGGCCATGAGATGTTTGGCTCCTGCCAGCAGGGCCTCTCCGCCACATTTGACAAGGACTACCACTACCTAATTTTTGGGGCTCCTGGAGCATACAACTGGAAAGGTAACCTACAGTCTATGTGCGTGTTGAAAGTGTTTAAAGTGTATTTGAAGTTTAAAGTAAGCTATGAAAAAGATTGACTGTAAAAGAAGTTAACAATGCTTCATTATCAGTCTGATCTAATGATGCTCCTCCAGGTGTGGTACGTTTGGAACAAAAGAATGACACCTTCTTAGAGATGGGCATCTATGACGACGGTCCGTTTGAGGCTGGAGATGAGAATGAAAAGAACCCTGACCTGATCCCTACTCCTGCCAATAGCTACCTGGGTAAATCACCACTCGCTCTCTTCTTTCATTCAGTGTAAAATCTTACTCCGTCACTTCAGTTGCTCCACTGTCACACAGCGTATTCAAGTGCCCGACCACCTCTGACCATGTAAGCAAGCATTCCTTTGTCTCTGTCTCTCAGGCTTCTCTCTGGACTCGGGGACGAGTCTGACCAAGAAGGGCCAGCTGACGGTGGTGGCAGGAGCTCCCAGAGCCAACCACACCGGAGCGGTGATGCTGATGAAGAAAGGCACGGACACAAGCAACATCTTGCTAGAGGAGTACACGCTGGAAGGGGAAGGGCTGGCCTCGTCTTTCGGCTACGATCTGTCCGTGCTGGATCTCAATGCAGATGGGTGAGTGACGCAGGGTGACGCACACAACCTCTAACCTTTGCTTTGAAAAGTGCAATCACTATCACAGCATACTCACGGACAAGTGATGCTCCTGTTTGTCAGCTGGCAGGATATTGTGATTGGAGCACCTCAGTACTTTGAGAAGGACGGAGAAATTGGCGGAGCCGTCTACGTCTACGTCAACAAAGCCGGAAAGTGGAACAAAGTCATACCGACCAGAATAGACGGACACAAGGACTCCATGTTTGGCCTGGCTGTAGAAAACCTGGGAGACATCAACCAGGATGGTTTCCAAGGTGAGGCTGCAAAGTTTTTAATACTATCATCAGCTGTTTATTTCCTGACGCCTCTCCTTGATGTATGTACGTCTTTAACTACACTGTAAGTCATTGTTGTCGTTCTTGCTGTCAGATTTTGCAGTGGGAGCTCCTTATGATGATGATCGTGCGGGGAAGGTTTACATCTACCACGGATCATCTGAGGGCCTCAGCTCTAAAAAAGCTGCACAGGTATGGAAAAAACTGGTGGAATAACTAACTCCACTTTGTCAACTGTAACTGTAACTGTTTTGTTTTGTGAGGAAGGAAGATTTGGGCTGAGGAAGGTGTGGAAAATGCATACAAATTTAGCATCTTAATATAAATTTCTACATTTGTTTGGTGAAGAAATTAGAATAGTTGGTATTAGATTGGATGCAAGCTTGTTTGTTTTGTCTTGCTGTAGGTTCTGTCTGGCCGGCCTTTAGGAATCGAGCTGTTTGGCTACTCTCTGGCAGGCAACATGGATCTGGATAAGAACTCCTACCCCGATCTGGCTGTGGGATCCCTCTCTGACTCTGTCTTTGTCTACAGGTGAGTGAACTGGTACTATTTTCCCTCTAAACATCTCTGATCATGGTCACTGAGTTGCTCATTGAGTTCTGTCCTCTCAGAGCCCGTCCAGTTATTAGCATCACGAAGGACATCAAGTTCTCACCGAAAGAAATCGACCTCACCAAGAAGAACTGTGGCAGCAAATTCTGGTACTTGTGTCTTTTGTTTTGCCTGTTGTGCCAAACTTGTTATTAATGTAAAAAAGTCGAAAGATCCAGTTTGTAAAATACATTTAATATTTGATTATGAAGCACAACAGCAAAGTTATTTAATTCAGTGGGTGCTTCTATTAATTTCTGGTCATTCATCACACTGCGTCTCATTGTGGATGAACTGAATTGTGTCCCCAGCTTGGATGTCGAGGTGTGCTTCACCTACACTGCCAACCCCAAGTCCTACTCCCCCAGACTGAGTAAGCTGTGCCATCTCTTTCTTTATTAAAGCAAAACTCCATCTCTATCATGTCATTGCTTCTTATTATCAGAAAATACAGGGAGCCAACAACAAGAAACCATGCTTAGTGATTGTAGTGATTCACAGCAGGAGGTTAAAGCCTTGTACAACATTTCTTTTTTCATGTGTCATTCTCTGTGCTCCTCTCACTTACACCTCTGTCTCCATCCAATCTAGCGGTGGCGTACGCCCTGGAGGTGGATGCTGACCACAGGAATACTGGCCTTAATCCCAGGGCGACCTTCACCGGGGCGTCTGACCACACCTCCACAGGGACCATCACCATGGACAGCAAAGGAAAGAAACAGTGCCTTAAACAACAGCTTGTCATGCAGGTATTGACCCTCCCTGGAAGTTCTTCTCTATGGACTAAAGTGCATTGTGTGTAATGTTGTGTCGTGTCGTTGTTCTACAGGACAACATTAAAGACAAGCTGCGCGGAGTCCCTGTTGATGTGACTGTGGAAATCCAGAGCGCCAGACGTAAACGCAGACAGAGCTCTTCTGAACTGATGCCTGTCCTGGACTCCAAGGAGCCGGCGACAACGCGATCAGAGGTTTGTACGACACTTGGCTCTGAAGGATAGATCTTAAGGACGTGCTGTAGATTTGTTGATGCTCCCACTGCAGCCCTGTAATCTTTCTTGTGCTTGATTGAAGGTGCATTTCCTGAAGGAGGGTTGCGGCAGCGACAACGTTTGTCAGAGCAACTTGCGGCTCAAATATCGCTATGGCTACAGGACAACTGACGAAGACACATTCACTGAATTACAATTGTAAGAGGAATCACACACAGACTCTTTTTTAAAATCATAATGGTGAACTTAATACTTTGTGAAACTCCTTATGCCAGTGTTACTGTATTCCTCAAGAACGTGTACACATGCACGTTCGTCAGCACACAAGCTCATAAATTCTGTCTGTCTGAAGGGAGAAGGGTGTGCCTTTGATCACGCTCAGTGACCAGAAGGACATCGCCTTGGAGGTCACAGTGAGCAATCTAGACGGTGATGATGCACACGAGGCCTCTGTGACGGCCTCCATACCGCGCTCCCTCACCTACTCCGCTTACCGCATCTCACCTAACGTGAGTCTCTCTTTCTCTGTCACTTTCTCAGTCTCTCACACACAGACACAATTTGTGGATCTCACTGGAGCTTGATATTGTTTTCAGGAGCAGACGGTAACCTGTGGAGCTAATGTTGACGGTTCTCTGGTTAATTGTGAGCTTGGAAACCCCTTCAAACGTGACTCAAAGGTGAGACAAAATCTCCTTTTGTCACTTTCTACCTCCAGTTCACAAGTGGCATTGTTAATACTTGTATCATTTCCTTGTTTGTGCATATAGACAACCTTTTACATTATTCTGGGTACATCGCGGATCTCCCTCAACACTACTGAACTGGAAATTGATCTTCAGCTAAAAACGTAAGGAACTGCCTAATAACATTGATTACACTTTTTAAATAGTCAGCTGACTGATTTTTAAATGATGGACCGTTTGATGGTGTTCTTCTGGGGTTTCATTGCTACTTGCATACGGCTAAATGATCTTACAGATACACTCCTGAACCGCAGTGCGCTTACCATAATTTTGTATTACCATGTGTAGTTTATTGGAAGTATCTGTCTTGAGTTGTGTGTAACCTCTGATCTGACAGGACAAGTGACCAGCAGAAAATAGGCCTTGTTAAAGCAAAGGCGAAGGTGACCATCATGTTGCAGCTGTCTGTATCTGGGTAAGAAACACACAAATACACTTCATGCCCTGAAGTACGCACAGATTCAGGACCACTAACTGTGCTTCTCTGTCTTTTCAGTCAAGCCCAGCCATCTCAGGTGTACTTTGCAGGAGAGGTCAAAAGTGAAACGGCCATGAAGACTGAAAGTGAAATTGGCAGTGCCATCACACACCACTTCCGAGTGAGTTCAGAGCCTCTGGAGTTGCTCGTTCTCTTCAGCACTCTTATGTATCCCTCTGTTTCTTTGGAATTGGTATTAATCTGGCATTCTATATGGACATGTGCTTTAGATAATAAATTCTTCATCATCTGAGGTAGAACACTGTCCCTGTCTTGATTTACAGATAATCAATCTGGGAAAGCGATTGGCAGACCTAGGCACTGCCACCCTCATCATTGACTGGCCAAAGGAGGTAGTGGGGGGGAAGTGGCTGCTCTACCTGATGAAGATCAGCTCCACTGGAGTGGACCACATGGAGTGCTCTCCTAAAGGGGAGATCAATCCTCAAAACAAGGTCAGTGAAAACATCACATTAAGGTGCAGTGGTCCCTCTACCTGCACGTACACTTTTTCAAATAGCACTTTAGATATGTGGGGGAAGAAGTGGACAACTTTACATTAATAGGATTATTTATTCACATGAAAAGAATTTGAGGTAAACTAAATAGTTGGATGTACTTTTACTTCAAGGAACCAAGTAACACCAGGAAGAGAAGAGCAGCAGAAAACACCCAGGGAAGTGCAGAAGGCACTTTTTCACGTTTCACGGACAAGAACTCTAAAACTCTGGTAACACCCACTATTACGATCTATTCTTTTGTTGAATAGTGTCATATTTTAAATGAATTTGCAACTAGTGGTAACTTTGTCCTCCTTTCTTTGTTGACAGTCCTGTGGCAAAGGGGCACAATGTGTGACGATTAAGTGCCCCCTGCGGGGCATGGACAGTAATGCAGTCATCACTCTGAAGTCTCGCCTCTGGAACAGCACCTTCATTGAGGTACTACTGAATTATTTTGTCAGGATTTGAGATGCATAGCAATGCTATGATATTTGCTGTGTGACAATTAGCTTCGCTGAGAAGTAAAAGTAAAGGGAAACTCACCAATGCTTTTTGTTTGGCTGAAATTATAATGTATATTGTGTATTTAAAATTCTAATTTTTCAGATGTGGGTGTCTAATTTAAATCATTACATTTGACATTATTATTTTTTAGTATTCTCAGGTTTAGAATGAAAGGTCAACAGAATTGTATTATTAACTCATAAATTATTATTAACATGTACATAATTACATTTAATCAGTTCATAAAAGATCAGCATGAAGTTTTATGAAGTCTTATATAAAGCCAACATTCCCATAAATGATCATTAACATGTTACAATTAAAACACATACTGTGGTCATTATCCTACAAACATTTTACAAATGTTATTATTAGATTAGATTGTTATTATTATTAGACACTACGCAGAGTTTTATGGAAGTTTGTATAACGGTAAGAATAAAAAAATGAAACCCTTTAGACTTTGTAGGCTGCTTCTTACACAGAATGATCTCTATTGCAGCAAATTAATGTTTATTTTAATGTTTTCTTTCTTATTTCTTATTATTTTCAGCACCATCTAAACTTGATCTTCTCCTTTTGTCTTCAAACAGGATTATTCCGATTTACATCATGTGGAGGTGATAGTGAAGGCCTCTCTGCATGTTGATAGTACAACAAAGAACACAGTGCTGCAAAACGCTGAGACGCAGGTAATTAACCTGTGATCAGTTCTGGATCCAAGGAGCCGTATTATTGCATGAAGTGGTAGTTTTATATACAACAAACAACTTGCTGATGTCAGTGTAGTGCATGAACTCCAAAAACTGGGGCGTAGGCGTGATCTTAATATGGATGTTCTGCCACTGCATTGTGCGCCCCAGGTGAGACTGACGGTGTTCCCAGAGAGGCGTGCCGCACAGTATGGAGGAGTGCCATGGTGGATCATCGTCCTGTCCATCCTGCTCGGGCTGCTGTTGTTAGCCCTGTTGGCTTTCCTTCTTTGGAAGGTAGGACGAGGGACAAGGGAACACTACAGTTCACCCACATTGTCATGATTTTATCTAAAAAAAAGCCTCTTATTAGATTAAACAGCTAGCAGTCTGTAAAGCACCATTTAGAGAGCAACTGTAGCTATACATAACAGCGATGACACACTTTTTCTAACAATTTGCCTCTCCTCAGTGCGGAGTCTTTGGGAAAAAGAATAAAGAGGACCCATCAGAAAAAGAGAGACTGACAACAAATGCATAAAAAAGAGAGAGGGTAAAATTACCAGGCCTGCCATGAATGAGTGAAACTTTCTCTCTCGCTCCTTTTTGCTACCAAAATGCTGCTTTTTGGTATTAGGCAGGCAGTGGGCAACTCTCACACTTTGACAAGAATGCTTCTATAAAAGCTGACTTTTGTGCCTAAAAGATTTTCACACATGATCATGTGTGGGTCATTACAGTTCATCTGCATGGACAGGGGAAGTGATGGCTGATGAGCAGTGACTGTTTTATTTATTGCTCTGACGAACTGCACCATGGGGGCTGTTCTGCATCTCTTTGTTTTTCTCTCTTCATCTACTTCAAATTTCTTTTTATTGCTATTTCACTTGGTTTGAAGGTTTCTTTCTCTCCACATATAAAAACGGGGGCATTAAAACATGTTTCCTTTCCTTAAGAGGAGTGCAGATGGCTTGTCTACACCTCTTAAAGGATTCACCGCATCTTGGTTCTTGCCTGTGATACAGACTGATGACAATAGAAGTCTCATCAGGCTCCCTTGCTTTCACTGAATGGCATTAGACGGTCTTTTCCCCAACAAAATACTGATTTATTTTCCCTTTCCTCTCCGCAGTGCGGCTTTTTTAAGCGAGCCAAATATGAAGACAAAGTTCCCAGTTACAACGCTGTTCGAATAAAACGGGAGGAGAGAGCAATAATCCCTGGGAATGGCAACTGGGAAAACCTGGAAAAGAAGCCCTGGATGACAACCTGGCACGACAAGGAACATTATTCCTAACAGCTAGTGAGATCTGAGTTCACACAGATTCCTGTCGCTTACCGATTAACTCTCAATTACACTAGTTTTTCCAGCCTCGTCTTCGCACAGCATGGACTGTAAATTTAATAGAAAATCATGTTTAAAAGGAAAAAAAAACCAAACATTTGTAGGACCAAATACTTGATCAAACATTCTGCTTCAGGGTCTGAATTGATCCTGGATAAAGTCTGTATGAATCACTGGAAGGAGAGTTGCAGTGTGGGAGGTGGTCCTGCATAACTGCTGTGTCAGAGCTTGTTTTGTACATTCACTACATTCACAGTGTTGACTGGGGAAGCGAGGGTGGGACTGTTTTTAGATATTTTTGTACATTTTTTGAATGTTCTGCTGAATTGTTCGTATTTATTCATCATGAGGAGTACTCAGTTACGTTGCCCTACAGGCCAAAGAGTCATACCCCAGTGACTTGAACTAAAAATGTGTTAATTCTCCCAAATTTAAAAGTGCATTTTTTTATCATTTCAACTGTGCAGCCGCCTTAACTTGTTGGTCAGTTTGCCTTTTTCACGCTCATGGTGTTTCAGGTTGTACTTTATGGAGGAACTGCAACTTTTCAAACCACAGTTTGAGCACTCGGTTTGTAAATAATCAACCATGCCTCTGTAGAATTCACCTTTTATTCACTGGCTGTAACATAGGAAGAGCAAGACAATGAACAAAGAGTTTCTTTAATAAATATTTTTTAAATGTTTAAAGTGTTGGGTGTGTAATTATTCAAAGCCAAAGGCATCAGGAAGAGGTTTAAAGCATTATTTATTAATACATAAAAAAGCATTTACAGCAGATACCTGAGTGCTTAAATCAGCACATCGTTAAATATTAAAATCATTCTAAGGATAATTTAAGGTTCGGGATAAAAAAAAACATCACTGTAAAACAGAAGTTAATTGTACACACACACTTTACACCTGACATACAGTATATTAGGAGTTACACATTTGCTGAGAGTGTGAACTTTGGTGCTGGAGTCAACCTCTACTCTCATCCAAAGATCTTTCTGTCAGTTGAAAACCAACCAGTGTTCTTGATCCTAAATGATAAGAATTTAGATGTGAACAACAGAGGGTGTGTGCAGTAGATGTAGCACTTTCTAATAACTAAATAGAAATTGGCTCAAGTGTAATTGTGTGTGTGTTAAGACTGTAAACACTCTCATGCTGCTGGTGCACGTCACCTTTATAAGAGTGACTCAGTCCTGACAGTTTTCCCAGTGCGTCTGGCGTCTTTCACAGACTCCATCATCATCCTCGCTTTCTCTTTTTCTTCACTCTCTTTATCCAAAACTGCATTCTTCTCTTTCTCCTTCTCCTCTTTCAGCCTTTTCTCTCCTTTCCTCTGCCCCTTTTCCTCAATTTTCTTCATCTCCTTCAGCTTCTTTTTGAGGGCCGACCGGTCACTATGACTGCACACCCCCAGAGCCTGACACCAGAGAAAAGACAGAAACGGAGATATGCCACTACACACATTCATAGTCCAGAGAGTGTGGACAAGTATATTTAACTATGAAACGTCCTGCTCAATAGACCATTAAGGGTCCTCATGTTATGATATCTGCTGAATTTAACATAAATAATTAAGAGATTAAAAAGGCTGATTTTGTATATTTGTCATTAGTCTGAAAAATCCAGTAGTGGGATAGTCTGTATATGCCAGTTACTTTCTAACTTTATTACATTTCCAAACAGATGACAGATAACAAGTAGCATCTAGAGCTCCAAATCACATTTTAAATAGAAAAAAAACAAGATAAAAGAACAAGTAACACATAATAAGGGAAATTTGATCAGTTATGAGAAATTAGTCTAATTGCACACACTGTATACTCATAGACACACACACATACACACACACACACCATGTGAGTAAATAAGCCAGAAATACTTGAAATAAGTTAACTACAAATAGAGAATGTGGCCTGGGAGTTTGTTAGTCTGGGATGGAAACAATGTTCATTTGAGTTTTTGTGAAAAAAGGGATCTTTCCCTCAACATCATCCCAACTGCTCACCTTCAGTTTCTCACTGTCCATGTTGAGCAGCTGCGTCCCATCCACACCTCTGGCAACAAACTCAGGCGTGTACTGGTCCATGTCCATGGCGATTAACCACAGGCACACCTGCTGGTTGTTCCACTCCAGGACGGGTCGACTTTGCCACTGGTTGTTGTTATTGGATTGAACTGGGTCATCGTCCAACGTCTGGCAGAGATAAGAGATGCCAGAGACAATATGCAAGATGCAGACAGTGAAGAGAAGCACAGAAATGAGAGGAAGCTGTAATTAAAGAAGAGAGTAGGCTTGGGAAAACACTGAGTGCTCCGTGGGAAAAGTGGTAAGAAAAAAGGAGAGAAAAGGAAGGGAAGGACAGACTCACCTCAGTGGAAGAAAAGGTAAAAGTGTGAGAGTGTCCAGAGAGGGAGATATCAGAGACATGACCCACCATGCTGGAGCTGCGCACTGGAGAGCCAATACTCTGGAACCAAGAGAAAGAGACCTAGGCTGCCTACTGTACTTACTGTGCTTCACATTTGTTTCATGCAAACCCATCCATGCGTGCTTATTTTGATTTGTTTGTATGTTTGTATGATATCTAAATCAGAAGGTTCAGACAGAGAAGGATGACATGCAGAGAAGACTGTGGGCCCTTTTTTACTCCAAGTACATGTTAGTCTGTTTAACCATGTCCATCAGACAAAGCACACATCTTTTCTTACCTGATCTCTTCTGCCCGTGGTGGTCAGGTACGGTAAACTGCTGCTGGACACAGACCGAAGCCTCTCCCTTCCCCTCTCACCCTCCTCTTCCTTTTCTCTCCCTCGCTCACCAAACCAGGGAAAGGGCAGGCAAGAAGGCATGGACGTGACCGATCCTGACGGAGAAACTCCAGTGGGCTCGTCCACCAGGTCACCACATGACCTGGTAGAAAACCAGAGTTATATCTTGATTACACAAATCATTTCTGAAATCTCTTTAATGTAGCTCTAAATAAAAAAGATTTTTTTCTCTGTTCTTTTTAAACAAAAATTAACAATGCGCATAAAAACAGGTGATACTTTCAGTCAGGAGTGGTAGTGTGCAAGAGAAACATATTTTGAAATAGCTTTTATTCATAGCCCTGTCTAATGGCAAGCTATATTAATTGCTTATTCCTATATAAGATAGAAAGTGTTTTTGTGTGCATGTGATACCACACCTGTTGTTCATGGACCTTTTGCTGTGTTTCTCACTCCTCCTTTTGCTGAGAGACTTGCGAAGGCCACTGAAAAAACACACAGACTATGATCATTAAAAGTATCAGGGATACATCCAGCAAAATGCCTGGTCAGCGTCCTTCCACAACCTGCTATGTTTTGTTTTTTAATAAAAAAAAAAAAAAAGGGAATATAACACAAATATTTCATGCTATTATGATCCACAATGTATAAGACAGGAAAGAGATGGAGACCCTGCACCTGAAGTCTGGAAATTTCCTTTTGGACTTTCTGGATGCGGAGGATTTGCATTGTGAGGGAGTGACGGTGTCAGCGATGTAGATGGGAGGGGTGAAGAGGGAGCTGGTGGGAGGCTGAGGACTGAGGGTTGAGAAAGAAGAGGTACTGGACAGGTCGCTTCTGCTGCTCCTTTGTGCCAGTGTGGGAGCAGACAGTGCTTGTCTCTCATGGCGTTTCTGGACTTCATCTTCCTGAGAGCAACACAGGACATGTGTGCATGTAAGTTTCACAGTTGGAAAACGCAAACTTGGTGTAAAATTTGTCAGCTTCATCTCTTACCTGTTTTCTAAAACTCTCTCTGAGTTTGTCTCGAGAGGGCGGGTGGCGCTTGGACTTCTGGGCCAGCTGAGCTCTGGCTATGTGAGCGCTTGAGTCTAGACGGCCTGTATCAGGAACTGGAATATACCAGTCTGGACCAGAGAGTCAAAAAGCACATTACTGAATACAAAAAGACAGTTTTGAATAAAATAAAAAAGGAGTAACATTGTTTAAAACAGCCCTAAAAGCTATGAAGTAGTTTTGAAGTGAAAACATTAAATGTGAATAGTTTCGAAGTTGCCAGCAGCAACAGAGTCAAACAGACATACAGTCACATAAACGTCCAGTCACGGTATTTTACCTGTGACTGAAGAGTCCACCGAGTGGTTTTTCCTTTCAGCTGCAGGCTCTTTTCCCTCCAGCTGTTCTATCTGTGATAAACAGTGTGAAACAATGACCACAGAGAAATGGCAGGCTCAGGAAAGTAAATCCATACCGGACTGAAAAGTCTCCTCTCACCTTGATTCGCAGCCTTTCAACTGTGTCTCTGTGCAGCTTATCTCTCTCTTCCATTTCTCTCTTCATATCTGCTTCCCTTTTCTCCCTCTCCTCCTCTCTGAAAAAAACATTTGAAAAGTTTAATTCTAAATCTATGAGAAAGAAACACACACACAATTTTGCTACCTTATAAAAAAAAAACACAGTAATTTAGGAGAAATATTCCTTTTGGAAAAGTAACTGCACTGGGTGGATTAGATAAATACCTGCTCTGGTATTCTCTGACCACTCTCTTTGCCTTGCTGTATTTGATCTCCAAGTTCTCAGATAGGCTCTGGGCATCAGCCAGTCGCTGGCTCACCACCCTGCACAGTGTCTGGGCCTCTTGCCAATACCTGATAAATAGAGTGAGGGGCGTTAACACCCTCTTAATCATCATTATCATCTCCATAATGTTTCTTAACAAGATTATCCATTTACAGGATTTCGCCTTCCGCCTCATCTTTGAGCCAGATCTGCTCAAATTGATATGATTTTATCAGGTCTACAATGGCAAAATACACTTCTATGATACATGCTACAGAAAAACAGACAAAGCATAGAGTTTATAGAATCATACTTCTCTAGTTTGTCAGCTTTCTCCTCTTCATCCGCCACTCTTTGCTCCCACTCCGCCCTCTGGCTCTCCCAACAGGCCTCCCGCTCCTCCCATGCCTTTAACTTGGCAGACGTACAGTAGAACGGTATAATTATGTATATTTTCATGAATGCATATCTGTGATAAATGTCACATGCACAAGGGGAAAGAAAAAAAGAAAAGGCTCTTTTGCTGTTACGTCACACATGTCAAAAACTATTCTTAGAGCCGATGAAACTGTATACCTCTTCAGTCCTCTTACTTTTCACACAACAAATGAAGTATGCACTGATCTACCACAGTTGGATAGAAGACAGACAGATTTTCAACTGAAAGGCTTTCGCCAACCCAGTTATGTCACAGCGTGATTACTTCAAGGCAAAGGCAGAAAAGCAGGGCTGACGCGGAGAAGTGTTGGAACGTGGCCCGTGTCCTAGTAACTCCACACCGAGCCATCTCACACACAGTTAAATGGGTCAGACTGTTCCAAATGTGGATGCAAAGGTAGTGTATTAAAGTGAGTACAGTTATTGGTTTGTGTGTGTGTGTGTGTGTGTGTGTGAGAGAGGTCTCAATCTCAGCTGAGTGACCTACCTTTTCTCTGGCATGGTGCAGTTGGGCTGTTCTGCTTCGTACTTTAGACTGAAGCTATGAAGAGAGAAATGGAGAAAAAACACGTTAATATCATTATTTGAGTATAGATAGATTTGAGTATATTAAAGTTTATATGAAAGGAAATACATTTTTACATTAAAAGCAAGGAGATAGTACTGACAGCTATCATTTTTACAATCTATAACTGATGTAAAATTAATATAAAAGTAATCTGTTTGTCCTAAACTGTGAAACACGTCTCCTAACATCAGCATTCATGTTATTTTCTGATGCAATGTCCCATTTTAAAATCCCTACTGGTCTGGTGTCCGCCAGCAGGTTTGGTGTATTCTGTGTACTTATACACCTGATTAATGGGTGTTAATTAAGGAACTCATGTTCATGAAAAGTACCTGCTGGTATTTGAGGCAGAGCTGGTAGTTGTCCAGACTGGAAAGAACAGACACGTCCTCCTCTTCATCTTCTTCCTCTTCCTCAGCCACCGAGCCCCTCTCTGACATGCTATAATCATTATACTCATCTCCGCTCATTCTCTCTCTCTGCACGTATAAGAACAGCACAGTCAAACTATATAGAACACAACTGAATCTAAAATTAAAGAATTGAAACACGTTTAGAAAACACACCTTTCTGGATGTTTTGTCCATTTCCAGACTTTCATTGATCAGTCGTGCCACCTCACTCTCCACCCCCTCCTTCTCTCGGCCAATCAAAAACCTGCAGCGTATCACAGCAATCAGTCAAAGCTGTGAGCAATCACCCCTGGCTTTTTCCCAGCAGACATTTTGACTTGTCATAGTAGGTGAAGCACAGGTGTTAATAATAACATTAACAATGGCACAGTAAGTCATGACAGTGAGCCAGCATTCATACTACAGTGCTAGCAGCTAAATGGAATTCAGCCATCATTCAGTTCATTACTCATACCTCTGTTTCTCCTAAAAATATCCATGAAAAAAGGCCCATCATGTTGTTACCCTATGTTGTCATTGCACACTAGTCCTGTTGTAAGCATTTTAAGATTTAAGATGTGTTTAAACACTGATGCATTTAGAGATACTCTGATATCCCACATTTTGGAGGTATTGCTAAAAAGTATCCCATCACAAACTCTGTTGTTGGAAAACTTACTTCAGGTTCAACTTTTTTTTTTTTTCAAATGGTCAAAGAAAAAGCTCATGTGGATGTCACAAAGAAGAAATCAATGCGGTCATTTCTGGCATTAAAAGGTTTGCTGTCTTTTCATTAGCCTCATAAAGGCTGGCAGACAATGTAAACACTATGATATGCTAGAAAAATGGTTCCCAGTGATGTCAAGTATACGCTGTCATGTGTAGATGATAGGCTAAAATATCCTAGATGGTGTTTTAAAGCGCTGGTATGGTCCTTTAAAGACAACATCTGGGGGGATAAAATTATATTTATCTCATTCACATTGTTTCATCTTTAAAATAACTTCAATTATGTGACAAATTGTCAGAAGTCGGACTCTGTCACTGGACAGTTTTTCTAAATCAACAATACTTAGCCTCCAAATCAGGAGTGGGAACAACTTCACACTCCAGCATTCTCCCAAACTAGCAGCAATGTAGACAAATAGTGGGAAAGACAGTAGAAGAGACACAAACTATGCACTGAAACATGAGAACTTACTTCACCAGGCCTGAGGTGTTCTTGAGGACTGTGGCTGCAAACAGCTGGGAGACTCCAACCAAACTCACCCCGTCCACCTCCACTATCTGGTCATTCACCTGAATCCTGACACACACAGACACACACACAGACACACACACACAGACAAAAGGAAATGTTTTGTTATTAGAGCCATACTGGATCCCCTGTAAACAAGAGACTGATGCTGAAATGTACCTTCCATCCTTCTGTGTTGATCCTCCCTCAGTGACCGTCTTGACGAAGATTCCCAGTTTTTCCAGTCCCTGGTCAGCTCCTACACCCATTCCGATTATACTGATCCCCAGACCATCGTCTCCTACAAGGAAAAGATGTTAGGAATTAATCCTCAAATTAACAGCATTAGTTAAGGATATACTGTTCCTGCACCACAAAGAAGTGAAAGGTATGTAATGAAAATCCCTCTTGGGAGAAATATAGTACTTTTTTTTAGCCTATTATGTCATTGACTTGTTTAACTAACCCAATAGATTTCCTATGCACAAAGGGTAATATAATACCAGATGATTTCTAGTTATATTATTTCTTTTCTTTCTGGTTTCTGATGTAAATCGTGAAACACATACAGACACCAAAACAACATAAAAAAAAAGGAGTAAAACCATGTGGATACACACCCTTTTCTATCTCCACTGGAAAGACATCCATCCTGTCCACTCTCTTCTCCAACTCATACTCAGCAGAGGCGGACACTGGGTCAATATCCTCATTGTGTCTGTCGTAGTCTGCATTTGAGAAAGTGTTGTACACCTGAAAGACAGCGTTAAATATACGGTTGAAGTCACTGCAACGGCCTCAGCTTTGATGGTTAAGTCAAATTTAAGCCAAGTGAAAATACTGTTTAATGCGTTTAGCTAGTACGTGTTCACTACAGAGCAGACTGTAAAGAGAGGAATCCACGGTGACTGACACAACAAGACACTGTTTATGTTGCCAAATCCGAGAGAGTCAGAGAGAGGGATTCAGGAAGTGCACAGACTTGAGCAAACTGGACATGCATGATCACAGGATTGCAAAAAATCTCACTGTACACACACAACTTCCATGTGTCCATTACTGGGACTAAACTGACCGCTGAACTGAGCCAGATTAATGCCATACACACCCACAGGAATTTGTTTTTCTGTGCTTTTATATCAAGGCAACTCTGAGCTGAGCGCTGACAGAATGAAGCAAGTAGGGTCTTGTCTTTCCTCCTCTTCCTAATGGATTAGAAACATGGCTTTGGGCTAACACTTCCCAGACATGGATTCAAACAGCAGCTGGAACTGACGGTCACACAAATCTGGGATAAAGAGCCTCAGTAAGTGCATGAATTTAGAGACTAGCGGCCCTGCAGCTGTGAACGATGAACGCTGAAAGCCTGGATTTGTATTTTTTCTTAAAAAAGGTTTCCTCACCTTGATTGGGTCTGAGGAGAACTTGACTTTTCTCTTTGCAACATCTGCTCCATCCTCATCCTCCTCATCCTCATCCTCATCCTGATCGGGCAAACCAGAAATTTCCTCAAATTCCAATAAAAGCTCATTTCCTTTGTGTAAAGAGTTCTCCCATTCCTGTCCGGGTGGTGTTGAGTGCTCAGGATGAGACCGAGACTCCTGCTCGTACACAAAAGCCTTGTTCTCAATCCCCAAGACGACTGTAGATCCTGTCTGCTCCTCTTTGCGTCCTCCTGCAAGATCTTTTCCATCGCTGCCTTCTTTGCGCTCCTCATGCTTGACTTCCTCCTGCAGCTCAGATGTTTTAACTTCTTCTCTCCCAGATCTTTCCTCCTCTTGATTTTGTTTACTCTCTTCTACACCATCACCTTTCCTCCTTTCTGAACTGCATGACACAACTTCCTTATCAATGTCCTCCTCTTGCATCATGCCTCTCTCTTTCTTGTCACCAATTTTTTCCACTCCTGCATCTGTCTTTTTCTCCCCCCTTTCTGTTGACGTCTCAGCCTGTCTTTTCTGCCCCTCCCTCTCACCCTCCCATTGCTCAGTCACCTGCCGATACTTGTCTCTTCCACCTTCCTTGTCATCCTCAGTCTCTCCTCTGGATGGCAAGCTGACTGATAACTCCTTCTGGTGTTCTTCTGAAGGAACTGCCCTACATTGTTCTGCTCTCAGTTCCACTGGTCCTGGTGTTTCAACGCTGGGCACCTCAAAAACATCATCCACGAGGTCCTGCACGCGCACTCCAGCAACTTTGTTCACATGCTTTTCCCCCTCATCCTTACGCCAGTTCTTGGCTTCTTTACGCTCCTTTTCTTCTTCGTTCTCATCACTTTCTGATGACTCAGTCTTCACGTCAACTAATTCTGCCCTCACTGGCTGCTCAGGGGTCAAGCAGACGTTAAGACTTGTACTTTCTGTCCTTTCTTCCCCCATCTGAGATCCTGTGGTCTGACCAAGTTTGCCTAGATAGGAAGGTGGTTTATTGGAGGCTTCTTTATCTGATACAGATGATTTAGAGTGGCTTGTCATCGAGGCCTGTGCAGGAGGCTTTGGCGAAGAAATATTTATGATGGGTGGCTTTATGGATTTGTCTTTATCAAAGCTGTCCTCCTCTGTGCACTTCCTTTTCCTGCTTGCCTCTTCTTCATCCTCTTCTCCTTTCCCATCTGCCATCTCCTTGCCTCCCCTGCCAGTAGTACATCTTGAAACCTGCCCTCCACCTCCTCCAACCTCCATCACCTTGGTCTCAAACAACCTCCGGGTTACACAGAACTTCTCAGCCAGAGCAGCTCTGTCAATGTCTGCTATCTCGTCTGATCTGGACGGTTTACCTTGCAGAGAAGATTCTGGAGCACAGGTGTTGGCCACAGTGTTCAGGACAGTCGAGGAACAGAGGACTGAACGTTTGGATCCAAAGACAGGTGAAGTCTGGAGCTGTAGGGTGGGATTATGGGGAGGAAGGAGAGGTGAGGAGCCAGAACTCAGCATTGGACTACCATCTTGTTTCATCTGCTGGCTGTCCATTTGCAGGAAGATGTTGTCTCTGATCTTGGTCCCCCTGGTGCTGTGGACCCTCCCTCTGCTGCCTGTGCTGGCACTGGTGCTGGTGCTGGTGTGAGACATCATGGGATCTGATAGACTGGACTGCAGCCTGGCTGGGTGCACAGCAGCAGCAGCTTTGGTCCCTGGTTGTAGGATGCTCCCCGTGTCAAATGAACATTTGATGGCGTGGAAGTCAGACTTGTATGTTATCCTGTGAGGGGAGGCACTTCGGCCTTTGCTGTCTGTCCGCATCATCTAGGAATGGAGGTTCTCTGAGGTGAGAAAAAAACTGTTTAGGAGCAGAGGAAGAAGCTTTCCACAGCCAGTGAAAGCACCTGGGCGAGGGCTGTGCAGGTAGATAATGTTTGAGGATTTGCTGGTACAGTGGAATGGTAGCAATAAGGCAAGAAATGTGCTGAATTATAGAGCTGGTGTTTTAGGACGTTACTGCATTTGTTTGATGGCAGCAGGTGACAAAGGCAGGCTGTTGGTTTTAAAACTTCATAGTCATCAGGTGGTTTTCAGATATTAATTCACCAACACCACAGCAAGCGTCTCCTGGAAGAGTGGTTGGAGAAAAAAGTGTTCAACACATTCAGTGAGGTGAACTGGCACAACTTAGCAGTCATTAATGCAAATTACTGCCGAGAGAAACCATTAAACAGCGTGCTCCTGGCTATCAATGCTAGAATTAAAATCAGCAATTTTCAGGCTCTATACTCACACTCACTGCGAAACCGGAAGTGTAACGTTTGTCAGCACCATTAAAAACACAAACAGCAGCCATCAAGTGTTTTGTTCCACAGCTAATTATAATTAACTTGTTTGCAGCAACAGTGAGGTCCTGTGGATAGCCGCTGCGTTCACGTGCTGTCGGAAAATGAGCGGATAAAGTGCACACGGACGTGGTGAAAAATGTCTCAAAGGAAAAAGCGCATCATTAATTTAACAGCAGTCGGTGTCATTTACACTTTAGAAGTGTGAACACCTTGGTATTGACCGTGAAAGAAAGCATCGTACTTTTCTTGTATTTGTTTGTTTAACTAAATTTGAGGACTATTGTGTTCCCTCTTCACTGTAACCCCACAGCACACCGTAACGTTAGTCCTGTGTTGCTTTTGGCTTTTAAACTAAAGAGTGAGCCATTAGCCTTCATGCTAGCCCTGGACAAACCTGCCACACGAAATGCGTAATGACTGAAAGGGGAATTTACGATAGCAAGTGAAGGCAGCAAATCTCACCAACCTGGCTGGAGTGCGCGCGCAGTTTAAAGGTCGTGGCACCCAAAGGCCACCTGTCCTGAGCAGCCAGCGTTTACCTGAGCTATGAAGGCGTCTGTGCAGCGTTTTCTCTCACTGCTGCTTCTTCTTCTTACCGTACAAGTGTTTGTATGGTTGCAGTCAGCCGGTGCCGGCGGCTCCCTCGCTGTGATAAATGCAGACAGATGGCGACTCATGTCTCTAAATACTGTAAATGGATTATCCCCTGGTAATCCTGTGTAAACTACTCTAGTGACTGTGAAACACTGACGGTGAGTGGGTACCGGCAATGGGGCAAGTTACCCCTTTATTTGTTTAGGCTGCCCACAGTAGGAGCTGTTGGTCAGTGCCTCAGCCTGTTAAAGTACTGCCATTGTGTTAAATGACCATTTGTAACAGATCATCTGTCAAACACAGCTCAGTGCTTCACTGTGCCTCTATAATGGCTGGTGATTTAGATGTTGGCATCATATACTGCACATATAAGCTTAAGCTGCTGTAGTTGTCTCTTGCATTACTATCAAACATGCAGGCTACGTCCACTTACCTTCACCTGTCTTTCAGCATCACCGCCAGTGTTGTCATCTGCTGTGAAAAGTGATCTCACGGCAGCAGAGGTTCTCCTGGGCTCAGAGGTAAGGTCTGTGTGAATATTCACCTGTGTGCATGATGCAGGTTAGTGCAGTCGGCCAGATCTCCCACTATCTACCTGTGAGTGTGTGTGTGTGAGGGAAACGAGAGCAGTGATGCAGCACCTGCTGATGTATGTGTGCGTGTGCTCACCTGCCTGTGTGTGTGATGCCGGTGGGTGAGTCGGTGCAGTAGCTGTGTCTGTCTGTGAAGCTGGCTTGTGTGGCAGATGGACTGGACTGGACTCGACTGGACTGGACTGATCCATGCGGTGCCGAGGAGTGGTTCTGCTCGCTGTGACCTGGATCTGACTGGAGACCATTGTCCCAGGTGGCAAAGGGACCTAGTTGATATAAATACTAGCCAATCACAAAAGCCTTATTCTGAATGAGGCTAACCTAAAGAGGGAGGGGAGGGAGGGAAAGAGAATTGAAGTGAAGATGGAAAATGAGGGAGTGATGTCTGGGTGGGTGGCAAAGTAAAATCAGAGAGGTACAGGCTGCAAGAAAGTGAGTGAAGCAATAGAGCAGATGAGACAAAGAGCGGGGGGCAGAAATTTAACCTGGATTTGTAGAAGTCAGAGGGGGGTGGCAATCACATGGATTGAGTGGTACATGTGGAGAAAATTACAGGTATGATAGCTGCTACAGGGAATAATAGAAAATCCCTTGTATTTAACTCAGCAGAGGTATTTATAATTGATGGATGGGATGAGAAATACAGGGATCTGTGTGTGCTGACATAATCCTCTACTCCCATTTCCCTCATCAGCGGCAGGTCACCTTGGCCTCTACAGAGGTCTGTGTTCTTCCCTCCTCAGGCTCACATCAGGGTTTTCTCTTTGAACTGGCCGTGATTCACAGCCGGTGTTGACAACGCTACCGCCCTGTTTGGGTGTGTGGACAGCCACAGTTGTTGAGCTGGATGATGATGATGATGATGAGGGTGCACGCAGGAGTGAACCTTCCATCACCATTTGCTAAGGTTTTTAATGAGCGCTAAGAAATCGGTGTCAGCTACAGCTTTTGCACAAACACGCTAGCATGTTTTCCTTGCTGTTCCTCATTAAAACCTCGCTGGTACTGTGTGTCAGCTGATAAGAGACAAGACGTTGCAGTACAGAAATGCCAAACATGTTTGAGATTAGTCTCGCCATTACATTGTATGTCCACCAGAGAGCACTGAGAAGATTATTTTTGAATTCTAAAATGTCCCACTGGTCTTTCATTTAAGGGGTCCTTTTAAAAATGATCTTGTTATGTGTTCATGTCACAAAAAGAAAAATATCAACCAGTCCATTAACTCTCAAATGAATTTCCCCTCGGGGATTAATAAAGTATATTGATATTGATATTGATAATATTGGTATCCACCTGGCTGTAATGCTAATTACAACTTTAAATCCTTCTTTAAATGTCCCATATTATCCAAAATCTGCTTTTTATTGTTGTTTCAACATAAATACGTGTGTCTAGAAACCCTCAAACTCTTATTCTCCTGCTCAGTCTTTCACTAGATGTACATGAAAACACTCTGGTTCGATTTGGCTCCCCTTATGATGTCACAAGGCAATCAGTGGAACATGTGACCTCCTTTAGCTCCTCAGCGGGGCGAGTCTCCCTGCCCAATGAAAACCTCCTGAATCCGTCATTGCTTTCTCCTCACTCACGCCAGGTCCTGGTAACATGACGATGCTCAAGGCGAGAGTGAAGCGGCAGATTGTTTCTGTTCCTCTAAAATGGAGAGTCCAGACAGAGGCTGACAACAGCTGCAGCAGCCGTGTCTGCTATGAGGAAAATAATGTTTATTGAATATTAAACCATGTAAATCTGTTCTAGTAGCACCTCCAAATACAAGTATGAACTTCAAAATTAGCAGAATATGGGACCTTTAATGACCTGCTACTACATTCATTTTAAATCAAAGAGTGTATGGACAGGACAGATGTTTTCTTTACACTCAGATACTGTGTGAAAGCTGACAATATCAGCTGTGTGTGTGTGTGTGTGTGTGTATGAGATGTAGGCTGCGTTTGGCAGTCTGACAGTCATGCCCCATATGGTTATCTGTTCAGTCAACCATGTTCAGAGTTTCCCAGCGTCATGAGGGAATTGCACTCAATCCCCTGAATACACGCGCACACACACACACACACACACACACACACACACACACACATTCTACCCGACCCATGGCTGAGATGAACACACAGGTCAGCAGTTTAAATTAACAAAGCGCAATAAAAAGCACTTCTGCAGCTCTGCACAGCTAGTTTATGGAGCCATGAATCAGTCCGACGCGTCCTTAAAACGGCCAATTTTAAAGTGTTTGTACAGCTATGAACTCATAAACAATGCCACTGCCACTGTGTGTCTAGATGTGTGTACTGCACATATATTGTGTTAGCAACATCGGTGATAATCATGTGGTTCTGTGTAGATGGATATGTTGAGCTCTGACAGTTATAGATTAAGTTCACCATGATCAACACATGATAAAAACTGACCTTCATGTTTAGGAAATAAGCTTCTGCATAGATATATTTGTCCTGCAGAAGCCTCAGACGTTCATGAAATTGTGTTTCTCTGGATTTAGCGCAGTAGAAAACATGTGGAACCAAGCCAAACCGTTAACGGATTAAATTTGAAATAGACTGAAGTCTAAAAGACGACATCAATTTCAGAAAGACAAACTGACAGAATTCGTTGATAGGATCAATATTTGCGGTTTTCTAGATGTAACAAATAGTTATAATTCAGCCAGACACATTCTGGATACTGAGAAATAAATATATCAGTTTTTAATGAGAGGATTTTTATTTTTACATTCATGAACTTAAATGCACTTGTGCTCTTTTTCATGCTATAGTAATTTAATTTTTCTCCACCTTATTCAAACAGAACATCTTTAAAATAGAACATTACCAGTTCTGAGCTCACACACACACACACACACACACACACACACACACACACCATTTTGACAACATGGTGAAAACTTGCTCAATCACCCTCCAGTATTACAGTCATGCGTGCTGAAGTGCCATTTTAGACAGATGCAGTAAGGCAGGCGTAAACATCCACAGACACACACACACACACACACACACAGTTCAACAGGTGCACACACACATTCGCACATTGTAATTCACCTGATGCAGTAGAACTAATGGCTTTAAGAAGAAAAAGAGGGTCTAAGTTGGAGGAGTTTTGGATGCAGAGCAGTAATTCTCCACCCTCCCTCGTGTCTTGTTTGTCGTGTTACAAACAATCCTTGTCCTCCTCTTTCTGTCTGACCTGCCATCTTTTTCCAGAGCAGACTCCCAGCGCAGCTTTAATCCCTGAATTCCTCTTACAGCCTCCGTTCTCCCTCCTCTCTCTCTGTTACCCTCTCCCCGTTCTCACATAGAGTACGCATGGGACATATCTTATGGTTTTAGGCAGTGCTGAATGGTCAAAAACCCTCCTGGTCCTCGTCATCCTCCCTCCCTGTCTCCCTCCCTCCCTCCCCCTCTTCCTCCCTTTGCTGCGGTCATCCTGGTGACAGGCTGCATCTCGGCTGCTGCTGCCTCTTTCTCATCACTTGGGTTGAAACAAAACAAGTGAAACTAACGCTGCTTTGTTGCTGTTTACATTTCATACGAGGCATCCTTCAAGGCCACAGATCTTTATTTAGGCACTTCAAAGCCTCTGTGCACAGAAGCAATGTTCAAATACAGCTTGTTTATGGCACTTCGCCTTATTAGGACGACTTAGTACTGACGATGCTGTGATCTGGCTCCTCTCCTCCTTTCTCATCCCAAGATTTCGGTCTTAGCAAATCTTATTTATCATTATACTTGGGCATCAGATTTTAGTTTTGCCTTTTTCTTATTCTCACATTTTCTTCACTAGTTATGGTTGTTGTTGTCCTATTGGTCATCAAATCCAATATTGCTCATATGGGTTTAAAGCTGTACTGTGCAGAGACTGTTTAAGCGAAAATGGAATAACTTTTCTCTGCTAATTCTCACTTGCTGCAGTGGTCATGTCAGTGCAAACCTACAAAACAACTGTTAAAAAGCACTGTGCCAACAAGCAGGTCTTTCTCTAAGATCTCTAGTTGAGATAATACAACTTCTGTAGTTTTTGGTAAATCACTGTGCTACTTGCTAAGAAAGTGTTCCATTATTTGCATAAAGTAAAAAATATCTATATTTATGCCCTTCCCCTTCTTCTCATGTTGCATGCTAATGTTGTGCTACCTGCTATCCCACAATCCCTTGGAAAAAGACTTGCCTCCCATTGAAATTGAATAGGAGCAGAGATTTCGTTGTGCTGTGTTGCACTGAGTGTGTTTTTACTGTAGGGGCCAGAAGCAAAGATGGAAAAAGACGTTCATCTTCTGCATTTAGGGACTTTGACGTGCACTGCTCAGATTTTTTATCAAATATTGCAACTTAGTTGACCCCAAATACGTAGGATTTTGAAGAATCCCCAGAGTTATGTAACACAACTCTGTAGTCCTACCACAACGCCAGTGAAGACAGCTAGCATTGGGAACCTTAAATAATTTCATCGCCTGTTAATTTTGGCCTGATTCACTTCAACAAACGCGCTTATATACATCACAGGCAAGTGCATACAAGAGACCTGTAGCACTCCCTAAAATCCTCATGCAAGTTATATGCAAGTTGCCAACTGACACTGACTTGTGAAACAAGACACTGCTGCCTTTTGCGATCGGCGTGCTAGTGCTGCTCACAAATCGCTTTATGGAAACAAGCCCCTTGTTGGAAAAGTGAATGCTATGATTGATTGATTTACATTCCAGTAGTGTGTGTAGCATCCTCGTCAGCAGCTTTGGTTGATGTTTATCCCAGCGTGACACCAGAGCAGCACATGAGCTAACCAGACAAGCGTTTGTGCTGACCGTAGACTGTATATATAGATGGATGACTTTACAGCTCCCCAGTGAAGCTTAAACATCTTGATCGCCCTTCTGGTGGACGGCTGCAGTTCAGGTCATAGTACATGTCAAATTATTTGTTCCCAAAGATGGTTTCTGCCATGTGAGGTATGTTCTTATCACACTGACTTTTTCTGATCACTGGTTTTAATAAGTCATGAATCGTCATGATTGACAGCCAACTCTACCCCCTGATTGGCTCAGATGGGAGTAATGATGTCACTTGCGTAGGATGGCAGCGGTTGTAATCAGGATATTTTGGCTTCATTTTACCAGGAAACAACGGGTGCTGACCAGAATGACGGGGGGCTCTTGTGCCTGCCTTGCCCTGCACTCCCCACCCATGTGCACACTCCTGGTTAACTATCCTTTAAAAGCACCTTTAGTCTCACCTCCCAAACACATTATTATGGTATTTCACCAAATGTGACCACTGACAGTAGACAGCTGCAGGCCTAATTTACCTCTAGGTATTATCTGTCCTATAGCCAACTGTGGTCCCTGCACTAAACTGATATGTCATATATTCCGTCCTAATATTTAATGCCACAGTAGACAACTATGTCTCCGAGCATTACACTGCAGACTGACACAAGTCATCTGCATGCCATGATGAAGGCAGCAGCATCAGCATCAGCAGCCTGTAGTTGTGAGAGGCAGCTCGCAGCAGAGGGGCGGGGAGGGGAGGGGGCGCAGCCGGAGCTCACATTCATTAACGACCACCGACAACCGGGAAGCCTCCTCCGGTAGCATCACAGCGCGCACCGACACACGGCCGGGGAAGATGGTCGCGGTGCAGACGTCCCCCAACTCGGCTCCGTCGGCGGAGTGGATCTGCTGCCTGGATAAAAGGTGGGTGAATACACGCTCCCACAGACACTTCCACGCCGCGCATCCCCGCATACAGAGATCATTGTGTTTCGTTTCATTCACGCCAACGTGATTAATCGCAACCGGCGATCGCTGCGTGTGCAGCGCGTGAGTGTGCAATATTGGCGTGATACGCCTTGTTTTAGCGTACTAGAGGTTACTGTCATCTTCAGTGACTGTGCACCCCTCATCCAGTGATGGCCAAGGCTGCAGCGAATAACAATAAACACCCTCTTTTTTTTAATTCCTGTTTTTGTGGCTGCTCGGTCGAAAAGGCGTTGGTGGCTTCGAGGTTCACCGGGCTGTGATAGGTGGCTCATTAGGCTCACATGGCTCATGTCTGTCTGCTTCAATCAAACAGCCATACATTTTTAAAATACTACCGTGGCGTGTATGTTGGTGGTTTCCTCGAAATGGGGTTTAGAGGCAGGTCAGTGTATTGTTTTTTTTTTTTTTTTTCTTTCTTTCTTTTTTTGCCACAATGCAGCATGTGAGGCTGTATGTGTCTGGTGTGACTGGACAGGTTAGAATAATAGAACTGAACAGTTAGTTTACAGTGCATTTATTAACAGCCCCATTCATGATCCAGAGACATTTAAGAAACCTTTTAGTCCATACTGTTTGTGTCCAGCCAACATCACAGGTCTGATGCTGCAAGCACACTGTGCCAAAAGAGCATGGCATCCAAGGCAGAGGGCTTAAATAAATAAATAAGATGAAATGGCAGCTATGCACTAATTGCTGTTGATGATAAACTTCACGCCCCAAACAAACATGATATATTAGACTTGTGTCCCTCAGCTCGTACACACACTCACACACCCACACACACACACACACACACACACACACACACTGTAGACACCTCACCATGACACATCCTCACGTTACCATGGGCAACCTGAAGCTACCATCTTGTCTTCCTCACCTGTGATAAGACTAGATGCATGATCCTAATACAGTGTGCTGGTGTAGAGTGTAGGGCTGCTGATTATTGTCTTAATTAACTTTCTGGTCTATAAAATGTTAGAAAATACTGAAAAAGAGTCCGGGGGGGATATCTAGACATTGGTTTTTTTGTTTATTTTTTACCAACCAACGGTCCAGAGAACAAATATTTACTTTTTAGAAGCTGGAACCACTACATTTTTGGCAATTTTGCCCAAATTCATTTTCTGTTGATTGAGTAATTGATTGGTTGTAATAGGTTCAGCGTCAGTTGAGTTTAATTCGTTGTTAATTTGTTATTATATGTGGAAAACGGGGTGAAATATAATATAATATCATTGTGAGAGGGGTGTGATCCAATCCAAAATGAATCCAAAATGTTTACAATTGTCGTCCACTCTGGCATTTATGATTTAAAAAAATCCACCGAACGGCACGATACACTGAATATGTCAAACTACAACTAAATGCAGCTGATGTGCAGTAGAAGTGGGTGTCAGCAAGGACTTCCTGGGTCATAAGATTAGACGGGATCTTATTGTAGAGCACTCAGTGCTCCTCAGCTATGCACCTCCTTATTCAATCAATATCCAGCAGTGTGTGTGTGTGTGTGTGTGTGTGTGTGTGTGTGTTTGAGAGCTTTCATCTACAGTAAGTGTTGATGTGAGCAAGTGAAGAGTGAGAGGCGGTGAGAGGGGGAAGGTAACAGAGAGACAGAGGTTAAGATATGACTGTCTTTAATATATCCATCCAAAGACATTTATTGCCAGTGAGTGTGAAGTATGTGAGATAAGATCAGA